>NC_080671.1:383617779-384304440 GCF_030247195.1 Topomyia yanbarensis | reverse complement strand
GAGGGGTTACCACCCCTCCCCCTCACTGGTCACCACCCCTTTAAATTCACCTAAGATCACCCCTCATTGAACCCCCCCTCAGACCAACACCATATCCATTACCACCGCTATATCACAAGGCATCCCAAATTATGCTGGGGAGTGGTTCGTTCGTGAGTTTTTCACTCTCCTCACACACCCACCCCGCATGATAAAATTTGTTAGCAGAAAGAGTACGTTGATCCCAAAAAGCTGTTGATTAGGCTAATTAAGTTTGACATATCTCCGTAGGCGCGTTGTAAAAAGTTAAAATAGGTAGTATATCAGCTGAATATCTCGCCAAAAGTGGTTTTCAAGCAGCACTGATGTACAATATTGTTTCTATAAGTTCTGATACCCTTATTCTATAAGCGACTATAGAACCGAACGAAGGCAATTTTCACGGTTTAGTGCTTACTTGGGCTCCCATTCCCCATATAAGTCTACGTGGCTTTACAAATACTAGGAGACGTACTTAAATACTGTAAAAATGACATGCAAATACAGTGACAACAATGATAGTAAGATTTGTTTCAACTTCAATATACAAGCGCTCGATAACCTTGGTGTCAAAGGAGGCCAAAATACAATGTTTGACACTGCAACTTCCCGCTAAATCCTACCTTTGGCCATAAGATGAAACTATCTTTGCTAAACCAATAATAACAGACATGCAAGCCAAAAAAGAAATCAAAAACGCACTCTTCGCATTTAAAGTGTAATAATCTATTTGTTATTTTTCAGATACCGTTTTTTATACATAAATGTCGGTAGTCCAGGGCGATGCAATGATTCGCAGGTATACGAATCATCGCTTTTAAAGAAGCACCTTACTGAAAACCCCCTAATGGATGAACTATCAAAAAACATATGTGGTGTTAATGTGCCGGTGTTGATAATCGGAGACTCTGCATTTAGATTTTCTAAAAATCTTATGAAGCCTTACCCTTTCAACGTCGCTGGAGATGAGTTACAAAAAACTTACAATTTTGTGCAAGCAAGTACTCGGCGAGTTGTAGAAAATGCTTTTGGACATATCAAAGCACGGTTTCGTCGAATTGGAAAAGGAATCGACAACACTATTGAAAACTCGTCGTTGATCATTAAAGCGTGCTGTGTACTTCATAACTTCCTCAATGTAAACGACGATCATCTTAATTCAAAGTGGATTATAGAACAGCTAAGAAGTGAAAAGGGTCGTATATATCCTGAACAGCCAGCTATAATTCATGATTATGATGAAAACGCGGAGAATATAAGACATGCTATTGCTACCTTCTTCAGTAAGTATTAATGTTTATTCATATTTGTTTAGAATAACTAATTTCTGGAGCCTAGGAAGGAAATGAAAGCGTCTTTCATTTCAGCTGAATTTTGAACAAATCTTTCGAGTAGAGCGGTTCGTTGCGACTCCAACTCAAACAACTTTTGATCTGTCTCTCTCAAATATTCGTTCTGTTCTCTAGATGCTTCCTCCATTTTATCCCATCGTTTTAAAAGCTCGTTCTGGAATATATTTTTCTTCTCCTTCTTTCCAGGTCTCAACGGCATTTCAGAATCCAGCGACGGTCCTGCGTAGGATAGATCGGAATCAACGGCTTCTTCTACATATTCTGCAATTATCTCAGCATCTGAACAACAAATAAAATGAATATTTTTATTAGTCACAAAAAATCTTTGTCATATTGAACGCAATTCTATAGGCTTTTTATGTATTACGTTCTGTTGTTTTTTTTTTTTGTTGTACGCTTAATACATAACAAGACTGAATGTTTTGGGAAATGAACTAAACACGTGAAATTACCTGGCAATAATTCAGAGAAGCTTTCTTCAACTCGTTGAGACACGTTGGTTATTGGGGATGTACCCAAAAAGCTGTGGATTTTGGCATAAAACGGCCAGGTCGACGGTGATCCTCCGGAGGGACCGATTAGAGCTTTCTCTTTCCTAGAAAAACGATAATCATTTTTTGCTTGTTTTAATTACATCAAAAGTATACCTACTTGTATTTTGATGTGAGGTTGTGAATTCTCACTTTAATTCCGTCCGTCCGGTAAAACCCCTTTTGTCCAGCTCATGTCTAATTTCCTGGTAGACGTGGTTGTTTTTACGATTTCCTCGCAAATCCGCAATTTTGTCGGCCCACAGCTCTACCAGCAAATCAATGCAAGCAGCGCTCCATCGATTTTTCTTCGTTTTCTTTGAACTGCGTTCAGGCTCCATTATTTTCGAAGCAAATCACGTGCACCAGCCACCAAAACAAAATTATGAAGAATGAAGTGTATACAATTGCCATCGCAACGAAGTGTACACATTTGTCATCGCAACGAAATGTATACAATTGTCATGGAATTGTCATTTGACGATGTCACAAACTGACAGTAAAAGCTCGCAGGGTTGTGCTCGACTCACAAATATATTACCTCGAGACGTGTTATTTAGAAAAAACAGGTTTTAAAATGACGTTTCGCTATATGAAATAACGCGATGGGAAAACATGTTATTTCTCTTAAAACACGAAATCAGACTTAAAACACGTTTTAACTGGTAGTGTGAACATAGTATAACAAACATCTAAGCATTGAGGCATGTCGTGCCGTGTCTGAATAGTGAAGGCTTCAAGCAAAACGAGCAGAACAATTTGAACTGTCAGTGGGGCCCATAATTTGTGTGCCCGCTGAGATGTTGACTTATGTCAGTTCAATACAAATGGGATAGGGGTGCCATATACGTGTTGAATTCAACTTTACCGCCGATAACGATGAATTTAGCGTCATTATCGGCGATGATTTTTACGTTAATTTCATCGTCATCGTCAACGCACTTCGTTGAATTCAACGTTAGCGTTATCGGAAATCTTCGCGTTGAATTCTATTTAAAGTTTTTTTTATTTGTCAGAGAAATTGCATAATTTATTCACATGAAGTTCAAATTTATATGTAGATATATTTCTGTAAGAAGGTATATTTTAAATTTTATTTGATGTACAGATTTTGAGGTTTGTTGTTGGGGCATTCATAACGTAGGCGTAGACCTAATGAAAAAAATCCATATCGCGCGACCTCGGTGACCAGTAGATGTTTCCTTTGTGCAAGTCCACGGGCAATGGCAATCGATCATGCAACCTTTGTGCCCCATGTTCATCAGCTGAATAGTAGGTTGCTTCATACTATTGAGAATATACATCGGCCAGAGCCGTGTTATTTGTTTATCTGTTTATTTTTTTATATATTTATTTGTTGTACCGTCACCAACCTTGGTCACCCAATGGTGGTTGCTTAACCTAATTACATTTTAGAATAGACATTATTTTGGCTTTTATCGAATTCCAGGTTGAAGTCAAAAGCGGTCGCCACACTGTTAAAACACGCTGAAGTTCGGTTACAGTGCTCTGGCGCCCATAATCGCTTCTCCTGAACGGGACTCGAAGTAGAGAGTTATTGCGTAGAGCTCGAAGGCGAGCTTGAAGATCCAGGCGTCCGAGGATTGTAGGGCAATCCACCTTGGCAGACAATAAGTCCGAGACGAACAGCGCTCGAGAGCGGTCCCTCCGGATGCTTAGAGTATCGAGCTGTGTTAACTGACAACGGTCGTAGCTCGGCAGCTGAAATCCGCTTCACCAAGTACTATGTCGGAGTACAAGCGTATGAACTGGCGTTGGACGGCCTCGATTCTGTCAACGCCATTTTGGTAGTAGGGGTTCCAAACGGCAGAACAATATTCTAGCGAAGAGCGAACCAGCGCGCAATAGAGTGATTTTAAACAGTATACGTCCCTAAAGTTTTTCGCAATTCGGAAAATGCACCCCAGCTGTATTGATGCCTTATCCACAATGGATGATGTATGTAGTTTGAATGTTAGTGCCGAATCCATGATGACTCCGAGATCCTTGACGTGAGTGGCTTGGAAACGATAACGTTGAATTCAGCGCATTAACAACCCTGATAGGGTTCAACAGAAGTAATAATGAAAAATTTGCTGAAGCAAATTGGTCTTTCATAAACGTCACATTCGAAATGGAGCAATGAGACGAAAACCACGGCATCGTCTGCAAGTTGCCTTAACGTGCAGGAATTGTCAAGACATTTATCAATGTCGTTGACATAGAAATTGTATAACAGGGGGCTTAGACATGAGCCCTGGGGAAGGCCCATGTAGCTAAATCGTGATGTCGAAAGTCACCATGCGGCAAATGCATGTGCTTTTCCGACAACAAGTTTAGTAAAAAGTTGTTTAAAGTCGCTGAAAGACCATGCTGGTGCAGCTTTTCTGAAAGAATTTTAATAGAAATTGAATCAAAAGACCCCTTTATATCTAGGAACACTGATGCCATATACTCTTTGCTAGCATAGGCCATTTGAATTTCGGTTGGGAGCAACGCAAGACAATCGTTCGTCCCTTTGCCTTTGCGAAAGCCAAATTGTGTATCTGACAGTAAACCATTTGCTTTTTCGAATATCCAACGGTTTGAATATTCCACGCTCTCATTACTACTGCTTCGGTTTCGCATACGTCGGGCTGTTTCTCAAAGAGTGCTCATCGATGTTTCCCTCGTTAATCCGTCGACGAACCGGTACCAATAACCGCGTTTCTTGACTTTCATCAAACTCTTCATTCGCTTGTCTAACGTCGCGTACTGTCGAAAACTAGCGGGTAACCCGTCGTTTCGGAAAGTCTTAAACGCGGCGGCCTTCTCCGCGTAACCTCGTCAGATTTTTGTATTTTTTTGTTATTTAATATTTGTTTTATGTCGCAATTGAAGTACTACATCATCTAATGATGATTGATGAAGCATTCGCGTAAAAAAAATGAAAAATTGTTCATAGATTCTTGGAAAACGGGGGTACTCAACTCGCTCCACATGGCGATATTGCCTCACTTTCCCCCATCTGTAGAAATATCGACAGACATAGGTTTTGAAAACCGGTATTTTCCTTCTGAACTCTTGGGCCACTCCCGAAAGTTTTTTCTGGCTACGTGCTTGATTACATCATATTGTAGCGTTTTCGAAAAATCGTCGGTTTTCACCAAAACCCCTACCAAACCGAATTGCTAGATAAACCACTACTCAAATAATGTACCTTTCATTTGAGACTAGTTTGATTAAGATCGGCGTAGCTATTCCTGGGAAACACGTGTGGGAATAGGGAACACACATGCCGATATTGTACAAATTCATCTGGCTTTCCGGGCCTTGTAAAAACATCTTTAACCGTTGTGTGTCCGACGCGGTACCCGGGTACCTTTTTAAGTTTCAATTAATTGAATTCCTATGTTTTATCCATAGCTAGAAATTGAAACTTTGTGACATCTTAGAATTTCACTAAGTCAAGCGTTTGGGTTAATAATATTGTTGATATAGTAAGGGTGGGAGTGAGGAGGGGCTCCCGAATTTTTTTACTACGTAACAGGCCGACGTGGGTACTAGGGTGGGACAAAAATTAGATTTCAGCTCCGAGCAACTTTTTAGTTACTATTTGGCTCCTAGAACAACTGTGCAAATTCTTAGCTCGATCGATGAAACTATATTTTTGCGCCCACTGTTTAAAGTTTACATGGGATTTTGTATGGGAAAATTAACTTTTACAAATTAATTCCTCCAGGAGTCGTCCATTACTTCCTAAAAATAAATCGTTACGTGGCTTTTATAGGAAATTTAACTAAGAAACAAAGTCTCGAAAACCCGGAAACGATCTGACGCTTGAGAAAAAAGTTATTAAGCAGAAACCGATTGATGCTCTGACGATTGATAAAATATTCATTTTTTCTAGCACCACTGCTGTTGGTTGTCCAATTATACGCAATTTTGTTTTAATCCTCTCTTAATATGTCTAGATCGTTTATCTATACTATTTGGACACTTCGCAAGGTTTTGAGGGATAAATTGTGGCTTCTTTTGTACATAATAAAAGAAAGTTAATTTTTTTGTACATAATTAGAACGTCAAAAGCAGTGATGCTATGAAAAGTAAAATTTTCATCAATCTTCAGGGTATCCATCGGTTTTTGCTTAATAACTTTTTTCACAATCATCAGATCGTTTTGCCGTCTTCTAGACTTTGTTTCCTTGAGAAATTTCCTATAAAAATCAGACATCTGCTTATTTTTAGGAGATAACGGGCGACTCTTAGAAGATTTAATTTGCAAAAGACAATTTTCCTATACAAAATCCCATGTAAACTTTAAATAGTGGGCGCAAAAATATAGTTTCACCGATCGAGCTAAAAATTTGCAGAGTTGTTCTGGGAGCTAAATGGGACCCAAAAAGTTACTCGGAGCCAAATTTTATTTTTTTCATACAACCATGTCCCACTCTAGTGGGTACCCGGGTACCCACAAAACTAAAATGCCCGCAACTAAGGTAATATCCAACCGATTTCGATACTTTTGACCGTTTTGGATTCAGAAACTCACCCACTTTTGGACTTGGTAAAAATGCATCGGGTTACTTCATTTGGTTCCCGGGAATCCGGGTTTCCGGAAGCAGGTTCCAGTGCTGGGGTACTATTTGCGAACTTAAATGGAATACTAGCAATATGGGTATCAAAATTCTTGGAATTGCATCAGTAGGCTGTATCTCGTGGTTTTGGAACTATTTGGTGATTTGACCCCGGAAAGGACATTCCGGAGCAGGTTCCCGTGGGGCCGTGAGTGGCCATTCCATTCCAATTCCATTTTTCAAATTGCCATAGGGTCCCGTAACAATAAAAAACAGACTTTCGAGACAATTTGAAGAGTTTTGATACTCATATTGCTAGTACATTATTAAAATTTACAAATCATACCCTAGTACTGGAACATTACTCTGGAAAATCCGGATTACCAAAAACCAGATCCAATATTCCGGTTCTATTGTACAGAATCAAAAAGTGGACGAGTTCCTGAATCCAAAATATCTAAAAGTGTCCAAATCGGTTAAAGGAAGCCATAGTTATGAGTATTTCAATTTGTGGGTACCCGGGTACCCTCGTTGGCCTGTTAAAGGTGTTTTTTTTTTGTTGGACACATAACTGTTAAAGTTTGATCGGTTTTTATACCTTTTTCATCCCAAACTAAAAACAGTTTGAAAACAGTATATCTAACCACCTCTAACGCAGATAAATAAAACGCATAACCCCATCTGAAAAATACTAACCAGCGCCGCCTGATGTGAACAAATCATCTCGCTTTGGTCGTAAAATAGAACCCATTCCCACGCCGCCTAACGAAGAATCATTGTCAGGTGACACAGCACTGCACTACTTACCGTCATTAGACGCCAGGATAAGCCGCCGTCATCATCAAAACAAGTTTGCATCTCCCCCATTCACCAGACAGTAGGTAGGTAGGTAGGTAAGTAATATGCCATGACTTCCGCCCGGTCGGTGCTGTGCTGCAATGATTTTTCCGCGTGAGAACAAGGGCGCGCCTTTCGGCGGAGAGAAGTGCAATCTTCACGGCATGCGCCGGCAGTCCTTTGCGATCGGATTCATACCTCCCCTCCGTGTGAGATAGAGAGAAGCATGTACAGAGAGTAGGAGAGAATTTTCCCGGTGGTTTTCCACGTGAACGGAGCAGCGTGCGGTGGTTGCTGCTGAGAGAGAGTCGAACCGGTTGGCTGCTGAACCGGTTCACAGCAAGGAAAGAAAATCGGTATCCGGTCGGAATATCCTCGGCGGTGGCCGCTCGGTCGTTCGGTCGGCTCGTGGCGCAATGTAATTGTGTGGATAGATGTCAGTAGTGTTTTGAATATCGCCGAGGAAACAATGTAATACCGTGTAGTGCGCGCGTATGTTTTTTTGTTCTCTATACCCTAGAAAAGCTCTGTCTCTCGTTGCCTGCGTCCGTTGCTTGCATACGGGGCCAGCAGAATTTTTCTCGGCGGTTTATCCCGCGAGGAGGAACCCGACGCGAAGGGTTACGGAAGGGTGCGGTGCCCAAAACAGGCCAAAGGGTTACGACGAGAGTGTTCCACGTTAAATCGTGGGTGCACGGTGGAAGGACCACTGGACAGGAGTATCCTCTGTGTGCTTTGAAAGGGTGGAATTGCTTGGAGAACCGGTGGAATTTTTGGCAGTAATTGCGAATTTTGTAACGATTTAGAACGAAATTGCGAAGCACGGGTGGTGCCAGGTGACCTTTTTTCCGCTGCGTTGCTTGGGCGTTTGATTTCTAGGTCAAACTGTAGTTGTCAATATATTCGCACCGACCGTGGCAGTAAACTCAACTCGAGGTGTGTTAAGCCGCTATTTCTTGGAATCGATTCGTTGATTGAGTGTAAATAAAACCTGGTGAATTGGAAATTATTTCCGGAAAATCAACCTTCATCCCGGTTCAGTGAATTGCGAGGAAGAAAAAAGAAACCATTAATCATAATCCTAGATTTAAACAAACACGTCTCAGTGTGATTGGAAGTGAATTACCTTCAATGCCTGTGGATGCGTAGATTTGCTTGGGAACAGGATAGGATTACACCGGCTTACATAATACGGCGGGCTTGTTGAGCCAAATTAACCTGCTCAATGGTGATAATTGGATAAGATAATGTTGTTTTGTGAATCAAAAAATAAAAAGACACACCGTCCCCTTGCCGAAGCGGGTGTCAAATTTCCAGGTGTAAGCAGCAGCAAGTGAAGTGGAGTGTAGCGTGGAAATCTGGGAAAGTAATCGTGTTTGGCTTATTAATTGAAAAGAGTGAGTGAAACTGACACGAGCCAACGAATGAATAGGCATTCATCGACATTCTGGAGCTGTTTGCAATAAGGTGGAATCGGTGAAAGCACAGGTAGCGTAGTTCGAAGCCAGTTAAGTTTTATGAGGGGGAACCTTGGTTCTTGAATTTAAAACCGTCAATTAAACTGGTGTTTATCGTGATGTATTTGAAATTCCCCCGCCTAATATTCCGACAGGTTGAGAATATCTTTTCGGAAGATGTGTGCAATTACAGAATTTTCGGTGGTTGTAGATACAGATAGGGTTTATTTCTTAATAATTGTGTCTGTTTTGGCTTGGAGTACAATGTTAATAGTGTTGTCAACAAATGTGGTTTCAGCTATCTATAATTCATAATTCATAAAATTTTGATGAAGCACGATATTTCATGTGTATTGAACTAATCCAGATAATGCCGCGATCTGTTAGATCGGATTCTAATACGGTTGAAGGATTTCTTGAATTTTTGAAAATAATTCTTGTTTCTGACAATGGACAAGGAAACTAATCATTTATGAAATTGCGATTGCTTAAGAGATAAAGTTAATGTAAATATTACGTAATGTTTGGAGTGAATACTTGATAACAAAAACCGATTGAAATTGTGCAGAAATTTAGAGTGTTTGGCTAAAATTACTCATTTTCATATAACTTTTCAATGGTTAATTTCTCTAGAAGGTCATCTAAGAAATAGCTTTAGTGAATCTTCTTAGATGACTTTCTCCAGAAATCCGACAGCTGAACATTTATTGGCAAATAACTAATTTATAGCAAGACACCCCAAGTTCCTTGACAATTTTAATTATTGAACAAACTGATACCTACTAATTTTTCATCTTCCACAGAGTTGACTGGATTTTATTTTTCTACAATACTGTCGAGCAAAATAAAGCTCCAAAATTGTTTTTTTACAGTTCGAATCAAAAAATCATTAAAAATAGTAACCACGAAAAAAGACTACCTTAAAAAGTGACCCTTGCTCAATTAATTTCTAAAGACACTAGGGGAACATGGGGAGATTTGACCAGATTTTCAGCTAAAATTGCATAAATCTCTATAAAAGCCTTCAATCCCTCAAAAGTTGTTGAGATATAATGTGCAAAGTTATTGTGCGTCTTCATGATTTTTTGCAGAATTTTTTAATTTAATTTTTGAAAAGTTACAAAAGTTTTTCTGTGATCGTTTTTTTTTGGTCAAGTCTACCCACTGCGGGGAGACTTGACCAAGACGTGGGGAGACTCGACCAAGAGAATTTTGAAAAATCATAACAACATATAATGACATAAAACATACTGTAATTATTTTTTTTCCCATATTGTCGAGATCCTTAGGTAGCAGCAAAAATATAAAAGGGTTGCATTTGATAAATTTTGATTTTTTCAATGCATTTATTTTTATTGATTAACTGTACTGTTTGCATTGCATGATCACACGTCATTAAATCAGTCCTACTATTGCTAACTTTGTCTACCAATACTAAAATATAAAGACTTATGTTTGAGGTGGAATTTTTTTATGGCGTGATTAACATTAACAGTAGATACCAAAGCAGTATAAATATCAGGAATTTTGTATCTTTCTTCAGCTAATTACCACTTGGTCAAGTCTCCCCAACATTAGTTATTGCGATCAATGTCGTGCAAATTCTAGTATTTACTATTCCAATGTTCAAATTTATGTAAAATCATTTCACTACTTCACAAGGATTAAGATGGTATATTAATACATTAATAGTAATTAGTAGTCGAGTAGATATGTCCATACAAAGTTTGATAAAAAAACTACATAATTTAATGTAAATTTATTAATCACGTAATATTTTCTGTGAGGAAAGCATTTTTCATTCCAAACTTTTAAAATTACCTTAAGGGATCTAAACAAGTATGAAAATATTTTTGAAAAAAATTTAAGAATCGAATAGAAGACGCCATAACCAAAAATAGAATTTTGCGCTTGGTCAAGTCTCCCCATGCTCCCCTATAGCAATAAAAATTGTTCCCAAAATTGCGAATAAAGTGCCATGAATTCTCGAACAATCATGTCCTTATGCTACGAAAACAGGACCATAAACAAAAATCACGTGTTATATAATTATATTAAATTTCCCTTCAGTAACGCCTACATAACGCATTTATTAGTGGATATATTTGTTTTTTTTTTTGTTTTTTGTATGTCAGTCACGGTTTACGTCATGACATTACTAAATCGATTTTTTGTAGGTAAACTAGTTCACAACTTTATGAACATTAGTCACAAAACCAAAGGTTAAGTCGTGATTTTTATTAGGGATTTCGGAACATTATTCAGAGTCCGACTATACGACGTGAACTGATTCATGATTTATTACATTTTAAACATGAGCTGGTTTTCGTGGTTGTGAATTAGTTCAATATATCAAAAAATATTTTCTCGTAAACTATTGCACGTAACTTAGAGTATTATTCATCATGAACCCTTTTTATTATCAAGAAATAGTTCATGATTCAGGCTCGTGAATTACTTCACAAAATCGGAATATATTGTTCATGTATGCTTGCTAGCACACTAGTCACGGTTGACCATTCGTACTCGTGGTTTGCGAAATCATAAAATATTATTCAGGTATTCATGAAGTAGTTCATGATTCTTAGTATATTAGTCACAACTCATCATTAGTGCACGTGAAATAGTTCACGAGATCACGAAATATTATTCATGTACACGTGCACTGGTCCATGATTCTTAGTATAATAGTTACGCCTGATCAAACGTACCCGAGAAAGAGTTTACAAAATCATGAAATCATGTTCATGGAAACGTGAACTGGTTCAAGATAGTTCACAAAATCATACAATATTGTTTATGTATTCGTGAACTGGTTCATGATTCCTACACACCAAAAAAATATGAATTTTATCGTTGACGTAATTGCAAACATGACACAAATCAACAAACCGTAATTTACGAAATGACGGAACATTACCGTGTTCCATTAAATTTTACATGAAACGTATACTTTACATGCGCAATGACATAAAATTACACTTGCTACCATTCAGAACAAGCGCTGTTTGTGGAGTAAAATTACATGATTTACGAAATTAAACGTCATGTAAAATTAAAATCAAACGTAAAACTAAGTTATTTTTGATGCTCGTATATGTCAGGGTCAGGAGACGTAAATTTACATTATTTTTTCTAGGTGTGTAGCACATAATACAGTTTTCGGCGCACAGGTCATATTCTGACTAGGAGTGAGTTACTCCATATCACTAGAGGTGCCGGTCATGTCGCCATGGAATGTGTTGTTCAGTGGATATCGCGTTTCAAAATTTATAAGTGCTGAGATCGCGGGTGTAGGTTGCGTGGATGATCGCGTAGGACACAAGCATTTGTGTGTTACCGTGTTTGTCGCTTCGTGTATGTGTCTTCGCGTGTATAGATTCGATTTTATAATCATATGGCCATTCGCATATTTGCGTGTATTCTTGAATGATCGCGCGCGGACTGTGAATCTGATTTCTCATTTTCAGTGTATGGTACAGATGTTAGAAGGGAGTCAGTTTCCCCATATGGAACGTATTGTCTAGTGTCTACTCTATATGAGCGTCATTTTTACTGGTCCAACCGAAGGCATGAGATTAGGCTGCTAGGATCGTAAAAAAGTGGATACTCCTTGCTCTTCCTTGAGTACTATGGTTCTTAATATTAAAAAATATTTCACAGCTTCAAGCCCCTTGCTAATTATATATCGTTGCAATATATAAAAAAATGATTCACTCTTAGTCATTCATAAAAAAAGGAGAAAAAAGGATTACAACGAACGTGCTCGACTTGCATAACACGAAAATTTCAACTACAGAGACATCAAATAAAATAGTAGCGCTTGTTTACTCGGTTTCATAGAAATACAATGGGATAGATTTGTGGCCATGGGTAATGAAACAGCCCCTGTCCTTAAAGCCTACTCGATGCCGGGATATGCGCAATATCACAAAGTTGTCGGTCAACAACGAGTTTTGCACTAACTTCAATCTCTGGTTGAAATGTCACATAGTTTTTGGTGTTCCTTGAAGCGCCGAAAACTCCTTGACTCATCTCAAATGTCTATGATCAAGAACTGTTTACTTTGGCTTTGTGTCAGAGCTTGCTCGAGCTGGTATATTTGGTGGTCTCTCAAGAGAAAAATGTATGCTTTTGTAAGGAATATCATCTGCCTATAATTTTTGGGAGCAGTAAAAGCCGAGAGAGCATAATGATTTGTCGTGGTGAGTGGCGTAGCTCTTTCCAATATTTTTGCTAAAAGAGAGGACAGAGCGCTTTTTAAGTAAATGGTTCAGTTTGCTCGGATGCTGTTTGTACACGTGGCATGGTTATGTTGAAATTCCCTGCCAGATGTTACTTGACACGAGTTTGAAAGGTTGCACCGTTTTGTCCCGTTCAGTGCAATTACCATTCAAAATCTTTGCTCGTTAGAGTAAGGAGTCCTTGAAATAGCCAACTCCGTGTTACAGTACCTCCTCTCAAGACAAATTCGAATCAGTGACTGCACCGCCGATCTCAACGTTGTGAGCGGGCATTTAGACACGGTAGTTCTTCATAAAAGCTTGTCACTAGTAACGCAATTTGCTTGCTTTAATCAGAATAGCACAATTCTGAGCTTATCTGGGCGAACTTTCGAGAAAACTGTCACGAAGAGTATTCCTGCGTCAGTTCTTTCGAAATCATTAGAATATTTAACGGATTATCTATTATCCAAAAGAAGATCAGAGTTCGATGTGTATGATTTAAACGGGAAGTCAGTATCTGACACTAGGGGTAGATCACTCTAGAAATAACATTTGCACGGAATTTAAAAAAAATGCATTTAACGGACCACTTCAATATGCACTGTGGTAATGCCGCACCTGTATTATTTGATTTTTTCCTCTGTTGTGGTAATCAGAATTGCGTCCAATTTTCTTCAATACCTAAAACAAAGTGTAACACGCATTTATAAATACTCGTCCAAACTAAATATTGTGTGGTTGTGAAAATTTCCTGTCCGAAAAATTTGGAATGCGGTGCATATCGATCCATTTCGGCGCTTTCTGACACTGCAGCTCTTAAAACAAGTTATCTACATAACTACATCATGGAAAACACTACACATACCTTGATCCCTTCGTGATAAGTAGAGGAAACTTCTACTATTCACAGTTCCGTGAAAAATGCCACTGGAACCGGAATTTCCTGTCCGGAAGTTTTTTTGTAAATGCATGTTTGTTTACATGCACTTCCGCAACACTATGGCATACGCAAAGCTTTGTGTGCACTGTGTGAAATTGGTTGAAATGTGGTCAAAATTGAATATCCAACATTTCAAAGGCCTAATATTACATTATAGTCAAGAGTGCATGTGAAATAAATTTTCGAAAGTAGATTTTATTTCGGAAAAAACAATGTAGGTAAGAATTTTCCTCATTTCCATGAAATAAAATAATGTACACATGCCAGTATAATTGACCATTTGTTTTCGTTCGTTTCTTACAGTGTGCATACATTTTGCACAAAATCAAATCCCATGGCCAGCTAGCTATATATTCGCTTGTTTGTTGATAAAAATGACATGACTTCCCTTGGCGTCAAGCTCGATGTCTAGGAGGCAAATTAAAAAGGGCTTATACCAACTTTAGAGAATCGATGCGGTGGAAAATAAAGAAATGTTGAAGTTGATTTTTCAAATGCAACTAAAGACCAATGTTGAGTAGACTACATAAGCACTAACGGTAATATAAAACAGCAAGCATGAGTAATAGGCACCTTTTAAATCTTTTCTGGAAAACTGCTCGTAACAAGCGATAAGGACTACAGTGCTTCCTCGCAATGCAACTTCCACGATTTTGTCCGTATGCCTTATGGATTGTGTGCATGAGTATGATGTACGATTGTGCTCCTCTGTCGTATGGTTGGCAGACGAAACGTCAGAACTAGTCAGCTTAGATATGATTGGGCTGACTAACTCTGACGAAAAACTCCATGCGAACGGTTTGTCTGAGCGAAGTGAACGATCACACTTCGTTGCGGTATAGTGTCCGGTTTTTTTTCCGTCAGAGTTGATCAGTTAGGCATATGATGTATCTACTGGGAAAATAATTGTTATTTGCGATAATTGTGTGGAAAATAATTGTTATTTTATACGATTTTTGATGCAACTGGCCAATATTATTCCAGTTGAATCTGTAGGTGTCAGATATACGATATTTTCATACGACATGATGAAATATTCATGAATATGGCCTGCGAATAGTCCCAAAGCAATTTTCGCATAAATCAGTTCTCTAGCCGAACCAACAATGCTCAAGGACCTTGAAATAAAAACTAAATCACTTACAGGTTGTTTGGCAGAAAACAGTTGATAATTGAGAAAACTAGATACAACTTCATAAGTGAAAAATATCTCGAGTGCGCAAAAGATATCATCAACAAAATTCTTATCAAATACTACCACAAAACCTAGACTAAGTTAATAAAGGGCCAAAATTTTCGTGCGGAAGATATTGTAGACCGTTTATTTTTTTTTCATACGTTTATTTGACACGGCATTTGCAATAGCTTTTTACGCCAGTTTCTTTTTTTACATAGCACGTTACAAAAATCCTTAAGACTAATTTTAACTATACTAGTACTTTGTCTAAAACTAACACTGAAATCACTTTATTGTTTGCTTTTTTCCTTACATTGTTGTATTTCATACTGATCTAGTATTTTCGGGTGTATTTATTTACTTTTTTTCTGTTATTGTCTAAATTTAAAAACTAAATATTCTAGGACACTTTAATTGGTGAATGATTAGCCTTGGATGAGAGTATGAGGAGATGAATTTAATTAAATTTTGACAGACGCTGTTTTTAGAAAATGATAGATAAGTTCCATGTATAGAAGATCGCGATACGCCAGGATGTCTCTAACAGGAACATGGATTGGTCTTCCTCGGACTTGTAAAGAATCTACTAATTGTGATCTGGCTTCACGATATTCAGTGCAGGACCAAACAACATGCTCAATGTCATGGTAACCTTCTCCACAAGCACAATGATTACCCTCAGCGAGCCCAATACGACGGAGATGCGCATCTAAAGTATAATGATTGGACATGAGCCTAGACATCACACGGATGAAGTCCCGACTTACATTCAATCCTTTGAACCATGCCTTCGTTGATACTTTAGGGGTAATTGAGTGTAGCCATCGTCCCATATCTCCATTGTCCCAAGATGTTTGCCAACTAGCAAGTGTCCTCTGTCGAGAAGCGCTATAAAATTCATTGTAAGCGATGGGTCTTTCATATATTTCACCATCTAGTGCACCAATCTTGGCTAAATTATCAGCTTTCTCATTGCCCGCAATAGAGCAATGGGCGGGGAGCCACACTAGGGTAAATTTATAACATTTTCTTGTCAGGTTACTCAGAGATTCTCGTATCTTCCCCAAAAAGAATGGATCGTGATTATCAATCCTCTTTGAGCGTAGAGCTGCAATTGTGCTGAGACTATCAGTGAGGATAAAGTAATGGTTCGGGGGTAAAGTATTAATTATTTGCAAACTATAGTGAACTGCTGCTAGTTCCGCTATATAAACAGAGGCGGGTTCTGCAAGTTTGAGAGAAATTGAAAAATTATTGTTGAAAATACCGAAACCAGTGGCCTCACTGATTCGTGACCCATCAGTGTAAAACATTTTAAGGCAGTCTTTGTGTTGATATTTACTTGTGAATATTTTAGGGATCTCCCGCGAGCGTAGATGATCCGGAATTCCACGAATCTCTGCTTGCATGGACGTGTCGAAGAATAAAGTGGATTCAGGAATATCTAGTATATTGACGTATGTGGGAACATACTTAGCAGGCGTTATTTCTTGTGACATGTGATTGAAATACACTGTCATGAATCTGGTTTGGGGTTGAAGCTCGACAAGTCTTTCAAAATTTTCAATTACCAGTGGGTTCATAACCTCACATCGAATAAGTAAACGAGAAGAGAGATCCCAGAATCGGTCTTTTAAAGGAAGAACTCCCGCTAGTACTTCAAGACTCATCGTATGGGTCGACTGCATGCAACCTAAGGCAATTCGTAAACAGCGATACTGTATCCGTTCCAGTTTAATAATGTGAGTGTTCGCAGCTGAACGGAAACAGATGCACCCATATTCCATTACTGAAAGTATTGTTGTTTGATACAATCTTATCATGTCACTTGGATGAGAACCCCACCATGATCCAGTTATTGTTCGCAGAAAATTTATCCTTTGTTGGCATTTCGTTATTAGATACCTAATGTGGCCTCCCCATGTGCCTTTAGAATCGAACCAAATTCCAAGGTATTTAAAAGTCAGGACTTGGGCTATCGTTCTACCAACCAACTGAAGCTGAAGCTGAGCTGGATCACGCTTCCTTGAAAAAACAACCAACTCTGTTTTCTCCGTAGAGAAATCGATGCCTAACTTCAAAGCCCAACTTGATAAATTATCCAAACTATCTTGCAGTGGTTGTTGTAAATTTAAGGCTTTTGGTCCTGTAACAGAAACCACGCCATCATCTGCAAGTTGCCTTAGAGTGCATGGGCTGACAATACAATTATCAATATCATTCACGTAAAAATTGTAGAGAAGGGGGCTTAAACAAGAACCTTGTGGGAGGCCCATGTAACTTATTCTGAATGTTGCCAAATCGCCATATGAAAAATGCATGTGCTTTTCTGACAATAAGTTGTATAAATAATTATTTAATATTGGTGAAAGACCACATTGATGTAGTTTCTCTGAGAGAACATCAATGGAAACAGAGTCGAATGCTCCTTTTATGTCTAAGAACACAGACGCCATTTGTTCTTTTTTTGCGTAAGCTAGTTGGATTTCTGACGAAAGTAGCGCCAGACAATCATTCGTTCCCTTTCCCCTCCGAAAACCAAACTGGGTATCTGATAGCAAGCCGTTCGCCTCAACCCAATTGTCGAGACGTCGTAGGATAATTTTTTCCAACAATTTCCTGATGCAGGATAACATTGCAATCGGTCGATACGAGTTATGATCGGAGGCTGGTTTTCCCGGTTTTGGAATAGCGATAACTCTCACTTGTCTCCAGTCGTGCGGGACAATGTTCTGCTCAAGAAGCTTATTGAATAAATTCAACAAGCGTCTTTTTGCTAGGTCAGGCAGATTCTTCACCAAGTTGAATTTAATTCTGTCTAGTCCCGGAGCATTATTGTTGCATGAGAGGAGTGCAATTGAGAATTCCATCATTGTCAAAGGCGAATCTATGAAATCGTTACTTGTGGGAGCATCGCGAGTGATTTTCTGCGCAGGAGCAGAATCGGGACAAATTTTCTTGGCAAAATTAAATATCCAACGATTCGAAAAATCTTCGCTTTCATTAGTCACGTTTCGATTCCTCATTCTTCTGGCTGTGTTCCAAAGAGTACTCATTGATGTTTCTCTTGACAAGCCATTAACGAAGTGTCTCCAATAACTAGATTTTTTGGCACGACGTATACTGTCAAATTTGTTTTGCAAAATGAAATAATTTTCAAAGTTCTCACGTATACCCCCTTTCTGTTTCATAATTTCTTTGTAGGCAACTTGTTTAGCTTCATATGCATCAGAGCACTCTTTGTCCCACCAAGGATTAGGGGGCCGTCTATTTATTGTCATTCCAGGATTGCATTTCGTTTGGGCTTGTTCTGCTGCTTCAATAATTAAACCCGCCAGGAATTCATATTCTTCGGTAGGGGGTAGCTCTTCTGTCGAAGCAAGAGAAGTGGAAATTAATGTTTCGTATGTTTTCCAATCAATATTTCGTGTTAAGTCATAAGGAACATTGATTGAATTCGTAAGGCCTAATTCACTGTTAATTGAAACAACGATTGGCAAATGATCGCTACCGTGAGGATCAGGTACAACCTTCCACGTGCAATCTAACCGAAGTGATGTCGAGCACAGAGATAGATCTAATGCACTTGGACGTGCAGGAGGTCTGGGGATGCGTGTTGTTTCGCCAGTATTTAAAACTGTCATATTAAATTCGTCACAAACATTGTAAATCAAAGAGGATCGATTATCATTGTAGAGGGAACCCCACAATACTCCGTGCGAGTTGAAGTCTCCCAGTATCAGACGCGGAGCAGCCATGGATTCCACTACCTCAAAAATTTGACGTTGTCCAATTTGAACTTTGGGAGGTATATATATAGAAGCGATAGACATGTCTTTGCCTTTAATGTTCGTTTGGACAGCAACAGCCTCAATGCCCGCAAACAAGGGGATGTTAATTCTATAGAAAGAATAGCACTTTTTAATTCCTAGAAGCACTCCTCCATACGGGGTGTCTCGGTCTAGGCGAATAATGTTGAAATCATTTAAGTTGAAATTAATGTTTGAGGTAAGCCATGTTTCACATAGAGCAAAAGCATCGCATTTTAAATTATGCAGTAAAATTTTTAAGGAATCAATTTTAGGTATGATACTTCTGCAATTCCACTGTAAAACAGTGATGGAATCTTTCATTGGAGGAGGTGAATTACCCATTGAAAGATACAATCGCTGCAAGGATGGGCCATTGAGCAATCAGCTGCTCTAAAAATATTCTAATTGTTGGGAGGAAAGCTGAAAGTATACTCTTTAGTGGTTCAGAAATATTGAATGCTTTAAAAATCCAATCAACAATTTCAGAAAATTTCAATAATCCTACCCCCGGCTGAGGCTCAGAGGTAGTCGAAATTTTATTATTTCCAGTAATGGTGTTCTGTTTGGATTGTACGTTCCCAAAACCGGGCGGAATTGATTTCGGTTTTGAATCGGAATTTTTCGGTTTTGGGCGCAGTTTATCTATTGGTGGAGAAATTTTAAGGCCCTTTCTTGGCAGCTTGGGAAAAGAAGACTGTTTTCTTTTTCTGGAATTTCCGGGTAAAACAAATGATGTACCTTCGCACGCTCCGTCAGAGTCAGACTGTTCCGAAAATAGAGATGCGTAAGTGTTTTCTAAGAAGATGGGTTTAGGGGTAGCATTTTTCAACATTTCTGCATAGGAGCGCTTAGACCTCTCCTTCAAGGATCGTTTAATTTTATCCTCACGCAATTTATAAATGGGGCATGCAGAGAGCTCATGTGAGTTTTCTCCGCACATTAAACATTTTTCTGAATTTTCATTGCATGTATCCTCTTGATGAGAACCCCCACATTTGCCACACCGTGCCTTATTGGAACAGTAAGTGGCTGTGTGGCCAAGCTGTTTGCAATTAAGGCAATTCATTACACGAGGGATAAAAAGGCGAACAGGGAGACGAATCTTATCGATAATGACATAGTTGGGCAGCGCAGACCCAGCGAAAGTCACTCGAAATGAGTCAGACAGTCGATAAACTTTTTTATCTCCTTCGTGTGATACTGAATGCAATTGCTTGCATTCAAGTATTTTTACGTCTTTAAGTATGGTGTCTTTGAAACGACCAACCCCATGCTTAACTAAGTCATCAACAGTCAAACTCGATTCTGTGATGACCCCATCAATTTCAATTTCCTTTGAAGGAATATACGCTCTATACTCACGCGTAAAAAGCTCGCAAGAAGCAATTGCATTGGCTTGTTTGAGACTACCAACGACAATGCGTATTTTATCTTTATTGACTTTGACGATCTCTTTTACATCCGAGAATCGCGAAGTCAAATCTTTAGAAATTTGAATAATATTTAGCGCCTTTACTTTACGCCTAATAAATACAATCCATGGTCCCGTTGACGACTCTGGGTAAATTTTAATTCTAGTCGGATTTACATTTTCAGCATAAGGCTTAGGGGGAGGGTCTGGTACTCGTTCTCCCATCTCTTCATCCATTTTACCTAGCAAGAAAAAGTATCACAAAAAGGAATGAAAAATATACCTGTTATACCTGTAGAACACACCTCATGTGTTACGTTGTAAACTCGGTGCCCGTTGTTTGACAATGTGACACTTGCTGTCCTTCTTCGTCGCGTTGCTTCTTCAGTAGAGAAATAGTCCTACCTGCAACACTTCAAAACTCTCTCCGATTAAGCTGCTCGTCGGTATCACCACCACAAGCGCGCTCTCTCCGTTTCCACCACCTCGGTAGACAAATGTAGCTACCTGTGGCTTGCTGCGAAAATCCCACTGTCGATGCGGCACTTTTCGGTGCCACTTGTTTTCCTTATTCGTCGTACCACTTCTGCGGTAGACAAATAGAGCAAATGGGTCTACCTGTGACGCTTCCCTCTCGTCGATTAGAATTGCCCGACGACACCAATACACTATATTTTTTTCTGTGTGTACAGGCACGATCACTGTCGATTTCTGCCACCGCGGTAGGCAAATTCGTCTACCCGCGGTTTGCTGTCAAACACCACTTGTCGAGGATGCCGTTGACCACGCCTCCGACGTATCAACTGTCGACTCACACTTAACAAACTGGTCTCTCTCTCTCCCACAATAACGCATACAGCGTCTCGCACTCCGTCACTCTCTCGAGAACAAAACCTTCCACCTGGAGGCACAACCGTCTCGGTCGGTTGCAAAAACTGTTATGTTGTAGACCGTTTATGGTGAAGTTCATTGATGACGAAACAAGGAGACGGTGTATGATCAACGAATCACAATATCCCATCATCCCCATCCGTCGCTGCAGTGTGCTGGAAATGTCTAGTAAGAACCAAGTAGAAAAAGTTCGTGAAATGGGCTCCACAGATAAAAAGTGCAGTGTCCAAAAAAGATTGACCAGAATGAATGTGTTTTTTTTTTGCAAAATTTTCAAGCTATTTGTGATTGAATGAGCCGAGTTGTTTGGTAACGACTTCTTGAGACAGTAAAGGACATCAGCCCTTTAGACTTTAGGTTTGTATGGTAAGCAACAATCGGCTGCGAAGCAATTGGAAAGAGTAATTCTGGTATAGCACTGGTCCCATGAGCCAGTTGTTATAGCTTCCAAATGTGAACAGGTAGGATTATAAGAAGGAGGAGAAACTTAGAACTTGTCCTGGAATTGTTCTGTATATTCGCAGTACCTTCAAACGATGATGGATTTCTATATCTACCAACAATAGAAAATTTCAATGAGCCGGAATTCTGGCTGGTTCTAGTTAGTATTCCGGTTCCAGTGACACAACTGATTGTAGTTAGAAACGGTTGTGTCACTGGATCCGGAATACTAACTGGAACCAGCTAGAATTATGTCTTATCTTCCGGCTGAATTTTACATGAATTTTATGAATATGGGTTATTACAAAAGACTTTTTTCAAAAGTAACCCCTGATTTTGTACTCAACGTGTCTTGTCCAACAGTGTTCCTAGAATACTTCCGCTGTCAGTGTATGTTTTTCATTGAAGTGGTCCCTTAATGAACATTTTTGCATCAACTTTACTCTAGCTTGACGCTAGACAAGTCTGTTCAACAAACGCCTTACGCCGATCCACTTCGTTCGATGTTTTGCTGGACGTAGAGCTAGTTTTTTGCAGGGCTTTGACGTCATACACGCAACGCTAAATACATTCTATATTTCTGTTTTGATTTCGAAGAGTGTTTAGTTATAAAATTTGATTATTTTCCCTTCATATAAACTATTGTTATCCTAATGCACAGTCTCTTGAACAATTGCTCCCTGCATCGCCTCCAAATACTTAGCTTCAACTGATTCCATGAATATATGACGAGCGACAGTAGAACACAGACGAACGTCGGTCGAATCTTTTGGAAATTAGGTTTTGACCAGTTTCCAAGCATCGGAAGCAAATATACCGAACGGTTTGTGAAGAAACAAATATTCAAATAAAATCTTCTAATTGTTGCGTGATATAAGCGGGTTCAATTTACCAATAAATCGTCAGCTCAATAAACTGATCAATACACACAGTCTTTCGAAACGATCCTCTCTTTGTCGCCTTCAAGTACCTAGCGTCAACTTATTCCTCAAAGTCTTCCGAAAAAATTCTCCATCCGGAACCTGTAAACACCTGTTGCAGCAAAAAGCGCAAGACTGAGACCCCGCCAAGGGCACCAGAAGGTCACGCTACGGCTCCGCAATTATGATTAAGCTGTATTCCAAGATGTTCCTTAAAATCACCTGTTCGAGAAGTGAAAATATTATTAAAATAAAGACCGGAGCTAAATATGGCCATTGATTACACCTTACAATTTCACCATGTTAGACATAGCGTACTGATTATGTCCCAGATCCATTATTCAAGCTGAGGCGTTTGTTTCATTAAACGAAATTTATCGTTCAATGTGACAACATGAAGTCAGCAGGGCCCACGGAACACCTTTTTCCCGAGTGGGTAGTAAGATTCGAAGTGATTTCTCCTCGTACTGACGAAAGTTCAGATATGGCATGTGCAAGTGAAAATGAAAATTCCCTGATAATATCTGGTGGCTATTTGGAAACACTTTTTGTTTACAGGGCTTTTTGTCTGACGGCTGAGCGAAAATGTGTTTGTTGAATACTACACCCAAAATCCAACGGGCATGTTTCTATTACGGGTAAGATTATTGCATTTTTGGCAACAGACCACGCAATTAGGCATTGCGGTATTACTCATATTACCGCAAAAGTAGAAAACGGTGGAAGGACTATGTAGGATAATTCGGTCGATTTCTATAATAGTATTAGTATCGAGTCAAACCAGCCGGAGTTCTGACGAATTTTTACCCAAATTCAGAAATTTTGACAGAAATAGGCGGAATTACGAATTTTTATAGGGTAACTTGGATAGTGAAAGAAAAATTTTAGGCAGTTTTCGGATCCGGCCTAGTTTCCGGATCGGACACAGCTCCCGAGCTGGACCAGTACCCAAATTTGGACCTCCTGGATCGGGATGAGTTTCCGGATCTGGACTAGTTTCCGGATCCGGACAAGTTCCCGAATCTGGACCCATACCCGGTAATGGACCAGTCCCTGGATCTAGCCCATCCCCTTTTCCCCTTACCAGGTCAGGACTTGAACCAGGCCCAGATTTGATACTTAGATCCAGAAAGGAGTCTGGATCCGGACTCTCGGATCGGATACGTGGATCCAAACTATATGTCTTGCGTTCCGTACATGACGGAAAGGACTGGTAATGTTTTGTGCAGTCGCTTCCTTGCTGTTGACGTTCGTGATAGAAAAAAATCAATTTAGCTACGACCGAAATATCAAAACGTGCTATTTCAATCGGATTAGCCTTTGCTCGGTGCCAGGTATTGAAGTTGTCGCTTGTTAAATCCGAATCATAGGAAAAGATTTATTGATATTCTTTCCATATACACCGTAGAGGAGTCCGGGGCTTCCTAACTTCTTCCCTGGTACTCCTAACGGCGTTTTTGTAGTGAGGATGCGGGTTGAAAGGCCTATACCCTCCTACTTGGCAATAAAACTGGTGCCCCTCATGGGCGCATAGCGTAGTTTGCATAATTGTAGTTCCGTGAGTATTGAGTTTTATTGCCAAGTAGGAGGGTATAGGCCTTTCAACCCGCATCCTCACTACAAAAACGCCGTTAGGAGTACCCGGGAAGAAGTTTCTCCAAGTATCAGGTGTAACGGATTCTACTTCTCCGTATTGCGACATGCATTTTGCAATTGGCTCAGGAGGGGTACGAACTTCTACGTGCAAGCATTGTAATCAGACAGCTCATCATGGACAACCTTGCGCGGAAGATGCAGAGGAAAATGCATCTCAACCGATTGCCAACTCATCTACGGCAAACTAACCTAAAACAGAGCATTCAATACCAATGCCTGAACCACAAAGGGTGGCCAAATTTGTGGCAGCTGTTCAGACCATAATGACAACCGCAAAAGAATCATCCAGCACCCCAAAAGCAACTGTAAGCAACATCGGCACCGAATGCAGTAACAATGACGACGGAATTACACTGATCAACAATAAGTGCAAGAAGCAAGGGAGAACATCTGATCCCGGACACCAAATCAGCTTCGACCGGGACGTGAAAAACAAGAGAGAATTAAATGACCCCCCTGACGCTGTTTGCCAACAGACCTCGCGAAAACCTTGTGAAAAATATGTGACCACAACTGCTTGGATTTGTAGTTCTAGGTCACTAACAGTCATTCAAAGCCTCTTTAGCCACATTGGCAACCATCGACGGTTCCAAAAGCCGCAGCGGAAGTATTAAAATTCAAAATAACAGTTACATCAATTTCTCAGTGCTTAACGGACCGATTTGACCAAACTCAATCCCCAATGAACAGTCTTCCGTCCCCAAAAACTGTTATGAAATTTTGTTTTGATCCGACTTCCGGTTGCAGTGTTACGGGTTGTGGAATGTGGTCACAGAGAAAACTCCCATTCAAACCGATAGCGCTATGAATACAAAAAGGTTAATAGGTTATTGACGGCCCCACAGTGGTCGCAATGGTACCAAAACGTGCGTTTAATTAATGGTGCTCTAGGAGTTGATTTTAGCGATTTGGTGTGTTAGAAACACTTTTTCAGAATGGAAGCCCCCTTCTTTTGAGGTATATTGAATTGTGATTAATCCACCTAAAAGTGAGATAGATAATTTATTTCCACTAACTTTTAAGATAGAGGCACGATGTCAATGCCAAAGTTATAGTAAATTTTACTGCGAGAAAACTTGTTGAACATGCTAACTCTCCAAAATGTAATAATGTTGAGATAAAGCACGTTGTTTGTGGGAGGCACCCAAAAATTAATTTTTTTATTATAACTTTTTTCTGAGATTTTTGCAATTCTTCAAATGTTCTATGAAGTTGTTGAAATTAAGAAATGCAGATATTTGTCGAAGACGTTAACATTTTTTATTTCAAAACTTAAGAGTTCTTAAATAAAGTGGGTTAAAAATACCGCCATTTTGAATGACAGTTACTAAGAGATGTGGAAATATGTGGAAGACATTTCGATTCTATGAGTAAGACAGTGAAAAGTACTATAAGCAAAAATACTACTCACAACGAGCATCCACCGGTCTGTATGCAAAAAATACTTTCCGGCAATGCATGTTTTTCATTTTGTAACAAAATAATTACGACATTTTATGCATAACTTTTTATAGCAATTGTTTCTATGTGTTATTCGCGAAAAAAGGTCTCCGCTCGCAACAAAAAGTTGCGCGCGAGATCCAATTAATTAATTCTTGTTTGTATTTTTATTTTTATATGTATTGTGAACGTATAAAAGATCCACGGCTCCGTTAAGCTACCGCTATGAACTGTGTCAAATAAACCAATTATATATGCATAATTTTTTTTTTTATAGCCCTCCTCTTACCCCCACACCAAAAAGCTCACAAACGGAGCCCCCTGGTAGTGGACACATCAGTTCTCAGCGTACAAAAAAAAGGTCAGCACAACAAAACAAAGTTACGAATCGCGGAAACGCTGAGAACAAAAAAAAAACAATACGAGACCGACAAAACACAAAATTTGACAAGAAGCTACGGCGAGTACCCAGCGGAAAAGAATCCTTTTAAGGGTCCCGTAGCTTTGCAGGAAGCTCATAATAATTTAAATTTATTTATTACTAATTGCTAGAAAAAATGCATTTATCAATTATTTTATTAAAAAAATGTTAACCAATTATAGCTAAAGGAATAAGCTCGATTGGTGGTGAACGAAGTTTATATTAAAAATTCTCCTATTTTATTTTTTAAAATTAGTTTCAATTTTGCTTGGAAACGAATGCGACATGTTATTTGCTTTAAATCAGTAGGAAGCTGGTTGAATAACTTAGGTCCGATGAAAGTAATGCGTCTTTGACCAAGGTTCGTGGATACTCTGGAGTATAATAAATGACTGGCTTGTCTGGTGCTGTGAGCTCGAATTCCTGTCGTAAATTCTAGATTATTATGAGCAATAGTATTATGCAAAGCATTGTGGATGTACATTATTGTTTGGTAGTTAGTCAACCCAAGCAAAGGTAAAATGTTATGGGCATTATTATTGTATAACAAAATAGTAGGGTACATAAATGGTTTTTTATAAATAATTTTAAGACATCTGTTTTGAAGCGTTTGTAGCTTTTTCAGATTCGAAATACTGGCACGGCCCCACACAGATACAAGGTAGTTCAACAATGAGTGGATGTGCGCATAATAAAATTTTAGAAGTACATGCTGGGGAACAAAAGAGCATACTTTACGCATAGCCCCACATAACGATGCAACTTTTCTCTCTATAGATGTTATATGCTCAATCCAGGAGAGTGTGGGGTCTAAGTGAAGTCCTAAATATTTGAAGCAGTTAGTTTCCTGAATTACAGACTGTCCCATTCTTGGGTCTGGATGCACGCCTATAGCTCTTCTAGATGAACGAAACAGCATATAATTAGTTTTTGATAGGTTCAAGGAATATTGGAATATACATAGATTTAAATTGCGTGTGTTAGTTAGTTTGTCGGTAACTGTGTTTTTATAATTGCTTCAGCACAAGGGTTACCGCAGTCAACAGATCGTTTACAAATTACAATAGTTGATGCTTTCTATAATATAAAGCGCATTTTAGATGGAAACATTCTTGTTTACGGATAAATGCATCTCCAGCACTTGAGCACCATCGGTGCTTATTTTTAGGAAAAAAATAAATCTCTAAGTAGATGTATTTTATTATATTCAATAGATCATTACGGGTAGGAGAACCTTCGAAATCGATCACTGCTGTGTTATTGTTCCACAGTCACAGGTTTATGTTCATTGAATTCGTTCATTCCTACAGCCACAGGTCCAACATAGTTTGATTTAAACAGTTGTACGCATATAATTCTACAAATTCAAATTCAAAGGTTTGGAAGGGACCGTCGGTAATACCAACCTTGGGGCCCAATGCGGCTCTCGACGGCCCTGGGCTTATTATTTCAAAACTAACCTAAGTGTGGGACCCCATTATCCCAGCATACCCATTTGTTTAGACGGCACTGGACAAATGTATTATCAGAATTTGGGGACGCCAATAGTAACTAAATCTATATTAATCCATTCTAAAGGGCAAACATATCAAAAGATCTTTTCTAATGGGAATTATTTGGGAATATTCTCCAGATACTCGTAACAAAAATAAATTGTTTTCATCAATGCAAGCTCGAGCTCAGCGTCATTCAATCTAATCAGTTTGCAGATCCTTGCAAATTACCGGATACTCACAAAACCATCTGTTCGAAAGTATATCCACGTACCTACGAAATGAATGAGACAGGAATGAGTTCTGCTAAACACTGTAACCATTTAGGTAGGATCACTTTTATTACGTCTGCGACTACCTCGTTCGTTTCTTTTCACCTCCACCACCGCGGAACAGTTTCATATGTTTCATCCCCTTCAAACGAGCCGAGCCAGGTCGAATATTATCTGCGGCAAAAACAGCCCAAACCCGGCTGACAAAGCATTCCCGAAAACTGCGCTCAGCTCATTCTGGCTGATGTCGGCACTGTGTTGCTAATGGGGGGGGGGGGGGAACAGGCGAACATGAGGGTGAGGGTCACACGGAGCTGAAAAGCTCGATACGGGAATGCTTCTGACGCTGTGGTTTTCCACCGAACAGGGGCATGTTTTGAGGTTCAGCCGCATAATGGGACCGGACAGGCGTTCGGCTTGTCAGCAGCAGTAATTTTATTCGAGCATATATCACCTTATCTTATCTGGTTTGTGTAGGTCACACTTACACAGTTTTGGCAGGGGTGATCCTGCCAGGATGCTGTGCTGGTGTAGACAAGGGGAGGGGGGGGGGGTATTTTCATGGAGCATGTTTTACTAGCCCGAATGAGAAACACAACACTCGTCATCCGGGTTAAATCTTATGAATTTTAGACCGACAGTAATTGCTGATGGGGACGGTTGAGTTGATTTATGTAGAAATTTTTAATGCTAAAGTGTCTGGTGATGGAAAGCATCGAACTTTTGCAATGAAACATTGAGAGGTTTATAAATGATTGGTCAATTTAATGAAAATATGTCGGAAATATGGACAGGTAGAGAAGAGGTGGTAAAAATAGTTGGATGCTCTCTCGTCGTTTAAGGCTGTTAGGCATGGTGTCACATTTGGGCTCAAACTGGTCGTTGGATTGTTGTGACGGTCAATTCCAGCATAAGTGCTATTTGGTAGTTTCTAGTCTAGTCTAGTCTAGTCTAGTCTAGTCTAGTCTAGTCTACACAAACAGAGCCAATACATGTAGGGTTCCTGGAAAATTGCAGACGTTCGTCCACAATTTTTCTTGTCATTATTAATATTTGTGGCACATATTGAATATGACACAAGCATTAAAGCGGCCAGGCCAACTGTGCAGCGTACAAAGTAAAGATGATTCAAAATTATACGGCAATCAAATTATTCATTAAATGAATAATTTAATCAACGGATTATTTTGAACCTTGAATAAGGAAGAAACGTGGACAACCGTACACAACCGTTTCAATTTGGTGAGGGTTTGATAAATCGTTGGGAGAGACTTTGCTAAGAGGGTTAATGTCACTCCTTTGGTCCTAGGTTCTTGGGATGGGACAGAAGTATTTAGCCCTGCCCTGGGGTATGAGTCAGGGTTATAGCGCCCTTACTCGCTCTCTGAAACAATAGATAAAATTGGCGAAATCGGTTAATTAGTATTAATATAAACAAAAAACGCATAAAAAAATACAAACCAACAGACAACTCACCTTCGACAAAAATCCATACAGGACTTCTATGTCCTAATAGGCAGTACAGGATCATGAAAACAGAAACCTTCCGCGTTCTTTGAGCGTTGACGGATAACACAAATAACTGTACCGTATATTTCACAACAGGCCAAACCGATACTAAAAAGAAGTCATTGCTATTTCTATTTGGACAGAATAATTCCAAAATATTCTTTCAAAAAACGGAACAATTACCACAAAACCTTATGTGGATCCGACCATACAATACTCCTTCTACCGACACAGGAAAAATAAAGTAGCTAAACGCAGCTCAGGGACCATTCATAAATTACGTAACGCAAAAATTATCCATAATTGACTCCCCCCTTCCCCCATGTAACAAATTGTCACAAATTTCTTCATCCCCCCCTCCCCTGTTACGTAACAAATTCCTAGAAAAAAATTTTTTTTCTTCGGTGAAAACATGTTACGTAACGATCTAGCTGACTCCTCCTCCCCCCTATGTCACAACTTGTTGTACCCCCCCCCCAAAAAAAGCGTTACGTAATTTATGAATGGTCCCTCAAAACAACATGTCAAAATATGTCATTTTGAAAATGTAGCAAAAAATAACAAAAACCAAGAATTTCCAACTAGTCTTCTAAAAAATTTTCTCACCCGATGAGTTCCGTGATGATCTCGACCGCTACTGTGCATGAAAAGTAACTTCCGGATCCTCGAAAACTCCGCTCCATCTTTGCAATAACACACTCGGGTCATCGTTGGTCCAGACTTCCAAACAAGGAAACAAGGTTCAACCGCCTCAACCACTTTCCGTGTACTGAACATAGTGCCTGGACCGCTTCGAGGCTAACCGCACTCAAGTTGCTTATTACAATCTACATCACTATCGGCATCCACCTTCCGGAGATCTACTCGTATTTTCCTGTATTTTCTAATTTCGAGAGTAAAGGTTTCTGTTGAATAAAAATTGACAGCAGTGAAAAAATCGACATAGATTTTTCATTAGGGCTTATATCGCAAATGTAAACAAACTGCGTTTTCGCTATTACGACATTATTCAACAAAAATACTACAAGATTGAGGTGAAAATTAGTTAAAATGGTTTTTAGTTCGATGTATAATTAAAGAAATCAAAACGGCGAAACATGCATTTTCTTCGAGATTTCGAGTTAGGCCCTTCTTCTCATATGGAATATAAAGGCCAAACTTACATTTTTAGACAGAAGCGGGCGTACGGTTATTATTCACAAATAAAAGAATAAACGGCGGTTCTATTATATAAATGATAAGCAATATCTACTATAATCATGTCTACTCGATAGTTGTTGCACATAAACATTCGAATATTTCGATATTTTCATGAAATTTGAAGAAAATATTTAATATACTTCCGGCTTCGATGGTTGCTATGGAGAAGATTTTAGCAGCAAGAGAATAAAAATATGGACATGTTATTTTAAAATACTGGTCTATAAGGGGTCTATAAGAGCAACGAAAACTGCACACCAAGAATACTAGCAACTTTATCCAAAATCTGTCCAACCTTCGCTAACCGCTCAATATTTGTTGTCTTTTATAGCCCAGCTTGGTAAGCGGATGTTGAAACAATACTGAAAAAACTACAGAGTGTACTACTGTAACACTGCTAGTAATTCGTCGGTTAGAAGTATCTGAATCGGTTGGTAGGAAAACGATGAATATCCATGAAGTTGAATGATTTCTAGATTTTAAAACATCAGTTAAGTAAGCCTTTTTAATGCCAATGCCAGAAATCAATCATTTGTCCGAACTTTCACCATTGAAAATTTAAGCTCATTTCAACTTATTCTGCAAAGTTCTGTGCAATCTTTCTCTCATTCTATTATTAAAACCTGCCCGGCGCATACAAGCTTACTCTTACTTCTTTCACTTGGAACTTTTTTTGTCTGCTTTCCTATTTTTCATTGCTTCGGCGGTAAATCTGCAGGTTGCTTCCGCCAAACTGAAATAGTTTCCCACATTCTATTGTTAGCTTTTCTCCCGTTGGCTAAGCGAAACTTTTCCACAACGTCTCGAGTGGAAAATGGAACACACTGACACAATCCATTTCCTCGCTCGCCTACCTAGATTTGTACGCCAGCGTCGCGTCGTCATCGTCTCTAGTTTTATTCCAATTTTAAAACATTCTCTAGGCCACATTTTCGCTTCCTAGGTTTGTCTCTCACCCCCGCATCATCCTCTTCATTGTTTACGTTGCGTTGGTCGGGGAGCTGGGGGACTATTTACCACCGCTTTCCCCACCGCATCGTCATCTTGATGTTGTTTGCCCGGCCGAAACAGCTGAGCCATTTGTTCGGCAAAAAGTTCAAGGCAAGCAAAATTGTTCCGTCTTCTGCCGACCGCACCGCACCGCATCGCACGGCACCGCCCCACCCAGTTCAGATCATTTTGTCATGTTCCGCAAGAATTTTCAAGAAATCTTCAGTTGAAAGGCTACCCGCCCGAGTTCTCATGTTTACTCTGGGTTTGGGTGATGATAAACATGAAAAGCATTTTAATGTTTGCGGTATTTGGGTTGCCAGTGTACGGTGCGGTTGTTCGAGAGTGTGAGAGACGGAGATATACAAAAAGTTGAAATGTTTTCAAGATCCACTTTCATCTTTTCACTTATGGGGAAAGTCCCCGCTGGAATGCCCACCGCGAGAAAGGGGTCGAATTCAGAAGTCAGGCAGGATAATGTTTTCTTTTGAATATAGACTTTCTCGCAGGCACTCGAGCTGAAACCGAAAACATTCCGTACGTTGCCTAACTCTATTTATAGCATCAATGTGGCCAAAGCCAGCGCCTGAATCATTGATGGAATTTATTTCAACTATAGCAAATGGTTTGGGAAATGCTGTCATCAACGATCAGATCGTGATTGCCGCTCGTCTGGTAATAGAATATTTGCATATAGTACATTTTATTGACTCGTATGAGGGCAGAAAAAGCTATTTTCACTGTAGGACAATATATCATTCCGACAGATGATAATTACGGTCGCTCGACAGCACTCAGTTTCAATTGGATTGAATTACACATTTCCAGTTGCAGAATAATCGATTTAGTCATTCTGGGAGTGGATAGTGGCGTTTAGTAGGATTGTCTAGGATGAATTATTACGTTAGTACGTGTGCTAATCGACACTGGAAGCTTGGCTAAAGACGACCAACGTGGTTGGTGACGGCCGGCGGTGCTTACAATTTACAGATCGTGAGATAGTTGTTGCATTGAACTGAACATAGTTTGATGCTTATGTTTGACTGGGTTCTTCTAGCTGGCGCAACTGTTGCACAATAAGATGAACTTAGCAACTATCAATAGCAATATAATGTGTAAGATGGAGTGCCATTGTCATGTTTTTGTAGCAAAATAGAATATTCAGTAAATTGCAAAGGATTCCAATAGCGTTGGAATTGTTCACTGACTTATTATTTTCTATTTTTTGGTTCGATTCCTAAACCCTCATATAGGAATTGAGAATTTTTTAAAGAATATTTTCTAACCTGAATAAAGAAACGAAATGCCCTAAGGTATACTCGAAAAAAAAATAAGATCAGACTTGCTAGAGATAAAAAATAAATGATTTGATTAGAAGTCGTGAGGTTGTCTTCAAATTTCTTCAATATGAAATCTATTTTTTTAATTTATTGAGTTTTCTGTATTCGCAACTGCTGGATTATTATCGAAAGTAATTATTAGAAAGAAAAAGAAAACTTCTCAACCTTCTATTTAGGGTTGCCACACAGATTTTTGGAGACGAATTCCGGGTCTTTGTTTAGGTAATTCGGATTTCGTCCGGAAGAATCCAGTGGATTATTCTGCAATTTTGCATTTTTTTCAGGATCATTTTATAAATCGTCTAGCACACAGTCATCATAAACATCATCCTCGGGTTTCCGACCCTAATCGATTAGTAGGGCCCCTCTCGGTGTTAGTCAATATATTTAAAAAGTGTTCACCACCATTTGGGTACAGATTTACTTTACCCCACAGGACCTTCACTTCAATGGATCAACGGACTATATGCTCCTCACAAAGATTCTCGAAAGACACTGAAGGGTGATTATACGCCCCGTGTCTGTTTATTGTAGAGCAGAGCAAAGTTCGCTCGGGGTATCCTACACAGCGAGAGTGGCTGGTGCTTTTTGATTTTTTGTGGATATTCAAGGATGTGGAGTACTATCCCCGCTAAATCAACAAAACTGTTCACAAATGCAAAAAATACACCTAAATGCTCTACCACAACGTTTCACTCTGCGGTGAATGTGAAGAATATATGATATATTTTATGCTATGAGCTATATAAGAAATAAAGCGGAGCCTATTTAGCTTTTATGAATGTTTTCGAAACCAACATAGCGTAAAATCCAACCACAGCCCTTATTTTAAATTTGATCCATGTTTCGCAATTTTCCCCATTATTTTATTTTTACATGGATTTTTTAAAACTTTGTTTAAATTTCGTTTATCATTTTTTTTAAAAGCACTGTTTTTGGGCGATTTAGTGGAATGTTACATTAAACACTTTTCTTTTTGATATCTTTCGCATATTGCTACATACACTGATGAAGGCTGCAAGTCGTAGCCGAAATACGTATCTGTGATATAAAAGTGTATTTTTGCAGTTTTCATAAAATAGTGGAATTAAAACGAAAGACATCATAAAAACCTATTTTAATACACCTAGCGGTGCATTTGTGCCTTTCTCAATCATGAATCACGAGAATGTGTGCGTTGTTTATATTCATTAAAAACTTTTAAATGCATATACTACATTTTATTATTATACAGCACATGACAACTATATACAGGAAAATAAATCATTATTCGAGTTCTAAAATTTTGAAAAAGGAAAAACAGCCACGGTAATATTGAACTGAAAAAAGGTGCAAATCGGCAAAGTCCCAAAAAGTCGATTTTTATAAAAAAAAATTTTTTCGTGATAACATAAAATCTCGACGTTTCATGCATTTTAAAGATGTTTGGCATCAAAAATACGAATTCGATTTCTGAAATTTCCCCTTTGAAAAAAAAAATTAGTGTTCCGGCTTATATGGGAATTTCATATGTGACCGGACGATTTAGTCTTTATTTCCTGACCCATATAAGCGATCCGTACGAAATTTTATAGACATCTGTGGGGATATTATAGCTATCATTTGGGACTCAGTTTGTGAAAATCGGCCCAACCATTTCCGGGGAAACTGATGTGAGTTCGTAAATTTTGAAAGATGGCCGCTTTTCCCGGGCACTTCCGGAACCGTCTATGGTGGTCAATGTAGTCAACGAAAGTTTGTTTGGCCGTCGGTGACCTAGAACTGCAAATTTAAGTTGTTTGAGAGACATTTTAGCGAAATTTTTACCTTTTTTGCTTTCATCGGAGTATCGGTTTGAATCACAATTTGCTATGTGATCGCACGTCACAACCTGTAACTCCGGAACCGGAAGTCGGATCGCGATGAAATTAAATAGCCATTTACGGGGATGCAATACCTTTCATTTGAGGCCAAGTTTAGTCGAATCGGTCTAGCCATCTCCGAGAAACCGATGTGACTGTTATTCTCAATTTAGATACTTCCGCCGGGGCTTCCGGAACCGAGGATGGTGGTCAATGTGGCCAAATAGACTTTGAATGGATGTTAGTGACCTAATACTACAAATCGAAGCAGTTGTGGTCATATTTTGGAAAAATTTTCACCTTTATACATTCATTGCAGAATTTATTAAAATCGACATTTTCTGCGTGTTCGTACTTATCACCCTGTAATTCCGGAACCGGAAGTCGGATCCATTAGAAATTCAATAGCAGCCTATGGGAACGTTGCACCTTCCATTTGAGACTAAGTTTGTCAAAATCGGTTCAGCCATCTCTGAGAAAAATGAGTGACATTTTTGGTCACATACACACACATACACACACACAGACATTTGCCGAACTCGACGAACTGAATCGAATGGTATATGTCACTCGGCCCTCCGGGCCTCCGTTAAAAATTCGGTTTTCAGAGCAATTGCAATACCTTTCTATTGAGAAAGGCAAAAAGTGTTAAAAAAATTTTTAAGCTGTGGATTTTTTTGTATTTCTGCTATTTCAACATTCTGCATTTTTTATTTATTTTCATTGTTACCATATTTTTATTTTATCCATCTTTTCACGCTCTTCAATTTTGCATTTTTATCACTACCATTTACCTTAATTTATAGTCATTTCTTTGTTATTCCATTTTATTTTTCAATTTTTCGAGGGAATTCCATTATATTTTATTTTTTCTATTGTTTCATATTTTAATACCCTGATTTTTTATTTGTTTCTTTTGGCATTCCATCCAACTTTTAAAATTTGTCTATTTTCTTTTTTCTACATTCTACATTCTACATTCTACATCATTTTTCCTTTTTTTAAATTCATCATAAAATGTCTAATCGTCCCATTATAATCTTTCTCGCAGTTTGCTCCATGTTTTCTATTTCTTAGCTTTCCGTTTTCCGTAGTTTTATTTTTTCTCATTGCTAATTTAATCATTCTTTCATTTTGTTCATTCTTGTTATTCTTCATTTTTCCATTTAACCTAGTTTGAAAGTGCTTTTTCTGTTGGCCATTTTCCAATAAGTTTTTTTTATTTTTTTTATTTTTCTGGAAAACATTAGATTTATCGTTTTTGTCATTATGCGCATTTTTTCTTCGTTTTACATTTAGGCTGTTGTTTGAATTTCTGTCAAGTTTCATTTCTAATGCTTTTTTCCATTCTAATCTATTTTTTCAGTTTCTTCTTGTTATTTTTTCGATTTTGCGTTTTTCTATTGTATACCATTTTGTTTTTTTCTATTTTTGTTTTCCAATTTGTCCGTTTTTGTTCAATCCATACCTTCCAAAATTCTTCATTTTTTCGTCTTTCTATCCTTACAATTTTTCAAAATCTTCCGGTCCAATTTCTTTTGAATTCTTCATGTTTATTTCATTTTTGTCTGTTATATCTATTCCTCTACATTTATGTAATCTTAAAGTTTTATTCACTTTTTCGATTGCTTTAAATATTTCTTGCTTTTAATGTTTAATATATTTTATTATTTTGGAGCTTCTCAGTTCTATGCATTTTTATTTTATATCAATGTTTGTATTTTTTTAGTGTTTTTTTCATATTCATTGATTCTCAAAATTTTCCAACATCTACCGATTTTTTTTTTATTTTAACCATTTTTTCAATAATGTTTGAATTTTTTAATCTTTGCAATGGTCTAGTTTCCATTTTTATCATTTTTTATAGGTTTTGTTTTGGTTTTTGTTTTCAATTATACATTTTTTGACAATTGACTTTAATTTGTTTATGTGTTTGATTTTGCGATTTTTAGTTTTTCTGTACACTCTTTCAATATTAAGTTTTCCCTTTGTTTTTTGCCTTTCTCATATAAAGAAAGGCTATGCAATCACTGTAAAAATCGTTTTTTTAACCGAGTCCCGGAGGGCCGAGTGTCATACACCATTCGATTCAGTTCGTCGAGATCGGCAAATGTCTGTGTGTGTATATGTGTGTGTATGTGTGTGTATGTCATTTAAACTCACACAAATTTCTCAGAGATGGCTGAACCGATTTTCACAAACTTAGTTTCATCTGAAAGGTTTAACGCTCCCATAAGCTGCTATTGAATTTTTAGTTGATCCGACTTCCGGTTCCGAAGTTACGGGTTAAAGAGTGCGGTCACACAGCAAATTCCCATATAAACTGGTACCACCATGATGTTAAAATGATGTAAAACATATTAAAATTGATGTAACATTACTCTAGTTTGCGGGTCTGGGTCACTAATGATCAATCAAAGCAGCTTTGACCACATTGGCCACCTATGACGATTCATGACGCCCCCGGGGAACCCGCCAAGTTCCTAAGCTAATATCACACCCATTTCCCAACGAATTCTCTACCGATTTTTACAAACTTGATTTCAAATGAAAGATACAGTAATGCCATTGATGGCTGCTGAATTTCATTTGGTTTCGATTCTTGCTTCCGAAGTTATAGGGGTGTTAGTAAGGATATACTGGAATTTCCCATATAAATCGGTACAATCGTAATACCTCAGAGGGTAAAAACTATTGAAATGGTCACCAAATTACTTCTAATCGCAGATCTAGATCACTGATTGCCAATCAAACATTCTTTGAATATATTGTCCACTATCGACGATTCCGGAGCTCCGGAATTCCGGGCATATTCCACAATTAAAGTCACATCGGTTCATCGGCGATGGCTGAACCGATTTTCTCAAACCAAGTCTCAAATGGAAGGCAAAATATGCAGCAGCACCACCCCCCCCCCACCTCCTTGCCCTTACACCTCCCTCCTTCATCACTCCCCTCCTCTTGGACCACCCTCACGCCCGCATTTCCTTCATCCACCCCGTATACCGAAATAAGATGAAGGATTTCTGACGCATCCTCCACTCCCACTCTACTAACCCCCCATTCCCTACACGTTCAAACCCATTCCACCAACCTTTCCAAATTATAATCACATGAAGATAACATTGAACTCATGCTTATTAAGCTAATCAAATATTATTCTTTTGCCTTTCTTTTATAGAAAGGTTATGCAATTGCTCGGAGGGCCGAGTCTCATATAACATTCGACTCAGTTCGCCGAGATCGCAAAATATCTGTGTGTATGTATGTGTGTATGTATGTATGTATGTATGTATGTATGTATGTGTGAATGTATGTGTATGTATGTATGTATGTATGTATGTGTGTGTATGTGCGGATTTGTTAACAAAATGTCCACATCGGTTTCTCGGAGATGGCTGAACCGATTTTTACAAACTAAGATTCAAATGAAAGGTATAATATTCCCATAGGTTGCTATTGAATTTCTTTTTCAACCGACATCTTGTTTCGGATTACGAGTTGAAAAGTATGGTTACAAAACAAAATTTGTTGATTTGTCCACATCGGTTTCTCGGAATTTTATGAACCGATTGTGACAAACTTGATTTAAAATGAATGGTCCATCAGCTGCTGTTGAATTTTGTGTGGATTCGAGTTCTGGTTCCTGAATTACAGGGTGATACGTACGATCACGCAGCAAATCCCGATTCTAACGAATTCTGCGATGAATGTAAAAAGGTGGAATTTTTTCCAAAATGTAAACACAACTGTTGAATTTGTAGATCTAGGTCCCCAACAGTCATTCAAAGTCTCTTTGGCCACACTGGCCACCATCGACGGATCCTGAAGTATCCAAATTCAGAATAACGGTTATATTGGTTTCTCGAAAATGGCTAGACCGATTTGATCAACTTAGTCTCAAATGAAAGGTGTTGCGTCTCCGGAAACTGATATTAAATTCCATCTCCATCCGACTTCCGGCTCCGGAGTTACGGGTTGTGGAGTGCAATCACATAGAAAACTCCGATTCAAACCGATACCGCGATGAATGCACAAACGTGCTCTTATATATACTTACCAAGTGTAATAAGAATGAAAGACATTTCCATAATGTTATATTGTACGAACCAGCTATTAAATCATAGTTTGGAGAAATGAGAAAGGCACAATTGCACCTCTAGGTGGATTAAAACAGGTTTTTAATTTTTGTAATTATTACATTTTTAATCATTCCATTTCTTGAATTTTACTAATGCTATTGATAAGAATGGCTCCTTTCAAAGTCACCAAAACTTTCAAAAAGGTATTCAAAATAATATTAAGTATTCACAGACCTACGTTTTTACCGTCATTCGTACTACATACAACTAGACCAAAATACTGTTACATCAATATAATTTCAGTGTAATATACAAGATATCAGTAAATACAATGGATTTCAAACTTTACGTTGGACCCCCGGGCCCGTGTTGTCTCTCTACGGCCCTGGTGCTACATCTTCGTCAGACGACTATTCACCATTAGCAGTTCTAATCGAACTTAAATGAAAGATTTTCGATTTCGAAAGAAACTTATTTAATCTACTAGTCTCGTTGGGGCTTGAGATATTTGTGCAGAGACTCAGAGGACGCATTTCTGTATGTTTTGCGAACCAACTTAAAAGCCTCCGACTAGTCCCTACGCCTGCGATTCCAAGCTCTTCTTCATAACTTTTAGTGTCGAACAAGCTCGGTATTCCACCACGGTGTTCCTCTAGAATCACGCATAACTCGAAGCGGACAAGCCTCTTGGTATGCTGCTACTATGAGTGAGCTTGTTTTGTTCACGACCTCATCCGAGTCACGTGGAGATTCAATCGTTGGAAGATACCCCTGAAACCTAGTCGCCAAACTCTCTTCGTAGAGGTCCCAGTTTGTAGATTTGGGACTACGATATGTGGCAATATCTAGCGAGACGTTTAAATGATCAAAAACGATGTACTTGTGACCAGGTAACGACGGTTCGAGCTCGTTTGGTACAAGCCAGTTTTCTAACTCATGCAAAATACTGTCAGAGCAGAGAGTTACATCTAACATCTCTTCTCTGCCAGATCGTGCATATGTTGAGCGATTTCCTAAATTAAGCATCTGCAAAATGGAACTGCTTAAATATTCCATCAATTCGGTGCCTCTTAAATCAGAAATCAATTTAGCTACCTTAAATTATGTGGTGGGCATTTGCATCATAACTGACACAGTATGATACAGCCCATTAGAAATCATCAGAAGGTGATGATTCATTATGCGGCAAATAAGCCGAACAATAGACTGTGACAGCACAAATATCGCGAGTTGTGAGGTCGGATATAAGACATGCGTCAAAAGCACTATTCGCAAGTATACATGCACGAGGCATTTCATGTGGATTTGTCATACCATTTTTGTTGAAAGCTGCGAAGACGGGGTTAAGCAGCTTTCCAATATAGAAGTTTCCTTTATCGAGATACGGTTCTCGAACCAAAGCTATGGAAGCTTTTTTTTATGAAAGAGGTTTTAACCTTAGGATCATTAGCCTCTTTTCGGGTTAAAGAAATCTCTTTGGAAAAATCTTTAACCCTATGTGCGGGGTCGAGTATCGAACCCAGGTGAGCTGCATACAAGGTAATCGATTTAACAACTACGCTGTGCCCGTCCCCTATAGAAGCTTTTCCTTCCTGCAATCTTTTCGTAGTTGCTGTACGTTTATGTTAAAGTTTAATTTGTGCTAATCTAACCATACTCGATCACAGCACTACACATTTCATCATCAGAACTTACTATACAGCAACTAGAAGATACCAAAGGCGTTGGCTTATAATCTCCTACAGCATCTCTTAGTGGACCCTAGTTGGCGCAGTTAAGTTTACATCTTCTTGAGCTCTTGACCTACTATAGCGAATCAGTTTGTAGGCTCGAAAAAGATATCCAAATATGTATCCTAATGCTGTTCAGTACAGGTGTAAGCCTTTAGATCTTGGAAACAATTGCATAAGAACGAACTCCAACGGATGCCGAATTCGCGGCTTAAGGCCATCGTAACTCGCGCCGCAAAACAGTAGGAAAAAGTTAGTTTTTCGAGAAAATAGACGATAAAATTAACTAAAATCCCAAAACAAAAAACATACGTCCCTGCAGAATTTATTCAGCTATCATCTGGTTAAAATTTTCCGTGAAAATTCTCCCGATTTTCCGAATGCATTACCTTAGACCGGAAAAACTTTTGCCTTTTTTGCATTTCCACGCTAATATCTTCGAAAATAAAGCGATGACATACTCTTTTTAGTATTTCAGTGTGTTTCTATTTCTCTCAAGCACACATTGGAACTTTAGTTTGATGGAATTTTCCGACTTTTCCATGAAAATTTTACGATTTTCCTAATTTTATTCATAACCTATCTATGCATTGTGCATACGCTCTAATTGATTCAAAAAATATACTGGAGCATTCTACGTAATATTTACATCTAATGTATATTCAGTTTTCACGAAAAGTTTAAGATTTTCATTGGGAAATTCCATATTTTCCATCGATTGCATATCAAATCGTAAACTCCGCGGATGCTTGTTTGTATGCGTATACATGAACCAGCAGTAGATGGAAAACACAAATAATAAACGTTAGTAGGCGTTTGCGTTAGTTTCACAAGTTGCAGCATTTCAGGGATTACATCTTGACTACGATGTTGCGAACAATGAATAACAAATATTTGTTTTCCATTCAAATATCGGTACTTAGTTGATTGTAACATTAATTTCAACATAATTACTGAATTGAATTGTGCTTTTCATAAATAACATCAGTTTTTTTCTGAGCTAGAATATGGTTTTGACATTGGTGTACAATTGATGAAATTTTTGAAGACAACGTCCTAAACATGAACAAAACTAATTGAAAGAGATCAAATGTGACGTTGTAAAACATTATACTAACATGATAGCATATATCGACAGGCTAAAAATCCCCTTTAGGAATCCGGAAGAAAATCGTGTGAGTCAGTGAGCTAATTTCATATGCAAGTGATCTACCCTAATTTTCCAAATCTATCATATAAATCACACATTATGAGAAATTCCAGCATCGTCAAAGAGTTGTGAGTTGGTGTGATATTGCGGACATTGATAAAAAAAACATGTTCATAATTTATTTCACTTTTTGGAAATCAACTAGAATAGGTTGGCAAAGCTGTATTATTGTACAATATGATGCCACACTATGCCACCATTTTCTTCTGATACAGAACTCCTATCCCTCACCTTCCCGCGATGTCAGTTCCTACATTTTGACAGCGGTTGGGGTTGGAGCCTGACTCAGATTTGTTTCGGATGGAAGCGGCATTAGTGACCACGGTGGGATTTGTGGAAGGGGAGCAAACGACGCGCGCGGTCTACCCAAGCTAAACTAAGCTAAGCTTTTTGGAAATCAACCACAATAGTTTCTAATGTACACTCGCTAGCCAATAAATAATATAAAACGATTTTCAGTAAGCATTGCCGTCCTGAGCATAACCAATCAATAGATTTTATAAATATTTAGAGGAACTATGCACGGCGAAGACTGACTATTCATATAACCATTAGATCTTCAATGTCCCAACAATGCTATGTGGCGGTGACACTATACCGATGACTCATAGTGAATTATACTGCCAACTATCGCACATTTGTCCCATTTTCTATGGAATTCTTATCTTTATGGGAGTGATTTGCGATCATGGTTAGTATATGTGTATATAAAAGCTATTCTGCTCTACCTAAGTATCAGTGATTTGTAAGTTATGCTACGTAGATTCGCCAACATTGTTTGAAAAAAGCCACACGATTTTTTTACTGATAGCTTATAAGTACAATACTTCGTATAAAAGGTACTATTTGATATAGCAATTAGATATGTATATGTATTTCAACCTGTGAACATACACTTCGGTGCGCTATGCCCCACTACCGTGCAACAGATCATAGACATCGTGAAAGAATCAATCAGACGTAAAAGCATAAGATTTCCATAGTGAAAAACAACAATCCGAGAAAAAACGCTGTTCAAGATTTACATTTTCTTTGAGCCAAATGGATGGGACAACCATGGTTTGGTATTTTTTCGATATTTTCTAAACAAACCTGGTAATCTTATTTGTTCATTGTGATTCAGTGGTGATACAGAATACAATCCAACATGTAACTCATTTTCAACAAAAATTCATATGGGACTCTTATGCTTTTATGGGCAGTAAAGCTCAACGCAAAGACACTATGATATAGGCACCGGTGCCGGTTACAGATGGATTTAAAATAGATCATTTACCTACATTCTCTAAATATGATTTTGTAGTATCAAAGGCTGTGATTTTTCATTAGGATTTTAAACCGGTTCTACACTGTATTCAACCCATTTTCGGAATTTTGTTCTGATTCTTATATCGGGGCAGTAGATTGCACTGGTTTTGCACTTTCTAGCAAAAGTGGGAATGAAACGCGTCTAGTGGCTTGCTCTACTGCTAGAAAATGCAATACCAGTGCAATCCACCGCCCCGGGCTTTTTCAATGAAAAACCTCGTTAGTAACATTTTCTTCTGACATAGAATCATATCTGCATTAAATTCGAGCATTTCGGAATATGGTTTACCGGACCAGCAGTAACTTATCTTCTGTTCCACCCAGTCTAGGTTGTCTATAGATTGCCCTTACCACAAGTCTGTGGATACCAAGCAGAATATCTAGTTATAAGAAATGGTTCAGAATGACCGCCAGTGTCTGATTGATTTGAATTATGTGATGACATCTTTCAAGCAAAAGTTTATGAAGTCTAGGATGTCTTCGAATGATTTATTGTAGTTGTGTATCACAAATAATAGTTAGTACATTATTAATTGTGGTGCACAACTGGATATTGTTTTGCCTTTCTTATATAGAAAGGTTATGCAATCGGTCGGAATTTCGACTTTCTAACCGCGGCCCGCAGAGCCGAATCTCTTATACCATTCGACTCAGTTGTTCGAGATCGGTAAAAGTGTGTTTTTTTACTTGGTGGTAAAGCTTTTATGCCGACCCAGCAAACGTTCGACCATACTACCGATTTCGTCCATCGTGTGTTAGAGCGAGGGACTTTGAACAGAGAAGATAATTCTGAACACTACTCCTCTAAACTCCTCCAAGTAGTCCGACATTTGCCTGATCCCCCGGATTCCTAATTGCTAATGCACTTCACATGATTCCAGGTCTAGCTGTTCGCGCTAGATTTCGCTGGTCTCATAACCGCCATAACAGTCCTGCACGGCATGATATTCTACATGCCCTCCTCCCTACGTTGACCAGTTGGATGCCGTGGTCGATCGAGCGATTCCGGTTGAAGGGTGGCTTCCGGTACACTGGTGCCCCGACGACCCTATACTAGTGGTTTGTTGTGTTCGGTGCTACTCGGCGTAGTCCCCGACGAGGGAGCTAGCCTGCCTCGGCGGAGAGTTCCTCGACGAAAGAATGTCTCCCGCAACCGTTGACGGACGCGTTATTCTTCTTTCGATGCAGTCCGGCAGAATGCCGAGGTCAGTCCAGCGATTCCGGGTGGAGGATTGCGACCGGTTCACTGGTGCCCCGACGATTCAAGCCGGCGATTCGCTACGGACTACTCGGAATAGTCCCCGACGGTGGATCTTTCCTGCTTCGACGAAGAGTAAAAATGTGTGCGTGTATATGTGTGTGTATGTATGTATGTATGTATGTATGCATGTGTCAAACAATCTCACATTCTCAGAGATGGCTGGATTGATTTGCAAATACTTATTCTCAAATGAAAGGTACAACCTTCCTATCGGTTGCTATTGATTTTTTTAATTGATCCGACTTCCGGTTCCAGAGTTACGGGTTGAAGAGTACGATCACACAGCAAATTCCCTTATAAACTGGTACCATCATAATGTCCAAATGATGCAATACATATTAAAATGTGTGCAACATTACTTGGATTTGCGTGTTTAGATCACTAAAGACCCATCGAAGTCGCTTTGACCGCATTGTCCACCTATGACGGTTCTTGATGCCCCCGGGGAACTTCCCAAGTCTCTAAGTTAATGTCATACCTATTTCTCAGCTAATTATTTACCGATTTTTCCAAACTTGGTCTCAAATGAAAGTTACTACGTTCCAATTGAATTTTGAATTGAAAAGTTACAACGCTGCTATTGAATTTCTAATTGAGCCGACATCCGGTTTCAGAATTACAGGGTGATGAGTACGAGCACACAGTAAATCCCGATTTCAACATATTCGGCGATGGATGTAATTTTTTTCCAAAAGGCGAAAATTTTTCCAATATGTGACCACAACTGCTTGGATTTGTAGTTCTAGGTCACTAACAGTCATTCAAAGCCTCTTTGGCTACATTGGCAACCATCGACGGTTCCAAAAGCCGCAGCGGAAGTATTCAAAGTCAAAATAACAGTTACATCAATTTCTCAGTGATTACCGGACCGATTTGACCAAACTTAATCCCCAATGAACCCCAAAAACTGTTATTAAATTTTATTTTGATCCGAATTCCGGTTGCGGTGTTACGGGTTGTGGAATGTGGTCACAGAGAAAACTCCCATTCAAACCGATAGCGCTATGAATGCAAAAAGGATTTTTTTCCCCTAAAATAGGAGCCAAACATCTTGCATTTGTAGTTCTAGGTTACTGACGGCCCATAGAAATCTTGTTGACCACATTGACCGCCAAAAACGGTTTTGGAAGTACGCGGAAAGATGGCCATCTTTCAAAATTAAAAAACTCACATCAGTTTCTCGGAGATGGTTGGGCTGATTTTCACAAACTTTGGTGAAATGTAAGGTATATTACCCCTATAGACTACTATGAAATTTCAGATATATGGTTTCGGAAAGATAGAATGAATCGTCCGGTCATATAATAAGTTTCCATATAAGCCGGAAATTATTCAATCTGTCTTGAAGTGGTTGTTGTAATTTTAGAGTACATAGGTTGATAATACAATTATCAATGTCATTAACATGTATGTGATTGTCTGGCAGTAAATTGTATAAATAATTATTGAATTTTGATGCCCACAGCACATTGATGTAGATTCACCGAGAGAACATCAATGTAAACTGAGTTGAATTTTAGTTTAACGTCTAAGGACATGGACGCCATTTGTTCTTTTTTCCCAGGCATAGTGCTAAGTAAGTCCACCTGCTACAAGGAGCTGTGCAGATAAGTAAACGCCAACCCGTGGGGCAATGCTGACTGTGTCGTTATGGCCAGTATCAAAGGTCCAATGACGCCAATAGAAACGCGCGCTGACAAACTGAAAATTATCGTGGAGAGTTTTTCTCGAAGCACGACCTAACCGCATGGCCGCCTACAGCATACGTTGATGCAGACGGTGGAAATGCTGGTGATTATCGAGTCCCGAACGACGAGCTCCTTATAGTGACAAAAGGGCTGAAAGCGAAGAAAGCTTCCGGATACGATGGTATCCCTAACGTGGCGCTGAAGACCGCGATACTGGCATTTCCGAACATGTTCAGGATAGTCCCACAGAAATGCCTGGACGATGACTACTTTCCGGATAGGTGGAAGATCCAGAAACTGGTGTTGCTGGCAAAACCAGGGAAACCTCCACGAGATCCATCATCGTATCGGCCTATATGCCTACTCGATACTCTTAATAAACTCCTGGAAAGGGTCATCCTCAACAGACATTATAGACGATAAAAGCCATCCGCACAGTCATCGCGAGCGCACAGAAATCATCGAAGCAGAAGAGAAAAGGTAATCGCTACTAAGCTGTGGTCAGGATCAGTGTGAAGAACGCGTTCAATAGTGCCAGCTGGGGCAGGGGGCGATTGCCATAGCGCTGCACAGAATGCGGGTTCCGGACTATCTGTGCAAGGTTCTGAAAAATTAATTTCAGAACCGAGTACTGGTCTACGAAACGAAAATGGGGAAGAGGTCTATTAGGGTCACTTAGCCCAACGGAATATAATGTACAATGGAGTGTTAACACTGCAACTGCACAGGGGAGTTGAGATCGTCACATTGGCAGATGTTGTTGCCCTAGCGATAACCGGTGAGACCCTTGAGGAGGTGGAGATGTTGACGACAGAGACAATAGGCATCGTGGAAACCTGGATGGTTGACGTCAAGTTGCGGCTAGCTCACCACAAAACCGAGGTAGTGCTGGTCAGCAACCGTAAAAAATCCAGCGTGTCGAGTTCAGCGTCGGGAAACAATCCATCCCATCGTGCGCTGAAGCTCCTGGGTGTGATGGTCGATGATTGATTAAATTATAACAGCTATTTCAACTATGTATGTGAGAAGGCTACGAGGACAACTAAAGCAAGGATCATGTCGAATCACGGAGGAGCAAGAGGCAACACGAGACGTCTCCTGGCGGGTGTCTTATTATGGCGTTCCGGCCTGGGCTGCTGCGCTGAACTCAAAGAGGAACCGGATGAAGTTAATAAGCACGTTTCGCCAAATAGCTGTTCGTGTCGCGAGTGCGTACAGAACGATGTCGTCGGAGGCGGTATGCGTAATTGCCAGGATGATTCCCATCTGCTTGAGGACGTGGAATGCTACTAGCGGAGAAATGCATGTAATGCAAGGAGACTGGTCCGAGCGGACTCGTTGGATAAGTGGCAGCAAGAGGGGAACAACGCAGAGAAAGGAAGGAGGACCCACCGACTCATCCGAAATGTGTCTGCTTGGGTACACTTCCATTAGATGCAGTTTTTGTCCGGGCACGGATGCTTCCGGAAGTACCTGCATCGATTTGGACACGCTTCGTCACCCATTTGCTTGGAGTGTGTGAACATGCAAGAGACACCGGAACACGCGGTCTTCGAATGCCCTAGGTGCGAAGAAGTCCGAAAGGATATGCCTAGCGTGACAGTCGATAATATCGTCCAAGAGATGTACCATGAAGAGCATATATAAAACGATAACAATAGAGTGGTTACGAGTGTACGAGTATACGAGGGACAAACAAACTAGCTCCATTGGCTAGAACGCCACTGTGAAACCTGAAATAGGGTTTCGAGAGAAATTCCGCATCCGGGGAACTTTTCGGCGGTGTAAACTAGGTACATCGCCGGACACCAGTTGAGTAGTACGCGCCGTAGCACCGGGTTGGGGTCGTCGTGGCGCCAGCGAACCGGACGTTAGGCTTTACCGGAATCGCTAGACCGACCTCGACACCCTACCGGGTAGCTCGTGAGTAGGCTAGATCCACCGTCGGGGATTGGACCGAGTAGACCGCGGTCAATAACTAGCAGTGGGTCGTTCGGGCGCCGCAAGCTACGTTGCACCCAGAATCGCTGGATGGACCTTAGCACCTACTGGCCTGTTGAGTAGGCTAGATCCACCACTAGGGAATAGATCGAGTAGATCGGGACAAAGTGGGGAGGTAAATCGCTCACGTAAACGAACATCAGCATCGGGAGAAATCTACCGCCGAGGAATTCACAGTGGGGTAGATTCGCCGCCGAGGACTGTTCGACTAAAACGTGACAAAAATAGGAGCTAATTGGCTTACGAAACAAACACCGGTACCGAGAGAAATTCCTTTGTCGGGGAATCCTGGCATGACAATAAATAAACGACCTCCTAACCAAAGTTCTTAGAGTTCTAAGGTGATTCGTCTTTGGTAGTAACTAGGTGAGAAGGTGAGGTAAACGTGCAACAGGCTACGGAAAAGTGACAGCGAACAACTTTGCATGCTAACTGGAATCCAAGAAAAATTGTTTTTAAAACCAATATTGCTGAACGACGTTTTTTGATAATCGTATTACCTGAGAATAAATGCTCCTTGCTCCTAATTCTTGGTGGAACAAGGAGTGCTCTGATGCGTATGAAGTTAGACATATTGCTTACAAAGAATTTTTGAAACAAGGGGGTAGACGCATGAATTTTGAAAAATATGCGATATTGCAAAAAAGATATGTCAGTCTACGTCGAGCCAAGAAGTTTAGTTATTAGAGCCGCTTCGTTGATGATTTGTCTAGAGAAACATCACTGAGTACTCTTTGGATCACAACCAGAAGAAAGAGAGATCGAAACGAGACTAGTGAAAACGAAGTTTTTAGGAAGCGATGTATATTTAATTTTGCCATGAAAGTTTGTCTAGATTCTTCTCCTGCGTAGAATAACATTTGTGATGCTCCCACAAGTAATGAATCTATTGATTAGCCCTTGATAATGAAGGAATTTTCAATTGCGCTCCTCTCATACAACTGAATTAAATTCAACTTGGGGAAGAGTTTTTTTGATTTTGACAAAGACGCTTGCTGGATTTAAGACGGCGCCGGTGGTTGAGTGGTAAGCGTGACCGCCACTCATTCCAGTTGGCCTGGGTTCAATACCGGCCGAGGTCGTTGAGATTTTTCTGAGGTGAAAAAATCTGTGGTCACGTCTTCCTTCGGAAGGGAAGTAAAACCGTTGGTCTTCGGTCCATGAAATTGGTGGATAGATATCTAGTCCAAGTAGTGGAATCACCTCTCTGGCGTCGGTAAAGAAGAAGTATATCCAACTTCTATACTCTACTAAAAAAAATATCCTCCTCCCGTGATACTTGTGGAGTGCGCAGTAGTATATACGGCCTCTAGCAAAGGCAAGTATCGGATTAACCATTCCTTCCCTTTTCTTCTGCGATCTACGTTCGGGCCTGGCTGGCGTCGGTATTGATCAGAAACACTTTAGGATTACCAGGAGTTGCACATTGAAAGATGTTTCGCTAATCCCAAGCATAATTATCTACTGATTCCCTGTGCAACTTCAGCTAGTCCCGATCGATAACGTAGTAGCAGCCAGGGGTGGTCGCACAAGCTCAAGCTCAAGCTCAAAGACGCTTGCTGGATTTATTCAATAAGTTTCTTGAGCAGAACATTGTCCCGCGTGACAAGAGATAAGTGAGAATTATCGCAATTCCAAATCCGGCAAAACCACACTCCGATCATAACTCGTATCGACCGATTGAAATGCTATCCTGCATCAGAAAATTGCACGACGTCTCGAAAATTGAATTGGCGCGAATGGTTTGCTATCAGATACCCAGCTTGGTTTTCGGAGGGTCAAGGAAACGAATAATTGTCTGGCAGAAAAGATCAAATGGCGTCCGTGTGCTTAGGTAAAGGAAAGTTCAACTCAGTTTACATTGATTTACAATCTCGTTGAATCTACATGAATGTGGTCTTTCACCAAAATTAAATAATTAATTATACAATTTACTGCCAGAAAATCACATACATATTAATGACATTGATAATGTAATTGATTGTATTGCCAACCCATGTACTCTAAAATTACAACAACCACTGCAAGACAGCTTGAATAATTTTCCAAAAAGGGCTTTAAAGAAGGGGAATCGATTTATCTACGGGGAAAACAGAGCTGGTAATTTTTTCAATGAAGCGTAATTCAGCTCAGCTTCAGCTTCAGCTGGCTGATAGAACGGTAGCCTAAGTCCTTGCCTTCAAATATCTCAAAATTTAGTTCGATTCATAAGGCAAATGGGTAGGCTAAACGAAGTGCAAACAAAAGATAAATTTACTTCGAACAATAACTGGATCTTGGTGGGGTGCTTATCCAAGTGGCCTGATTGTATTGAAGGATTCCACGAGAAACCGGCCGACCACAAAATATACACGGAAAAAAATTGTTCCCAAAGTCGTGAATTGAATTCTTTACGTTACGAAAACAGGACCTTGACTAAAAATCATGGCTTTTATAATTATGTTCAATTTCCCTTCAGTAACGCCCGCATAACGCTTTCATTTGTGGAAATATTTGATTTTGTTTTGTGAACTTCGGTCACGGTTTCCGCCAAGAACTAGTTCACAACTTTATGAACATTATTCATAAAACCAAAGGTTGACTCATGATTTTTTCATAGTTATAGGAACAATAGTTCACAACATCGAAATATTCTGGTTATTTTTTCGTGAACTATTTCACGAAATTCGGAATTTTATTCATGAACCCATTCAATTCTCGTGAACCAATTCATGATTCCTAGTATATTAGTTCCAATCCAATATCTGTGCTCGTGAAATGGTTCACAAAATCATCAAATATTATTCATGCATTCGTGAACTTGTTCATGATTCCTAATATATTAGTTACGATTCAATATCCGTGCTCGTAATAGTTCACGACATCATGAAATATTATTCATGTTTTCGTAAACCGGTTCACGATACCTAGTATAATAGTCACAACTTATCATTCGTTTTCGTGAAAAAGTTCACGAAATCATAAAATATTCATGTGTTCGTGAACTGGTTCATGATTATTAGAACATGATTTACGAACTATCTAGTATTTATTTGCGTGCTTGCGATATTTAGAAAATATCCCTAATCATTTACAATTTCATGCAACATGGTAATGAAATTTTTAGGTGAACTCTATCACAAAAGTTGGAGTATTATTCGTGCAATCATTTTTGTTCCATACACTTTTTAATAAATACCCAGTTGCTAGCGACCAGTAATAGGTACGAGCAGTAGATATAAAAAATATTAAAACCTAGAACATCGTTATTCATTTGATAAGGTTCATTGTGATGTCCGGACAGAAAACGAAAACTGCACTGAGAACCTCAAATAATGTGCGTGATATAATTCACAAAACCAGATATCACGAATGAGTCTTATTTTAATGATCCAGTTCATATTGTCACATTATTCCGAGTAAAAAAACCAGTAGTAACCAAAAAATAATATATCATGATAAGGCGAAGAGAATTTACGAATACAATGATAAAACTGCTGATATCATGAACATTAGTTACATTACTCTTTGAAAGTAAGCTCTAAAATAAATTATCATGATAACATGAACAGAAATTACAAAAATCGTGACTAAGATGCTAAAATCATGAAAACAAATCACACAACTAGTGACAAAAATATCTAAAATCGTGACCAAGATTCTGAAATCATGAACATGAATTGCTCTATTCATGACTAAAATATCACGATAACATGAACAGAAGTTACAAAAATCGCTACTAAGATCCTGAAATCATGAGCACAAATTACACAACTCGTGACAAAAATATTTAAAATCGTGACAAAGATCATGAACTCGTGAACATGAATCACTCTATTTATGACTAAAATATCACGATAACGTGGATGAAAATTACGAACATCGCGACTAAGATCTTGAAATCATGAACTTTAATCCCGCTAAGAATGCACAAGAATCGCGAATAAGCTCTTGAAATCATGAACAACGTTTGACTGTCGACTGTGTATTCCCAAATCATGAACAAGAATCACAATAAAAAATAAACGACAACAGTAACCCACCCAAACATTCTAATGTAACGCCATGTATATATTCGGGGCGAGCTTGTTTTTAGAAAATACAAATAGTTTCATGAATACGAGGTTTATTATTCATAATTTCAGGAACTTTGTCACGGTTTTCGTAAATCGTCCAGTTCATGAAATCATGACCTTTTGTTCATGAATTTATGAACGGATTTTTTTCGTGTGACCATCGTTGATTCGAAACTTTGAAGTTGTGTTCGGTTTATGAATCTCCATGATTTTCTTTGACAATTGCAATATTTTGATACAAAAGTAATTTTTCAAAAGGGCGTAGATATTTTTACGTGCATAAATTTCAATTTTTTGTTCGATTACTGTATTTTATACAGCAAAACTTTCCAAGAACGAGTTACAGGGAATGAATATTTCTGTACAAAAAATGCACTGAAAAAAGTGTAATTTTTCACAAAAACAAAAATTTATTTTTAAATTTAAAGTGCAAAAAACATTTTTGCTATTTTTTATATTCTGTCAACCAAAACCTAAAGAGAAAAAAAATAAATATGATTGTATGATAGAGAACAATAACTTTATACATGTTTTTAAATTTCATACTAATTGACATACAAATTTTTTTACAGAATTTAATTCTAAGTATCATTTTAAATCAAAATGCATTTAACAAAAATCTTCCAAAATGCGATAGTTTTCGAGATATTTGGAATTTTGTTCCAACAGAAACAGTTAATTCGACTGGTTATGTCCTTTTAAAAAGTTATTTGCCTTACCCCATCATAAAATATAAAAAATCTAATGTTTATCGTTTCGAAGAGGCAAAAGAAATTTTTTCAGTGTATTTGGATCATGGAGAAGCTTTCAATAAAAAAGTTTTTCTTACAACAACTTTTGACATTTTTTCATAACTATTACTATTTGCAGTCAAAAATAAATTTTTTTGAACATGATTCTTAACGCAATTTTAAATCAAAATGCTAATAACAAAAAAAAATTCTGTAATGTAGATGTAGTAGTTCTCGAGATATTTTAAATTTTGTTTTAAAAACACAATTCTTTTGTTATATTACTACCTTTTCAGAAGTTATTCGCGTATCTCCATCAACAACAATCGGTTTTTCAAAAGGCCCATAACATTTCCTGTAACTTTCTTTTTGACTTCAAGGCGATATTGTAAACCATTTGAAAGCTATACGAAAACAATCAAAATTCTATTCAATTAAAGGATCTGATGATTAAACTAAATAGTTCGATCATACGATCATGCTTTTTTTCATGTAGCTTTCAAATGGGTTACAATACCGCCTTGAATTCAGAGGAGAAGTTACAGGAAATGTTATGGGCCATTTAAAAAACCAATTGTTGTTGATGGACAAACGCGAAATGGTCTCAATGAAATAAAATAATTGTGAAGTTAAAACAAAATTTGAAACATTTCTAGAACTACTACATTTCAGAAAAATTTTGTCATGAGCATTTTGATTTAAAATGGTGTTTAGAATCATATTCAAAAAGAAAATTGTATTTTTGAATGCAAATAGTATGAATCATGGAAATATGTCAAAAGTTGTAGTTAGGACATTTTTTTTTGAAAGCTTATCCATGATCCCAATACACTGAAAAGGTTTCTTTTACGTCTTTAAAACGATAAGCATTAGATTTTTGACATTTAATGATGGGGTAACACAAATATCTATTAAAAAAGGCGTAATCACACGAATTAGCTGTTTTTGTTGGAACAAAATTCCAAATACCTCGAAAACTATCGCATTTCGGAAGATTTTTGTTAAATGCATTATAATTTAAAACGATATTTAGAATTATATTCTGAAATAAAATTACAGTTGTATATGTCAATTGGCATAAAATTTAAAAAAACATGTATAAAGCTATTGTTAGAAAAAAAAAATTGGCGATAAGTTTTTCATCATACAATCACGTTTAAAATATTTCTTTTCTCTTTAAGTTTTCGATGACAATAATAAAAAATTAGAAAAAAAATAGCTTTATTTGCAATTTAAATTTTTAGCGCAATTTTTTGTTTTTTGTGGAAAATGACACATTTTTTTTAGTGTATATTTTTTTCGTACAGAAATGTTCATTCTCTGTAGCTCATTCTTAGAAAGTTTTGCTGCATAAAATACAGTAATCGAACTAAACATTTTTGAAATTATGGCACGTAGAAATGTCTACGCCCTTTTAAAAAATTCCTCTTGAGTCGAAAAAATCTTTCTAATTGTGAAAAATGTTCAGTCTTCCATGTCGATGAAACGGGTAAAGTTTCGTAGGAATCGAAGATGGTCGGTCACGATTTTAAATATTTTCGGATGGATCTTGATGTGACCAACAAGATTTCTATGGGCCGTCAGTAACCTAGAACTACAAATGCAAGATATTTGGCTCCTATTTTAGGGGAAAAAAATCCTTTTTGCATTCATAGCGCTATCGGTTTGAATGGGAGTTTTCTCTGTGACCACATTCCACAACCCGTAACACCGCAACCGGAATTCGGATCAAAATAAAATTTAATAACAGTTTTTGGGGTTCATTGGGGATTAAGTTTGGTCAAATCGGTCCGGTAATCACTGAGAAATTGATGTAACTGTTATTTTGACTTTGAATACTTCCGCTGCGGCTTTTGGAACCGTCGATGGTTGCCAATGTAGCCAAAGAGGCTTTGAATGACTGTTAGTGACCTAGAACTACAAATCCAAGCAGTTGTGGTCACATATTGGAAAAATTTTCGCCTTTTGGAAAAAAATTACATCCATCGCCGAATATGTTGAAATCGGGATTTACTGTGTGCTCGTACTCATCACCCTGTAATTCTGAAACCGGATGTCGGCTCAATTAGAAATTCAATAGCAGCGTTGTAACTTTTCAATTCAAAATTCAATTGGAACGTAGTAACTTTCATTTGAGACCAAGTTTGGAAAAATCGGTAAATAATTAGCTGAGAAATAGGTATGACATTAACTTAGAGACTTGGGAAGTTCCCCGGGGGCATCAAGAACCGTCATAGGTGGACAATGCGGTCAAAGCGACTTCGATGGGTCTTTAGTGATCTAAACACGCAAATCCAAGTAATGTTGCACACATTTTAATATGTATTGCATCATTTGGACATTATGATGGTACCAGTTTATAAGGGAATTTGCTGTGTGATCGTACTCTTCAACCCGTAACTCTGGAACCGGAAGTCGGATCAATTAAAAAAATCAATAGCAACCGATAGGAAGGTTGTACCTTTCATTTGAGAATAAGTATTTGCAAATCAATCCAGCCATCTCTGAGAATGTGAGATTGTTTGACACATGCATACATACATACATACATACATACACACACATATACACGCACACATTTTTACTCTTCGTCGAAGCAGGAAAGATCCACCGTCGGGGACTATTCCGAGTAGTCCGTAGCGAATCGCCGGCTTGAATCGTCGGGGCACCAGTGAACCGGTCGCAATCCTCCACCCGGAATCGCTGGACTGACCTCGGCATTCTGCCGGACTGCATCGAAAGAAGAATAACGCGTCCGTCAACGGTTGCGGGAGACATTCTTTCGTCGAGGAACTCTCCGCCGAGGCAGGCTAGCTCCCTCGTCGGGGACTACGCCGAGTAGCACCGAACACAACAAACCACTAGTATAGGGTCGTCGGGGCACCAGTGTACCGGAAGCCACCCTTCAACCGGAATCGCTCGATCGACCACGGCATCCAACTGGTCAACGTAGGGAGGAGGGCATGTAGAATATCATGCCGTGCAGGACTGTTATGGCGGTTATGAGACCAGCGAAATCTAGCGCGAACAGCTAGACCTGGAATCATGTGAAGTGCATTAGCAATTAGGAATCCGGGGGATCAGGCAAATGTCGGACTCCTTGGAGGAGTTTAGAGGAGTAGTGTTCAGAATTATCTTCTCTGTTCAAAGTCCCTCGCTCTAACACACGATGGACGAAATCGGTAGTATGGTCGAACGTTTGCTGGGTCGGCATAAAAGCTTTACCACCAAGTAAAAAAACACACTTTTACCGATCTCGAACAACTGAGTCGAATGGTATAAGAGATTCGGCTCTGCGGGCCGCGGTTAGAAAGTCGAAATTCCGACCGATTGCATAACCTTTCTATATAAGAAAGGCAAAACAATATCCAGTTGTGCACCACAATTAATAATGTACTAACTATTATTTGTGATACACAACTACAATAAATCATTCGAAGACATCCTAGACTTCATAAACTTTTGCTTGAAAGATGTCATCACATAATTCAAATCAATCAGACACTGGCGGTCATTCTGAACCATTTCTTATAACTAGATATTCTGCTTGGTATCCACAGACTTGTGGTAAGGGCAATCTATAGATAACCTAGACTGGGTGGAACAGAAGATAAGTTACTGCTGGTCCGGTAAACCATATTCCGAAATGCTCGAATTTAATGCAGATATGATTCTATGTCAGAAGAAAATGTTACTAACGGGGTTTTTCATTGAAAAAGCCCGGGGCGGTGGATTGCACTGGTATTGCATTTTCTAGCAGTAGAGCAAGCCACTAGACGCGTTTCATTCCCACTTTTGCTAGAAAGTGCAAAACCAGTGCAATCTACTGCCCCGATATAAGAATCAGAACAAAATTCCGAAAATGGGTTGAATACAGTGTAGAACCGGTTTAAAATCCTAATGAAAAATCACAGCCTTTGATACTACAAAATCATATTTAGAGAATGTAGGTAAATGATCTATTTTAAATCCATCTGTAACCGGCACCGGTGCCTATATCATAGTGTCTTTGCGTTGAGCTTTACTGCCCATAAAAGCATAAGAGTCCCATATGAATTTTTGTTGAAAATGAGTTACATGTTGGATTGTATTCTGTATCACCACTGAATCACAATGAACAAATAAGATTACCAGGTTTGTTTAGAAAATATCGAAAAAATACCAAACCATGGTTGTCCCATCCATTTGGCTCAAAGAAAATGTAAATCTTGAACAGCGTTTTTTCTCGGATTGTTGTTTTTCACTATGGAAATCTTATGCTTTTACGTCTGATTGATTCTTTCACGATGTCTATGATCTGTTGCACGGTAGTGGGGCATAGCGCACCGAAGTGTATGTTCACAGGTTGAAATACATATACATATCTAATTGCTATATCAAATAGTACCTTTTATACGAAGTATTGTACTTATAAGCTATCAGTAAAAAAATCGTGTGGCTTTTTTCAAACAATGTTGGCGAATCTACGTAGCATAACTTACAAATCACTGATACTTAGGTAGAGCAGAATAGCTTTTATATACACATATACTAACCATGATCGCAAATCACTCCCATAAAGATAAGAATTCCATAGAAAATGGGACAAATGTGCGATAGTTGGCAGTATAATTCACTATGAGTCATCGGTATAGTGTCACCGCCACATAGCATTGTTGGGACATTGAAGATCTAATGGTTATATGAATAGTCAGTCTTCGCCGTGCATAGTTCCTCTAAATATTTATAAAATCTATTGATTGGTTATGCTCAGGACGGCAATGCTTACTGAAAATCGTTTTATATTATTTATTGGCTAGCGAGTGTACATTAGAAACTATTGTGGTTGATTTCCAAAAAGCTTAGCTTAGTTTAGCTTGGGTAGACCGCGCGCGTCGTTTGCTCCCCTTCCACAAATCCCACCGTGGTCACTAATGCCGCTTCCATCCGAAACAAATCTGAGTCAGGCTCCAACCCCAACCGCTGTCAAAATGTAGGAACTGACATCGCGGGAAGGTGAGGGATAGGAGTTCTGTATCAGAAGAAAATGGTGGCATAGTGTGGCATCATATTGTACAATAATACAGCTTTGCCAACCTATTCTAGTTGATTTCCAAAAAGTGAAATAAATTATGAACATGTTTTTTTTATCAATGTCCGCAATATCACACCAACTCACAACTCTTTGACGATGCTGGAATTTCTCATAATGTGTGATTTATATGATAGATTTGGAAAATTAGGGTAGATCACTTGCATATGAAATTAGCTCACTGACTCACACGATTTTCTTCCGGATTCCTAAAGGGGATTTTTAGCCTGTCGATATATGCTATCATGTTAGTATAATGTTTTACAACGTCACATTTGATCTCTTTCAATTAGTTTTGTTCATGTTTAGGACGTTGTCTTCAAAAATTTCATCAATTGTACACCAATGTCAAAACCATATTCTAGCTCAGAAAAAAACTGATGTTATTTATGAAAAGCACAATTCAATTCAGTAATTATGTTGAAATTAATGTTACAATCAACTAAGTACCGATATTTGAATGGAAAACAAATATTTGTTATTCATTGTTCGCAACATCGTAGTCAAGATGTAATCCCTGAAATGCTGCAACTTGTGAAACTAACGCAAACGCCTACTAACGTTTATTATTTGTGTTTTCCATCTACTGCCGGTTCATGTATACGCATACAAACAAGCATCCGCGGAGTTTACGATTTGATATGCAATCGATGGAAAATATGGAATTTCCCAATGAAAATCTTAGACTTTTCGTGAAAACTGAATATACATTAGATGTAAATATTACGTAGAATGCTCCAGTATATTTTTTGAATCAATTAGATCGTATGCACAATGCATAGATAGGTTATGAATAAAATTAGGAAAATCGTAAAATTTTCATGGAAAAGTCGGAAAATTCCATCAAACTAAAGTTCCAATGTGTGCTTTAGAGAAATAGAAACACACTGAAATACTAAAAAGAGTATGTCATCGCTTTATTTTCGAAGATATTAGCGTGGAAATGCAAAAAAGGCAAAAGTTTTTCCGATCTAAGGTAATGCATTCGGAAAATCGGGGAAATTTTCACGGAAAATTTTAACCAGATGATAGCTGAATAAATTCTGCAGGGACGTATGTTTTTTGTTTTGGGATTTTAGTTAATTTTATCGTCTATTTTCTCGAAAAACTAACTTTTTCCTACTGTTTTGCGGCGCGAGTTACGATGGCCTTAAGAAATTCCGTCGGCACAGAATTGCTGGACGAATTGGCTAGAACTAGTTCTACCACTTTCTTCCGCAAAGTCGGATAAAGCACATGTTTCGCATCTAAGCTTGCGAACTTGCATTCAAACAAAAACTTTCCTGTCGAATGTGAGTCCGAAAATGTCAAAGAATTTATTACATTTTTTCAAGCAGAATTGCAATATTCTAATCAGGGCAATTACTGAATACTGCAAACTCAAATATCACATGGCTATTATTCCGTTTGCTGAGTATTATTCGTGTGATTTTTGTGAGTTGTATTATCATAAATTAATAAATTGGTAGTGATTACTGACCACACTCAATATTGTTATAGTTACTATTTATCTGCCTTATTCGCAATCGGGTCATAGGTGTCAAAAATTTAAACGAAAAGGACGACATTTTATTATCATTATTATTTTTATTATCCAGAAAGTCGTTTCTTCCTTCTATTCGAACGTGATCTGCGTTCGGCGAGTTGCGTCCAGTTGGTCCGCAATGCGAAGAATTTTCTTTGTGTTCCTTTACGTCAAAATAAAAAAGAGAAAAACAAGTTAAACATCCTAGTACTGAAAAAAGACGGACATGAATATTGTAAACTTAAAAAAAACATTTGCTTACAACAGTGCTTAAAGACTTCAAAATTTACATAACATCGTGACACTAAAAATATGCTACCCCTCAACCCACCGTTGGATCTTTTCCCTGCACAGCGAAACAAAATATTATATAAATAATCTTTCCTCCCCAGAACGCAAATCCTTACGGATGGGTGAGATAAATCTCCCGTTCGCGTTTTCATCTTAATGAATTAAACAATGATTTTCTCTGTAAACAGCCCTTTCACAGTGCAGTGCGGTTGAAGAAAATCCTCCAGAAGCGGGCTGAAAAGGATGCGGGTCCCGTGTCGTCGCCGGGAACGGGAATGGTTGAAAGAGTCTAAACTACAACAGATCTTCACAAATCTTCAAAGGCAAATGGCTAGAGATGCTGAAAAAGTGCCCGCTTTACTGGGGGTACTTTTTTTTCCTCTTATCTTGACAGGACGAATTATACCGGCAGTGTGCGAAACGAAGAACAAGGTGACAACGATGGAGAGCTGGAAATTACCATAGCAAGTAAAACGCGAGCAACAAAGTGTGGGCTGCGGAGCTTTTCGGAGATGAAAAGCTGCCAAGCGTTTTTTTTTTCGACCCTGTACTGCGACTGAATTAGCGACGGCGGGGGGGAGGGTGGAGAGTTCAACCAAGCGTAGCGAACAAAAAAAATATATAAAAACGAAAAAATGTTTAAATGCATTTAATTACAGCGGAAAAGTTGCCGCTACGATGGAACTGCGAACGAGGTAATTTCTGCTCTTTATGCTGAAGGCTCTTTCCGCATAATGAGCTTTCTGAAGGGGCTTTCTTTGTAATGTGCGGCTGAAACATGGCGCTCCCTAAGGTGCATGTGGCGTCTAAACGCTCTCGCTGCTGCTGGTAGGCATCGTAGCATTTCAAAACGTTTAAAGTTTGAATTAAAACTCTTGCTACCACAGGAGTCTACTTCAGTTGAAGTTAGCTTAATTAATTTTCATTGCTGGTTTGAGAGCCCTTGCTTAGATGTTTCAAAGCCGTTCGAATCAATTTCTCATGCAACGATCGCAACGATTTGGTTGGACTTGTTGAAGTATTTCTATTAGTGAGTTATGAATGGGGATTTTCGCTTTTAATCAGTTTGAGTCCATCTCCCTTTTTACGGACTGCCCTTTCGTATGCCAGCATGCGAAAATAACAGTAGGTTCAACAAGATAACTTCTTTTCTACTATTGAAATACTGTGAACTGGGAAAGTTGGTCGAATATCTTGGTGTAGAAAAACCGATTTATCTTACCAGAATAAAACGCACAACCCTTTGCCGATTTGTCTTTGATCGGCATAATAAGCGTAGCTGAAGGTTTTGGTGGAATCCTGCTAGTATACGGAATCGTCTTTAGACCATTAGAGGTACTGGACCCAAATCGAATATATTTGAATAGATATTAATCCGGGTTAAACTTCGTATTTCATGGTCAGACATACCGCAGCTTCCTTCGGAAGGGAAATCATTGGGTCCGGTCTTTGTGTTGATAGGCTTATATCCAGGGCTGTAGAGATAAATTATAGGCCCGGTGGAGCTCATCATAAGGGTCCCCTCCATCATTGTACAATTTTCGAACTCAGAAAGTATTAAGCTCGAAATCTATTGGAAAAACTATTTCTCTGTTAAAGTATCTGATTTATCAATACTTTCACATTTATCCAGGTGATGGTATTGCATGGATTTGGTCGGATCTTTGTCTGACTTCACCTAGAACTTGTTAACCCTCCGGCACTCCCGCCGTTGTATTTTGTGCAACACCTTCCGAAACTCTAGCGAAATCATCTTCCAGCACCAGCGGTTGCTCATTCGGGGAGCCATTCGCGCGAGTACCGGAGGGTTAACGAAACAACACATTCGGTCATGTCGATGCACTTACAACATCGCCAACTTCTAAAACTACAACATCTGATTTGTTCGATAGGGTAGCTGATTTTTTTTGGTTTCGGGGAAAACTGATTCAAGTGATTTTTGCGAGTTATATATTTGGTAAAATGTTATTAAAAACTCCTAATTTAAACCGCACGGAATATCGCGCGAAATTTCCTACGGAATTTCGCATGGAATTTCGCACGAAATTTCGCACGGGATTTCACGCGAAATTTCACACGGAATTTCGCACGAAATTTCGCACGGAATTACGAACGGAATTTCGCATGAGATTTCGCGGGGAATTTCGCGCAGAATTTCGCATGTAATTTCGAAAATTTGCACGGAATTTTGCACGAAATTTCGTACGGAATTTCGCACGAAATTTTGCACGTGATTTCACGCGAAATTTCACACGGAATTTCGCACGAAGTTTCGCACAGAACTTCGCACAGAATTTGGCACGAAATTTCGCACGGTGTTTTGCACGAAATTTCGCACGGAACTTCGAGCGATATTTTACACTGGATTTCCCACAGAATTTCACACGGAAAGTCGCGCGAAATTTCGCACGAAATTCCGCACGAAATTTCGCACGGAATTCCGCACAGAATTTCGCGTGCAATTTCGCACAAAAATTTCGAACGGAATTTCGCATGAGATTTCGCACGAAGCTTTGCGGGGAATTTCGCACGGAATTTCGAGCGGAATTTCGCAGGGAAATTCTCAAGAAATTTCGCACAGCATTTCACGCGAAATTTCACACGGGATTTCGCACGAAGTTTCGCGGCGAATTTTGCATGGAATTTCGCGCGGAGTCTCGCACGGAATTTCGCGCAGAATTTCGAATGTAATTTCGCACATAATTTCACTCGAAATTTAGCACGGAATTTCGCACGAAATTTCGCACGCGATTTCACGCGAAATTTCGCACAGAATTTGGCACGAAATTTCGAACGGAATTTCGCACGGTGTTTTGCACGAAATTTCGCACAGAATTTCGGACGAAATTTCACACGGAATTTCACATGGAATTTCGCACGGAAATTTTCATGCGAAATTTCGCACGGGACTTCTCGCGATATTTCACATTGGATTTCGCACGGAAATTTCGCGTGGAATTTCGCACGGAATTCCGCACGAAATTTCGCACGGAATTCCGAACAGAATTTCGCGTGCAATTTCGAACGGAATTTCGCATGAGATTTCGCACGAAGTTTCGCGGGGAATTTCGCGCGGAGTCTCGCACGGAATTTCGCATGGAATTTCGCGCAGAATTTCGCATGTAATTTCGCACGTAATGTCACTCGAAATTTTGCACATAATTTCATTAGAAATTTTGCACATAATTTTACTCGAAATTTAGCATGGAATTTCGCACGAAATTTCGCGCGCGATTTCACGCGAAATTTCACACGGAATTTTGCACGAAGTTTCGTGGGGAACCTCGCGCGAAATTTCGCACAGAACTTCGCGCAGAAATTGGCACGAAACTTCGCACGGAATTTCGCACAGAATTTCGGACGAAATTTCACACGGAATTCCGCCTGAAATTTCGCAAGGAATTTCGCACGAAATTTCGTACGGAATATCACGCGAAATTTCACACGGAACTTCGCGCGATATTTCACACGAAATTTCATACGGAATTCCGCATGAAATTTCGCACGGAATTTCGAACGGAATGTCGCATGAGATTTCGCACGAAGTTTCGCGAGGAATTTCGCACGGAATTTCGCGCGGACTTTCGCAGAGAAATTCGCACAGTGTTTTGCACGAAATTTCGCACAAAATTTCACACGGAATTTCGCACGGAGTTTCGGACGGAATATAGCGCGAAATTTTGCACTGAATTTCGCACGGAATTTCGCACAAAATTTAACACGGAATTCAGCACGAAATTTCGCACGGAATTTCGCACGAAATTTCGAACGGAATATAGTGCGAAGTTTTGCACAGAACTTCGCGGAATATTTCACACTGAATTTCGCACGGAACTTCGCACGAAATTTCGAACGGAATTCCGAAAGAAATTTCGCACGGATTTCGCACGGAATTTAGCACAAAATTTCGCATAGAATTTCGCACGGAGTTTCGGACGCAATACTGCACGAAGTTCCGGACGCAATTTCGCACGGAATTTCACGCGAAATTCCACACGAAATTTCGCACGGAATTTCGTACGGAATTCCGCACAAAATTTCGCACGTAAATTCGCACGAAATAGGCACGGAATGTCGGACGAAATTTCGCACAGAATTTCGCACGAAATTTCAGACGCAATTTCACGTGAAATTTCGCACGGAAATTCGCACGAAATTTCACACGGAATTCAGCATGAAATTTCGAACGGAATATAACGCGAAATTTCGCACGAAACTTCGCGGAATATTTCACACAGAATTTCGCAAAAAATTTCGCACTGAATTTCGGACGCAATATTGCACGGAATTTCGCACAGAATTTCACGCGAAATTTCGCACGTAAAGTCGCACGAAATTGGCACGGAATGTCGGACGAAATTTCGCACAGAATTTGGCACGAAATTTCTGACGCAATTTCTCGCGAAATTTCGCACGGAAATTCGCACGGAAATTCGCACGAAATTTCACACGGAATTCCGTGCGAATTTTCGTGCGAAATTTCATGCGAAATTCCGTGTGAAATTTCGTGCGAATTTCCGTGCGCAATTCCTCGCGAAATTTCGCACGGAAATTCGCACGGAAATTCGCACGAAATTTCACACGGAATTTCGCACGAAATTTCGCACGAAAATTCGCACGGAATTTCACACGGAATTTCGCACGGAAATTTCGCACGAAATTTGCCCGGAATTTCGCACAGAATTTCGACCGGAATTTCGCATGAGATTTCGCATGAAATTTCGCATGGATTTCGCACGGAATTTCGTGCGAAATTTCGCACAGAATTTCGCACGGAATTTCGCACGGAATTTCGCACAAAATTTTGCATGGATCTCTCACAGAATTTCGCATGAAATTTCGCACGGAATTTCGCACAAAATTTCGCACGGATTTTCGCACGGAATTTCGCACAGAATTTCGCACGGAATTTCGCACAGAATTTCGCACGGAATTTCGCACAGAATTTCGCGCGCTATTTCGCACGGAATTGCGCAAGAGATTTCGCACGGAATTGGCACGGAATTTCGCACGAAATTCCGCACAGAATTTCGCACGGAATTTCGGACGAAGTTTTGCACGAAATTAAACGGTATTCCGCACGAAATTTCGCACATATTTCGCACGGAATTCCGTGTAAAATTTCGCGCAATTTTGCGCGGAATGTCGCTAGAAGTTTCGCACGGATTGGCAGGGAATATCGCACGAAACTTCACACAGAATTTCGCTTGAAATTTCGGACGAATTTTTGCACGAAATTTCGCACGGAATTTCACGCGGGAAATTTCGCACGGAATCTCGCGCGAAATTTCGCACGGAATTTCACGCGAAATTTCGCACGGAACTTCGCGCAAAATTTTGCATGGAATTTCGCACGGATTTTCGCACAGAATTTCTCATGGAATTTCGCACAGAATTTCTCACGGAATTTCGCACGGAATTTTGCACGAAATTTCGCGCGGAATTGGCACGGAATATCACACGAAATTTTGCACACAATTTCGCACGGTATTTCGGACGCAATTCCGCACGAAATTTCGCGCGGAATTTCGGCTCACGGAATTTCACGCGAATTTTCTCGCGGAATTTCGCATTAAATTTCGAAATTTTACGCGGGAAATTTCGCACGGAATCTCGCGCGTAATTTCGCACGGAATTTTACGCGAAATTTCGCACGGAACTTCGCGCAAAATTTTGGAATGGAATTTCGCACAGAATTTCTCACGGAATTTTGCACGAAATTTTGCACGAAATTTCGCGCGGAATTGGCACGGAATTTCGCACTGAATTGGCACGGAATGTCACACGAAATTTTGCACACAATTTCGCACGGTATTTTGGACGTAATTCCGCACGAAATTTCGCGCGGAATTTCGCCTCACGGAATTTCACGCGAATTTTCTCGCGGAACTTCGCATTTAATTTCACACGGAATTTCACACAAAATTTCTCCCGGAAATTCGCGCGAAATTTCGCACGTAGCTACGCGCGTAATTTCGCACGGAATTTCGCACAAAATTTCGCACGGAATTGGCACGAAGTGTCGCACAGAATTTCGGAGGAAATTTCGAACGGAGTTTCGCGCGAGGAGTTTTGCACGAAATTCAACCAATATCCTAAAAACCTGAACAAATTGTGAAAATAGTAGCCAAATGGAAGGTCAACAAATCAAAAAAGTAACATTCAATGGAGGAAGAATTTAAAGAGAGAAAGAGAAAGAAGGAACAAACCAGAAAAAAAAACAAATAGATAGATAAAATGAAACGAGAAAGCTTAAAATATAACATATCAAATAATGTAAAAAGAGTTATAATTTGCAAATAGTTGAAAACCTGCCAATATCCTAAAACAATAAAAATTCAAAGTTGAAAAACAATTGTAAATGGACAAAATTAAGGCAATAGAAAAATTAAAATTTGAAAGTATGTAAACAATTTGAAGAAATGGCAAAAATAAAACAGAATGAACAATGTAAAGACTCAAATTAAACGAAGAAAATGAAAAAGGAGTAGTCAAAAATTGAAGAAATAGAAAAAGCATTGCAAAAACATAAAAATGAAAAAAAAAATATCTTGAGCATTAAAAACAGGAAAAACGACATAAGAAAGCAAAATTAAACAATAAAAATATTCAAATGAGACTACAAAAAATACACGAATATACATACATATATTCACTAAGCTAGACGGGAAAATAACAAGAATACAACATGTTTAAAATATATAAATTAACAAGCTTGAAAACAAGAAAATGGAGAAATATTAAAAAAATGACAAGTTATTACAGTGAGTACCCGCTTTATAAGCCACTTGGTGAATGTCAGGCTGAACCACTGCGACCAGTATTTAGATCTATTGTGGTAACATCGCAAACTTTTCTGATTATTTCGTATAATTTTCCCTTTCGTATCTCTAAGCTAAGAAAAATATGCTCAAGAAAAGATTTACTCGAATTCAACGTTTCTTCGTCTGCTAGAATCCATCAAACCATCAACTATCAATTTTCATGATGAAATCGTGTCAAAAATGACGAATTTGGGGGTAGACAAAATCGGGGGCTGATAAAAACGGGTCTTTACTGTATTTTTAAGTGAACTCATTTTGAATTGAATAAGAACAATGGAAACGGTTAAATAAAAAATAAATCTATATAATGTAAAAGTGGAAAAAAATATAAGTTATGATGAAATTGAAAACAGAGAACATTCACAAAACGCAAAAAGATCAAAATAAAAAAAAAATAGGAAAAATGTTCAAATGAAAAAAATAACAAAATAGAAAACATGGAATTCAATACTGTTTAAATGGGTAGAAAGGAAAATGTTGAAGGTAATGGAACATAAAATAAAGAAAAATAGGAAAATCTTGAAAAATCTACACAAAAGAAAAGCATGAATTTCAAAACTGATAAATGGAGCACAGAAAAATTCACAGCACGAAAAAAGTAAAACGGCAAAAATAGAAAAAAATGATTTTTTTTAACAAGTGTGTTAAATGAAAAATATGGAAAAAGGGCGGACATAGAAATGCTAAAATAGGTTTAATTAAAAATATAAAAAACGCAAAAAAATAGTAAACAAAAGTTTAGTGAAATAAACTAAATTAATTTTATGAAATAAATTGAACAAACGCATGAAAAAGAAACAAATAAAAGAAAAGGTAAAATAAAATAAATTAAAGACACCAAATGATGAAAATGGTAGAGTAAATGGGCCAAACACAACTTTAAAAAAAGAAGCAACAATGGTACATATAGAAAAGGAAAATACGCAAAAAGCCTGAAGTAAGATTAAATTGAAAAATGGAAAGAATGAAAAACCCGGATGAAATAGAAGAAGAGATAAAAAAGCAAATAAAAACAATGGAAAGAGAAACAAAATGAAAGCAATAGAAACTCTAGGGTATATAAACAATATAGAATTTGTCCGACAAAATGCCAAAAAAAAAATAAACAAATTATTTAAATGGAGAAAGTTAATGATAAAAAAATTAATATTTTCCAAGTGAACATGAAAAATTACTATGTATCGTGAAGATTTTTATGTTCGTTCTTGTTTTGTGCTGTTATTCAGTTTTTGTTTCCCAAGTTCTATTTGACCAGTTGAGCACTCTAAGAGAAAATTACTGAGCTTTAGTCGTCGTTCTAATAGATTCTTTTGTGATTCTTTTAGCAGTTACGACGGATTGAAATAAGTAGAAATGGAAGTCACATATCTTCCTGAAAAGATAAGATATTGGACTAATGGACTAATGAGTTTATAGCTTAAGCTAAGAAAACTGTTTTTTGAAACCTATTCATAAATTGAAAAGTTTCGCCTTATATGATAAATTACAAACCAAAATCAATATCGAGAACCCGGAACTCAAAAACACTTAAGAATTTTTTAAATAGTCGGTCAAAATCCATGAGATAATTATAGTAGAGTATGGGATTGAAAATAAATTTCAGTCTTTTAATAAACAATTTACAAAAGAAGATCTTTTTGTCCACTGCGCGTCAAAATCGTTTTTGAGTTCTAAGGTTCAAAGATTTCTTTTGATCAGTCTTTTATGCAATATAAACTTGACGATATAATTTACGATTAACTTTTTGACAGAAGTTGGAGGAAATTAATACCAATATTAAAACTCTAACTGAATTTTCAAATAAATTGTTGTTGATATAATATTTGACTCTCGGCGGCTCTGATTATATCTATAGTTCATGCAATGGAGTCGCTCCGCGGGTGCTCAGTGAGGCAGAGAACGACATAAAGTAAATATGAATATACAAATTGTACAGTTTAAAACAGCTATTTTCTCAAAATGATCTAGGTCATGGAAACATCAATTACTAAATTCACACGTAAATTAATTTATTTAAATGTGTCCATTTAAGCAACGTAGTTTCAAAGTTGGTTCTTGAATATTATTGTAATGAAGCCTCATCTATCCCGTGAGCAAACAAGTTTTTATCAGCAACAATTATCGTTATGTCCTATTAGCAAACCAATCTGATTACAACCACAATAAGTCAAAACAATGGCCGCAGCGGAAATATTCAAGTACGTGAAGATACTTCAAACAATTCCAAAACGAATAAAATTTCCCTCAAAAGAAAAAAAACGTAATTCTATTATGCCCTGTATTCAACCTGAGGTAATTCAATGTCCATTTTCACATGAAATATTACCGTCCGGGTCCTGAAGGGCCAGAAGAAGAAGAAAAAAAAAGCGTTGCACCTTCCTTCGGAATGATAATAAATTCTACTTCATTTTCCTGTGCGCTGCTAACATCGCTTTTTACTCCCCCATCCGCCCATCGCGAACTGCTCGTGTGAATCTTGCGCCGAGCGGAGCAAAGTCGACAACGAACCGAGAGATGTCGTCGTTGCAGCTAGGTGGAAGACGACAACGTTGTTGAAATCATTATTTCGTCCCGTGATTTATGTTCGACTTGGCTGGGCCATGAGCGACTTTTCCGAGCTGAAAATGAGCTCGTTCCTCTGTCTGTCTGACTGTCTGTCTGTTTGTTTGTCGGTCACTCGGTCGGTCTATCTGTTCTCTGATGTTGTGCAAATCGTCCCGAGAAAGCTGTCGAGATGCCCCAGCTCCGGTGGACAATCGGAATGGAAAAATAAGTAAAAATAGAAAGAGGAAAAAAATCGTGCCAGGGGTCATTATTAGCGACCAAAGACCATCAGTGTGCAGGAGGCACGACGGGTGAGCTCGGGTGACAATGGAGTAAAGCCAGAGTAATGACAGTAAGAACACGAACGGGGGCGTTGTCAACGAAGCGGGGAGAAAACATGCTTTGGGACGCTTGAGATGCTTGTAAGGAGCCGGGGGATGAGATAGCGGCAATTGAATGCCCGGTGGCCGTTGTTGTTGTTTTTGGGCTTTGTTCGTACTTCCGGAGTGTAAGCTGGCTGGAAGGTTCAAGTGACTTACGGTAATGAGACGAATATGGGATGATGAATCCGTTATAAAAAGAATCAAGTCGACATAAATATTTTTTAAGAAATATGAAATAGGATTGCTATGGCTAAATATTTTGAATGTTCCAGACTTGAATAAACAGATCTTCGAAATTTAATCAAATTATTCAAATCATTGCGCTCACATAAATAATGAAAGTTTGTAGTGAAGCTGAACACAGTTTATGAATTAAAAAAAAATCCATTTTTAGTCGCCTTTAATAATGATTTTGTATGTATGGCAAAAAAGAGAAGCCGTGTTAGTTAATGAGACGTATGCAGCGCTTCTTAAGAAGGTCGGAGAGAACCGGGAGCTGAAAAATTTGGATATAAACTTGGTAAGAATCAGGTGTACCTAAAAAGGCGAGATGTTCATCAAGTTGAAGGAGGATCCCACGATTAACATCTCGGCTGTGCAGATTATTATTTCCAAATCCGTGGGTGAAGAGGCAGAAGTTAAAGCCCAGAGACAGTGATTGTGTGCAAGATCCGGGATGAGATCACGACGATAGACGAGCGTAGAGGTGCACTGAAGTAGCAGTGCAACCTAAGCTAGGTATCCACGACGATCCGGTTAAAGAAGGGATACGGAAGAACGCAGACAGCGATGATTCATCTTCTGGCAATCACTGCTGACATGGGGTTGGAGGCAGGTAAAGTTACGGTCGGATGATCGAGATGGCCACCGAAAAACCCCTCACGAGTGAATAAACAAGTGCAGAAATACTTCAAGTGTTTAAGCTTTGGACATTTGACAGGGGCTTGCAAAGACCCGGATAGATCCGGGATGTACTGGACATGTAGGGATACGGGTCATCTTGCGAGAGACTACACGCAGTGACCGAAGTATACATACTTTGCACTCCTGAGGATGGTAACAATTATCAAACGGGTGGCTTCCATGGCCCTGTCTACAAGAGGGCGACTGTAGGCCAACGTTACTGGTGATAGCCCAGATAAATCTGAATCACTGTGACACCGCACAGCAACTGTTGTGGCAGTCTACAATAGAAACTATGCGTAATGTCGATTCGATTGAAGAGCCGTATCAAGTTCCACCAATAACGGTAACGGGTGTGGATAGATCGCGAACAGCTGCGTTACAAGTTATGAGCAGATTTCTCATTCAGGAAGTGGTAGAACGTTCTTAATAAGGCTTCGTGATCGCCAAAATCAACGGCGTCTTCGTGTGTAGCTGTTATACTCCTCCAAGGTGGACAGTGGAGCAGTTCAGCCTAATGCTGGAGTAGTTAGCCGACCAGTTGATCGGTCAAAAATCGGTAGTCATTGGTAGTGACTTCAATGCCCCCGGTCAGGATAAAATACCAAACGTGGCGTTGAAAGCTGCGATCCTAGCATATCCGGACATGTTCCGCATGGTACTGTAGAAGTGTTAGAATGATGGCAATTTCCTTGAAATGTGGAAGGTACAGAAGCTGCCAAAGCCAGGGAAGTCACTGGGCCATCGACCCTCGTATAGGCTTATATGTCTGCTGGAAATTCAGCAGGCTGACGAGATTCACGGAGGGTGAGCGCGGACTGTCCAAGTTGCAGTTCAGATTCCGCAGAGGAGTATCGACAGTAAAGGCAATTCGGATGATGCTCGAGAGTGCCAAGAAGGCATCTAAACAGAAGCGAAGATGAGATCGATACTGCGCTAGATATGAAGAATCCTTTCAACAGCGCCAGCTGGGAAACTATCGCCGCAGCGCTTCACAGAATGACCATGCTAGATCCTGAAGAGCAACTTCTAAAACAGAGTGCTGCTGTACGAGACGAACGAAGTGCTGAGGTTAATGTGAGTTACAGCGGGTGTTCCTCAGGGCTCTTTGGAACGGGATGTACGATGGAGTCTTAACGCTGCGGCTGCCCAGGAAAGTGAAAATCGGAGGTTTCGCGGACTACGTGTCACTAACGGTGATGGGTGAACCACTCGAAGAAGTGGAGTTGACGTAGATAATAGACGCGATCGAGAGCTGGTTGAACGGAGTCAAGCTGCAGATAGCGCACCATAAGACAGTGGTGTTGTTGGTCGAAGTGTGCACTGAAGCAATTGGGAGTGAGAATCGTCTACCGGTTGAGTTTCAACAACCACGTTGACTACACCTGCGAAAAGTCGACGAAGGCAACGAACGCAGTTGCGACGATCATAACAAACGTTGGCAGTACAAGAAGCAGTACGAGACCTCTGCTAGCTAGTGTTTCATCATCGATAACTGAAAACCAAGTGAACACAAGGTTCTGACTGATGGCCGTACGAGTCGCGAGCGCGTACAAAGCTATTTCGTCGGAGGATCCCCATCTGCATCACCCTGACGAAGGATATCAAGTACTACAATCGAAGAAACACCCGAAATGTTAGGATGGTGGTGAGAGTCGATTCGATGGTGAGGTGGCAGCAGGATTGAGACAATACGGAGAAAGAAAGGTGGAACTACCGGCTCATCCTAAATCGTTTGATGTGAATCAATTGAAAGCACGGAGAGGTTAACCACCTGACATAAAGGGCGAACACGAAATTATTGCGACACCAAAAATGTCATGCCAATTTTCTTATAATGTTTAAAATCAAACCAAAATTTTAGGGTAGTTTTATACATATATTTACTTCAAAAATTAAAAGAAAAGTTAATCGATGGAGCCTTGAGTGTAAAATTGAACGCATTTTCGCTTGATGCCCTCCATCAAAGTCATTACAGTGTCCTCCGGTACCAGTTTCTCAGTTTTTTCCCATTTTCTTAACATGTCTCGTCTTTGACTGTCTTCTTGCTCTTCCGAAGTTCCCGCTTCATCATTGCCCAGTACTGCTCCACCGGACGCAGCTCCGGACAGTTTGGCGGATTCATGTCCTTTGGAACAAAATGGACAGAATTGGCCTCATACCACTCCAGGACACTTTTAGAATAGTGGCATGATGCCAAATCTGGCCAAAATAGCGGAGCTTCGTCGTGCTGCTGCAAGAACGGCAAAAGGCGCTTCTCGAGGCACTCAGATTTGTAGATCTCGCCATTTACTGTGCCCTTTGTCACGAAAGGCTCACTCCTCAGTCTGCAAGAGCAGATGGCCTGCCAAATGAGATATTTGGAGGCGAACTTCTACATTTTCTTCTTCTTAAATTTGTCGTCCACATAGAACTTGCTCTTGCCGGTGAAAAACTCCAACCCCGGAATTAGCTTAAAATCGGCTTTTATATACGTTTCGTCGTCCATCACACAGCAGCCATATTTTGTCAGCATCTTCTCTTAGAGCTTCCGTGCCCGAGTTTTAGCCGTCGATTGTTGCCACTCATCGCGGTTTTGGGAGTTCTGTACCTTGTATGTATGTAGTCCAGCTCTCTTCTTTGTATTCTGGACGTAGCTCTGCGACATGCCGATCTTTTTAGCCAAATCACGGCTTGAGATGTTGGGATTTGCTTTAATCATCCGCTTCACCTTTCCCTTCGTCTTTCTGTTCTCCGGTCCCGGTTTTCTTCCAGCTCCTTTGCCGTGGTCCAACGTCAACCGCTCCTGGAACCGCTTCAACACTCTGGAGACGGTTGAATGGTGAATGTTCAACATTTTTTTCCCAACTGCCGGTGCGACAGGTCAGGAAATTCCGGGTGTTTGGAAAGAATTTGTTCTCCCGACTCGCGTTGGTTCATCTCCATTTTCGTGGAAATGAAAAACACAACTTCGAGTTTGACAGCATGTAAACAATACACATCAATGAGAAAGTGTGCAAAATTTGGTTGATTTTTACCCAATGGTAAAAAAGTTATGCCATGTTGAATGTGTCGCAATAATTTCGTTTTCGCCCTTTAGCATCTGTCGGGCCACGGTTGCATCAAAAAGTATCTACATCGGTTAGGGCACGCTACGTCACCGGTGTGCCCGGACCGTGAGAACGTCGAAGAGACACCGAAGCATGCTGAATGTCCGAGGATAGAAGCGACATGCAGGGAGCGAGTCTGGCATCAATCCGGATAATGTCGTCCACAAAATGATAAGCGATGTACTCATGTGGAACACGGTCAACAGAGTTGTGACGTAGAGCATGAACACCTTACAGCGGAAATGGTGTGATGAACAGCGTGCAACTGTTTCGAAAGAAAGAGAGAGAAAGGGAGAGAGAGAGCAATCACCGCCAAGAAAATCTTCGCTGGAGTATGCTAGATGTACCGCCGGGTTTACGGAATACCGGGTGTGGATCGTCGGGGTACCAGTGAATCGGATGTCATATTCCACCCGGAATCGTCAGACTATCCGCGGCACCCTACCGGTTGGCCTGAGAGAAATATAGCGATAACAAAAAGAATCGGTGTCGAGAGAACTTCTTCCGCCGGGGAACTCTCCGTCGGCGTAAGCTAGATTCACCACAGACCGGGGACTAGAGTGAGTAGATCGCGACGAGAAACCACCAGTTGCGGGTCGTCGGGGTACCAGTGAACCGAACGCCTTGCTTCAGCGGAATCGCCGGACCGACCTCGGCACTTGGCTTGATGTCTCTATTTCGGGAGTACATATCTCGACGGGGAATTTTCCGTCGGAGTAAGCTAGGTCCATTGTCAGGGATCGAGTAGTTCGTGAACAAGTTGGGAGCTGAATGGCTCAACGAGGAAGTGATGCTAAATGGCACGAGAAGGGAGCCAAAGCGCTCAATGAGTGGTGGTGCTGAATAGCAGAAGGTAGCCAAAGGGTGCAGTAATCTGTATAGCAGCACCAATTGTCGATCAACAGTTGGTTTTCATTGTGCCATACAGAAATGGCCTACTTTGTGTAGATGATCGAACACTGGTGGTGTCTCGATGAGTGGGGCCTTATTGATGGAATTAATTTTGAAGAAACTAACTACAATGTTAGGCACCACAACGGCGATCTTGTTAAAATACATTTGGCAAATAACCCTGAGCACCAATGCTGGTCAGATTCCTACGTGCCAGCTTTCTAACCAGAGGACACATTAGGGAAAACAATGCTCCGAAGTCGCTAAGAAAAATCAATCTACTTCTAACCAACCTAAAAACAGTTTTCAACAATTGATAAGATACAATCAAACTGAAACTAACACCCTGTCTAACAACAACGAAAAAATAACGATTGGTCTAGTATCTCCGAACCAACAACCAGAACAGTGAATGCCGATAAAGACGTATTTACAACAGCGACCCGTAAAATCAAGAAAGAAATAAGTACTTCCGACTACAACCCCCATCAAGTTGAAACGGTTGTGTACGGTTGTTCACGTTTCTTCCTTATTCAAGGTTCAAAATAATCCGTTGAATAAATTATTAATTGAATGAATAATTTGATTGCCGTGTAATTTTGAATCATCTTTATTTTGTACGCTGCACAGTTGGCCTGGCCTCTTTAATGCTTGTGTCATATTCAATATGTGCCACAAACATTAATAATGACAAGAAAAATTGTGGACGAACGTCTGCAATTTTCCAGGATCCCTACATGTATTGGCTGTGTTTGTGCGGACTAAACTAGACTAGACTAGAAAGAAATAAGTACTTCCAACTACGAATAAGAAATAAGTACTGCAGTAGGATTCCGTTTTGGCAACATTATTTTTTCAGTTGCCAGAACAGGAACCGTACCAAAAATGGTACCTTATTTTTAAAGTTTGAATTATAAATTTACGATTTCAAAAATGTTTTAGGGATTTTTAATCATATATAAAATGGAATGTGATGAAAGGAAAAAATAAGCAAATTCAATTTTATTCAATGTTTTTATCAAATTCAGACGTCGTACAGGGAGCACCCTGGGTATATCCTGGAGGATTAGTGTCTTTAGCAATGTAACTTAAAGTGAAATGATCATTACTTTGACAACTTTGGTTTTGATACAGATAGATCTAGATCAGTTCTATCTTTTGACAGAGGTGTTCTATCAAAAAACTTTCTTCGGCAAAGTTGTTTGTTTGATATTTTTAACACATGTACTGAAGACATTTATACTTTATAACTTACGTAGATGGCACAATATGACATTTAAAAAAAATACTCGAGAAAATGAATTTTACCATTTTTTTATGAAATATATATCTAGAAATAAATGTTTTATTCCTTAATCTTCGAAAATATACAATGAAAAAAGCTTAAAATAGTGATAAATATTATCATGGCATTCGCTCCTAGGATTGTTATCTTTTCTTTCGTGAATATTAATGAACAATTGTGTTTACAAATCATAGCTCTTTTAAAAAATAAATAAATTTTGTTCTCCATAACTAACCAATCGTCGAACTTCTAAATGGAATTGATAGATTGAAAATCAAATTGCAATGTTTGAAGATAGTTCGAAGAAAACTATTTTTGTTGTAAAAATCAGTTGCAGCTGCCCAAAACAAAAGGGATTGAAACATCAGTGCTACGGTGAAAATGTGCTTGCAATAAAAGCTTCCAAAATCTCCTGAACAATGCATTTGCGAGAAATTAACACATTAAACGATAATGTAAGTCACCCTATTTTTCAAGAGACACCCTACCTCACATCTTTAAAAAAAATCATTTTATTGCAAATAATTAAGTAATCTTCATTTTATTATATTCAGAATTGCACATATTATGTCGTATGTAATTTTAAATCTTCTTTAATTTGATGGCATTGTAAAGGAACACGTATCCGCCGGTTGATGCCAATCGAGCTGACATTTCTTAGGACTGATCAAATTAATTGCTTTGTTTGTTTAGTGTTTATTTGACCAACTAGGAAACTAATCCACTGGTATTGAATGTGCGTGAGGAATACGCATGATCTTGTCTGAGTTAAATGATGACTGCTGAATCATATATGAGGGTTAATAGTTGAAAGTTCGCGAGAAGAATCAGAAACCAGTTACCAATTTCATTGCCATATTCATTGGCTTACTTTTAGTCCAATAAATCAATTAAATAAATTGTTCTCATTATATTAAATACTTTCATTTATTTTGTAGTAGTACATGCACCATATTATTGTGTCATGTTAACCATATTTCTTCATGAGTATAAAAATATTCTTGCTTGATTATTGACGTGAAAGGTGACATTTTAGTTTCTTTTCGTGCTTATTGTCTCCAATCTTGTTCTAGTAATTAGTGTAAAAATTAGCGTCATCAATTTTATTTTAGTCATAAAAAAGCTGGTCGTTTCAGGTATTTCGGTAGTGCTTATTTTATACCGTCTTTAAGCACTAGAGGCCGTTAGTTCAGTGAGCCATCTACGCGACCTCCGGAGGGGTAACGACTCGCGCAAATAACACTAGGTACCTTATTCAATTGTTCGCGGAAAAAATAAATTAATAATAAATGTCATTTTCTTTGCTATGTAATTACGAAGAGAGTGTTAATTTACTTTTAATTACAGTAGTACCTTTTATCATTTTTTTGCTAACTTCAGTAAAGAGGCCACCACAGAATTGGTTATTAATAAACGAAGAGACTCATTAGGATTGAATTCGAACGTTTCACACGTGCTTAACGTTTATCGCGATTAATGAAACTGCATAATCACTAATAAATAATTAAAATATGTTGAGCAGCGTATGCTTTTGTAAAGCAACTTTTGTGAAAAAATCCCGAGCAACTACAATTTGTGGAAGCTACGCTGGTCTCCTTAACAGTATGAGCTACACAATTAATCATACTGCCCTGTAGATTGTTAAATGGTGCTTAGTCACAAACAATGTGCTTTAAGTTATAAATCAAAAAATTGGGTTAGATTGCATTGCAAGCATTCTATTACACATCAAAGAAACACAATACACACACGTTCAAGTTGGGGAATGAACAGCGACAACAACACCATTTCCCGCGGAGATATCCCAGTCTAATTCTGGCGAAAAATTAAAAAAAACTTAAGAAGGTCAGGAAAATTATGCCAAAAAGCTAACCTCCATCATTTAACCGAAACCAAACAGCAATATTCCGTTCACCGATGGGGATGGGGGTGGATAAGAAAACTTTGAACCGAGCGAGCGGCTGTCGACCTGACTTACGCCCGGTAATATTGTGCTCCAACGGGAAGAACAAAATGAAATCCGCTTATGTACCGAACGTTTTCCTTCACAGCAAACATATAGTCAAGCACAAAGGCCAAAGAGCAGGAAAATTCTCACCCCGATAGAGGGGGAAAATGGCGCAAGCAATTTAGAGGCAAATGAGCTTGTAATGATTGCCAAAGAGATTTTTATGAAAGATTATGATTTCTGCTGTTGATTTCTGTTGCTTCTGGAGTTGGCTCGGGTGTTCGGGTCATACCATTGCTTATTCGAGCCGTGACGACCGAGCGAGAGAACTGAGGCTAGCGAGTAGAATAACGACGTCGTCGTCGACTACGACGACGACGACGACGCTGACGTTCGCCATGTTTCACTTGGAATTAATTTGTATAATTTATATGTTTTTTTCGCTGCTACTGGCACTTTAGCGCGCTCGACTAGTAACGAAACGCAGCGGAATTCAGCATACATATACATCAGCAAACTTAATCTATCCAGTGCCCATAGGGCCATCGAGATCGGTCTATTGGCTGCCAGCGACTTGCGGCAAACGGTCAGCGGTCAGAGCCCAGAACAGAACCAAAGCAGGCGATGCCGGGTGAAGGGCACTGTATACAATTTTTTCCCTGTCGTTTGCAAAACTGGAGTGTTCGTTCGTCCGGATTTTTTTTCCTTCTGTCCTATGGAGTTCGTGGCTACATTGCTTTGATGTTGAGAGATTGTGGCCTTTGGCCAACGGGGCGTGAATATCGGGGGTGAGAAAATTTTCCGCTGTTTTAAAGCAGGTAATTCGTTTTCAAGCGACTATAGCATTTTAATTATTGTTCGGGTGTCTGGCCTTTCTATTTGAATAAAGTTTTTTCTTGATTTTTGAGGTCTTTATTAAGCAAGGAAGGGTTTAAATTTTATTTTAGCTGAAGAATGGGAATCTTTGAAACCATGCTTCGAAGCATGCCAATACAGTATGGACCGGAATTTTTCAAAACTTTTTGGAGAAGAATACTGCTTAACGTTTCAATGCAGGGGACCCGTTTCAAAGTTCTCGGCCGAAATAGTAGAGTTCTTGAATATAGACCGCTGTACAAAACAAAATAACTAGATTTTTGACAGTTAGGAGTATTGTTTACAAGTATACAAAAGCATATGATCGCTTTATATTTACTGATCACAGCCAGCTTTCCGTTAAGGAATTATTTTGTTTATCGCACCATAATTCGTTACAATAAAATCAGTAACATAGAAAAATGCCATGGAGGTGGTCATCCATAGACTGCAATGTCAGCCGAGATGGTTCGAAACTTGAGAGAAATCCATGACGAAGTCCCAATCAAGTGACTAACGAACTTAAAATATTCGACCACAACGTTAGACGCATATTGGAGAATGAACTCAAGGTCAAGCCTTACAAGTTGTGAAAAGCCCATGATTTTACACCGAAACAGTATCAAGTTAGCGTTGAGAAATTTAAGAAATTCTTTCATTTGAGCGAAAGTGGTCTAATTCCGTACATCGTGTTTTCTAGGGATTTTTTTCAAATTGAGCAATTCGTAAACTCTTAGAAATTAGGTTTACTTGATCCACCGTTCATATGAGAATTTTAAGGCCACTTCCTGTCCATGAAAACAAATTTTACTACGAGCCGCGTCGTCATATAAAATATCATGTAAGCCAAGTTGGTTGGCTTTTCTGTATCGGTTCACGCTTCAACAAGTTTCGAAATTAACAACAGTTGTGAGTAGACCAGTTACACAACAAAGGTCGGTCAGCGGGAGCTAAGAAGGAAAAAAAACTCAATCGGAGAAAATCTGGATATCGTAATTTGGAAAATTTCACCACTTATGAGTGGCTGACAGTTAAATAGCTCGCGGGCATTGGTGTTGGGAGAAATACCGCCGCCGAGGAACTCTCAGCAACAGCTAGCAGATAAATAGGAACGTGTAGCGTCAAGAAAGGTAAGAAACCCTCCGAAGGTGATTGTAAAGAGATATAAATCACTATGGTCGACACCTCCGGATCGGTTTGAGTCTTAACAGGTGACAGCAGATCAAAGAAGGTCAGATATGGAGTGAAGGTTGGATAACAAGCAAGAAAAAGCTGCAATGGAAAAAAAAATGATCGATTAACACAAAAATAAAAAGAGCAAGAGAACAATCCTTACTGAAGTAGTATCTCACAATTGTCCGGGATGGATAAGGTTTACGAGATACAAGAGGTTTAGGTTTAGTCGGTAGGCTTAACTACTACAAACCAATCCGACACTAACACGAGCTAGTGAGCAGCGGTGTTGCTTGAAGGTTCCTTCTCGATCATAGACATTTACTCAATGTGTTGAGCTGAGTCGTTTGGTGCACAAGACCCGACCCACCAAGCCTCAACAAAAATCTTTACCTTTCTTTTATACCATGTAAAAAAGTCAAAATCCTCTCCTTGAGAATTTTCTGCGCACGGGCCTGAGAATTTGAGACATCGGTTTGCCACCAGGAGGCAGCACCCGCCACAAAAAATGGTTTTGGTCCGCTGCAACTACAGCTGGACGCTCTCAAATCATTTTCATCGAGCTTGACGTCAAGGTAAATGCGACTTCTTTTCGGGAAAGCGTTCTGGAAGTTGCCTTGAAGAACCGGCGGACAAACACTTAGGTTGCAAACTATCGACGTTTGAACAAGACTCTGTACCGGCTCAGAAAGCATGAGCTAGCCAGTAATGGCTGAAAACCGACGTACCGAACTTCATTTCGATAATACAATGGCTCTCAAATTCACCAGATGCAAATCCAATGGATTATTCTCTCTGGACTAAAGGGCGAACACGAAATTATTGCGACACATTCAACAGGGCATAACTTTGTTTACCATTGGGTAAAAATCAACCAAATTTTGCACACTTTCTCATTGATGTGTATTGTTTACATGCTGTCAAACTCGAAGTCGTGTTTTTCGATTTAACGAAAATGGAGGTGAACCAACGCGAGTCGAGAGAAGAAACGCAACATAGTATGAAATAAGGATTTGTGCCCTCCTGTACAAAGACTGGTTTTTACCAACAAATTTTCACCCTAGTGAGAAATTTTGGTTTTTACCAAAATTTCCTCCTTAGGGTGAAATATAGCATAGTGCTTTCGCATAGGCCTGCTAAGCCAAGACAAGTTTCGGCTTCACTTGTGTCTCATCGGCATAAACAGAACTTCTGCTCGAACGGGACATCACGTTTGATCAGTCGTTTGATTGAAACACATAGTGTGTTTTAGTTTTAAGGGATTTGCGTCAAGCCGGCGCTAATCTATTCCGACAATGTGTTAGTGTCGGTTTCTGAAGAGGCGAAGCCGAAACGCAACTATTATGAAGAAATTCTTTCCAAACACCTGGAATTTCCTGACCTGTCGCACCGGCAGTTGGGAAAAATCTTGAACATTCACCATTCAACCGTCTCCAGAGTGTTGAAGCGATTCCAGGAGCGGTTGACGTTGGACCACGGCAAAGGAGCTGGAAGAAAACCGGGACCGGAGAACAAAAAGACGGAGGGAAAGGTGAAGCGGACGATTAAAGCAAATCCCAACGTCTCAAGCCGTGATTTGGCTAAAAAGATCGGCATGTCGCAGATCTACGTCCAGAATGCAAAAAAGAGAGCTGGACTACATACATACAAGGTACAGAGCTTCCCAAATCGCGATGAACGCCAACAATCGACAGCTAAAACTTGGGCACGGAAGCTCTACGAGAAGATGCTGACAAAATATGGCTGCTGTGTGATGGACGACGAAACGTATATAAAAGCCGATTGTAATCAAATTCCGGGGTTGGAGTTTTTCACCGGCAAGAGCAAGTTCTGTGTGGACGACAAATTTAAGAAGTAGAAAATTTCGAAGTTCGCCTCCAAATATCTCATTTGGCAGGCCATCTGCTCTTGCGGACTGGGGAGTGAGCCTTTAGTGACAAAGAGCACAGTAAATAGCGAGATACACATCTGAGTGCCTCGAGAAGCGCCTTTTGCCGTTCTTGCAGCAACGCGACGAAGCTCCGCTATTTTGGCCAGATTTGGCATCATGCCACTATTCTAAAAGTGTCCTGGAGTGGTATGAGGCCAATTCTGTCCATATTGTTCCAAAGGACATGAATCCGCCAAACTGTCCGGAGCTGCGCCCGGTGGAGCAGTACTGGGCAATGATGAAGCGGGAACTTCGGAAGAGCAAGAAGACATTCAAAGGCGAGAAGGACATGTTAAAAAAATGGAAAAATCTGAGAAACTGGTACCGGATGACACTGTAAAGATTTTGATGGAGAGCATCAAGCGAAAATGCGTTCAATTTTACACTCAAGGCTCCATCGATTAACTTTTCTTTTGATTTTTGAAGTAAATATATGCATAAAACCACCCTAAATTTTTGGTTTGATTTTAAACATTATAAGAAAATTGGCATGACATTTTCGGTGTCGCAATAATTTCATGTTCGCCCTTTATAATTTTTGGTCATTATAACCAAAAAGGAAAATAAGAAAACGTTGCAAAAACATGATAGCCAATTGAAGCTTTCTAATAGCATGAGTAGTGCTGATATCAGGCTTCCAAGTATCACATTTATGAATTGGTGCTGTATAATAGCATTAGTAATGCAGAAAATGGGCTGACAATCTCTGCACAATACTACTCCTATATTTAGCCTTTTCTGGTACTATAGCAGCATCCGCTTAACGGCTCTTTAGTGCAGCCTTATGTGCAGTTTATTGGTTAGTTGGACACTTCCGATATGTCCTTTTCAATAAGGACGGTTGGTAAGCTAAGCTTAAGAGCACGCCAAATCGTACTTCCTTGAGTTGTAGAAGTGATTTTCGCAAAATTAGTCAAATTTTTGAATAAAAATATTGAAAAAAATCTTCATCGACTTCAACACTGAAAAAAATCGATTTTAAAAATTTAAAGTCGATTTCCAAAAAAAAAACCCATCTTTGATTTGGATGAAATTTTGTTCCAAAGTAGGTGGATTTTTGTTCCCTAGCTATCGTCAAAAATTCAAGTTGGGCACTTTTAAGAAAAAAAAGTTAAGTTTCCTTGCTCAAACTGATTTTTTTTTCAGTGTATTTTTATTGAAAACTGAACCAATGAAAGTCATAAACATCTCAGAATCCAATTTTCCAATTGCCTGATACATGCAAAAAGTATCAGTAACGAATTTCGTATATCATCTCGGACTGGACTGAAACGAAGGGATTCGTTTAACGGAGATCTGGTACCAGAATACTTAGCGCACGACCAGACAACATGTTCAATTTCGCGATAACTGCCACCCCAAGCGTAGAGACCGCTTTCCACGACCTCAACACACCGCATAAAAGCGATGCATAGCTGTCATCATATAACGAACGTTCCGTGTATTCCAATCACAGGATAAATCGTAGGCCCTAGCCACCACACGAAACATTGTTTCTCTGATGATCTGTTCGTTAATCCGTCGACGGACCGGTGCCAGTAATCGCGTTTTTCAGCTTTCATATATTGGGAAAAATTCGGGCGGTCCGACCTTTAAAAGTCCCTTTCGCATAAAATTCTAAGTAATCTCTGCCCAACACGAGGTAGGAGACTGTTCACGGTTGTTCGCGTCGTGTACTCGTTTCGTATGTCCTTTAATCGTAATGCAAATGCATTGTGTAAAACCTGGGGGAAAATGTAGGGACTGAAATATAAGGACACTTATAGGAGTTAAGGAGTTTTTGATGTCCCATGGGGGAATTTCTGCTAGTTTCTAAGATTACCGAGACCAGGAACCACTTACTTCGGTTTTGTAACAGCACCCTTCAAGGAACACTCTCAACCCTTTACGAGGAAGCTTAGTAGAGAAAACTGATTTTCCTCTTTCGAAAATTTATAGGAACATTAGAAGATGTTCCCACAATGGGATGTAATTTCGCTTCGAGTAACTTTTTGGATCCAAAATCCCATGTAAACTTTAAACAGTGGGCGCAAAAATATAGTTTCACCGACCGAGCTAAAATTTTGCAGAGTTGTTCTGGGAGCAAAATGGGACCCAAAAAGTTACTCGGAGCTGGAATCTATTTTTTGTCCCACCCTAGTGCCCAACTTGAATTTTTGACGGTAGGTAGGGAACATAATTACCTATCTTGGAACAAAATTTCGTCCAAATTAATTTTTTTTTTGTAAATCGACTTTAAATTTTTAAAATCGATTTTTTTCAGTTCAGAAGTCGATGAAGAATTTTTTCAATATTTTTATTAAAAAATTTGACTAATTTTGTGAAAATCACTCCTACAACATTTTTTTGTAGGATTTTTCATTTTCGGTTTATAGCCATTAGAAAAAATTGGTAAAAAAAAGTTTAACCCTTTTCAAAAGACAGTCTAGATTATTTTTGCAAAAACGAAGTATGCAAAGTGGCTTTTTGTGACAAAGTTCTCACGTACAGAAAATTTCATAAAAATCTTAGAGGGTGCTGCCAACTCTGAATTGGATTTAGCACGAAATTCGTCATATTTGCAATAAATCTGCTTCGAAACAAGTTATTTCATTCCTTTGTTGGGTATATTAACCACTGCGACCAGTGTTGCATTATTACAGTTTACGATAACTCTTACATCTGTTAAACCTTCTGCAAAGTTTTTTTTTTGGTTATAGAGCTTCCAATCTTAGGGTCATTCGCCTCTTCGAGTTAGAGAAATCTCTTTTGGAAAAATGCGCTAACCTTATGTGCGGGGTCGGGAATCGAACCCAGATGAGCTGCGTACAAGGCGATCGATTTTCTAACTACGCTATGCCCGTCCCCCTTCTGCAAAGTTGTTTAGAAGAATGAAAAATACAATTTAATCCATGGAATAAGTCCCTGGAACATACCATAAAAAAGTTATATTGAATAAAATTGAACAACGAATTTTTGTAAATATTGCTCTACATCTGCAATGCTACATACATAGAGCTCTCATGTCTTCAACAAAGTTTTTTCTAATATCATTATCAACACCTTTCGGGATGATACTAAGTTCCTAACTAATGTTCTTTTGAAGATTTGATACACTGCATTGTGTCATAAAACTTGTTAGATTATTCAGAACCTCCAAACTTGATGGATTTGGAATTATGTGACCACAAAAACAGTTTTTGACCATATATTTTAGTTTTTTTCACTTGAGGGCGTTATCTTGTGTACAAAAACTAAGCACGCGATTGGACTCAGTATTCAATTTTTTTTCGAGAGTTGTTCAACTGGAGCTGTAGAGCTAGGTTCTCGGAAGGACTCTCTGTCAGAATCACATACTACAATTGCAGACGAGACAGGCAATGGCGCCCACTAAAACACTACTTTAGGCCAATTGTAGCGGGCCGTGAATCTTGATGTGATATTATTTGTACGGTTCAGGTATATGCGGGCATAGGGACTTCGCGATTGCGTGTATCATCGCGAAGGATTCGAGCATTTGTACGTTTACGTGTTCGATCGCGTGTGCGTTTATATGTCGCGTGTGCTAACCTGTATGTAACTTCGCGTGTGACTTTGATCATCGGGGTGTCTTTGATCACTCGAAACTTTTTTCGTAGATCGCCTATTAAACCAGAATAGTCGACCGAATCATTTTAATTTAGAATGATTTTTACTCCAAGCATATAAAATACTGATTTGTTATACTTTTTGAGTATATTGTTCGGTTTTGGGGTACAAAAACTTCAAAAAACCGAAATTTGACTTTACCTTATTTTTACGAAGCTTCGTAAAGTGTCTATTTTTTATAAAACAAATAAATCTCAGATTTGAGCAAAAGTAATAAATTACAAGCGAGTTTTTATTTTCCTTTAGATTGGGATATGCCAAATTTAGTTTTAAGAGATTGTTTATTTTAAATACATTTTTTTGTAAAACTAGTTGGCAATTATTTTAAATTATTTTAATCTAAAATTCACAACATTTTTTTATTGTTCAATATTCCAACGTGTTAAAATGGATGAAACTTTTTGTACATTGATAAAACACTGAAATAAAATAATTTTAGCAGTTTTAAAGGTTTTCAGAATCTTTTATTCTAGTTGGACACAAATTATACGAATTTTGGTTATTCGAATTTTAAGTACATTGAAATACTTTGTATAATACCAATTAACATCTATTTAACAATGAGTATCTTTCCAGAATTAGTTTAGGCAAACATTTGAATGAAAAACATTGACATCAATAACTTAATGTGGGTGAACATGCAGGTTATCAAAGTCACCCCGGAACACGAAAACGGACTTCAACTTGAAATAATTTTTGAAAAAATAGCTGTAAGCGGACAATTTTAGGTAAAACCATCAATCTTGTTCTCCATACATCAGTACATGGTTTAAAAATATTAAACTTGAAAAAAATGTGTTGCGTCTAAAAATATATAATGATTACTTCATAAAAGTGATCAATGTCACCCCGGTTTACGGTATGTTCTAGAATGGTCGCGCGCGGACCGTGAATCTGATATTTAATTTTTCGTGTACGGTTCAGATTATAGAACAAAGTGGGTTCTTCCATATCACTAGAGTTCCCAGTCATGTTGCCATGGAACGTGTTATCTAGTGGATATAGGCTTTATTGTTTGATTGGTATAACTAAATGTATGGAATGAAGGGTAGAGATTTCCTGACGTAACCGATACATGATTGTGCGGGGGATTGTCGGTTAACGCTTGAGACCGCGTTTGAATGTTTAAAAGTGCTGAGACGTTCATATTATCACCGGGACCGCTTAAAAACCGCGTTGATTGTAAAATCCACGTAAAAAAACTCTCAGCAACTTAGAATATTTTTGGAAGCTTTTTTGAACGAATTCCGCAATTGCAAAAAAGTCCTTATGAATGCAAAATACTTAGACTTTGTTCTGAAAAATATTTCTAAGTCCTTTTAAATGCAAAGAACTTAGAAAAATTTTGGCAGTTTTTATTTTGCGCGGATTCGCAATTAACATGGTTTTTGCAAAAAATATTCTAAGTCCTTTTGAATGCAAAAGATTTAGAAGATTTTCGGAAAGATGGAAGAGACGGGTCCGCAAGAGTTCTTATGGCCCACACCCCAACAATATGGGTATTTTCGGTATGGTCTTGAAGAGTAGGTGCTAGAAATTGATTGTTAACGCCATTGTGAAATCAAAGATGGCGACTTCCGGTTTAGCAAAATTCGCTAACTCAATCAATATAGATATTTTCGGAATGGTCTTGAAGAGTAGGTGCAAGAAATAAATAAATCTGCATCTTTCCCGCAAGGTTTTCCATGAAAAATTTATTTTTGCGCAATTTTCAAATCCCAGATGGCGACTTCCGGCTTAGCGAGATTCTCTACAACTCAATCAACATGAGTATTTTCGGAATGGTTTTGACGAGTAGCAGACAAACGTCGATGTTTGGCGTCATTTTAAAATTCTAGATGGCGACTTCCGGTTTACCGAAATTTCAGCATGAAAAATCTAGGCAATCATCTAAATCACCCTCAAATATAAGAACTAATCATAACCCAGCAAAATGTAAAATATTTTTATGTGTTCATCCAGAAGAGTGCGGAAGAGAGAGTAGAAAGAGACGTACATATGTGGTGTGAGTTGGGGGATTGAATTTATTCAAATTGAACATATTGCTTAAGTTTAAGTAAATTCAACTGTTTAATTAAAACTATTTGTACTACAACTTCAACTTCCAAAAATACCCATATTGATTGGGTTATATCGAATGGCGTCAAAATCAATTTCTGGCACCTACTCTTCAAGAACATTCCGAAAATACCCATATTGATTGGGTTGTAGCGAATTTAGCTAAACCGGAAGTCGCCATCTTTGATTTCAAAATGGCGTCCTTTTGCACTCAAAATTTTTTACAAAAGCCGTGTTAATTGCGAAATCCGCCCAAAATAAAAGCTACCAAAATTCTTCTAAGTTCTTTGCATTTAAAAGGACTCAGAAATTTTTTTCAGAAAAAATTCTAAGTATTTTGCATGCAAAAAGAATACTTTTTGCAAAAACCGCGTTAATTGGAAAATCCGAGTAAAAAAACGTGTTAATTGGAAAATCCGCGTAAAAAAAGTTAGTAAAAACAGCGCAAAAAACACGTAAAAAACCTGGGTGTATTCACTTAGGTCACTTAATTTTCAATCCCACTGGGTGGCTATTTTTTATAATCGATAACAAATTTTTACGTGCTCACAAATATCGATCCGAGAAACAAACCACGCCATTTTCATCATTTTTCTTCTACTTTCCGAAAAACAATATGCGGTCTAGGCCCACCAGCACTCAAATTGTGTTTTCTTTGTCCAACATACAGAAACAATCTTATATCTAATAAATAAAATAAAATAGTAATCATGCGTTCTAAAATTGAACATATTTTGTCTTTCATTTCAGACTATAGTTACGCGTATGACGACGCTACCTGAAGGCAACAGAAATCCGGTGGAAAACAAACGAAACGAGATCCATTCAACATGTATCTCCATCGCAGGTGCTTGAAATTGGATCCTAGCAAATGAAGGCATCAGTTTTGAAAATTGTAATGCGGGTGCCGCTGATTAGCACCATCAACGGTTCGAAAGTCGTGCAACTATTTTGCTCAAAACATTCCCTAGTCTATTTCCCGATGATGATGATGATGAGCGAACGGTGCACCTAGTGGAGTGAACGGGGGCTAAAGAACGAAGAGTAACGAGACGTGAAATCGATGCACGTCAGCCGTTTAATTAGCACCCTTCAAAAGCTCACTTGAAAGCATTTCCGACCCGGTGGTAACTACTGCACTCCGTTCCGGTCCGCTCCGATTTCACAATACATAAACATAAAAAGTAAATATTATTATCATGAGCCGTGCTGCAAGTGTTTACCAGCCATAGAAATAATATTGGTAATTCTCGTTATTTTCCCCGTTTCGCGGAAGAGCATTAAAACCGTGTGAGTGTGTGTATGTGGTAGTCAGACGAAGAAAGCTCATCAGACACTTTTTCAGCGGTGGGTCGGTGCGTGGCATGTGCACTTTGCTTCCCGAGGAAAAGTCGCCGACTGTGGTAGGAACGTAAAGCACCCGTTTCAGGGCGAGAAAAATATAAACCAACTCGGTCGCGTCCTGCAGCACAATGAACGGGAGTTTGTTCCGGTGCTGATCATTTCGGTATAAAAAAGTAATAAGGCAAATATTTATCAATTGCGTCAGGCTCTGTGTGTGTATGTGCGCGCGTGTATTTGTTTGTGATCAGTGTAGTATTTTAATCGTATCGAGCCGTATATATACATGTGGAGCATATTTCCTGTATTTTCATGATTCTGTGAATAGTTAGTGAGGCAAAGGTGCATTTCGTGTCAAAGCAAAATGGAATTCCGGAAACAATTTGAGGCGGTGGTGGTACCGCTGCTGTTGCTACTACTGATTGGAAGCAGCAGAAGGCTTGTGCGGAGCGAGGCGTTCAAATCAGGTAGGATGATCAGTGACATGTATTTTGAATGGTATTTATGTTGAAAGGACCATTAACGCACATGAATCACAGAACAAGGGGAGGGCATAGTTCACTGAACCGTTGCCATGTGGAGAGTGGCGTGATACAAAAATAATTGGAATTTGGTTTGGTTTATAGAAACTGATATTTTATTTCTGATAAAGCGTAGGTTATGCAGTCAGTTTTTTTGATAGTATGTTTTAAAGTTGCACCTGAATTAAACTGAATGAAAAATATGTAATAAATACACAAAATCAGCTTATGATCAGTATCCATAGAAATTTGATTTTCTGCGGTAGTATACACGTTTAACGTGATTAATTATAGTTAACACAGAATTTTTGTAGTACCCACAACTGTTTGTTTCCGCGGAACAAAAATGAAACTAATTTTGCAAAATTTCTCTTTGTAGTGCTTTGTTTATGTCCTGTCAATTAATCAGTTTGGAAAGGCTGTTTATAGAATTGCATTATTTATTTTGTGTATTATTTTACGTTTCCCCTTTTTTGTTCTCTTACTAACGTGCACTGGGCAATAGGCTCGTGCAAAAATGACTTCCCCTGACGGCGGCTCATCTCAAGGTGAGATGGACGTCGAAACAAAATCGGCTCCCCGGCTCAAAGAATATCCAAGCTCGGCCACCGTCTTTCGGACCAATGACAAAAAGTGTTTGAATCTATTGCAGATTTCTCGCGTTCTGACAGACCGGTATTCGGCCGTGACAGAAATATCAAAAATTCACCCTGGTAAGCTTCGGCTGGTTGAAAACAGTTTAAATCAGGCAAATGATATTGCTGGCTAAGGGCCCTTTACGAAGGAGTACAGGATGTATATTCCAGCTAACAGGGTTGAAGTCTGCGGGGTAGTCTCCGATTCGAGTCTGACTTGCGAAGACCTGCTGAAACATGGCTGTTTTAAAGACCCCATGCTTAAGCCGTCAACTCAGACTCTTATCGGGTTACCTTCGCCGGTTCTGCTCTACCAAATTACCTCCTCTTTGACAAGGTTCGTCTACCTGCTCGCCTCTTTGTGCTGCGGGTCATGAACTGTACTAATTGCAAACAATTGGGACACACAGCCTCCCATTGTAGCAATAAAGCCCGTTGTGGGAAATGCGGTGGAAATCATGCGGATGATTCCTGTGAAAGCGATGTCGAAAAGTGTCTTTACTGTGGGGGAAACCTACATGATCTCCCGGCATGTCCCACGTACAAATAACGCGAGGAGAATCTCAAGCCCTTCAGGAACGTTCTAAGCGATCTTTTGCAGAAATGCTTAAGATAGCTACGCCACCGGCCTCTACGAACATCTACACCAACTTGTCTACTGACGAAGGCGACTGTGATGAACCCCAGGAGGGACAGTACCGTCTTTACGCATGGGCTCACTGGGCCATCTGAATTGGTCATAACTGTTTAGCGTGTGGGTAAGAATATCGGTAGCTGCTATGAACCGCACAGCGTATCCCAACTGATCGAAACGAGGCACTGCATGACTATTGAACAGATTCAAACGTCAATCCAATATTTGGATTCAACTTTCAATTTAATTTTAACAACAACAATGTACCGATTGGTAGACCACGTATACAAAGTATGGAAGAGGCACCCGACCTTAGCCAACTAACTAGAAAACCTTGTTTGGCAAGCGATCTGCGAATATGGCAAAATATTTATTTCTTCGTCACATTCAGGTCTGTCACCCGACGAATTCACGTGGAAGCGCCCAAAAGTAACTTCATGAGTTCTGGAAGTGAAGGTTTGACACTTTTTGGCCGGATTTGGCATGTTTCACTCTGCTCGATTAGTCTTAGATTGACACAGAACCAATAATGTTGTTTTTGCTACACTGCGCCCTATCAAAAAAAATAATTAACCTGTCGTGAGGACAAAGGTTCGTTAAATCTCAATAGAGATGTTTAGAAATGCCCTTGTGAAAGTGCCTACACGCATCAACCCTAGCTTTACCCTATATGTGATTAAATGAGTCACTGCAAATGTGCATGCACGGTGTATTTATTAGAACAATTTTATGCAAAAAAATTCAGCATCTCTGAAACTTCGGAATATGAAAGAATGGGCTTTCCCCTTTCATTTGAAACTAAGATCAAAATAATCCGTCGGGGGGTCCAGAGCAACTTTTTTTTTTGAATTTTTTTTCGTAACAATATAGGTTTTACTACTGGAGATAGTGCATATTTCTGTCCATAGATGGTGCTTTATACATACAAACAACACTAAAAGTGAAAATTTAATTTTCTACAAGTTTGTTGACCACTAAAAATTGATCTGAAATCATCCGGAAAAGTTGTTTAAGATTTTAACAAAGTTATATCTAAGATAGTTTCACACGAGGCCTAGTGGTTTGGAAATATGTTTTCTCGCACTTCCAAAAAAAAAATTGGGTTTAGTGGCATGAAAATATTAGACGGGATTACGTTGACAATTCTAATTGAACTTCTGACAATTAGAATGTTTGACAGAGTCAGAAAACTATTTGTGCTTTTGGTTTGTAATCTTTCCCGATAGGTTCGAAGGGACTACCATTCATCGGAAGGTATTGCTTGGTTACAAGGGTTTGCTTACATTTCTGTTTTGTTACACGGGTTTTTTAGAAAGGACCATACGTCGTATAATTTAGGTTACGATCGCTAAGGTCAGCTAATTTCGTTCAAGACGAAATGTCGGGACACACCGTTTCTAATTTAACGCAAACCACAGCTGTAACTGTCCAAATTAGTGGTTAGTGTGAAATGATTTATTCAAATTTTCTCCGCAAAGTATATTGTGGCAGTTGGATTTTACGGTTATTTCCTATCAATTATGCGAGATATCGTTACTAAATTGATCCTAGATTATACGATATGTATTACTTTTGAAAACAAAATATGATTTGAGTACAACAATAACCTTATATACATAGAAGTCCTCGAATATATCCCAAAAAATTATCTTGATCCAAAAACTCAAACTTCAAAAACTCAAAGTTCACTGTTTGTCACATTGAGTTAATTTTGAAAACGGATAATCAGCGTTTTTAACCAAGCGTTGCAATGAAATCCGCGAAATATTGCAATGGCGCGTTAAAAGTTTTATTGAGTTTGTTCAAATATAAAGGTTGAAGTTCAGGACAAGTCAATTTTATATGAAGATGCTAACAGAGTAGGAGATTCATGTAAGAATAGTTATCAGTCATCCCTGAGAACAATCGAAAAAATGAAAAAGAAGGCATACATAATTGAAAAGGCTGTTTCTGCGGGAGGAATCACCATCATGAAAAAGAATATTTATATCATACTAGTTTGGTCAACACTCATCTAAAACTTCTCATTCCAAAAATATGAATGGTGCCCTGTATCAGGGAATTATAATTTTCAGCTAAAAGATGTCTTCTGTGAAACTAACTTAGACTTAGAATTCGTTAAAATATTAAACTACTTTTCGGGATAATTTCAAATCGGTTTTTAGTTGGTAACAAAGTTGTAGACAATTAAATAATCTATCAGATTCTCACTTTTAGTGTTGTTCGAATGTCTAAAACACCATCTAGGGACAGAAATATGAACTAGTTCCATTGTAAAATCTATGTTTTCACGAAAAAAAACTTCAAAAAAAAAAGTTGCTCTGGACCCCCCGACGGATTATTTTGATTTTGGTTTCAAATGAAAGGGGAAAGCCCATTCTTTCATATCCTGAAGTTTCAGAGATGCTGAATTTTTTTGCATAAAGTTGTTAAAAAAAGACACCGTGGCATGCATTTGAGGATATTTGAAGTACCTGGGACATTTTGTAGCTTAAATTTTTTTATAAATATTCTTGTATGGTGCAAAAGTAGAGCATTCCTGTGCTGCTGAAATAAAATAATTTTAAAATTCAGTTTTCCTTGCTAAAATCAAAACCTTAGTTTATGGACAAATGACGAAAGCTCAAACAACGTCTTGCAACTATGAAAGACAGATTACACCATCTGAGCACACTATAGCGTAGTTGGTCAGTCCATTACACTGTACGCAGTTCACCTGAGTTTAAACTCCCACCACCGCATATAGTGTGTTAGGCCGTTCAGTCGGATAGGTCAGAAAAACAAATAACTTTTTGCGATTTTCTCAGATCATCTAACGATTTTCGAGAATATTTGGACACTAGTAACGACACCTGGTTGTGGAAATCTGAAGTTGCCTTTGTTCTCCATATGTTTTAAATCCCACTTATCATTTTTTTATCATACTCATACTCGAGCTTTTTATACTTGTTCAATTCAATAGTACCCAGGGGCCCCGCGTAATCTTAAGACGGCCCTGAGGAGGGAACATCTTATTCTGTGCCTAGAAGCAACAGAAAAAGGAGGAACATTTCCTCTCCCAAGCTTCGTCGTAAAGGCCAGAAGGTGTCTCTTCATGGCCTCCCTAAAAGAACCACTCAACGAAGTACTGGTGCAAAACCGAAGCAACTCGCTCTCGGTCTCAGAAACCTAAGGTTAGAAAAGGAGTTCCCTGCACTTCCAGGAACATAATTAACCCCAAGTGTTCCCATATATCTGCCACAGAAAGAAACCAGCGCTGGCTTAATAAATTTCTCTGACATTATGGAGCGTATTCTTACAGCTTTAAATATATCTGACCCCCTTAAAAGCATCTTGATAAGCTTTCTCCCCGCAGTAAAAACATTCTTGATACAGTTCACTGTGAAATGGCCCCTCCTTTCAGCGAATGTATCATTCGATGGCTAATACATCGAACGAGGTCACGGATTTAATCACTGCTCTACAATGGAATTGCAGAAGCATTATCCCAAAAATCGATACCTTTAAAATCTTACTAAATAACTTGAAAGGCGATGCATTTGCACTATGCGAGAAAAGGCTTACTTCAGGAATAGACACAATTTTAACATTACTCGCTTGGATCAAGAAGACTCTTAAGGAGTAGTACTTTTTGGGATCAAAAAGCTCTATTCATTCAATCGAATCGACCTCCTCTTGACACCAGGTATTGAAGTTATCGCTTGCCAAACCAGAATTAAAAGTAAAGACCTTTGCATTGCTTCCACCTACATCCACCCAAGGGCCTCAGATAGCCACCGACGGCTTTGCGATATTGTGAAACTCCTCCCCGCACAGAGGCTAGTTTTAGGTGACTTCAACTCGCACGGTACGGCATGGGGTTGCCTTCATGACGATAATCGTTCTACCTCAATTATTGAGCTTTGCGGCAACTTCAATATGACCATTTTGAACACGGGTGAAATGACATGGATTCCTGCCCCTCCAGCGCGTCCGAGAACCTTAGACCTGTCCCTGTTGATTGGAAGAGCTACGCGTCCGCGATATCCGAAAAAGTAGAAACGACACAAGAGCTTCCTCCGGAGGAAGAGTACGGGTTCCTGGCTGGCTTGATTCTCGATACCGCTCAGACTAAACGCGTACCAGACGCGAACTCACGCGGGCGTCCTCCCAATCCATGGTGGAACAAAGAGTGCTCAGACGTGTACGCGGAGAAGGCCGCCGCGTGTAAGACCTTCCGAGACGATGGGCTGCCAGCTACACACTTCGATAAACTCTTGTAATTTTACGTTATCTTACACCGACATATGCAAGCGAACAAAATAACCGATTATTGCGTTCATTCTTAATTTTTACACGACACCAAATTATTCAAAAACGAAATTTTACATTGGGCCAACAGCAAAATTACGTGCGACATGGAAACTTACAAGAACGCTGTGAAATTACATTTGTCTATTAAAATTGAAACTAATTTTTAATCCTGATATAAAAATAACCTTACTGCGATTCGTCACGCAGTTTCTTATCAACAAATTATCGACTCATTATCTAGTTTCGTGAAATGGAAGATACAAATAAAATTCAATTAAGAGAATTTTCATCAAAATTCAGAATAGGTCCACCATTTACTGGGTCGAAGCTTCGTGGAATTATGAGTCAAGAATATACTGCAAAAACAAGTCAAACGATTTAAAAACGACCTGACAGTGGTCGAAAAGGCACTCGAACTTCTTTTCTTTTTTGTGTAACTGAATATGTTTGATAAAAACTCGACGTTTTCAGTGGATAAACCGCAGAACTTGCAATATAATTGCATTGTTATCTTAACACGCAAAATCACCTTGCACAGCCGACGGACCTAGATAATTTTTGAGATAAATACGCGCTTCACTTCGCTTGATGCGTTTTTGATTCGGGGCGTGTAATTTTATGGCATCTTAGACTGAAAACTTAGTCATTGGGTTTAAATTTTATTTCCGAGGCTTAAAAATAGTGCGTGTGACAATCATTTTTGTTTATAATGACGGAATATTGAATTTATTTAAAAGAGTATTATGAGTGCGTCGATTATGACATAAAATAGATCACATTTAAAGTTGCGTCATATGCAATTGCGTTAGATTTCTCAATTGAGTCATCATTAATATTCACGCGAAAATGCGTATGCAGAGTTTGATGAAAACCAAAAAACGTAGCTACTGGCGTCGGTTCGCCGACGGACTAACGAGAGAAACATCGATGAGCACTCTTTGGAGTACGGCCTGGCGCTTACGAAACCGAAACAGTACTACGGGGCCATACACGAATTACGTAAGGGCATATGGGGGGGAGGGGGAGTTTCAAAATATCTTACAAATTCTTATCTGAGGTGGAGGGAGGGTTTGTCCTTTCTTACGTAATATCATAACACAAGTTTAAAAAATTAAATCCATAAGGAAAATATTCTTTTTAATAACTAATAAGAAAGGGAAACTATTTTCATTTGTACCATATAATCCTTGTATATCAAACAATATGAGATGGTTAAGTCGGAGCTATGCGTACGATAAGCGTCACAGCTGGAACTCAGAATAAATTCATGCCAGAAGAGGTTATAAACTCTTTTAAATTATATATCACAAGAAAATAGATTCAAAGGAAGTGGAATATAGCAAAGCAGATCATGTGGACCAAATTGGAGTTACTGAATATCTGACAACAGTTATTCTTTCTACTGGGCGAGATTGGCATACAACTAAAATTCTGCAGATGATTACAGTTAAATTTTGTCATGCGTTTTCTTGTAATAATTCTATACTTATCGTTTTCGCTATCTTATTATTTGATGAATTAACAATTCGATTTTTTAATTACGATAATCATGATAAGATCTTATGTAGGGGGAGGGGGAGTTCACCAAAATCTTACGAACTCTTATCTGGGGGGAGGGTAGGTTGAAAAGCTCTAAAAAAGCCTTACGTAATTAGTGTACGGCCCCTAACGAGAGCGTGGAATATTCAAACCGTTGGATATTTCATTTTGCCAAGAAGGTATGTCCGGATTCCGCCCCGGCACAGAAGATATACCGCGCCGCGTCCTCTCACGATAACGCGAACGAAACACCGTTTTCGATGGTAGAGTTCTCACTAGCTCTCTTGTCATGTAACAATAAAACCCCAGGGCCAAACAGAATCAAATTCAACTTGTTAAAGAATCTACCAGACTCTGCCAAGAGACGCTTGTTTAATTTATTTAATAAGTTTCTTGAGGGTAATATTGTCCCTCATGAATGGAGGCAAGTGAAGGTCATCGCCATTCAAAAACCAGGAAAACCAGCCTCCGACCACAACTCGTATCGACCGATTGCAATGCTGTTCTGTATTAGAAAGTTGTTCGAGAAAATGATCCTATCCCGCCTCGACAATTGGGTCGAAGCAAATGGCTTACTGTCAGATACACAATTTGGCTTTCGCAAAGGCAAAGGGACGAATGATTGTCTTGCGTTGCTCTCAACCGAAATTCAAATGGCCTATGCTAGTAAAGAGCAGATGGCATCAGTGTTCCTAGATATAAAGGGGGCTTTTGATTCAGTTTCTATCAACATTCTTTCAGAGAAGCTGCACCAGCATGGTCTTTCACCGACTCTAAACAACTTTTTGCTAAACTTGCTGTCTGAAAAACATATGCATTTCTCGCATGGTGATTTATCGACATCACAAATTAGCTACATGAGTCTTCCCCAGGGCTCATGTCTAAGCCCCTTTCTCTATAACTTTTACGTGAATGACATTGACGAATGTCTTGTCAATTCTTGTACGCTAAGCAGCTTGCAAATGACGGTGTGGTCTTTATTACAGGTCCCAAAGCCATCGATCTGCAAGGACCATTGCAAGAAACCTTGGATAATTTGTCTGCTTGGGCCCTCCAGCTGGATATCCAGTTCTCCACGGAGAAAACTGAGCTAGTCGTATTTTCAAGGAAGCGTGAACTAGCGCAACTACAGCTTCAATTAATAGGTCAAACTATTGTTCTGGTTTCAACTTTCAAATACATCGGGGTCCGGTTCGACTCTAAAGGTACCTGGGGATGTCACATTAGGTATCTGAAACAGAAGTGCCAACAAAGGATCAACTTTCTCCGTACAATAACCGGAACATGGTGGGGTGCTCACACAGGAGACCTGATCAGGCTGTACCAAACAACGATATTGACGGTGAATGAGTACGGGAGTTTCTGTTTCCGCTCCGCTGCGAACATACATTTCATAAAACTAGAGCGAATCCAATATTGTTATTTGCGTCTTGCTTTGGGTTGCGTGTACTCGACACATACGATAAGTTTAGAAGTTCTGGCAGGAGTTCTTCCGCTGAAAAATCGATTTTGAGACCTCTCATATCGATTGCTCATCCGATGCGATATCTTGAACCCGTTAGTAATTGCAAATTTCGAAAGGCTTGTCGAGCTCAATTCTCAAACCCGATTTATGTCCTTGTACTTCGATTACATGGCACAAAATATCAATCCTTCTTCATACTATCCCAACCGTGTCAATCTCATTCATGCCTCTGATTCAACTGTATTCTTCGACACATCCATGAAAGACCAGATTCGTGGAATCCCGGATCACATACGTGCGCAAGTGATCCCAAGCATCTTTCATAGTAAATTTCGAGAAGTCAACTGCAACAAGATGTTTTACACCGACGGGTCAAGCCTCGACGGCTCCATTGGCTTCGGTATATTCAATCAAAACCTCACCGCCTCATTCAAACTCAATGATCCTGCTTCAGTTTACGTCGCAGAACTTGCTGCTGTTCAGTATACCCTTGGGATCATTGATACTTTTCCCACCGATCATTACTTTATTGTCTCGGATAGTTTGGGTTCCCTCGCATTGCTCCATACCAGGTAATGAAGAAGCGGACTCCTTAGCTAAGGCGGGCGCTTTACAAGGTGACATATATGAAAGACCAATTAGCTTCAGCGAATTTTTCAGTATCACTCATCAGAGAACCCTCGAAAGTTGGCAAACTTCATGGAGCAATGGTGAACTGGGAAGGTGGCTACATTCGATAATCCCTAAGGTATCGACGAAACCTTTGTTCAGAGGGATGGATGTGGGTCGGGATTTCATTCGCATGATGTCTCGGCTCATGTCTAATCACTACACGCTGGACGCACATCTCCGGCGTATTGGGTTCGTGGATAGCGGTATCTGCGCTTGTGGCAACGGTTATCACGAAATCGAACATGTTGTCTGGGCATGCGCCGAGTACTGTTCTGCCAGATCTCAACTATTCGATTCCCTTCGGGCCCGAGGAAGATCACCAGATGTCCCGGTTCGAGATGTACTAGCAAGCCGCGATATTCTCTACATATCCCTTATATACACGTTCCTCAAAACCATCAATATCCATATTTAAATGCCCCTATCTTTTCTCTTATCATTCCCAGAAGTGCCCTCTTCTGCCTACCGTACCCCAATGATGGTTTGATACGACTCCAAGACGAGACAAAACATCTGTCGAATGAACCAACAACACGAGATCTACAGTACAACATCACACGCGTAACGCGGTGTTTTCGATCCGTATCTGAACCGTACTACGAAATCGTTTGGAGGAACCCCTGCCGACTCGAGGAAAACCGCCCGGCGTCCCAATACTTTATGCATCCGTTCGAATCTGTAATCCTGGCCGTTGATTCCTGATGCCGGAAACTGAAAGTTCATATCCCCCCCTCCCCGTTCAGCCTTGTCCACCCTCCCTCCCATGTCTCTGATACACAGATGTATGACTTCACCCCCTTCCCCCTTGAATATCTTCCCAAAACTTATGTGCCCCCTTATCTTCTAGTTTTAGTTGATCAATATTTAATCTCGTTAAGAAATGCCCAACAGTACCACTACTTTAAAATAGCCCTAATTAATTCCCCTTAATCTTGAACCACTCTTTCTAGTTATTTCTAGTTAATAAGCTTGTAAAATGTTCCGCTTAGCTAATAATTAATTTCTCCAACAATCTCCCTTCTAAAAATCATAAAGTGAATTGCTATACAAAGAACACACAAAATGACCCGTCCCCCGGATCTTACGAATATTATATTATCCCCTCTTGTATATGTATAAGTTAGCTGTTTTTTTAGTTTTATTATATAAAACAAAATAATATTGAAATGTGTGACTCCCTAGTTTTAAGACATTCAAAATGTAAAACAATGAAAAAATGGCACCTTTAAGCTAACGCATACGTGCCTTATCAAATAAACAAATTAAAAAAAAAAATTACGAACATAATTTTGTGATGGCAATCTTAGGAATTAGTATACGAAAGACTTTTTACCACATTTTAAAAGTAACCCGCGCAATCGTCTTGATGATGCGTCTCTCCGAGGCAACATCAAGTACAGTAAGTAAGGGGGCATGCAGCGTCCATTGTTTTTGGCCAGAGTCAACCCTGGCGAATTTCACCAAGTGATGCACCATGGATGCTAATTTCCTGGGTTACATCACCAGTCGGGGGCGGATCCAGAAAAAAATTTCGGAGGGAGTCCGAAATTTCGATTTTCAAATCTTCATTGTACAATTCGTAATGTGGAATAATAATTATTACCAACCGTCCTTATTTTAAAGGATTTGCCCCTAATTTTGAAGCGTTTGGGAAGCGTCCTTTATTTTACAAATGCTCTTAATTTTAGTCTTAAACTCATTTCCAATTTTATCAGATGACGCTAATTCCAAGAAAATTAAACTTTTGAATTAGCATTTTCCATCCAGCGCTTTCTGTCAATAATGTTACTTGCATACCCTTCGCGAAGATCTTTAACCATAAAATAAATGAAGTTTACTTCACTTAAAATTCAGACACATTATTTATTCTGTAACAGCGCATCTATAGGTCGAATTTGGAACGTTGTGATAGTGAATTATCTGGAAAATACAGATTGATTTAGTGGTGAAAGATTCGCCTCGATACGTGCAGTCTTTAAATGATTGCGCAAGATGGAGAAATCAAACTTATTCGTACACACTAATTTGGAAAAGCCGAACTGTGAACCTCAGGCGCATTTTGTTCCAACATAGCGCTACTTATGCAGCGTCCTCATTCGGCTCCAGTTTTCTTTAACTTCCGTTTGATAATTGCCCATTATTTTCAATTTGGCGGATTTGTGGGCAGTTGGGTACACGAAATCTACTTTATTGTCCATCGTTTCTTTTGAGGTGAAATGCTTGATTTTGTGACCGCAGCTGAAAATTGCTAGATGAGTTAAAATTATTCATTCATAAACCAAACAATCAATTAAACAATATTTCTAGATGATTAGTTTTTGGAAAATTTGTCGCCGAAAACAATCTTAAATTTGCTGAGCACCTTGTATGTAGCCAGATAAAACTTTTCTCCGGGAGCATGCAGACACGGGTTTCTTGCATGGGCGTGTGCAGGATCAATTTTAGAAGTAGAATACTTCTAAGTAGAGATGGACAAACCGATTCAGTTTAGTGAGCAAATTGTGTCCAATTCACTCGAAAAAGTTGATTCATTTGGGAAGATTAAAAAATATCTCTTTGATTTTGATCTGGCGTAAATATTTTGATTCCATATTTTCAAAAAAGTGTGCGTGTATTCATTCGCTTATTTATTTTTATGTGATTCATGTCCATAGCTGACTCTCTTTATTTGCCGGCATATTTTTGGGCTCATCGTTCTTCTTTGAATCGGTGCAGTGCATGCATTCAGTTATTTTCGGTTCAAATTCAATTTCAGTTTCAAACTGAATTTTGTTTCTGTGCTGGTTCTGAGTGGGATTATCGAGTAAAAATGCATTAGATAAGATTACGTAGTTCACTTATGCACCAAAATTTAAAAGAGGTCACATTCTGCCTTCACATATAACAAATAAATGCTTTTGTTTGTGAATTAAATTATATTTCCTCTGCACTGAAGGTGATTCTGTGTGAAACTTCAGTAGGCTCGGGAGTGAATGAATGAAGGAGGCGTTGACATTGAATTCTGGCTTCGGTAAATGCACTCAGAAATAGGCAACTTTTACACAAATTATTCCGTTCTAAATGTTTAAATTATACATTCTTCTAAGTCGGTCAACAGCAATTCTTTTTTCAACAATCAAATGAAAACTATTTAAAAAAAGAATCGTGGCTCACTTACTTGTTTTCAAGAGTCGATTCTTTTGATCGATTCGCAATTCACTTGCCCATCTCTACTTCTAACGTTTCAAAACAAGCGCTCCGTTTCAAAATTTCTAATTCCGTAGAGTGTACAATTAGTGCAAATAGCGGAAATAATGGTTTTTGCGGAGATAGTAATTATCTGCACCATAATTGGTCCGCACTATTCGACCGAGCGAGCCAACGTTGTTATCACGGCCTCTTTGTCGTCAAATATTACACACATGTAAACTATGAAAATTAATCAGTTTGCTTTTTCACTCCGTAGCAGAATGAGTGCAGTTGTCCGTCAAACCCAGATCGCTCGTTGGTTAGCCAGAGCCACCAATATGGGGGATGTGGCACCTGAGAACCTCAATCAAATACGTGAAGTTTTAAATAGAAGTGTTCGTTTGAATCATTCATCGCTCGCCTGCCAAAGGTGCAACGTCATGGCTAAAATGTCTGGACGGTACAATAAGTGGTTAAACACCGTTAACCATGTTCGAATTCATCACGCGCGCGATTTGAAACGAACGAGTATAATAATACTATGATAAGGATCGAGTCGTGAACACACGATGGTTTGAAAAATTAAGTTTGTAGGGTGGGTTTGGATTGAACTCAGCGACGTGTGCGCTGCTTGTTAGTTAACGTTTGGAAAAAATAATTTATTTTTATGCTATGAAATTCTCAAGTCAAAATGCTTTCGGCGGGTTTGTAAGTACCTAGGGTAATGAACCTATTGGCACACACGTTTCATATTTGGGATACACGTGATGTGTTTTTATCACTATGGCATCCGATAACATGCTTCTGTAAGTATTTCTAAAGCACGGGTGGACTCTACTAGGTTTGTGCTTACTTAAAGGCGGGGGTTAGTTGGAGATTTTGGTGGGTGAGGATATTGAGTTTGTTAGAGCAGTGACCAAGAATGGTTTTTATTTTTATCACTGGTTTGCAAGCATTAGTTTTTATACAGATCAAATTCCTTAGGGCATATTCAGCAGTATGGGATTTAATATGGGAGAATAATATTGCAACAGAAACGGTCAAATCCCCAGTAGACCGCTTTGATTTATTATTTCAAATAGTTTTGTATCGAATTTTGAAACTGATGTGTGATCGGTTTGTTGCTTTATATAAAACACATTTAGATCTGTTTTGAATAAATAGTATTTAGCACACCAGGCCCGTGCACAGAAATTTCCCAATGGGAGGGTTTTGATATGTTTTACGTTTCTTTTAAAGGAAAGGCATATAAATCCTCAAACTGGAGGGCCGAGTCTTGTGTATCAATCAACTTGTCTCAACAAATTGAGTAAAGCCTGTTATGGAGAAGGAATCATCAACAGACACCGCTACCTGCTGGCTCGTGGTGGTGTCGGATTGGTTTGTAGTAGTTAAGCCTACCGACTAAATCTAAAGCTCTTTTATATCGCAATCCTCATCCATCCGGGGCAACTTTCGCGGTATATCTGATCTGTCGACCATAATGATTCACATCACTTTACAACCACCTTCGTGTGGTTTCTTACCCTTCTTGGCGCTACTCGTCCCTATGTTTCTACTTGCTGGTGCTGAGAGTTTCTCGGCTGCGGTATTTCTCCCGATACCGATGCCTATTTTTGCGGGCCCTTTAGATTTCGGACACTCGAACGGAGAGATAATCGGCGGTGAAATTTCTCCATACTGCAATATCTTCATTTTCTCCGATTTCCTGTTGTTCCTGTTTAGCACCCACTGACCGACTTTTCTGTGTAAATAGTCTACTCTCAAGTGTTGCTATTATCGAAACTTTTCAAAACGTGAGCCGATCCAGAAAAGCGGACCAACTTGAGCAGACCATCCGTGCAAGGTTTCTTCCTGGGTTTCTTCAACGACTTGTTTTTAAAGTGGCGGAACTTAAATGACATTTTATGTGTCATAATGGCTCGCAGTATTTTTTCCAGAACACTAAGTTCTTAATTTTTTAAAAGTTATTTAAAACCTTCACAGGAGGGGTTTGAGCCCACAAAACCCTCCACTTGCGCACGGGCCTGCAGCATGCTTCACTGAGATTCGATCGACTTGGGAAAATAATTTTGGGTCAAGTAATGACCGAAGGGCACGTTCAGGAGTGGTTAGTTCTAGGTTTTTTGTAGTAAACAATATTGCTATGAAAGTAGGTACAGTCCATGTAAATATTGTCCTGGATAAAATGTTCATTGTGTTAAATTGTTTGCATCTTCCAGAATACTGTAAGCGATGCTATTTCTTTGAAACAAAAATCATCCCCAACGAATTACTTAGAGTTTCCGTTAACATTTGATGGCACAAGTTAAAAGGGAAAAACTTAAGTGTATTCTACTGCATTGTGGTTATGACATTACTCACTCATCTTTTTGTTCTCGTCTATCATCTAGCACAACTTTTTTCTAATCATATCAAGACAAAAAAAATCCCACTGAAACACGTGTATTTTCAAAACTGACAGAGCTTTCCAAATCTGCTAAAGCATTAATAAAGTGTCCGAATATTAAGTGCTACATGTTTTAACATTTGATTTAAAGTGTCCTTTTGGCGGTCGAATCTGGCATGGAATGATTTTGAGTTCAGAACGAATTAAAATAGAAGTTATTTTGAATCATCATTTCTCAACAAGTTAAAAAATTTCGGGGGGGGTCGGTACTCCCAGGACCCTCCCCCTGGATCTGCCACTGTCATCAGCTATAGCCTTAAGCTAAGCTGATGTTTTGATGCACTCGCGCTTTCCATGCCATATGCTTACGGAAGCGAGAGAGCACTTTGTTTAATTAATGGTTTGTTAGCCACGGTGATGCAACTTTGCGCGAGCAGCAAGGACACTTTCGAGAATGAGTCATAAGTAAACTACTGATTCATTCACCCGCGGGCGCTTGTTCTCACGATCGAAGTACAATGTTTAATTAAAACTCCCAGGTTATATAGGTAAAAGTAAAAACAGAAAAGAAAGTGTTAAAAAGTCTTTTGGGAAAATTAATTAGGCGGTCGTCAGAAGTTAATTGGTGTTTCCTCGCGGCCGAAACCTCGGACAATCAAAAAATAAGTCGTTAGATATTTATACAAGGCGGCGATTTTTTTTATTGATTTTCTTTAATTTATTCAGTTTACTCGAAGTTTTATTCGTGCAGGACTAGAAACTGCTTCGCATGAGTACTGCAAACTAATGAATGATCCAACAGTGATATGTGTAAGAAATGTCTCTTCTCACTGATAGGTGGATTAAGTTGGTTTTTTTACATTAGTACTACAATCTCAATTTGGAGTATTTATAACCTGCTTTGCTAAACTGTGCAACTGATTTTATATCTAGAGAGCTCGTTAGAAATTGCTCAACACTAGTCTCAATTGTCCAATTTAGACGATTCCCGCGATGCTTGAGAAAACCCGATGCTTGAGAAACCCCCCCCCTCCCCACTCAATATTCGTGAGTCCGTAGGGTAAAAGAAGTACACAGATACTATGATTACTCATTGCCAAAAATTGTTTTAGTTTGATTCATTATTGAAAAAAATGACTTCAGAAAGAGAATACTATTTTTCGCGCAACCGTGCGTTGTATTGCGTTCCACCAACATGCCGGTACTTGACCTTTTCTCAATTACCCAAATGGCTTGCACAGTCTTCTCAAAAAGATGAATCAAATCATAACCTAAAATAAACTTCACCTTTGACATTACATTACTCCAACGCAACGGTTCTCCGCTATTTAATCCTCTGAAACATCTTTGACCATTTGACATTACCCATCCACTTTGTCCTAATTGAACTACCCTTGTAACTTAATTCAACTTATCGATTGAAACCGAGAACCGAATGATCTCTACAAAATGTCATAAGTAATTCAATCCCCAAACAATCCGCCACCGTATTCCAAACTGGACTGGTGGGAGTTCCAATCTCGATTTCGAACGACACACACAATGAAGCAAATTCAAATCACCAGAACCCAAGCCAAATAAGTAATCCTAAAGAAAAACAATTTTCCAATCAAATTAACATATTCCAATTGGCATTTCGAACAAAGTTTTTCGCGCGTTCGTCCTTCGTCATCGGTTTATCGTTTTTTTTCTGTTTGCCTTCTTCAAACGGATCGTTCAGAATCGAACCCCGAGAGGGGGTGGTGTCCGCCGGCCCTATAGCAATCGAAAACCACTGACTGGCACCAAAGTCTGCCAACGGCAGCGAAAGGCAATACCCTTTCTCTACCTCCCTCCCTCTCTGTGACCCGTCGTGGGACCAGTTCCTACCAGGCGCGCGGACGATGGTGGTTTAATATTCATTTTAATAAAATTGATCGATTTTGTTTGCCTTTGCCGTCTCAGGTCTCAAATATTATGAATTGTGAGGGCTATCGGCAGCGCAAACTTTCCTGGGCGAGACAGGAAAAGCATGGGTGATGGAAGGAGGCGACCACGGCACGGCATGGCACGGCCCGGCAGCGGTATACAAGCAGCCTGTATCGGAATTACTCCCACGACAACTGGAGGGGGCTGCGGATATTTGAGTCGTCCAATAAAATATGGGTCAGGGCTGAACTGGACGGTGGTTTGTGGAGGGGTGAGCAATGTTGGGTTCATTGCAGAACATGCTTAAAATGTAACTGGTGTACTACAAAGTATATTTCATTGGCATTTTTACAACATAAATCGTATGTATCAGAGTTGAGGTTGCCCAGTAAATTGCCTATTGAAGAGTAACAAGCCAAAAATGGGCCATCCGGTGGATTATATTGTGGATCATCTTAAAATTACAATACATAATTGAAACAATCATTAAATGGAAAATGTCACAAAAATTGGTTTGTCCCATCCATACACTTAATGAAAATGTAAATCTTCGACAGCGTTTTATTTGGTTTTCTGTTTTACGTTGCACGATTTATATGCATTTATTGGCAGTAAATATAAATAAAAAAGTAACTCTCACGCCTTTGTAGCCGATTTGCAGTATTTCCGACAAACTAATTTCCAAAATCTGTAACAGATTTCTGTGACTGCAGCAATCAAAAATTGACTCACTCACACATCAACCAATTCTCCTGAAGCATTTTCATTGCAACAAATGGAGCGTGAAGAATTGTAAAAACATAACCCAGCAAACACGGGACCTGCTTCGGCGCCCTAACCATTGCTGTGTTCAACCATGTTCCACTCCGCAGTCACCGAACAATGCGATAACCACCGCAGCCTTCTCCGGTGCGACATCGTCATCCTCATCCTCATCCTCAAGGGTGGAAACTTATTCGCGCCCAACCTCACCAGCCCAGGTTCTCGTCAACCCGGTAACCGTCGGTAATGAACTCGTCATGAATATTAAAACCTGAGTCGCGTTGCGACGTGATTCGATCATGGTTCAGGGGGGCGTGGGGGGGGGGGGGGGAATCGGGAAAGAAATTGGAGAAGAAATTTGACGACAACCTGAACGGGCAGCTAGTGAATGGATGGTATGAAAATGACACTGCTTATATCGGAGCTGATTGGCTGCTCGGATCGATGGCTTGCCAGTTTCAGCCATCAGTTAGCGCTGGGTGCCGGTAACTACCATCGGATCGCGGCAAGCGAAGGAATGCTCGCTTTAGACATCCATCACCGTGTGGGAGCACGAAATCGAAATCGATAGGAAGATGATTCCACGGAATAGGAAAAGTTTCGCGAGCAACGCTAGAAAAAAAGAAAACCTTCAACTTTTCGCTATTACAACCGCCGGTTGGGATTTTCGCCGTAGGCTCACGGTTACCAGTGTGACGGATGGTCGAGCTTTCTTTGCAGAGAGAGCCCGCAGTTTTCGTCACCCGTGACGACTTGGTTCATTTCTTCCTCGGGCTGCTTTGGTTTTGGATAAACAAATTTAGAATGCGATACGGCCAAGTTTTCCGATAATTGATTACCAGTCTAGAGTCTAGATTAATAGATAGCGCAGGGAACTGGAAAATATGTGAAGAAGAGGATTCCGAAGAAGCGAGTCAATAATCGGATAGATGAGCTGCTTTTTTCGGTTAAGCTGATGACATCATTCTTGAACTGTGCTGTGCGTGTAAATGTCAAACATTTTGTTGTAGAAATGCTTTCAACCAAGGAAACTGATGTCGCGTATATCAAAATTAATTAGTTTCGCATTATCGTAGGTACTATAGAGCGCTGTAAAGATACCAAAAACGTTAACAGCTATTTTCAATGGAAATTAACAACAAAGGATCAAAAAACTCGGTTAGGCCTACAAGTATAGTGACATTAAATCCAGTGCATCTTTGCAGGGCCGGCGGAACACCTTTTTCCCGAGTGGGTAGTAAGATTCGGAGTAAATTCATCCCGTACGGCCGAAAGTTCAGCTATGGCATGTGTAAGTGAAAATGAAAATTCATTGATAATATCTGGTGGCTATTTGGAAACACCATTTGTTAACAGAGCTGTATGTCCGACAGTTCAGCGAAAATGTGTTTGTTGAATACAGATATTACAAATGTTCCACAGCTAAATACCAATTACTCCATTCTTCGATACATAGTGTGATCTAACTAAACAATACTCGACCGTGTACGGAAAAGTATTTTGTCTACGTACCCGCCTGGGAAGTAGAGATTGATGGTGTAGTCTCTGAGAAAGGCCTCAATTTCGAAATAGGGCGTGGCTCCTTCCAGACCCCTGTGCTGCAGTCAGTGAATATTCTGGTATGCAAGCAATTGCGCTCAGCAAATATCGAGAAGTATAAGAAATCTTATTTTCCATCAGCCTCCTTTCGAGCCTTTCGCCGGATTTGTTCGTCCAAAATTTGTCCTTTTGAACGGGTCTCGTCTATTTGCTCGCTTTTTTCTATCGCGGGGCATGCACTGCCGTCGTTGCAAACAATGGGCTCATTATATAAATAAGGCATGGTGTGGAAAATGCGGAGAGGATCATGAAAACTATTTTTTCTGTGTAGAGACTCCGAATGATTTGTCGACATATCCCGCATAAAAATTACATGGAGAAAAACTGAAGCATCCTTTTGAGAAACGCTGGAAAGAAAAGTTAAAGAAAGCACCGGCCACGGTTAATTTCTACGATTCCTTGTTCACTAAAGAGCCAAATTTTCACAATCCCGTTGAGGGAACATCTTCTAATGTTCCTATAAGTTTTCGAAAGAGGAGAATCATTTCCTCTTCTAAGTTTCCTCGTAAAGGCCTGAAAGTGTCCCTTGATGGGTGATGCTATTATAAAACCGAAGTTAATGGCTCCTGGTCTCGGAAAGTCCATATGGGACATCCAAAACTCCATGTGAATCTATATTTCAGTAGTATTATTTTCCTAGGTTCTACACAATAAATTTTCATTGTGTAAAACCTGCTTTACTTCTGAAGTAGATCTTCCTCAATTTTAACATTATTCGCCATGGCCGAGAAAACGAATACCCGGCGCGAACAACCGTGGACGGTTTCCTACTCCGTTGTGAGCAGAGTGCTCAGAACTGTATGCGAAAAGGTCCTGTGAGGACTTTTTGAACGCCGAATCGCCCAAATTTTTCCGAATATACGCGACGTTAGAAAGGCAAATGAAAAACTTGATGAAAACTGAAAAACGCTGTTATTGGCACCGGTTCGTCAACAGATTAACAAGCGAAACAACATTTCGTCTGGCAGCTGGGCCCTACGTTGTGTACTCAATTCGACCTTTGATCGGAATACACGGAACTAAGAATTCTTTATCGGCAATAACAGCATTCCACGTAGATTCACATTCAAATGATAGACGTTTCGTGATGAAATTATAATAATGTATATAAACGTAATAATTGTTCTTCAAACACACAAATTTATCTGACAGCAAAGATACTCACGCTAAGCATTCTTCCCACAAAACTTATGGTTTTATATTTACCTACAACCATGTCCACATCGTTACAGTTCCCAGTAGACACTTCGATCGATGGAGCATGGAAGGCACTCCTTATTTTCCTGGAGAAAATATGAGCGTTCCTAGATTCTTTATGCTAAAATCTTTCCTAGATTCTTTATGCTTAAATCGTTCCTGATTGCCTGATACAAATATTAGTTTGAGTTCTTTCGCATTGTTCTTTTACGGGTAACGAGAAAAGTGGTACTTAGATTAGAATAGTAATAAGAAGACGGACAACTTTAACGAATTTTTTAGTATTGCTTGTCAGAGGACGCTCGAAAATTGGCAAATTTTGTGGGATAATGGAAGTTTAGGAATCCCAAAGGCATCAACCAACCTTGGTTAAAAAGGAAGGATGGAGGTCGTGACTTCTTTCGGGTGGCATCTCGGGTCATGTCCAATCATTATACATTGAATGCGCATCTCCGGCGTATTGGGGTCGAGGAGAGCGTTCTCTACATTCGCGGTGACGACTATCGCGACATTAAACATGTTGTCGGGTCGTGCTCTTAGTGTTCTACACATCAAAAAATCTGAATGTTACCGTTGAGGTAATGTCAAACTTGCCACAGTCTAACAAACCGTAATTGACGAAATTACTAAATATAACCATTTCTGTTTTATTTTACATGAATGATGTACTTTCCATGCGTAGTGCCATAAAATTACACTCTTCAACATTCTAAACACACTTCATATGTGGAGTTAAATTATAGGACTCGCAAAATTCAACAACATGTAAAATTGAAATCAAACGTAAAATTATGTCATTTTTGATGCTCGTATATGTCATGATCAGGAGACGTAAATTTATACGATTTTTTCTAGGTGTGTAGCGCCAGATCTCCGGTTAACGAACACCTTCGGTCTGGTTCTAGTCCGAGATGTGCAGGCTATCCTTTAAGTTTATTTATATCTTCTCTTTTGGTTGACTTGCTAACAGTTACCTGCAAATATGGTCCCAAGAGTTCTCAGCGGATCCCAGAAGGCCAGTCGGTCATCCGGTTCATGATGGCCTGATAGTGATCTTCCGTTTACCACAAAGCTATGAGTTTATTTTCTTTTTTTCTCTGTCATTTTTGTCCGCCCTCTGCTCGCTTTCTCTGATACGGTCTTTGCTACTGAATGTTGGAATTGGAATCTTTTGCCTTCCTTATAAAAAATCTACTGATTATCTAGTGATTGTTTCTCCTTGTTTAAATTTTTAATCAAATGATTGTTCACGTTAAAAAAATACAAATTGTATATATTGTCCTTAAAAATATTTCTAACCACATCCCATAGTCTGAATAAATTGTATTAATATTTTTTATCGATCTGAACTCCTTGTTTTAAGATGTAGATGGGCCAACATGTATTCCCATTAGTATATATATATATATATATATATATATATATATATATATATATATATATATATATATATATATATATATATATATATATATATATATATATATATATATATATATATATATATATATATATATATATATATATATATATATATATATATATATATATATATATATATATATATATATATATATATATATATATATATATATATATATATATATATATATATATATATATATATATATATATATATATATATATATATATATATATATATATATATATATATATATATATATATATATATATATATATATATATATATATATATATATATATATATATATATATATATATATATATATATATATATATATATATATATATATATATATATATATATATATATATATATATATATATATATATATATATATATATATATATATATATATATATATATATATATATATATATATATATATATATATATATATATATATATATATATATATATATATATATATATATATATATATATATATATATATATATATATATATATATATATATATATATATATATATATATATATATATATTTCGAGTGGGTAGTAGTTATATGAAAAAATAAAATTTCGCTCCGAGTAACTTTTTGGGTCCCATTTGGCTCCCAGAACAACGCTGCAAATTTTTCGTTCGATCGGTGAAACTATATTTTTGCGCCCACGGTTTAAAGTTTACATGGGATTTCGTATGGGGAAAACGTCTTTTACAAATTAATTCTTTCAAGAGTCGTCCGTTACCTCCCAAAAATAAATAGATGTTTGATTTTCATAGGAAATTTATCCAGGATACAAAGTCTAGAAGACCACGAAACGATCTCATGCTTGTGGAAAAAAGTTACTAAGAAAAAACCGATTGATGCCCTGAAGGTTAATGAAAATTTCCCTTTTCATAGCATCACTGCTGCTGACGGTCGGATTATATACAAAATATTTAATTTAATTTAATTTATTATTATATAATAATCTCTTATTATGTACAAAAGAAGACACAATTTATTCCTCAAAACTCTTGCGAAGTGGCCAAATAGTATAGGTAAATGATTTAGTCACATTAAGAGAAGATCAAAACAAAATTGCATATAATTGGACAACCAAAAGCAGTGGTGCTAGAAAAAATGAATATTTTATCAATCGTCACAGCATCGATTGGTTTCAGCTTAGTTACTTTTTTCTCAAGCGTCAGATCGTTTTGTTTCTTTGTTAAATTTTCTACAAAAGCCACATAACCGTTTATTTTTAGGAAGCAATGGGCGACTCCTGGAGGAATTATTTTGTGAGTTAGTTTTAAACAATGGACGCAAAAAAATAGTTTCACAGATCGAGCTAAGAATTTGCACAGATGTTCTAGGACCCAAATTGTACCTAAAAAGTTGCTCGGAGCTGGAATCTATTTCTTGTCCCACCCTACTACCCATACTACCCACGCATTCCGCCGGCCCTGCATTTTTGCAACAAGTTCGGATATCATCACTATTCATCAACAAGAAGCTAATCTGGAAATATATTGAACTAACCGATTTGAACTACGAAAACAGTAAAGTTATTTAGGATAAATACATGTATTATGGCACAGCTGTTTTTCAAAAAATGTCCTTGTCTCAAACAATGACAAAATTATTACTTCCAAAAGCATTGTCTGAAGCTTTTGCCGGGAATATCACTCTTCTATCATTTCATACTAAAAAGCTAAGAGAAGCATCGCCGTAGCGGTCGATTTCAGAACTATTTGAATGATAGCACATAAAGGCCTACTCGAGTAAACGAAAATCCCATAATACCACCGTGTTAATGGTGATGGTAATGAGTTTTTGAAATGGGTTCAATCCATGAAAACACCGTCAACAATCGTTCAGTAGAGCCCATATAAAAACTATATTTTGGTGTTTTTACGGGTTATTGAGACCATTTCATGGCGGTTGGATGATTTTTTTTATTTAATTCGTTTATTTGATATAAGGCACGTTTGCGGGAGCTTAACAGTGCCATATTCTTTGTTTTACACTTTAAAAGTCTTAAAACTTGGGGATAACACATTCAAATTTTTACATTTCTGTATAGGATTCGCTCAATCTTTGCAATTTTTATTCCTAGGCTGGGAGGGCCGAGTCTCAGATACTATAATCGACTCAGCTCGACAAATTGGGACAATGTCTGCACATTGAAAATAAAAATTCGTAAATATCATGAAATTGATCGTGCAATGCACGAATTCATCGTTTTCCGCATAGAAGTATTTCCGTGCATTGTAAATAGTAGGTTTCGTTCATTTCATGAACTGAAGAATAGCCGCTTGATGATCGAAAGTGTTCGTAAATTTTAGTGTAACAAACGTTGTTATGGAGACCGTGTATACCTCTGCATCTCCACGTTTGCCTCGGAAAGGAGTTTTTGTTAGTAGGATGGGGTACAGACTTACACAAATCTGGATTCACCTTGATGAGTGATACGATCTATGCAACGCTCAATAGTGTTATTATGTGTTTATTTCTCTGAACAGCCGGTTGCCGTGAATTTATTGCAGATTTATCGTTTATTGAATAAATTTTGAAATGCTCGGTTTGTAAAAAAAAGCAACTTCAGCTCCGGACAACCGACAGTCGTGAGCAGTGCAGTAAAATTTCATTTCATTCAATCGAAACTGAATGAACGCAGTCAATCAGTCGTCTACGGCAGTATTCACATTCATTTAACGCATCAGTTGCTGTTGATCTGAAGCTGGGTTCATGGCACTTCACTCACCGCTGCCATCAAATGAGTCGCAATTCATATTCAACCTCCTTCGTTTGATCCTCTCAAATGAATAGATCCGCTTTCAATTTACCCAGTGAGCACCAGTCAAATGAGATCCGGGTAAACCTAAGACAAAAAGAGACAACTGGCTTCGTATTTTTGGTTATCATGCCTCTCTTGTGCCAGATGACAGATGAGTGTATGCAGCTAGCGAGGTTGGCAGTGCAGCCAATTTCTTTGTCATATTTAGATATGTTGCTATAATACACATAATAATGACTGTTTTATTGACACACATTTCGCCAACATTTATCTGGTACTAATCAATCCAACATTTTTGTCACATACTACATGTTTTTAGCAAATTTGGCCAACATAACAGCCTATTGATCAGAATCAAATTTGCAACAAAAATATTATAGAGATGAACGTACTACCAAATAGCATTTTTCATTGCAACCAGTTTCAATAAGCTGTTATTAGTAGATTCATTATTTCCGTCTGAACTCTGCGAATTTAAGAAATTTTGAAAAAAAAATGATAGCCGCAGTATGCTATCATAATTGTACGAAGCTGTCAAATTTATTGCTAAAATCAAATATGTAATTCAGCTATTTTTTGCACCTCTACCAATAGTTTCCTGTGTAAAATTCCGATGACATGGTGAAGAGGTAAAACACTTCCACACTGGTTCTATAGGAACACATTACGAACACAGTCTACAGATACGAGAATCTTTTCTTTTTCAGAAAGAATTCGAAAAGGTTTTGCTCGATATGAATGCTATAAATAGGTCATATCGAAGGTGGGTTTATTGATTTGAGGTAACCAAAAGGCGCCATATTGGATTGATTGATTGCAAAATGTCCTCAATCATCAGTTTCCGTCATCTAGTGACCATCATTGCAAAAGCGATATAGATATATATTGATCATGGTTTTTACTGTGGTGGTTACCCGAAACCGCCATCTTTGTTTTCAAAATGGCCTAAATTTATAAATTACGGTATTTTATGATTATTTTAAATGATACCCATATTGATAGTTGTTTTCACAGTTTCTTGGTCACTATAGGCCGCAATCTTGGATTTCAAAATGGCCTAACCTCCTTTCAAATGGTATCCATGTTACCCTCATCTCTGATTTAAAAATGACTTTAACCATCGAACTTGAGCTTGAGCTTGACCTTATACGACCACCCCTAGCTGCTACTCCGTTATCGATCTAGACTAGCTGAAGTTGCACAGGGAATCAGTAGATAGTTATGCTTGGGATTAGGGAAACATCTTTCAATGTGCAACTCCTGGTAATCTTAAAGTGTTTATTGATCAAAACCGGCGCCGGCCTGGCCCGAACGTAGATCGCGGAAGGAACGTTAGTCCGATACTTGTTTTGCTAGAGACCGTAAATACTACTGCGCACTCCACAAGTATCACGGGAGGACGATATTTGGTAGTAACTAGATATCGACTCATCAACTCATGGACCGGGAACCAACGGCTTTACTTCCCTTCCGAAGGAAGATTTTGCACCTCAGAAAAATCTCAGCGACCTCGGCTGGGATTGCACCCAGACTAACTGGGATGGGTGGCTGTCACACTTACCACTCAACCAACTAAGCCTTCATTTAAAATGACTTAAACCATCGATTTCCGTTATCTATCATCTTGGACCTTTAACGAGTTCGCCCGTTTACACCTAAGACAAGATAAGGTAACTAGTAATACGATTTCTGTATATTTCTGTATTTTGGTAGTACGTCCATCTCTATTTCAATGTTTGTGGCAAATTTGATTCTGATGAATAGACTGTTATGCTGGCCAAATTTGCTAGAAACATGTAGTATATGATAAAAATGTTGGATTGATTAGTTCCAGATATATTTTGGCGAAATGTGAGATAATAAAACAGTCATTATTATGTGTATTATAGCAACATATCTAAATATGACAAAGAAATTGGCTGCACTGCCAACCTCGCTAGTTGCATACAGTCATCTGTCAACAATTATTCAGCAGGGCACAAGAAAGGAAAGAAAACTCTCCAAGAAGAAGAGAATGAAAGGTTCGGAACATTTGTCATTTTTGAGTGAATTTGTTTTATACTTGTAAAATTAAGCAGAAAAGCCCACTACGTCATTTGTTTTATTCTTTTCTTTTTCGTATCCTCCTGATTTATCAGCTTCATCAATACAACCTCACTCATACAGAGAAAAAATGCTCGTACCTGTATCCGTCTTGAGTTGCCTCGTCTTATCATAGCTTTTACCCTATATTATTTATTATCTTGGTCGGAGTTATTTTTATGTCAGTGAGTGTTCCTTCATATTCATTTGTGAGTGGTTCATTGGAATGGTTCACTTCCATTAGCTGAGACCGTGCTAATGTGAGGTTGGTGTTTAATAGAAACTAAACAGGCAAAAACGTCAAATGACCAGAACCTGTTATTCAATTGACAGTGAACTTTGAGTGACTCAAACGAAGACGGCAGTCGAACTCAACTGATATAGTGGTGGTATGTTTACAGTGAAAGACTCGAAGTTTCACTTGAAACGATTATTTTCGTTTGAAATTGATATTTTACCGCACTGTTGAGCTAAATTTTTCGAAAATTCCAGTAAAAATGTCATGTCTCTACATTGAAAGTTGAAAGAGCAATAAGAGATCAAGAGAAAAACGGACATAGTGGTCGAAAATTAAAAAAAAAGTGGAATTTATCTTCCGTTATAGAGTTATGGTGTCTTCGGAAAAGTTTCTGTATGGCACTAAGCGCTTTATTTGGTTGAATCATACTAGTTCGGAATTGAGTCGCTAGGGCAACGCTGATATCAAATTTTTAATAAACCTAGAAAGAAATGTGCTGTCTTCGAGAAAGTTGTAGGTCCTATCATTTAAAATATATCTTCTGAAGATGCAAACTTTGTAGGTCCTGTATGTTTAGAGATAAAGCATGTTATGGTTAAACATTTTACTTACAGATTATGTTCTCGAAAATGCGCCATATTTGAAAACTTGTGGGACCTACAAAGTTAGTATGTTCAGAAGATATATTTTATATAATTACCTGACATACAACTTTGTCGTAGACACCATCTTTCTTTCTCGCTCCATTGAAGAGTTGATAACAGCACCACCCTAGCGACTGAATTCCGAACTAATATGAAATGAGCAAATAAAGCGCTAGATGCCATGAAAAAACTTTGCCAAAGATACCATAACTCTAAATCGAAGGATAGGAAGTGTGAATTGTGGGTTACCCCCTTGTAGACGCTAAGTACCACCGGGAGTACCCCCACGAACTACGAAAATGCTCGTGAATTGAAAGGCAGCTCATGTAATGATCTTATTTTGCTGGAAGACATGGGTCAATGAACTTACAATAAAAATAATGCTAATTTGGAAATGCAGAAGCTTTTTTCCATTTTTAAACGGTTCTTTGGGCATAGTTTCGTGGTTTGAACAGTACTAAATCTTTGCAGAAGAATCCAAACAGATAAGAAACAGATAAGAAAATTGAATTAAAGCGTTTTTTTAATTAGTTACGATTTTTTTATGTGCGCAGTTCCAAACATACTTCAAATGATGCAACAAAGTGAACGTAGCGTATACCAGCTATAGAGTTCAAAACAAAACTGTTCGAATTAATAAACCAAACGCGCTACAGGGAATATGATTCTGGTCGTTTTAATTCAACTTTGAAACTCCCACATAAAATATAATGCAGCTGAATATGCCCATAGGAATTCGATTAATATAATTTCGAACCTGTGATAAAACCAATTTCTCTTGGCCAGATTGTATTGCTATTGGGTGGACTACCAAAGACCGCTATATATTCTCTCGCAATTTTATCAAAATTACTCAAAAGTAAAATTGCTGTAATATAACTCAGTCCCCTCGCCTTTCTATAGGCGCAAATACATTTGAGTCCGCCCGTGCTTTAGAAATAACTACAGAAGCATATTGTTGACGCGCCGGTCAACAAACCGGAAGGGAAGAATATTGATATTGATGCACGTTAACACAAATCCTGGAATGTCGCCATCTTGTAGCTTTCATTCCTATTTCCCATAATGGTTTCACTTACGTTTAATCTATTTCTGTTTATCTTCTTCCTCATTTACTAGCTCACTTCTTCCTTCCTTCCAAATCTTTACCTTTCTCCTCGTACGTGTGTAACGTGCGTTAGCAGTTTAATGTATACGAATATAATTTTGCCAAATTCTGCTGCTGAAGGAAATTATTACCTCACAAAATAATACGTATAATTATAGTGGTACAAAACACGTATAATTGTAGTGGCAAAAAATTAAAGAAAATGTACTAATTCGTCGCCCAGTAAGATTACTTATGGGTTCCTAAAATCGAACCATCCTCTGCCGGTATGTCACCGTAGTGACAGTTTGTTAGTGTGTTATTTGCCTCTCCGCAAGATGTGTTGCTACGAGCAGTGCATTATCCCATAAAGTGAGTCGCGCTGACCAAGGGGTTGTCACACCCCACCCCCGGGTACGACACAACCGTGGCTCACCTGCTCATCACGTCGAACATGAGGCCAGCCTGATCGCTGGACGTTCATACACTCCTCCGATCGCTGTTTGGACAGCAGCTGATCTCACCTTGATTTCTTTGCCTCTATTTACAGAGATAATCCGATGGATCAACAATGCTCACCATGTCACCCACCTCGATTGCTTTTACCTCGCTGAACCATTTTGTGCGCCTTGTGTGGTCCGGCATGCAATCGCGAAATCACCGGTGCCAAAAGATGTTCACCTCCACTTGCGAATTAAGATAAGAAAGTTTCAACGCCAGAGCACTGTCGTCGAGTAAAGTGGTCGGTTTAAGGCCATCGTAACTCGCGCCGCAAAACAGTAGGAAAAAGTTAGTTTTTCGAGAAAATAGACGATAAAATTAACTAAAATCCCAAAACAAAAAACATACGTCCCTGCAGAATTTATTCAGCTATCATCTGGTTAAAATTTTCCGTGAAAATTTCCCCGATTTTCCGAATGCATTACCCTAGACCGGAAAAACTTTTGCCTTTTTTGCATTTCCACGCTAATATCTTCGAAAATAAAGCGATGACATACTCTTTTTAGTATTTCAGTGTGTTTCTATTTCTCTAAAGCACACATTGGAACTTTAGTTTGATGGAATTTTCCGACTTTTCCATGAAAATTTTACGATTTTCCTAATTTTATTCATAACCTATCTATGCATTGTGCATACGCTCTAATTGATTCAAAAAATATACTGGAGCATTCTACGTAATATTTACATCTAATGTATATTCAGTTTTCACGAAAAGTCTAAGATTTTCATTGGGAAATTCCATATTTTCCATCGATTGCATATCAAATCGTAAACTCCGCGGATGCTTGTTTGTATGCGTATACATGAACCGGCAGTAGATGGAAAACACAAATAATAAACGTTAGTAGGCGTTTGCGTTAGTTTCACAAGTTGCAGCATTTCAGGGATTACATCTTGACTACGATGTTGCGAACAATGAATAACAAATATTTGTTTTCCATTCAAATATCGGTACTTAGTTGATTGTAACATTAATTTCAACATAATTACTGAATTGAATTGTGCTTTTCATAAATAACATCAGTTTTTTTCTGAGCTAGAATATGGTTTTGACATTGGTGTACAATTGATGAAATTTTTGAAGACAACGTCCTAAACATGAACAAAACTAATTGAAAGAGATCAAATGTGACGTTGTAAAACATTATACTAACATGATAGCATATATCGACAGGCTAAAAATCCCCTTTAGGAATCCGGAAGAAAATCGTGTGAGTCAGTGAGCTAATTTCATATGCAAGTGATCTACCCTAATTTTCCAAATCTATCATATAAATCACACATTATGAGATATTCCAGCATCGTCAAAGAGTTGTGAGTTGGTGTGATATTGCGGACATTGATAAAAAAAACATGTTCATAATTTATTTCACTTTTTGGAAATCAACCAGAATAGGTTGGCAAAGCTGTATTATTGTACAATATGATGCCACACTATGTCACCATTTTCTTCTGATACAGAACTCCTATCCCTCACCTTCCCGCGATGTCAGTTCCTACATTTTGACAGCGGTTGGGGTTGGAGCCTGACTCAGATTTGTTTCGGATGGAAGCGGCATTAGTGACCACGGTGGGATTTGTGGAAGGGGAGCAAACGACGCGCGCGGTCTACCCAAGCTAAACTAAGCTAAGCTTTTTGGAAATCAACCACAATAGTTTCTAATGTACACTCGCTAGCCAATAAATAATATAAAACGATTTTCAGTAAGCATTGCCGTCCTGAGCATAACCAATCAATAGATTTTATAAATATTTAGAGGAACTATGCACGGCGAAGACTGACTATTCATATAACCATTAGATCTTCAATGTCCCAACAATGCTATGTGGCGGTGACACTATACCGATGACCCATAGTGAATTATACTGCCAACTATCGCACATTTGTCCCATTTTCTATGGAATTCTTATCTTTATGGGAGTGATTTGCGATCATGGTTAGTATATGTGTATATAAAAGCTATTCTGCTCTACCTAAGTATCAGTGATTTGTAAGTTATGCTACGTAGATTCGCCAACATTGTTTGAAAAAAGCCACACGATTTTTTTACTGATAGCTTATAAGTACAATACTTCGTATAAAAGGTACTATTTGATATAGCAATTAGATATGTATATGTATTTCAACCTGTGAACATACACTTCGGTGCGCTATGCCCCACTACCGTGCAACAGATCATAGACATCGTGAAAGAATCAATCAGACGTAAAAGCATAAGATTTCCATAGTGAAAAACAACAATCCGAGAAAAAACGCTGTTCAAGATTTACATTTTCTTTGAGCCAAATGGATGGGACAACCATGGTTTGGTATTTTTTCGATATTTTCTAAACAAACCTGGTAATCTTATTTGTTCATTGTGATTCAGTGGTGATACAGAATACAATCCAACATATAACTCATTTTCAACAAAAATTCATATGGGACTCTTATGCTTTTATGGGCAGTAAAGCTCAACGCAAAGACACTATGATATAGGCACCGGTGCCGGTTACAGATGGATTTAAAATAGATCATTTACCTACATTCTCTAAATATGATTTTGTAGTATCAAAGGCTGTGATTTTTCATTAGGATTTTAAACCGGTTCTACACTGTATCCAACCCATTTTCGGAATTTTGTTCTGATTCTTATATCGGGGCAGTAGATTGCACTGGTTTTGCACTTTCTAGCAAAAGTGGGAATGAAACGCGTCTAGTGGCTTGCTCTACTGCTAGAAAATGCAATACCAGTGCAATCCACCGCCCCGGGCTTTTTCAATGAAAAACCCCGTTAGTAACATTTTCTTCTGACATAGAATCATATCTGCATTAAATTCGAGCATTTCGGAATATGGTTTACCGGACCAGCAGTAACTTATCTTCTGTTCCACCCAGTCTAGGTTGTCTATAGATTGCCCTTACCACAAGTCTGTGGATACCAAGCAGAATATCTAGTTATAAGAAATGGTTCAGAATGACCGCCAGTGTCTGATTGATTTGAATTATGTGATGACATCTTTCAAGCAAAAGTTTATGAAGTCTAGGATGTCTTCGAATGATTTATTGTAGTTGTGTATCACAAATAATAGTTAGTACATTATTAATTGTGGTGCACAACTGGATATTGTTTTGCCTTTCTTATATAGAAAGGTTATGCAATCGGTCGGAATTTCGACTTTCTAACCGCGGCCCGCAGAGCCGAATCTCTTATACCATTCGACTCAGTTGTTCGAGATCGGTAAAAGTGTGTTTTTTTACTTGGTGGTAAAGCTTTTATGCCGACCCAGCAAACGTTCGACCATACTACCGATTTCGTCCATCGTGTGTTAGAGCGAGGGACTTTGAACAGAGAAGATAATTCTGAACACTACTCCTCTAAACTCCTCCAAGGAGTCCGACATTTGCCTGATCCCCCGGATTCCTAATTGCTAATGCACTTCACATGATTCCAGGTCTAGCTGTTCGCGCTAGATTTCGCTGGTCTCATAACCGCCATAACAGTCCTGCACGGCATGATATTCTACATGCCCTCCTCCCTACGTTGACCAGTTGGATGCCGTGGTCGATCGAGCGATTCCGGTTGAAGGGTGGCTTCCGGTACACTGGTGCCCCGACGACCCTATACTAGTGGTTTGTTGTGTTCGGTGCTACTCGGCGTAGTCCCCGACGAGGGAGCTAGCCTGCCTCGGCGGAGAGTTCCTCGACGAAAGAATGTCTCCCGCAACCGTTGACGGACGCGTTATTCTTCTTTCGATGCAGTCCGGCAGAATGCCGAGGTCAGTCCAGCGATTCCGGGTGGAGGATTGCGACCGGTTCACTGGTGCCCCGACGATTCAAGCCGGCGATTCGCTACGGACTACTCGGAATAGTCCCCGACGGTGGATCTTTCCTGCTTCGACGAAGAGTAAAAATGTGTGCGTGTATATGTGTGTGTATGTATGTATGTATGTATGTATGTATGTATGCATGTGTCAAACAATCTCACTGATTTTTCTCAGAGATGGCTGGATTGATTTGCAAATACTTATCCTCAAATGAAAGGTACAACCTTCCTATCGGTTGCTATTGATTTTTTTAATTGATCCGACTTCCGGTTCCAGAGTTACGAGTTGAAGAGTACGATCACACAGCAAATTCCCTTATAAACTGGTACCATCATAATGTCCAAATGATGCAATACATATTAAAATGTGTGCAACATTACTTGGATATGCGTGTTTAGATCACTAAAGACCCATCGAAGTCGCTTTGACCGCATTGTCCACCTATGACGGTTCTTGATGCCCCCGGGGAACTTCCCAAGTCTCTAAGTTAATGTCATACCTATTTCTCAGCTAATTATTTACCGATTTTTCCAAACTTGGTCTCAAATGAAAGTTACTACGTTCCAATTGAATTTTGAATTGAAAAGTTACAACGCTGCTATTGAATTTCTAATTGAGCCGACATCCGGTTTCAGAATTACAGGGTGATGAGTACGAGCACACAGTAAATCCCGATTTCAACGTATTCGGCGATGGATGTAATTTTTTTTCCAAAAGGCGAAAATTTTTCCAATATGTGACCACAACTGCTTGGATTTGTAGTTCTAGGTCACTAACAGTCATTCAAAGCCTCTTTGGCTACATTGGCAACCATCGACGGTTCCAAAAGCCGCAGCGGAAGTATTCAAAGTCAAAATAACAGTTACATCAATTTCTCAGTGATTACCGGACCGATTTGACCAAACTTAATCCCCAATGAACCCCAAAAACTGTTATTAAATTTTATTTTGATCCGAATTCCGGTTGCGGTGTTACGGGTTGTGGAATGTGGTCACAGAGAAAATTCCCATTCAAACCGATAGCGCTATGAATGCAAAAAGGATTTTTTTCCCCTAAAATAGGAGCCAAACATCTTGCATTTGTAGTTCTAGGTTACTGACGGCCCATAGAAATCTTGTTGACCACATTGACCGCCAAAAACGGTTTTGGAAGTACGCGGAAAGATGGCCATCTTTCAAAATTAAAAAACTCACATCAGTTTCTCGGAGATGGTTGGGCTGATTTTCACAAACTTTGGTGAAATGTAAGGTATATTACCCCTATAGACTACTATGAAATTTCAGATATATGGTTTCGGAAAGATAGAATGAATCGTCCGGTCATATAATAAGTTTCCATATAAGCCGGAAATTATTCAATCTGTCTTGAAGTTGTTGTTGTAATTTTAGAGTACATAGGTTGATAATACAATTATCAATGTCATTAACATGTATGTGATTGTCTGGCAGTAAATTGTATAAATAATTATTGAATTTTGATGCCCACAGCACATTGATGTAGATTCACCGAGAGAACATCAATGTAAACTGAGTTGAATTTTAGTTTAACGTCTAAGGACATGGACGCCATTTGTTCTTTTTTCCCAGGCATAGTGCTAAGTAAGTCCACCTGCTACAAGGAGCTGTGCAGATAAGTAAACGCCAACCCGTGGGGCAATGCTGACTGTGTCGTTATGGCCAGTATCAAAGGTCCAATGACGCCAATAGAAACGCGCGCTGACAAACTGAAAATTATCGTGGAGAGTTTTTCTCGAAGCACGACCTAACCGCATGGCCGCCTACAGCATACGTTGATGCAGACGGTGGAAATGCTGGTGATTATCGAGTCCCGAACGACGAGCTCCTTATAGTGACAAAAGGGCTGAAAGCGAAGAAAGCTTCCGGATACGATGGTATCCCTAACGTGGCGCTGAAGACCGCGATACTGGCATTTCCGAACATGTTCAGGATAGTCCCACAGAAATGCCTGGACGATGACTACTTTCCGGATAGGTGGAAGATCCAGAAACTGGTGTTGCTGGCAAAACCAGGGAAACCTCCACGAGATCCATCATCGTATCGGCCTATATGCCTACTCGATACTCTTAATAAACTCCTGGAAAGGGTCATCCTCAACAGACATTATAGACGATAAAAGCCATCCGCACAGTCATCGCGAGCGCACAGAAATCATCGAAGCAGAAGAGAAAAGGTAATCGCTACTAAGCTGTGGTCAGGATCAGTGTGAAGAACGCGTTCAATAGTGCCAGCTGGGGCAGGGGGCGATTGCCATAGCGCTGCACAGAATGCGGGTTCCGGACTATCTGTGCAAGGTTCTGAAAAATTAATTTCAGAACCGAGTACTGGTCTACGAAACGAAAATGGGGAAGAGGTCTATTAGGGTCACTTAGCCCAACGGAATATAATGTACAATGGAGTGTTAACACTGCAACTGCACAGGGGAGTTGAGATCGTCACATTGGCAGATGTTGTTGCCCTAGCGATAACCGGTGAGACCCTTGAGGAGGTGGAGATGTTGACGACAGAGACAATAGGCATCGTGGAAACCTGGATGGTTGACGTCAAGTTGCGGCTAGCTCACCACAAAACCGAGGTAGTGCTGGTCAGCAACCGTAAAAAATCCAGCGTGTCGAGTTCAGCGTCGGGAAACAATCCATCCCATCGTGCGCTGAAGCTCCTGGGTGTGATGGTCGATGATTGATTAAATTATAACAGCTATTTCAACTATGTATGTGAGAAGGCTACGAGGACAACTAAAGCAAGGATCATGTCGAATCACGGAGGAGCAAGAGGCAACACGAGACGTCTCCTGGCGGGTGTCTTATTATGGCGTTCCGGCCTGGGCTGCTGCGCTGAACTCAAAGAGGAACCGGATGAAGTTAATAAGCACGTTTCGCCAAATAGCTGTTCGTGTCGCGAGTGCGTACAGAACGATGTCGTCGGAGGCGGTATGCGTAATTGCCAGGATGATTCCCATCTGCTTGAGGACGTGGAATGCTACTAGCGGAGAAATGCATGTAATGCAAGGAGACTGGTCCGAGCGGACTCGTTGGATAAGTGGCAGCAAGAGGGGAACAACGCAGAGAAAGGAAGGAGGACCCACCGACTCATCCGAAATGTGTCTGCTTGGGTACACTTCCATTAGATGCAGTTTTTGTCCGGGCACGGATGCTTCCGGAAGTACCTGCATCGATTTGGACACGCTTCGTCACCCATTTGCTTGGAGTGTGTGAACATGCAAGAGACACCGGAACACGCGGTCTTCGAATGCCCTAGGTGCGAAGAAGTCCGAAAGGATATGCCTAGCGTGACAGTCGATAATATCGTCCAAGAGATGTACCATGAAGAGCATATATAAAACGATAACAATAGAGTGGTTACGAGTGTACGAGTATACGAGGGACAAACAAACTAGCTCCATTGGCTAGAACGCCACTGTGAAACCTGAAATAGGGTTTCGAGAGAAATTCCGCATCCGGGGAACTTTTCGGCGGTGTAAACTAGGTACATCGCCGGACACCAGTTGAGTAGTACGCGCCGTAGCACCGGGTTGGGGTCGTCGTGGCGCCAGCGAACCGGACGTTAGGCTTTACCGGAATCGCTAGACCGACCTCGACACCCTACCGGGTAGCTCGTGAGTAGGCTAGATCCACCGTCGGGGATTGGACCGAGTAGACCGCGGTCAATAACTAGCAGTGGGTCGTTCGGGCGCCGCAAGCTACGTTGCACCCAGAATCGCTGGATGGACCTTAGCACCTACTGGCCTGTTGAGTAGGCTAGATCCACCACTAGGGAATAGATCGAGTAGATCGGGACAAAGTGGGGAGGTAAATCGCTCACGTAAACGAACATCAGCATCGGGAGAAATCTACCGCCGAGGAATTCACAGTGGGGTAGATTCGCCGCCGAGGACTGTTCGACTAAAACGTGACAAAAATAGGAGCTAATTGGCTTACGAAACAAACACCGGTACCGAGAGACATTCCTTTGTCGGGGAATCCTGACATGACAATAAATAAACGACCTCCTAACCAAAGTTCTTAGAGTTCTAAGGTGATTCGTCTTTGGTAGTAACTAGGTGAGAAGGTGAGGTAAACGTGCAACAGGCTACGGAAAAGTGACAGCGAACAACTTTGCATGCTAACTGGAATCCAAGAAAAATTGTTTTTAAAACCAATATTGCTGATCGACGTTTTTTGATAATCGTATTACCTGAGAATAAATGCTCCTTGCTCCTAATTCTTGGTGGAACAAGGAGTGCTCTGATGCGTATGAAGTTAGACATATTGCTTACAAAGAATTTTTGAAACAAGGGGGTAGACGCATGAATTTTGAAAAATATGCGATATTGCAAAAAAGATATGTCAGTCTACGTCGAGCCAAGAAGTTTAGTTATTAGAGCCGCTTCGTTGATGATTTGTCTAGAGAAACATCACTGAGTACTCTTTGGATCACAACCAGAAGAAAGAGAGATCGAAACGAGACTAGTGAAAACGAAGTTTTTAGGAAGCGATGTATATTTAATTTTGCCATGAAAGTTTGTCTAGATTCTTCTCCTGCGTAGAATAACATTTGTGATGCTCCCACAAGTAATGAATCTATTGATTAGCCCTTGATAATGAAGGAATTTTCAATTGCGCTCCTCTCATACAACTGAATTAAATTCAACTTGGGGAAGAGTTTTTTTTGATTTTGACAAAGACGCTTGCTGGATTTAAGACGGCGCCGGTGGTTGAGTGGTAAGCGTGACCGCCACTCATTCCAGTTGGCCTGGGTTCAATACCAGCCGAGGTCGTTGAGATTTTTCTGAGGTGAAAAAATCTGTGGTCACGTCTTCCTTCGGAAGGGAAGTAAAACCGTTGGTCTTCGGTCCATGAAATTGGTGGATAGATATCTAGTCCAAGTAGTGGAATCACCTCTCTGGCGTCGGTAAAGAAGAAGTATATCCAACTTCTATACTCTACTAAAAAAAATATCCTCCTCCCGTGATACTTGTGGAGTGCGCAGTAGTATATACGGCCTCTAGCAAAAGCAAGTATCGGATTAACCATTCCTTCCCTTTCCTTCTGCGATCTACGTTCGGGCCTGGCTGGCGTCGGTATTGATCAGAAACACTTTAGGATTACCAGGAGTTGCACATTGAAAGATGTTTCGCTAATCCCAAGCATAATTATCTACTGATTCCCTGTGCAACTTCAGCTAGTCCCGATCGATAACGTAGTAGCAGCCAGGGGTGGTCGCACAAGCTCAAGCTCAAGCTCAAAGACGCTTGCTGGATTTATTCAATAAGTTTCTTGAGCAGAACATTGTCCCGCGTGACAAGAGATAAGTGAGAATTATCGCAATTCCAAATCCGGCAAAACCACACTCCGATCATAACTCGTATCGACCGATTGAAATGCTATCCTGCATCAGAAAATTGCACGACGTCTCGAAAATTGAATTGGCGCGAATGGTTTGCTATCAGATACCCAGCTTGGTTTTCGGAGGGTCAAGGAAACGAATAATTGTCTGGCAGAAAAGATCAAATGGCGTCCGTGTGCTTAGGTAAAGGAAAGTTCAACTCAGTTTACATTGATTTACAATCTCGTTGAATCTACATGAATGTGGTCTTTCACCAAAATTAAATAATTAATTATACAATTTACTGCCAGAAAATCACATACATATTAATGACATTGATAATGTAATTGATTGTATTGCCAACCCATGTACTCTAAAATTACAACAACCACTGCAAGACAGCTTGAATAATTTTCCAAAAAGGGCTTTAAAGAAGGGGAATCGATTTATCTACGGGGAAAACAGAGCTGGTAATTTTTTCAATGAAGCGTAATTCAGCTCAGCTTCAGCTTCAGCTGGCTGATAGAACGGTAGCCTAAGTCCTTGCCTTCAAATATCTCAAAATTTAGTTCGATTCATAAGGCAAATGGGTAGGCTAAACGAAGTGCAAACAAAAGATAAATTTACTTCGAACAATAACTGGATCTTGGTGGGGTGCTTATCCAAGTGGCCTGATTGTATTGAAGGATTCCACGAGAAACCGGCCGACCACAAAATATACACGGAAAAAAATTGTTCCCAAAGTCGTGAATTGAATTCTTTACGTTACGAAAACAGGACCTTGACTAAAAATCATGGCTTTTATAATTATGTTCAATTTCCCTTCAGTAACGCCCGCATAACGCTTTCATTTGTGGAAATATTTGATTTTGTTTTGTGAACTTCGGTCACGGTTTCCGCCAAGAACTAGTTCACAACTTTATGAACATTATTCATAAAACCAAAGGTTGACTCATGATTTTTTCATAGTTATAGGAACAATAGTTCACAACATCGAAATATTCTGGCTATTTTTTCGTGAACTATTTCACGAAATTCGGAATTTTATTCATGAACCCATTCAATTCTCGTGAACCAATTCATGATTCCTAGTATATTAGTTCCAATCCAATATCTGTGCTCGTGAAATGGTTCACAAAATCATCAAATATTATTCATGCATTCGTGAACTTGTTCATGATTCCTAATATATTAGTTACGATTCAATATCCGTGCTCGTAATAGTTCACGACATCATGAAATATTATTCATGTTTTCGTAAACCGGTTCACGATACCTAGTATAATAGTCACAACTTATCATTCGTTTTCGTGAAAAAGTTCACGAAATCATAAAATATTCATGTGTTCGTGAACTGGTTCATGATTATTAGAACATGATTTACGAACTATCTAGTATTTATTTGCGCGCTTGCGATATTTAGAAAATATCCCTAATCATTTACAATTTCATGCAACATGGTAATGAAATTTTTAGGTGAACTCTATCACAAAAGTTGGAGTATTATTCGTGCAATCATTTTTGTTCCATACACTTTTTAATAAATACCCAGTTGCTAGCGACCAGTAATAGGTACGAGCAGTAGATATAAAAAATATTAAAACCTAGAACATCGTTATTCATTTGATAAGGTTCATTGTGATGTCCGGACAGAAAACGAAAACTGCACTGAGAACCTCAAATAATGTGCGTGATATAATTCACAAAACCAGATATCACGAATGAGTCTTATTTTAATGATCCAGTTCATATTGTCACATTATTCCGAGTAAAAAAACCAGTAGTAACCAAAAAATAATAGATCATGATAAGGCGAAGAGAATTTACGAATACAATGATAAAACTGCTGATATCATGAACATTAGTTACATTACTCTTTGAAAGTAAGCTCTAAAATAAATTATCATGATAACATGAACAGAAATTACAAAAATCGTGACTAAGATGCTAAAATCATGAAAACAAATCACACAACTAGTGACAAAAATATCTAAAATCGTGACCAAGATTCTGAAATCATGAACATGAATTGCTCTATTCATGACTAAAATATCACGATAACATGAACAGAAGTTACAAAAATCGCTACTAATATCCTGAAATCATGAGCACAAATTACACAACTCGTGACAAAAATATTTAAAATCGTGACAAAGATCATGAACTCGTGAACATGAATCACTCTATTTATGACTAAAATATCACGATAACGTGGATGAAAATTACGAACATCGCGACTAAGATCTTGAAATCATGAACTTTAATCCCGCTAAGAATGCACAAGAATCGCGAATAAGCTCTTGAAATCATGAACAACGTTTGACTGTCGACTGTGTATTCCCAAATCATGAACAAGAATCACAATAAAAAATAAACGACAACAGTAACCCACCCAAACATTCTAATGTAACGCCATGTATATATTCGGGGCGAGCTTGTTTTTAGAAAATACAAATAGTTTCATGAATACGAGGTTTATTATTCATAATTTCAGGAACTTTGTCACGGTTTTCGTAAATCGTCCAGTTCATGAAATCATGACCTTTTGTTCATGAATTTATGAACGGATTTTTTTCGTGTGACCATCGTTGATTCGAAACTTTGAAGTTGTGTTCGGTTTATGAATCTCCATGATTTTCTTTGACAATTGCAATATTTTGATACAAAAGTAATTTTTCAAAAGGGCGTAGATATTTTTACGTGCATAAATTTCAATTTTTTGTTCGATTACTGTATTTTATACAGCAAAACTTTCCAAGAACGAGTTACAGGGAATGAATATTTCTGTACAAAAAATGCACTGAAAAAAGTGTAATTTTTCACAAAAACAAAAATTTATTTTTAAATTTAAAGTGCAAAAAACATTTTTGCTATTTTTTATATTCTGTCAACCAAAACCTAAAGAGAAAAAAAATAAATATGATTGTATGATAGAGAACAATAACTTTATACATGTTTTTAAATTTCATACTAATTGACATACAAATTTTTTTACAGAATATAATTCTAAGTATCATTTTAAATCAAAATGCATTTAACAAAAATCTTCCAAAATGCGATAGTTTTCGAGATATTTGGAATTTTGTTCCAACAGAAACAGTTAATTCGACTGGTTATGTCCTTTTAAAAAGTTATTTGCCTTACCCCATCATAAAATATAAAAAATCTAATGTTTATCGTTTCAAAGAGGCAAAAGAATTTTTTTCAGTGTATTTGGATCATGGAGAAGCTTTCAATAAAAAAGTTTTTCTTACAACAACTTTTGACATATTTTCATAATTATTACTATTTGCAGTCAAAAATACATGTTTTTGAATATGATTCTTAACGCAATTTTAAATCAAAATGCTAATAACAAAAAAAATCTGTAATGTAGATGTAGTAGTTCTCGAGATATTTTAAATTTTGTTTTAAAAACACAATTCTTTTGTTATATTACTACCTTTTCAGAAGTTATTCGCGTATTTCCATCAACAACAATCGGTTTTTCAAAAGGCCCATAACATTTCCTGTAACTTTCTTTTTGACATCAAGGCGATATTGTAAACCATTTGAAAGCTATACGAAAACAATCAAAATTCTATTCAATTAAAGGATCTGATAATTAAACTAAATAGTTCGATCATACGATCATGCTTTTTTTCATGTAGCTTTCAAATGGGTTACAATACCGCCTTGAATTCAGAGGAGAAGTTACAGGAAATGTTATGGGCCATTTAAAAAACCTATTGTTGTTGATGGACAAACGCGAAATGGTCTCAATGAAATAAAATAATTGTGAAGTTAAAACAAAATTTGAAACATTTCTAGAACTACTACATTTCAGAAAAATTTTGTCATGAGCATTTTGATTTAAAATGGTGTTTAGAATCATATTCAAAAAGAAAATTGTATTTTTGAATGCAAATAGTATGAATCATGGAAATATGTCAAAAGTTGTAGTTAGGACATTTTTTTTTGAAAGCTTATCCATGATCCAAATACACTGAAAAGGTTTCTTTTACGTCTTTAAAACGATAAGCATTAGATTTTTGACATTTAATGATGGGGTAACACAAATATCTATTAAAAAAGGCGTAATCACACGAATTAGCTGTTTTTGTTGGAACAAAATTCCAAATACCTCGAAAACTATCGCATTTCGGAAGATTTTTGTTAAATGCATTATAATTTAAAACGATATTTAGAATTATATTCTGAAATAAAATTACAGTTGTATATGTCAATTGGCATAAAATTTAAAAGAAACATGTATAAAGCTATTGTTAGAAAAAAAAATTGGCGATAAGTTTTTCATCATACAATCACGTTTAAAATATTTCTTTTCTCTTTAAGTTTTCGATGACAATAATAAAAAATTAGAAAAAAAATAGCTTTATTTGCAATTTAAATTTTTAGCGCAATTTTTTGGTTTTTGTGGAAAATGACACATTTTTTTTAGTGTATATTTTTTTCGTACAGAAATGTTCATTCTCTGTAGCTCATTCTTAGAAAGTTTTGCTGCATAAAATACAGTAATCGAACTAAACATTTTTGAAATTATGGCACGTAGAAATGTCTACGCCCTTTTAAAAAATTCCTCTTGAGTCGAAAAAATCTTTCTAATTGTGAAAAATGTTCAGTCTTCCATGTCGATGAAACGGGTAAAGTTTCGTAGGAATCGAAGATGGTCGGTCACGATTTTAAATATTTTCGGATGGATCTTGATGTGACCAACAAGATTTCTATGGGCCGTCAGTAACCTAGAACTACAAATGCAAGATATTTGGCTCCTATTTTAGGGGAAAAAAATCCTTTTTGCATTCATAGCGCTATCGGTTTGAATGGGAGTTTTCTCTGTGACCACATTCCACAACCCGTAACACCGCAACCGGAATTCGGATCAAAATAAAATTTAATAACAGTTTTTGGGGTTCATTGGGGATTAAGTTTGGTCAAATCGGTCCGGTAATCACTGAGAAATTGATGTAACTGTTATTTTGACTTTGAATACTTCCGCTGCGGCTTTTGGAACCGTCGATGGTTGCCAATGTAGCCAAAGAGGCTTTGAATGACTGTTAGTGACCTAGAACTACAAATCCAAGCAGTTGTGGTCACATATTGGAAAAATTTTCGCCTTTTGGAAAAAAATTACATCCATCGCCGAATATGTTGAAATCGGGATTTACTGTGTGCTCGTACTCATCACCCTGTAATTCTGAAACCGGATGTCGGCTCAATTAGAAATTCAATAGCAGCGTTGTAACTTTTCAATTCAAAATTCAATTGGAACGTAGTAACTTTCATTTGAGACCAAGTTTGGAAAAATCGGTAAATAATTAGCTGAGAAATAGGTATGACATTAACTTAGAGACTTGGGAAGTTCCCCGGGGGCATCAAGAACCGTCATAGGTGGACAATGCGGTCAAAGCGACTTCGATGGGTCTTTAGTGATCTAAACACGCAAATCCAAGTAATGTTGCACACATTTTAATATGTATTGCATCATTTGGACATTATGATGGTACCAGTTTATAAGGGAATTTGCTGTGTGATCGTACTCTTCAACTCGTAACTCTGGAACCGGAAGTCGGATCAATTAAAAAAATCAATAGCAACCGATAGGAAGGTTGTACCTTTCATTTGAGGATAAGTATTTGCAAATCAATCCAGCCATCTCTGAGAAAAATCAGTGAGATTGTTTGACACATGCATACATACATACATACATACATACATACATACACACACATATACACGCACACATTTTTACTCTTCGTCGAAGCAGGAAAGATCCACCGTCGGGGACTATTCCGAGTAGTCCGTAGCGAATCGCCGGCTTGAATCGTCGGGGCACCAGTGAACCGGTCGCAATCCTCCACCCGGAATCGCTGGACTGACCTCGGCATTCTGCCGGACTGCATCGAAAGAAGAATAACGCGTCCGTCAACGGTTGCGGGAGACATTCTTTCGTCGAGGAACTCTCCGCCGAGGCAGGCTAGCTCCCTCGTCGGGGACTACGCCGAGTAGCACCGAACACAACAAACCACTAGTATAGGGTCGTCGGGGCACCAGTGTACCGGAAGCCACCCTTCAACCGGAATCGCTCGATCGACCACGGCATCCAACTGGTCAACGTAGGGAGGAGGGCATGTAGAATATCATGCCGTGCAGGACTGTTATGGCGGTTATGAGACCAGCGAAATCTAGCGCGAACAGCTAGACCTGGAATCATGTGAAGTGCATTAGCAATTAGGAATCCGGGGGATCAGGCAAATGTCGGACTCCTTGGAGGAGTTTAGAGGAGTAGTGTTCAGAATTATCTTCTCTGTTCAAAGTCCCTCGCTCTAACACACGATGGACGAAATCGGTAGTATGGTCGAACGTTTGCTGGGTCGGCATAAAAGCTTTACCACCAAGTAAAAAAACACACTTTTACCGATCTCGAACAACTGAGTCGAATGGTATAAGAGATTCGGCTCTGCGGGCCGCGGTTAGAAAGTCGAAATTCCGACCGATTGCATAACCTTTCTATATAAGAAAGGCAAAACAATATCCAGTTGTGCACCACAATTAATAATGTACTAACTATTATTTGTGATACACAACTACAATAAATCATTCGAAGACATCCTAGACTTCATAAACTTTTGCTTGAAAGATGTCATCACATAATTCAAATCAATCAGACACTGGCGGTCATTCTGAACCATTTCTTATAACTAGATATTCTGCTTGGTATCCACAGACTTGTGGTAAGGGCAATCTATAGACAACCTAGACTGGGTGGAACAGAAGATAAGTTACTGCTGGTCCGGTAAACCATATTCCGAAATGCTCGAATTTAATGCAGATATGATTCTATGTCAGAAGAAAATGTTACTAACGGGGTTTTTCATTGAAAAAGCCCGGGGCGGTGGATTGCACTGGTATTGCATTTTCTAGCAGTAGAGCAAGCCACTAGACGCGTTTCATTCCCACTTTTGCTAGAAAGTGCAAAACCAGTGCAATCTACTGCCCCGATATAAGAATCAGAACAAAATTCCGAAAATGGGTTGGATACAGTGTAGAACCGGTTTAAAATCCTAATGAAAAATCACAGCCTTTGATACTACAAAATCATATTTAGAGAATGTAGGTAAATGATCTATTTTAAATCCATCTGTAACCGGCACCGGTGCCTATATCATAGTGTCTTTGCGTTGAGCTTTACTGCCCATAAAAGCATAAGAGTCCCATATGAATTTTTGTTGAAAATGAGTTATATGTTGGATTGTATTCTGTATCACCACTGAATCACAATGAACAAATAAGATTACCAGGTTTGTTTAGAAAATATCGAAAAAATACCAAACCATGGTTGTCCCATCCATTTGGCTCAAAGAAAATGTAAATCTTGAACAGCGTTTTTTCTCGGATTGTTGTTTTTCACTATGGAAATCTTATGCTTTTACGTCTGATTGATTCTTTCACGATGTCTATGATCTGTTGCACGGTAGTGGGGCATAGCGCACCGAAGTGTATGTTCACAGGTTGAAATACATATACATATCTAATTGCTATATCAAATAGTACCTTTTATACGAAGTATTGTACTTATAAGCTATCAGTAAAAAAATCGTGTGGCTTTTTTCAAACAATGTTGGCGAATCTACGTAGCATAACTTACAAATCACTGATACTTAGGTAGAGCAGAATAGCTTTTATATACACATATACTAACCATGATCGCAAATCACTCCCATAAAGATAAGAATTCCATAGAAAATGGGACAAATGTGCGATAGTTGGCAGTATAATTCACTATGAGTCATCGGTATAGTGTCACCGCCACATAGCATTGTTGGGACATTGAAGATCTAATGGTTATATGAATAGTCAGTCTTCGCCGTGCATAGTTCCTCTAAATATTTATAAAATCTATTGATTGGTTATGCTCAGGACGGCAATGCTTACTGAAAATCGTTTTATATTATTTATTGGCTAGCGAGTGTACATTAGAAACTATTGTGGTTGATTTCCAAAAAGCTTAGCTTAGTTTAGCTTGGGTAGACCGCGCGCGTCGTTTGCTCCCCTTCCACAAATCCCACCGTGGTCACTAATGCCGCTTCCATCCGAAACAAATCTGAGTCAGGCTCCAACCCCAACCGCTGTCAAAATGTAGGAACTGACATCGCGGGAAGGTGAGGGATAGGAGTTCTGTATCAGAAGAAAATGGTGGCATAGTGTGGCATCATATTGTACAATAATACAGCTTTGCCAACCTATTCTGGTTGATTTCCAAAAAGTGAAATAAATTATGAACATGTTTTTTTTATCAATGTCCGCAATATCACACCAACTCACAACTCTTTGACGATGCTGGAATTTCTCATAATGTGTGATTTATATGATAGATTTGGAAAATTAGGGTAGATCACTTGCATATGAAATTAGCTCACTGACTCACACGATTTTCTTCCGGATTCCTAAAGGGGATTTTTAGCCTGTCGATATATGCTATCATGTTAGTATAATGTTTTACAACGTCACATTTGATCTCTTTCAATTAGTTTTGTTCATGTTTAGGACGTTGTCTTCAAAAATTTCATCAATTGTACACCAATGTCAAAACCATATTCTAGCTCAGAAAAAAACTGATGTTATTTATGAAAAGCACAATTCAATTCAGTAATTATGTTGAAATTAATGTTACAATCAACTAAGTACCGATATTTGAATGGAAAACAAATATTTGTTATTCATTGTTCGCAACATCGTAGTCAAGATGTAATCCCTGAAATGCTGCAACTTGTGAAACTAACGCAAACGCCTACTAACGTTTATTATTTGTGTTTTCCATCTACTGCCGGTTCATGTATACGCATACAAACAAGCATCCGCGGAGTTTACGATTTGATATGCAATCGATGGAAAATATGGAATTTCCCAATGAAAATCTTAGACTTTTCGTGAAAACTGAATATACATTAGATGTAAATATTACGTAGAATGCTCCAGTATATTTTTTGAATCAATTAGAGCGTATGCACAATGCATAGATAGGTTATGAATAAAATTAGGAAAATCGTAAAATTTTCATGGAAAAGTCGGAAAATTCCATCAAACTAAAGTTCCAATGTGTGCTTTAGAGAAATAGAAACACACTGAAATACTAAAAAGAGTATGTCATCGCTTTATTTTCGAAGATATTAGCGTGGAAATGCAAAAAAGGCAAAAGTTTTTCCGGTCTAAGGTAATGCATTCGGAAAATCGGGGAAATTTTCACGGAAAATTTTAACCAGATGATAGCTGAATAAATTCTGCAGGGACGTATGTTTTTTGTTTTGGGATTTTAGTTAATTTTATCGTCTATTTTCTCGAAAAACTAACTTTTTCCTACTGTTTTGCGGCGCGAGTTACGATGGCCTTAAGGTCACTAAAAGAACCCCTGGAGAAAGAACAAGAGACCCTGGAGGAATAAAACATCATTCAGTATTGGGACTGACGATTTCCTTTACCATTTTCTCCTGATCTAGCTCTGCCAGAGCCGCCCCGAGCTCCTTGTTGGTTGCCGTGAAATTTGCGCCACGTCACATGAGTCTGCATTTAATGTGTACGAAATCTCTATGTACGTACACTGCTCGTGTCGTCAAGCATGTCACAAGAAAGCCCCGTTTGTCGGTTCTTCGCCCTAACACTTCCATGACAGGGCCAAGGTAATCTACGACCGTGAACGGTCTGCAGAAAGCCGCCAGCCTAACCTTTAGAAGATCACCCATTGGAGGGGGCTGGAGAATTGCTCGCTGCTTCTTGTATTTCTGACAGTTTGACCTCACTTTTCTATACACAACTCGCAGCTACGGTATCCTGAATTTCTGTCGTAGTTCGTTAATAACGGTTTCATGATTACAACGATGAAAACGTTCATGGTAGTCTCGAACAATTAGATCCGTGATGTGATGATCTTTCGGAAGTACGACAGGATTCTGCGCGTCTATTGTGGCATACTCGCACCTGCTGATTCTACCAAACATTCACATCACCTGATTCTCGTCTAAGAATAGTTTCATCGTGTATATTGTGCTCTCTTTAGGGAGTGCCTTTGTTGTAGCTTTTCTGTTTGAAAGAATGATCACATGTCTGCGCTTCTTTGAAGTGGTAGTTCGATACTTGCTGTAATTCCATGCTGGATTGGGGGCCGAGTTTACATTGGATCCCTGTTACTTTGCTCTGACAAATGCTTAAAAATCGAAACACGAAACCTACTGTACCGACCAATCGTTTCCAGTTGCCAACGTACTCTGTGTTTATACACGGTTTCATGGCTACTCTAAAATAGAATATGTAGGAACGTATCTCTTCCTTAATAGTTCCAGTTGTAAACGGATCAATTGGCCAGTTGTCGCGTTCTTGCCATAGACTCTTCGGACTTTTAAACCATCGACTGTTATTTCCAAGATCCGACAAACGTTGCTGTTTGATTGCTTCATCTGCCACATTCTGCTTTGTGCCGACCCACCTCCTGTTCGCTATTTCTCTGGTTTCCAGAATGTCGCTGACATGAAAGCCCACATACCGTAAACCGGGGTGACTTTGATCATCGGGGTGACTTTGATCACTCGAAACTTTTTTCGTAGATCGCTTATTAAACCAGAATAGTCTACCGAATCATTTTAATTTGAAATGATTTTTACTCTAAACTTATAAAATACTGATTTGTATATACTTTTTGAGTATATTGTCGGGTTTTTGGGTACAAAAACCACAAAAAAACCGAAATTTGGCTTCACCATATTTCACCCCGGAATATGAAAACTGACTTCAATTTGAAATCATTTTTGGAAAAATAGCTGGAAGCGGAGAATTTTAGGTAGAACCATCCAATCTTGTTCTCCATACATCAGTACATGGTTTAAAAATATTAAACTTGAAAAAAATGTGTTGCGTCTAAAAATATGTAATGATTACTTCGAAAAGTGATCGACGTCACCCCGTTTTACGGTACTGTGAATATTTTCGGTCATCGGACCGGATCTAGCACAACACGTCACGAGAGTCAGTACCAAAAGTACCGTTCGTCCACCTTAAATGATAAACTAATGGTTACGTAGTCGCGCTCCTGTTACCGCCGCTTCAAGCTTCAGTATCGAAACAAACTTGAGGGGGGTCATCCGTGATTTCGCCGCAACCATCCTTACTGGCATGGACGAATTTGTGCAACTGCACATTTCTTTCCGGACTGTTTGACACGAGCCTTCGGTAGTATATCGGTAAGCATACGCATGCTGCCTAAGCTCGACTCCTGCCAATAGAAGACAAAAGATTCGCCTGAAAGATTTCAAGCCTGCTTCTAAGGACCCTGCCACTTCCAGTTTTCCGTATCTTTCACATCCTGGCTCTCACTTGAGTACTATGGCTCCAAATTTTCATAACTTTCCCTACCCAGGAATCTTTAGCTAATTGAATGTCGTTAAAAAGTAAGAAACCAAGCAATAGTAGTCGTTTTCAAAAACTGCGAAATTCAACTAACTACGTATGAATCGTGCTCGGAAACGAATTAGTAGAATTCAGAATGTGAAAATTTTCGTAATTTTTATCTCGCGCATAAAATATATTTTGTCAAGAATTCGTGATCGAGAAAGAAATGTAACTAATAGTTATATGATTGAAAAACTTTTTAACGCCGACTTTGAATCAAATTCCAGTCTTCGACAATTTTGGCAATTCAATATGTATGATCAATAATTATACATCGCTGATGATTTTTGATGCGTAAGATATCGCTGACCCCCTTTCGGACCTTGTCATTGAAGATTAGATGTTCCAGAAAGGCAACAAAAAGTAAAGTAAATTTTCGAAATCTTCGACTGTTGTTAATTATTCTGAGGATGTTATCGGTTGAATCAGTCAAAATAAAACGGCAAAAACGAATGCAAGAAGCAATACTTCGTTTTTGTCGTTTTATTTTGACTGATTCAGGCAATAACATTTTTACGTAGACTGTTCTGAATCTACATGGCAGATTAACGGTTCTATACCACCGGGTCAGGGTTTTGTACAATATGTAGTATGAACCATTTTCTGAATTAGCCTTGTAGAACTCTTCCCACATCTCTCGGCGGACATCTTCAAAATGCTGTTCGTACATGTTTGATAAATTGCACCACGTCAATCGATTAGACGAAATGCTATAACTAATATTTCCCCAAAACACAAACCCGGGAGCTAAACACAAATGTTCCCTAGCCAACCCATCCGGCATATACGTATGTATGCTTCCAATTGATCTGCACACTGTAACGACTTTCCATTCCCTGTTCCTCTACCCGTCATTCCTTTCCAGAAATCCATCAATTCATTACTTTTTCGCCACCACCCACTGAGACAGTCAGCTAGGAGGCGTTCTATCGAAGTCAGTAACTGATAAAAAATCTATTTATCTTCCCACACCCACCACCGGTGGTACCGAAGGTGTGCAGGTGGGAGGTGGAGAAACGGTGCCAGGTCAACAAACAATCCGTACGGAAACATTGCGCGTTTCACTCGGAGACTCAACAGAACAAATATCGACGCCGACTGTCGTACCCTACCCTTGCCTTGGAGTGTTGGGTTTTGCTCCGACTCTTCTTCTTTGCAGCAATTTGGGACGAGCTCTGAGGTTCGGTTGATTCCACACACAAAAGCTGAAAGCAGCACACCGAAAGTGTTGTTAATACCTCCTTCCGTTCAACGGCAACGCCAACGATCGGAGGGTTTCGGTTCTTGGGGATGCGTGATCCCGAACCCATGTCCACAGCAGCGAACCAAAGCGGGCACAAATCCGATAGAGGATAAAAGCATCCCTCCATTCAATTCATTATTTATAAGAATTTGAGCGGAGGAGCCAAAAACCGACGATGTTCGCTCATATAGGTTGGGTAGAAGAAGTCAGTCGGGTTATGCTTGGGGTAGCAAAGGAGTGTATGTGTCAAGGAAGAAGGTTTGTTGGTTGGATGAAAAGACCACCCGCTCGCTCTACCGTTACGCCACCGCCCGGTAGAGGGCGAAGAAAAACAATTAACAAATTGAGGATTATTACATTTATGTACTCCGTCTGCCTTCAGTGAAACGATATGTTCGGTACATGAACGGAATGGGGGCGCTTGATGAGATATTCGGTGAATGAAGGGTCCATCAACAGAAGGTTAATGGTGCGTTACCTACATTTTAGCATGTGAGTGTTGAAGGACGTGTACCGGCTATTCACCAAGCAATGTAAGGTAGATGCTTTTATTTCATTCTCTGCCCCTATATTACGTTCTTCCTTTGATGATTCAACTTTAATCAAGTAAATAGCATATTACTAACTCAGTGAGCCGTTTAGGTATTGAAATCTAGCTTACTTACTCAAATAGTCCTATGTAAAAATCTCATTACTTTCTGTTCCATTGACAACAGAGCAGCAGGTAGTAAGGTTCCCGTTTCAACTTTGCCTACAATAATTTGCTTGGGCGATGACTCAATAGTAGATGGACTAAGCTTAAACAACTTTAATAGTAAATTAGCTCAAATTTACTTATATGTACTGTAGTTACATTTAGATGAAAGATATGATTTGGTAATCTTAGCTAGAGTGAACAACACAGTATATATTCAGATTATTAGCATTAACTAGCTTACGCCCAATAACACATATAAACTCCTTGAAGAACAGCATGCACAGAAATGTGCCCACTCTGCTTCCTTGTGTGATTTCTGATTTGTTACTGCACTGTGAAGAAGCTCAAAGTCCTAACTAGCATTTTGCTAGACAAATAAAGCGCCAGTTATTTAGTAGTCTTTTCGTTTCAGGCCCAAGATTTTGTTTTGGGAGGGGCTCAAAACTTCTTGCATAAATGTGTTAATTCTGGTGACTTGAGGTAGTCACTGGAAACTGAATGTAATTTTGAAAAGTTCTTAATGAAATCAGTTCCAAAACTAAGGTAATAGACAATATGTTATCTGATAAAAGAAAGGTTATAGTACATCGACGAATTTTTGCCGTTCAACTTAATTTTATATTATTAATTTACAAGTTACAATTTTCACCGTTGGAATTTGCAAACGTTGTGTGGTGGCCCGATCAGAAACACATAACAAAAATATTTCAGAACTATATCTCGCATTGTTACTTGTTATAAATTTCTGTAATTTTAACTACTAACGAGACCTAATGCATAACACAATATGTTACAAAAATTGTGTTCTGTTATAATCTTGTTATTTCATTCTGATCGGGGGGAGGGCCTATCATGCAACTTGAAGTCAAAGAATTTACGCAGTCCATCGCAGATTCATGCGATATGCGTTACGTCAATTGCCTTAGAACGATCCGCTGAAATTGCCACCATACGAAGACCCTTGTCGATTATTGGGACTACACATTTTAGAAGATCGTAGACATGCGTCGCAAGCTACCGTCGTGTCCAAGCTTCTTCTGGCTGAAGATGATGTTCCCGATCTCCTATCACAAATTAACCTCTACGCACTAACCTGAATCCTTCCTCTTTCGAACACTGCTGCAGACTGAAATGCGAAGTTAGCTACGCTGCCAACAGACTGATATTGAAAAAGACTCGTCGCTTCAACGATTTTAGCGACATATTTCACTTTACCATTAGTTCAACACAGTTTCGTAACCGTTTGTTGCCATCTTAGGTCATTTCTTTTTAGTTTAGTTCATTAAAACTCAGTGTCAGTTGGGCTTCAATTATTTAAATACAAATTCAAATACGTGAGAACAGTCTTACCATGAACATCGACAAGTTTGCACACGTGTGCAGAATTTCGTGCACGCGTTCAACCTCCAACATTCTTTGTCTTTGTGTACAGGTTCGCATCGAACAGCGAACCCAAGCGAACGATGTGCAAACTTAGGTTTGAACACCGTGTACGTACAATGTGTGCGTACATAAGAAAGGAACACACAAAACAGAATGAGTCAATGCTAGTGATGATGGGTGAGAGAAAGAGAAAACTAGTATGAAGAACCTGTGTGTACGAACACCACGTACGTACATGGGGTTCGGTTGTGCAGACGAACATGTGCTCCTGTTTTGGTAAGCATTAGCGCGTTCGAGTTTGCACACAAAATGATAGTATATGATGAGCACAGAACTATAGCAAACATGGTGTTCGATATTCATTTGGGAAGACTGCGTGAGAATGCGAAATTCGCCACATGTCTTCTGATCAGGCAGGCGATTTGTATATGCGGAGAAACGGTTCAACTCCTGTTTAACTCAAATTTTTAACATTTTCAATTAAAATGATAATACATTAAAGACTATTTTCGAGACACTTTAAACTCGTTTTTCTCGAAATCAACATTTTGTCATTTAGTCCGGCGGTCTGACTTAACACCGACCAATTGTAATCGAAAAGGCAAACCCAAAGGCGTACCGTTAGACAGAGCCGTAGTGTATCCTTCTGGCGCCCTTGGCGAAGTCTCAGTTTTGCGCCCCTTTGGTGTTAACTTTGTCATTCTTTTTTGTTCGACTTTCGGACAATGATTTCGTATGTACATGGAAATGATTCCGCTCTCTTAAGGCGGTGGCCACAAAGGCATCACATAGAAATGTGAATACAACATACGCTGTATAACATTCCACTGACAAAAATTCGAGAAACAGGTGTTTCAGTTTGCTAACACCAAGTGCTTTCGAAAATTGGAAGGGTCAAAGTAATGTTACAATGCAGTCGGATATTTCCTCGTTTATCGATAATCCCATGAAAAGTTTTGTTGACTTGACAAAACAGTTTCGGTTAAAAACCGTTGAGAATGTCATTCCTTGAGGACCCCCAGACTTTCCACATGTTTGCAGGTTTGTCCTTTGGATTGTCTTTCAATTTATTATATCCGCCGCAATTTCTGTCTCTGCCTTCGTATTCTTTAAGTTTTCACTTCTTTAATTTTTTTAATAATTCGTTTAGTAGACAGTGGTTCTTTTATCTATTTATATCTATTTCCAACAATAAAAATTAATAATAAATTTTAATGGTTGTCCAGCAGATCTCGCGCAAGGTCTTAGCCATTGCATATGAATACTTGTTTACGAGGCGGAGAAAAATTTTTTCCTCACCAACTGCATATAGGGGGTCATTCATATCTATCTCGCTATTGAACACCGATTGTACCGTCCGTCCGGACGATATAGCCATCATGTTGCTCGTTTGGCAAGCGAGCGACGAATGATTAAACGAATACCCGGAACCTCTATCTATAAACGATTCGTATTTGATTTAGTCACTTTCATTTGCTTGTAATTATTGTTGTCTCTGAGCTTCCATCATTTTATCGACATTATATAAACATTAATTTTAAGAGATAAATCTAAAAAATACGGTAGATAGTTTACATGATTGTGATATGTGGCAGAACGGGTTACACGGATCATTTACTGATAATTTTTGGTTCCAACTCCAATGAGGCTACATAAGGCAGTGATGACTCAACGGAATTTTACGACACACTAATCAGCAACCGCTTGCCGGGGTGAACAGGTTTCCCATACTTTCGTTTGCAACACGCAAAAGCTTCATTCAGAGTAATTCACATCGTTTGAAACAGTAGTGCATGTAAATCGGTAACTATCAACATCTTCTATCTCCTAGTCGCCGTCGGCGAATGTGGCGCACTCGAAACGAAACTTTTGCCCACTTTTGTTACAAGCCACTGATGGTTAAATAATATCAGAACAACCTCATCCAACGGATGTTTTCAACAACAAACTTCACCAATGTGGTGTAGCCTCGATAGTTCTACCCTGCTGCTGGCCTGAGGCAAATCGCATGTATCGTAAGTATCATACTCTGCCACTACTCGGTTACCATCCCCCCTTTTTTGAAGGCCAGTCGGTGTCTACCAGTTTTATACTTTTGTGGCATGTTAATGTTCTTTGGGTACAGTTGACTGAGGTGACTTCAGTTTGAAATTACTTACTCCCAAGCTGTCAACTGATATGGAAATGGTACCTTGAAACAATTTGTTTCGATTCAACACCTGTGGCTTTTATCCAAGTTAGTAAATGCCAAAAGTAGCACCAGCTGTCGGTACCTCACTGGAATCAGTTAGGACGAATCTGACAATGGGGCAGATCTAACTACGGTAGGAACGTTTCTCCGGTTACATGCATCCCATTCCACAAGTGAATGTGTTGTGTACCTACTTTGATTTCTGTGTAACATCATTTTCCGACCCACATCCATGGTGAAAGCTAGCTGTTCACATTCTCGAGTAGCTCATCGCGCAGAGGTTGCGAAACATTGTATCGAGTACCTGTACTTCTCTAGTGTGATGGTGCTGCAGTAGGTATATAACGAAGTGAAGATCGGCAGCGAATGTTCGTCCTTAACTGTGGCGAAATCGATTTCCTTCGGGCTAGCGATACTTTTTCTCATATTTTCCAAGCACAAAAGACACACGAGAAGACTGTCACTATTCTACACTCCAGCGAGAAGTGATTTTCAATGACAAGAACCAGCTGCGGAACTGTGCACCGAATGTCAACAATTGTCCCTCTTTTCAGCGATGGCATGCCTTCATTGTATTGTCGTGTCACGAAACAGGGGCTGGCATTCAGCGATGTGCGGTTATCCGGAGAAAAATTACATGATTTATGGGTGGCTTCAAGTTCAGGCGGACAGCTGATTGTTGCCCAGTCATCAGCAGTCAATTTTCGGTGGATTATGGCTTCAAGTTCAGGCGGACAGCTGATTGTTGCCCAGTCATCAGCAGTCAATTTTCGGTGGATTATTTCGGTTCCGTCACGATCGAATGCTATCGACTGACTACATCTATCACAGCGCAGAATTATGGTTGGTTCATGAGTGGGCATTGTTCTCGATTCTATCACCACACACATACACACTATCGAATCAATATCGGTCCTTCCATCGCCGTTCGAGATTCGTTGTTGTCGCTTGGTGCTAGCTCTAGTGACGATAGTAGGTACCAGCAAAGTGCAGGTTGACTGAGCAGTGCTGTGTCATTTGAGTAGAATTTCGTCGGTGCAGTGAACCGAGCAGCCCCATCAATTTCATCGTTCGAAAAGTCATAATTGGAACTTTTTAACTAGCTCCAACTCGATGATTTTGTGATTATATTTGAGACATATTTTTTTCTCTTGATTATATTTTGTTACAAAAAGGTGTTCCTTGCTTGGATTTGCGTATGTAAAACTAGCTTCAAATATATTAGAGTGTTGAATCGGATATGATCTTCAAGCGTGAAAATCGTACAGGAGCTATTGGATGCAAGATTTCAGCAAAAACTGTACAAAATATATCCCGTTCTTACAAAGTATTTTTTCTTTATCCAACTTTCAATTTTTAATGTAACGTTGCACGGATTTTCATTCAAGGGAATTGTTCAATTTTATTCACTTTTTGTACTAGAGGCTCATCCTTGCGGTTTTTTTCAAGAGACCTTTTAAGCGATTCTCATGCTGAAAGATTCTTGTCTGATTTTTACGTTTTATGTTTATATCCAATTTTTACATTCTAATATATTTAAAGTGGGTTTTACGAAGCATGTCCTGTCCTTACGACTCCACGGTCACCCAATTATAACTATAGTGTATCGAAAAGTATTTTTTTTTTCCTTTCTCATATAGAATGGTTATGCACCAGTGATGTCATGCATGCTATCGTTCGTAAAGTCGACTTTTAAATCGAAGACCGAAGGGTTGATTCCTATATACCAATTGACTTAGTTCGACGAGATCGGTAAATTTCTGTATGTGTGTGTGTATTTGTTTTTATGCATTCTACAACGTAGCTCACTTTTCTCAGTGATGGATGGGCCAATTTTAAATATATTAGGCCCAAACGAAAGCTGTAACTTTGCCACAAGCTACTATTTAATCAATTAGCTAACAACACTTGACCTTTTTATTTGTTTTTAATTATTGCATGACTATTGTTTTTGTGTACTGGAGTTTAAGAAATTAGATTAGTATTAAGGCCAACATCATTGGGGCTTTGATATGCCTGTATTGATGTATTGAACAAATAAACAATAAACAATTTAATTTCATTTGGATCGGAGTTTTGGTTCCAGAGTAACGGGTTAAAAAGTGTGATATTAAATGATGCACGATGTATTAAAATGAATGCAAAATATCTTGAATTAGCAATTAAAAATCACTAATGGCCAATTAAAGTCACTTTGACCACATAGGCCATCTAAGACGGTCCCTTGAGACCCCGGAGAACTTGCAAGGTTCCCAAATTAATATCACTCTTATTTCTTAGATTCCTGACCGATTTGGAGAATCCTTATTTATTAATATAACGACACTCTTGTTGACTGCTGTTGATTTTTCTTTCGGTATGACTTTTAGTTCGGGAGATATAGGTATTGTAGGTCTGGATCACGGATGGCCAATCAAAGTGTCTTTGAACACATTGCTCACCATCGACAATTCCAGCAGTGCCGGGGGAAATTATGATATGTATTCCAAAATTAAAACAACATGCACAGAAAAAAAATCGTTCATAAATTCATGAAAAAAATCACGATGTCGTCAGCTGAACGATTTACGAAACCCGTATCCAAGTTCCTGAAATTATGAATAATAAACCTCGTATTCATGAAACTGTTTTCAAAAAACTGGTTCGCACAAAATATATGCATGACAAAACAGATCCTTGTTCATAATTTGGGAATACACAGCAGACAAATAAACGATTTTTTTTATAATTCGTTTATTTGACACGGCTCATAGCGGTAGCTTAACGGAACCGTGGATCTTTTATATATTTACAAATGTAAAAATAAAAATATAAACAAATATTATTATAATATTGGATCTCGTGCGCGCAACTTTTTATTGCGAGCGGAGACCTTCTTTCGCGGGGATTGCTGGCAACCTTCATCTGGGGGGTCATTTAATATTTTTTTTGTTTTTCACGTCCAGGTCGAAGCCGGCTTGGTGTCCGCGATCAGATGTTTTTCCCTGTTTCTTGCACTTATTGTTGAGCAGCGTAAATCCGTCACTGTTAATGTTATCCTTGCCAATGTTGTTCACAGTTGATTTTGCGGTACTGGATGCTTCTTTTGTGGTTGTCATTACGGTCTGTGCAACTGCTTCCACAAATTTGGCCACCGTTTGTGGCTCAGGCATTGGTATTGAAAACTCTGTTTTGGGTTGGTTTGCCGTAGATGAGTTGGCAATTGGTTGAGATGCGTCTTCCTCTGCATCTTCCGCGCAAGGTTGTCCATGATGAGCTGTCTGAATGCAATACTTGCACATAGGAGTTTGCCCCTCATGGGTGCATAGTGTAGTTTGCATATTTGTAGTTCCGTGAGTTTTGAGTTTTATTGTCAAGTAGGAGGGTATAGGCCTTTCAACTCGCATCCTCACTACAAAAACGCCGTTAGGAGTACCCGGGAACAAGTTTCTCCAAGTATCAGGTGTAACGGATTCTACTTCTCCGTATTGCGACATGCATTTTGCAATTGGCTCAGGAGGGGTTCGAGGTGATAGGTCATATAACCTTACATCTATATAATCATTCTCAATATATACGGGAATCTTAATTCCAACGTTGTCACTTTCAACCAAGTGTTTTAAGTTGTTCTTTAAAACGAAACGCTCGGTTTGTGCTAAAGTGTTGAATGATATTAACACTGCACTGCGAAGATGATGATACTGAAGGTACAACACTTCCGTAAGCCTAAGTTGCATTTTTGCATTTTTTTTTCAGAAGGTATTCCACTTCACTAAAACTCGGTCGTTTTAAACAAAATTTTAAGTCAATGACCGCAGCGTTGGGACGGAGTAGAGCTTTTTGGTCAACTTTACTCATGATAACAAGAATAATCCGATGTTTCCTTTGTTCTCGAAACAATGCACACTAGAGGCCTGTTGTTCACTTCACTCGATTGTACGTCTGACTGCGGCAGAAGTAGAAATTAGACTGTGGCAAATAAACGATATTCATAATTGCAGGAGCTTATCGCGATATTTGTGATTTATCATAACGTTACCGTGATTTTTTATTCATGAATTTACTATCGGATTTTTCTGTCAAAGTAGCTTGTTCTATGTTCATGATTGCAGGATCTTTGTCGCGATTTTCGTAATTCCTATTCGCGATATCGTGATATTTCAGTCATGATTACAGTGACTTATGTTCATTTTTTCAGAATCTTTGGTCACGATTTTTGGTATTTTAATATCGAATAATGTGATTTGTATTCATGGTTTCAGAATCTTAGTTATGATTTTTGCAATTTTTATTCACAACAACACAATAAGAATGATTTATGTTCATGATTTCAGGATCTTAGTCACGATCGATTTTTAATATTTTTGTAGTGTGATTTATGTCCTTCATTTTAAATCACGATTTTCGCAATTTATCTGCTCGTTATCTTGATATTTTATTCTATAGTTTACTTTCGAATTTGACACGTGAAACGATGTGACTTGTGTTCATGATATTCGTAATTTCTCTTCGTCTTATCGCAATCTGTTGTATTTTGGTAATCATCGGTTTTTTTACTCGGAGTAACGTGACAATACGAGCAGGAACATAAAAGTGTGTTCTAATTGCGGTATCGTGTGCTGTGAATTATATCACGTACACGATATGTGGCTCTACGTTTTTGGTGCTCAGCGCAGTTTACTTTTTCTTATTGACACTGAACCTTATCAAATGAATAACGATATTCTATGTCCTAATTGATTTCTTATATCTACTGTTCGTGCCTATTACTGGTCGCTAGCAGCTGGGCATATATGACAATTCATGAAGTAGTGCATGGAACAAAAATTATTCTACGAATAATATTCCAAATTTTGTGTAATAGTTCACGTGAAAATTTCATGACGATGTTGGATGAAATTGAAAACGATTGAGGTTTTATTTAAGCTTTCAATCCAGAGAAAATATAACAACGGTCTATATACTTTTCATCCGACGTTTCGGTGTCATATATTATGCCTTTTTCAAGGAATCTAAAACAATTACGCTAAGTCACATTTATGATTCAAGATACAATGATTTGCTTAAAACACTTACTAGTCAAGCATACCTTTGTTTTCCGGTATTGTCGTTATACTAGGGTGCTGTTTTTCAAAAATATTGATTGTATGTCCCTCTTTTGCCTTTCAATTTGAACTTAATTCTATGCATATTACTTGCATTGTATTAGCAATAGATACCGTTCGTAGTGTTTTTTTCTTATCCGAAAACGAAATCTGTTTCGGGTTTGCTGTTGCCTTGTATTGTGTTTGCAGGTGTACTGAAATATGTCAGAGATCGCTTCGTTTAGTGACTATGTGTGGTTTGTTTACAATGTGGCATGTCTCGAGATTTGCTAAGTTGTGTTTCTTCCATGTGCTATCTAATACTTCTGCTCGATTAAAGTCAATGGCATGATGTTGTTATGCGCTGTGGTACAGAAGTGCTGTCCTCTCCCTTAGTCTGATCATCTCCTCGTACTCTGCAGTCAGACCATCACTCTATAGCTCTTGTAACCGAATTAGTAAGAGTTACAAGCAAATCAAGTACGTATTTAAAGCAAATCAATGTGACTAAGTGTAATTGTTTTAGATTCCTTGAAAAAGGCGCAATATATGTCGCCGAAACGTCGGAGTAAAGATACACAGACCGTTGTTACATTTTAACCAGACTAAAAACTGAAATATAACCTCAAACTCTACCAACAGTCGAAAATCTTTCAAGATATCTTCTAAATATCACCAGCACGCAAAATAGATCGTAAGTCATGGGTAAGATTGTTCGGCATGCAGTCTTTAAAGTAATCTGGATCGATTTTCACTTTCTCTCCCACGTTTCGACAATGTGTTTTCGTCTTCCTCAGGGGTTAAATGTCTTCTGTCCGTTTGTCTGTAGTCCTTTTGTAAAAGTATCTAAATGTTCTTTCGTTGGTTTCTGTGGCGCATCTGGTTACTGTATTTTTTCTAAAACATATGAATGTATAACTCATCTTCAAAACTGCACCATCGGTATGAACTCAAACCATTGTTAACGTTCAGCAACTCCCACTGTGTGTTGGCATATCTTTCTGGAATTTTCTATCTACAATCGCTAGAAATAACCACCGTACAATTCCAAGTTGTTGTCGATGCAAAAATTTTCATTTGCGCGAACGATGACTGCAAAGTTTCTAAGTTACAAACATCGGATCGATCTGAAACATATCTTGGAAAACGAAAAGCTATATGAATAACTCCAAGCAACGACGTAGTCAAGAGAAGGCTTCAGGATTCAACCACACCCCCTGCTCCCACAAAAAAAAATAATAGGATTGATGAGAATAATTCATTGATGCTGACTGACTTCATTCAATATTACAATAATAATTATTAATTCAGTACATTGATAACCTGTCATTTTAACCCTTTCATGTTCAACTTTTTTCTAGTGCATGTAGGGTTTCAAAATTATTTTTCCTTGAAAACGGTAAGATCAAGAAACACAAAAAGTCTTATTTCATAAAGATAGGTGCTTCCCTTGCAGTGCTAGAAGCTGCTCAATTTTTACCTTCCAATGCTCAATACAATTCTCTTAGAATATTTACAATACAGGTATACATCGATAGTACGTAGTACGTACCTACGATACCTTCGCTATCGAAACACAAAAATAAATTTCAAAATATTATTTTTTATGTTTGATATTGATTGAAACCTTATAAAAATAATATTTATCACTTAATTAATCCCCATATTAGTGATAAACTGTTCTATTACTGGGTACTTAATTTTAGAAGAATGGTTTTCTACAACCAGAATGGTTGAAAAATGCATGGAAAAACATTTCCTCGGGGTCGTACAATTTGTATTTTGTTATAAAAAACTGAAAGCAATAAGACGTCTCTGATTATTGTAGCATCTCCGAGAATTTCTGATAAATTCTTTGAATTTGGTAGCATTTCCTTGAGCGTGGTGTCATTCAAAATTGTTCTACAAACAGGATTACGTATTGTTGTTTTATTCCTTATATTTTTGAACAAAACGACGGACAAACGCGAATTGATATTAAATATATTAATTATGACAATATATGAGCTGAAAGTTATATAAACCATAGGTCCTTGTCATACCTTAATCCTTGAACCACGCCAATATGCTGAATACTTTTTCGCATAATATTGACATAAGAGGACGGTGCCGGTGGTTGAGTGGTAAGCGGTCTGAGTTCAATCCCAACCGAGGTCGTTGAGATTTTTCTGAGGTGAAAAAATCTGTGGTCTCGTCCTCCTTCGGAAGGCGAGTAAGGCCGTTGGCCCCCGGTCCATGAGTTTGATGGGTCTACTGATTCCCTGTGCAACATCAGCTAGTCCAGATCGATAACGGAGTGGCAGCCAGGGGCGGTCATACCAGTTCAAGCCCACTCGCACAACATTGACATGCGAGGTATGGAGACAAACGCTCGTTTAGCTGCGTTTGTCCAGCTCTGTGGGTCATACGAGCCTCCATCGAAGCTGCAAGGTGTGCTTGATCCGACTCTTACATTCCATCCAAAACATTGTATCTCCTAGAATGAAAGGAATTCAGCACTCACATTTTATGTAGATGCTCTAGATAGTTAGTATACCTTCAAAGTTGCTAAAATCTTGTTTGATCTTCGGAAAAATTCTCTAAATTTTACAGGTAACCTTGAAGTTAGTAATACTTCTTTGATACTTGTGGGACATGCCTTCCATAAAGCATGCAGACAGTTTTGGTCAGACTTTCCGAATTTTGTAAGTTTTTTTCGAAATACTTTATTGAAGTTAACTGTGAGTTTCAAGAAATTTATTTAAAGTCCGTAGTAATTTCTTTAAAGTTTGCAAGAATTTTGTAAAACTTGCAGGCACCCCTTGATGTTTGAGATTTTGCAGAAATCCTTTAAATATTATTGAAACTTCATGAACTTTCCAGAGATTTTAAAGATTTTACCCAAGGTTGTAGGATTTTTTGATGTTCGCAGAATTACCTACAGTGTGGTAAAATATGCGTGAACATTGTGAACACCCTGCGATTTATAGGAATTGAAGTAATTTTCTAAATTTCATACAACCTTCGAAGTGTCATCCTTAAAGTTCATTGAGATTCTCTGAAATTAGATAAAAAACTGAACGGTCAGAATTTCGCACAAATTGTCTGAAGTTCTTTGTAAGTTAGCAAGCTCCCGAAATTTATAAGACTTTCAAGATACTTGTAAGACGTCCTTAAAGTTTGAAGGTTTTTTTTCCATACTTGATAGATTTTCACGATGTATTTATGGCTTACTTGAACTTTGGAATACTTTGCTTGATTTCGCATAACTACTCTGAGTAGGACAGAACTCTTGACATAACCTCTCTAAAGTATGCAGAAGATACTTGAAACTTGTAAAACTTCTATAAAATGTGTCGCATTTTGTTGAGGTTTACAAAATCAAACAAAAAAAATTGTTGGTAGATGTACGTACTATCGAGGCAAAATGTACGCACTATCGAGGGTACGCACTATCGAGGGTACGTATTATCGAGGTATACCTGTAGTCCAATTGCATGGAAAACGTAGCCATAGACAGGTTAAATTGATAAGTTTTATCAGTTTTCAAAAATATTGCACCATTACGAAGATATATGAAAAATTCATTTTCCGTCATCAACGTAAACTGTCCCTGGCACCACTGCTCTAGCAGAATCCAATCAGACTAATTGCATTAACTTCAATTCAAAAGCTGATCCTTGTAATTGTTAATGTTCAAATGCAAGACAATAGTAACATTTATTTGCATTACTTCTTTTACGAGCAAATCTTGCTTCAATCAAAAGTTATAGCTGTTTACAAACGCTGTTGTCCGCAAACAACATGGGCATGAATGGGTTAAACATCATGAGGACTTTTGAAAAGTTGTGGGAATGGGATCCTGACCTGCAACTGATCTATTGGTCTGGATCTAACAGTTGTCTAATCACATCAGTATCACATACCTGCCTGAAAACATTCCAATAGACACTCATTTCAGAGTTCTAAAATCAATCATAATCATCCTATCATATTGAGCTCACTTTTGAATGGATGTCCTGTAGTATGGATTAGGGTATTTTTTTAATAGGAAGCGAAGTTGGAAACACAGAAACATGAAACATAGAACTGCTCACCGAAAAATTGCGCAACATTCAACATTTGCTGAGCATGCCTTTATTTTGGGAATGCGTAGAGTTGAGACGACAACGTAATAACGAGGATAACACTTTCCGAAAGTAGAGTAAAACTTATGAAAAATGGCGTTTTACGTTCGACTCTAGTAGGTCCGGATCCTTGTATTACCAATTATATGAATAGGTAAAATAAATGTTCGCAAACAGTAATTTAAGGTCAAGATTACATCATTTTGCAACCGCCAATTTCGGAGGTTTAGTATCTTCGATGAATTTTACGTTAAACAGCACATCATCTGATAAAATAACTTTGGCGTTGTATCTAGACCAACAATGGGCGGAAGTCCAAATGAGAGTAATAATTTCTCCATAACTTTAAAACTTCAAATATGACGGTTTCGGAATTATGCCATTTGGACATTAAGTTCGATTTGCACCAAACCCCCACCAAACCGAATTTCTAGCTACGCCGCTGACCCTAAGTAAGTAGAAACCAAGTCGTTCCACACTCGTCCACAAGAAACTTCTTCGAATACTGCCTATCTATTATAATACAGTGAAAACCCCATTTGATCAGCATATTTTTCTTACCTTAAAGATGCAAATATGCAAAAATAAAAAAAATCATTTTTTTTTTTAATTTGCGGTAGAAGACCCCTTTAAGAGAAATTTATGTTATATAATCAGAAATAGCTATCAGACTAGATCAAGGGAAGGGAAGAATATTTTAACAGCTTCAGTTTATTATAAAGAAGGAGAGAAATGTGTCCCGATTTAGTCAATGTCAGCTTAAAACACTGGCTGATAAAAACTATAATTATTATTCACTGTGCCCCAGGTACATCCCATTTTTGAGGATATTTTTTCAATTGCATCGAACTACACCAATTTTTTGGTAATTTTCAAGGGGTTATTTTATCGACTTCTTCCAAAATTTTGGTGAACCTTTTCCCATTCGTGCGATAGTTTATGTTAAAAGAGCATCCCAAATTAATTAGTATACTTAAGGGCTTATATGTTGCAGATTGAGAAAATACAGAAATTTTCAGCTTTTTTCCTACAAAAGCTTCTTAAATAACTTTTCCTAATAAGGTTGTAAAATTTTAAAAGTATTTGAGAATTATTAATAGCTTTAGTAAACGGAGTAGTGACCGTCGCTCCACAACGCAGTTTATTTTCATGGCTTGCTGTGAGTACGATTTCTCGAATTGCTGAACTGAAAATTATGAAATAGAGGTTAGTTTTTAGAATTCTTTACAGATTTACCCCCGCCGAAAATTGCGCAAATGGCTCGGAATGAGACCCGCTGGTGCCCTAAAACGATTTCGTTAGATTTTCAGAGCAGCGTGCACCCAGTGTACAAACACAAGTGACGGAAGGTTATCGAAAAGTTTCGTGGAAACGTAAATTCCAGTGATGATGATTTTCGTTAACGGGTTTCGAGAGTTTTTATTTGTTCTTTGACATTAGGATGATAATAATTCCAATCAAAGATACTACTGGGAAGTCACTTTGAGAAAAAGGCGATATCGAAGTAAAGTTTGAACTATGCACACATGCACTTCAGAGGTAGCGAGATATCAAGAGCTGCAATTTCAGTTCTAAGTTCTCTGCATGTGTTATCAAAAACACCGCGAAACATAAAATTCTAAATATGCTCAATCGATATAATATCCGAAGAGTGATAAGAGTTATAAGAAATGTCCCATCACACTGTTAAAACGTTTTTTATTACAAATTCAGAATATTTTATGCGAAATTGAGAAAAATCGTGCGTAGTCAAGGAACTGAATAAGTCCGAGAAAATGCTTGTACATGCCATTTTCAACCATTCTGGTTGTAGCAAACCGTTCATCTAAAACCAAGTACACAGTGATTGAATAGTTTATCACTAATATGGGGATTAATTTAGCGATGAATCTTATTTTTTTAAGTTTTCATTCAATATTAAACATAAAAAGTAATATTTTGAAATTTATTTTTGTGATTCGATAGTACGTACACTAAGCGAAGCGAAGGTGTACGTACTATCGAGGTATACCTGTACTTTAAGTGATTCTTAACGTGTTTAGTTTTGGGTTCAGTTACTCTAAATCCTTCAGTATGATAAAAGAAAGCAATTAAATCATTGCCTTTAAATGACGACAACCAAACTCTCACATGGAAGCAATCCCACCGCATCGCTCGAAACATCCGGGCAGCAAAAAAGTTCTTGACAGACAACGGCTTCGAATTGTGGACCTCGAACAGCGGTCACGTAAGCTGGTTTTTCTGCATGACATTCATAATTATTATCATTTGTTATGATCTGTAAACATGATAATAATTTGTTATGATCAAGATATAAAAAATCAGGGAAAAACGAGCATTTTTCCATGTCCTAGTCAGTTGCCGTACGTGTGTTCGAACCCCTTTTTTGCCTTCAGTAAGCAAACATTCTTACTACACCCCCTACATTTTGAATATTATAAAGCGACACTAAAACACTTTTCTAAAAACAGTTCTCTTCTTCTTTTTTATTTAATTTTTTAAGCATTTGAAGCCTCTAGAGCTTACTAAAATATTTATTTCGCTGAAAACTCGCTGATACAATTTTATTTAGTACATTCCAAACCTATCGCTATTCACACGGACGGAAAAACGTCACCTTCCTTCCATCCGTGGTGATTATTAACACTTTCACTTGTCACACTACCAACGGGGTGGGGGAAAAACGGCAACGCCAGCATAACGAAGTAGGCCAAATGTTCCGGCACGAAAGTAATCGCTGCAGCAGATGGAACGTCTCTGTAAGTGACAGCACAAATCTGACATTCCACCGCGCAAAACTCGTGTCGGATTGTTAACATGGTTAGCAAAGTTTTGCTTCTTCGCTTCCCGACAAAATTGTCATCTGCTGCTGTGGCAGCTTGCCGGTGACAGCCCACCTGGTTGACTGTCGCCATCGCACAATCCGACACCATCTCCCGTTTTTCCATTGGGCAATGCCGTGCACGTCTACGAGCCAACCCGAATCAACGTACCGGAGCCGATTCCGCAGTGAAAGGTTATAAAAAGTTAATTATTTTATATGAGATACGTGACAAATCTACACTCTCGTTACCGGATGCTTCACTATAACACGCCGAACCCTTTCACCCCCTCCGGGTGGATTTCCACCATCCGCTTCCGAGGGATCTAATTGCACCACGGTAGAGTCGTTTCCGTTTCGTTGGCTTTGAAAAATTTGTCGTTGGCTTGTTGAACGTCGGAAGAGCAGTACCGTGGGTTCGGGCGGGACTGGTGGAACTGGAATGGACTCGAGTTTAACCTACTTCGGAGAGCTCGAGCCGGTCGCCAGGGTTATCTTCTTTGCTTTGTTTTCCGCTCTAGCTAGGGGTCATGAACAGGGAGCTTCGGCAATCAGAATGGATGAGAATCTGTGCCCGTGTGGTGATGGGGATGTTTGGAGAAGGGTTATCGGGGTAGGAAAACATCATTTAGTAATTACAACCGGTTCGCTCTTGGTAAGGTTAAATAGGAGGGTATTTTAAGCTCATTGGTACACCCAAAGTGGCACTGTAATGTACTGAACCTTTCTAACCTTTTAAAAAACAAATTTGTCTGCGACAAATTTCGGTTAAATTAAATCAAATTAGAAAAAAAATGGTCAAATGGATGCTACAAAAAGCATCGTTTTGCAAACCAGTCAAAAACCACCCTAAGTGTATGAAGAACTCACATCCAGAGACTATACTATAACACTGGTGATGCGATCTCCGGTCCCTATGTGACCAATGAAAAAATAGTTCGCATTAAAATCCCTATCAATTGGTAATGCCATAATAAAGATTCCAAATTTATTTCGGTCAGGAGATTAAACAAAGATCCGATTCGTTATAACAAAAACAATATTAAAATTCTGTGTGTGAATTTGACGCAATCCGCCTGGACAAATGGTGAAATATGTGCACATGTGTGCACACACAAAAAAAAGTACAACGGGAACTGGCAAAAGGCGATTACCTCTGATTCATTGCATGTCTCACCCACAGACAGTTGTTCCCGAAGCCAGCAGAATTACACAATTCAACGGCAGCCAACTAGCCGCAACTGGAGAGAGCATCAACGATAAATTTATCTCTCACGAGGGAGTAGGTACTTTTTTTTACTGCCGAAGGATGCAGTTTTCGAGTCCGAGTCATACTCCACCCTCAGTTCAGGGACACACCGCAACGATTCGCCAAGGATCCGGCTAGGCATCGGGAATTAAGTGAGAAGCATTGCACAGAGGTCCCACATAAAAGTGGTCCAATTTGTCGATACATAGCTGCCCGCCCTGCTTGGTGCAATGAGAAACGGTTCCACCACCATCTGACGATTGTCTGTGTCTGTAGAGGAGAAGGTCCCAGCGAGGAGGACTCAGTCGACACTCCTTGCCAGCCACATCCCATTTACAGCCGCCATTCGTGGCCGTGACGGGGGTGTGGGGAAGGAGGCGGTGGTGTTGTTGGCTGTCCAAATGGTGGCAAGTATTGTTTGAAACTGATGTTGGAAGCGATTCTGGGAATGAGCATAGGAAACCCGGGATGTGAATCCTTGTTCTTCCATGACACATGGAAAGTCACTCCATAGCGGTACAATGTCTGTCCGCTGGGATTGGGGCCTGGCGTGGAATAACTTTGGACTGTACTCCGCCCGAGGCAGCTTGATGAAAAGTAAATATAGCATAAGCACAAAACCGGTAGCAGCTAGAAGTGGATTATCGATTTTCCTCCGGGAAGGGGCGATGCCGTGGGGCCAGGTGCTGCCGGGACTTACCCGGTGATATTTTATGAGCCATAATTTTGCGGGTTTCGTGTGGAGAATAATGGAGCTGTTGTAATCGTGGCGCGGGCTACGGAACGATACATTATTCATCTTCTCTATAGGTTATTATTATAAATGGTCTGAAACTAATATGTGTGTGTATGTGTGTGAATCACAACATGATTGAAATAAATTTGATATTTAGCTTTGATCTGGCATTTTAATGAGCGGGTTATAGGTTATTTAACTGTAACTAGGTACGAGAAAAAAAGATCGAGAACGGGCGTTATAATTGTTGTGCTCATTAAACTGACAACATGAGCTACATCATTGCTAACCACGCCCACGGTCGTCTTCACAGATTTTTCGAAAAAATATGGAGTAAGGTTGTAGCTATAGACGGAGACGTTATAGTTGTGAACCATTTGTAGTTATGATCAAATGTATTCCAGCAACACCTTTTGGATCATTTGCTTGTTCCTCATCTCTAGGCGAGATTCTAAAAAAAATCGTTGGGCAAATATTTGTATTCATTTTATATATCTTTGACTCGGCTCAAGTGCATTAGCTTAACTGAGTCGTTTTTTTATTTGTTGTTTCCACAACGCGATAAAAACAACTTTAACTATTTTCTGTCCATTTAAAACCGTTGTTTTGCTACGTGCTGGGATGTTGATGAAGAACTCCGCACTTTCTCATGGAATTTCACACTCAATTTTTCACGGAATTTCGCACGAAATTTCACACGAAATTTCGCATAGAATTTCGCACGGAATTTCGCACGAAATATCACTCTGAAATTCGCACAAAATTTCGCAAGAAATTTCACACGGAATTTCACTCGAATTTCGCACGAGATTTTGCACGGTATTTCGCACGAAATTTCACACGGAAATCCACTAGAATTTCTTATGGAATTTCACAATAAATTTCGCACGGAATTTCGCATGAAATTTTAAACTCAATTTTGCATAGAATTTTGCACGGAATTTCGCACAAAATTTTGCATGGAATTCCGCACGGAATTTCGCACGAAATGTCACAGGAAATTTCGCACGGAATTTCACTCGAATTTTGCACGGAATTTCACACTGAATTTCGCAAAGAATTTCGCAAGAAATTTTACACTCAATTTTGCACAGAATTTCGCACGGAATTTCGTACAAATTTTCGCACGAAATTTCACGCGAAATTTCGCATGGAATTTCGCACGGAATTTCGCACGAAATACCACACGGAATTTCGCACGGAATTTCGCACGAAATACCAAACGGAATTTTGCACGGAATTTCATTCGAATTTCGCACGGAATTTCGAAGGAAATTTCGCATGGAATTTCACACGAAATTTCGCACAGAATTTCCCACTGAATTCCGCACAAAATTTCGCACGAAATTTTACGCGAAATTTCGAGCGATATTTCGCATGGAATTTCGCACGGAATTTCAGTCGATTTTTGCACGAAATTTCAAACGAAAATTCGCACGGAATTTCACACAAAATTTCGCACGGAATGTCACACTGAATTTTGCAGAAAATTTCGCACAGATTTTCACACGAAATGTCGCACGGCAATTTGCATGGAATTTCGCACGGAATTCGCGCGGGATTTTGTGCGTGATTTAGCGTGGAATTTCGAGAGAAATTTCTCTCGGAATTTCGCATGGAATTTGCACGAAATTTTTCACGGAGTTTCACACGCGATTTGGCACGAAATTTCACACGGAATTTCACTCGAATTTCGCATGGAATTTTTGAAAGGAGTTTCGCGCGGGATTTCGAACGAAATTTTGCACGGAATGTCGTCCGAAATTTCTCACCGAATTTCACACGAAATGTCGCACGGTATTTTGCACGAAATTTCGCAGTGAATTTCGCACGAAATATCACTCTGAATTTCGCACAGAATTTCGCAAGAATTTTCACACGGAATTTCACTCGAATTTCGCACGAGATTTTGCACGGTATTTCGCACGAAATTTCACACGGAATTCCACTAGAATTTCTTATGGAATTTCACAATTAATTTCACACGGGATTTCGCATGAAATTTTACACTCAATTTTGCATAGAATTTTGCACGGAATTTCGTACAAAATTTCGAATGGAATTCCGCACGAAATTTCGCACGAAATATCACAGGAAATTTCGCACGGAATTTCACTCGAATTTTTCACGGAATTTCACACTGAATTTCGCACGGAATTTCACAGTAAATTTCGCAAAGAATTTCGCAGGAAATTTTACACTCAATTTTGCACAGAATTTCGCACGGAATTTCGTACAAATTTTCGCACGAAATTTCACGCGAAATTTCGAATGGAATTTCGCACGAAATACCACACGGAATTTCACTCGAATTTCGCACGGAATTTCAAAGGAAATTTCGCACGGAATTTCACACGAAATTTCGCACAGAATTTCCCACTGAATTCCGCACAAAATTTCGCACGAAATTTTACGCGAAATTTCGAGCGATATTTCGCATGGAATTTCGCACGGAATTTCAGTCGAATTTTGCACGGAATTTCAAACGAAATTTCGCACGGAATTTCACACAAAATTTCGCACGGAATGTCACACTGAATTTTGCAGAAAATTTCGCACAGATTTTCACACGAAATGTCGAACGGCAATTTGCATGGAATTTCGCACGGAACTCGCGCGGGATTTTGTACGTGATTTCGCGTGGAATTTCGAGAGAAATTTCTCACGGAATTTCGCACGGAATTTGCACGAAATTTTCCACGGAGTTTCACACGCGATTTGGCACGAAATTTCTCACGGAAGTTCGCACGGAATTTCACACGGAATTTCACTCGAATTTCGCATGGAATTTTTGAAAGGAGTTTCGCGCGGGATCTTGAACGAAATTTTGCACGGAATTTGTCACCGAATTTCACACGAAATGTCGCACGGTATTTTGCACGAAATTTCGCACTGAATTTCGCACGGAATTTCACACAGAATTTCGCAAGGAATTTCACACTGATTTTCGCACGGAATTTCAAACGGAATTTCTCACGGAATTTCGCACGAAATATCACACGGAATTTCGCACTGAATTTTACTCGAATTTTGCACGGAATTTCACACTGAATTTCGCGCGGAATTTCACAGTAAATTTCGCCAGGGATTTCGCACGAAATTTTACACTCAATTTTGCACAGAATTTCGCACAAAATTTCGCACGAAATTTCACGCGAAATTTCACATGGAATTTCGCACGGAATTTTGCACGAAATACCACACGGAAATTCGCACGGAATTTCACAGGAAATTTCGCACGGAATTTCACAGGAAATTTCGCACGAAATTTCACAGGAAATTTCGCACGGAATTTCGCACGAAATTTCTCACGAAATTTCACACTCAATTTTGCTCAGAATTTCCCACTGAATTTCGCACAAAATTTCGTACAAAATTTTACGCGAAATTTCGAGCGAAATTTCACACGGAATTTCAGTCGAATTTTGCACGGAATTTCAAACGAAATTTCGCACGGAATGTCACACTGATTTTCGCAATGAATTTTGCACAGAATTTCGCACAGATTTTCACACGAAATGTCGCACGGCATTTTGCATGGAATTTCGCACGGAATTTGCTCGGAATTTCGCACAAAATTCGCACGGGATTTCGTGCGTGATTTCACGTGGAATTTCGAGAGAAATTTCTTACAGAATTTCGCACAGAATTTGCACGAAATTTTCCACAGAGTTTCGCACGCGATTTGGCACGGAATTTCACACGGAAGTTCGCACGGAATTTCACACGATTTATCGTACGGAATTTCGCACGGAATTTCACTCGAATTTCGCATGGAATTTCGAAAGGAGCTTCGCGCGGGATGTCGCACGAAATTTTGCACGGAAAGTCATCCGAAATTTCTCACCGAATTTCACACGAAATGTCGCACGGTATTTTGCACGAAATTTCGCACGGAATTGCGCACGGAATTTCGTACAAAATTTCGCACAGAATTATGCGCGGAATTTCGAGCGGAATTATGCGCGGAATCTCGTGCGAAATCCCGTCCGAAATCCCGTCCAAAATTCCGTGCGAAATTCCGTGCGCAATTCCGTGCAAAATACCGTACGACATTTGGTGTGAAATTCGGTGCGAAATTTCGGACGACAATCCGTGCAAATATTCGCGCGAAACTCCCTTCGAAATTCGAGTGAAATTCCTTGCGAAATTCCGCTCGAAATTTAGTGCGAATTCTGTGCGAAATTCCGTGTGTAATTCCGTGCGAAATTTCGTGCGATTTCGGATTTCGCACGGAATTTCGCGCGAAATTTCGCAAATTTCGAAGGGAATTTCGCACGGAATTTCGCGCGGAATTTTGCACGGAATTTCGCACGGAATTTCGCGCGGAATTTCGCACGGAATTTCGCACTAAAAAATTGCGAAATTCCATGTGAAATTTCGTGCGAATATTTATTTTTTTTTTTTTTCAAGAGTTGTCCTACTGGAGCTGTAGAGCTAGGTTCTCGGAAGGGCTCCCCGTCAGAACCACATACTACAATTTGCAGACGAGACAGGCAATGTCGCCCACTAAAACACTGCATTAGGCCAATTGTAGCGGGCCGTGATTCTGAATGTGATATTCATTGCACGGTTCAGGTATGTGCGGGCGTAGGGACTCGCGATCGCGTGTATCATCGCGAAGAGCTGGAGCATTTGTACGTTAACGTGTTCGATCGCGTGTGCGTTTGTATGTCGCGTGTGCTAACGTGTATGTAACTTCGCGTGTATGAATTCCATTCTATAGCCGTGTGCCTTTCGCATATTCGCGTGTGTTCTTGGATAATCGCGCGCGGACCATGAATCTAATACTTTATTTTTTGGTGTACTACTAAGATGCTAAAAGAGTGTGAGATTCTCCATATCACTAGAGTGCCCGGTGACGTCGCCATGGAACTCGTTGTCTAGTGGATATTTGCTTTATTTTTTGATTGGTCCGACTGAATGTATGGACCTAAGTTTTTAGGACAGAGAGTAATGGTTTCAGGACATGACAGATTCATGAGCGCGCGAAAACGGACGTTTGTAGGTTCGTGTTTGAGACAGCGTTTGAAACTTCGTGAGTGCTAAAACGTTCTCCTTATTACCGGGATGTTACTAAGCTTGCGCGATCGCGAACGTAGGTGTGCGTTGTTAATCGCCTAACGTGTTTGTCACGTGTGCTCGCGTTCATGTGACTTCGCGTGTACAAGACTGGATTTTGTAACCGTGTGACATTTCCTATATACGCGTGCGTTCTTGGATGGTCACGTGGACCTTCATTCTGATAGTTGATTTTTGGTGTACAATTCACATTCTGACAGGGAGTAAATTACCCCATATCACTAGAGTCCTCGGTCATGTCGCCATGTAACGTGGTGTCCAGTGGATATGAGAGCTTTCTTTTTTTAATTGATCCAATTGAAGGCATGCACCTGGTCTACTGATATCAAGGATAGAAACATCCGGAAGTGACCGATTCATGATCGTGCGAGTGTGGGAGTTTTTAGGTTCACGCTTGAGACCGCGTTTGAAAATTTATAGGAGCTGAGACATTCACTTTATCACTGAGATGTTATCATGTTTACGAGATCGCGGGTGTAGGTGCCGGGGATGGTCGCGAAGGGCTCAAGCATTTGTATATTAACGTGATTGTCACGTGTGTGTGTGTGTGTGTGTGTGATCGCGCGCGGACCGTGAAGCTGATGCTTAATTTTTAGTGCATGGTACAGATGTTAGTCCGTTTCCCTATGGGGAAACTTGAGTTCCAGGTCATGTGTGTTGTTTAGTGAATATGAGCGTCACTTTTTTGATTGGTTCAACTGAAGGCATTAGTCCAGACTGGTAAAACTTTCGGACGTGACCGTTTCATAATCGCGCGAGTGGTGGGTTAATGTTTGAGACCGCGTTTGGAAGTTTAATGATGCCACGTTTACTTAACTACCGGTGAGTTTTCATGTAGACGAAATCGTAGGTATATGTGGATTATTGCAATTGCATGGTCGCGTTTGTGTTATCGCGAAGGCCACGAGCGTTTGTACCTATATGAGTATAGATAGCGTATAGTAGAGATATACTAATAAAAGGAATCATAACATGCTGAATAAAGAAAAAAAGATGCAAAAAGCTTGACTAGAAGTGTATAAATTGAACAATACTATTTTGGTATACATAAATAATGGAAAAGCAAACTAATAGATGCACAAAAGAAACAGACCAATGAAGTAGAATCGAAAAACACATGTAACATGCAATCAAACTCGTCTAAATGCAGCAAATTTTGTATATTTATCATTACCGACAATTTCATGCTGTTAGACTTTCATCATGCTATGCTGGCTGGGAATGGATGACTCACGTGCGTCGGTAAATTTATTTTACCCTAATTTATCCAGCCCAACTTTCCCCAATGAATAGAACCAAATGCTCAGATTGATCACCAGAAGTATTAGCCGTCAGTTCTGCATCCATTCCCTGACCCAACTGTCATAAATACTCAGACGAATACATATATAGATACACATACGACTAGCACATAACAGTTGTACACTAGTACGAAAAACTACGATTATCACAAAGCTACAACTAATAGGTTTCTACTTATTCTACTTTATAAAATTAATTTAATTAGTATATGCACGATGACGAAGTCGACCGATAAATGGACACACAATGACTCCCTCCGTGAGCCCCGTCCACGAATACCACCAATAGAACAATATTTGCAAACATGGCACACAGCAAAAGTCAATCTACGTCGATCCGCCAGTCGGCCACGCCACCGCGCATAGACCAGTGGTATAGCGTTGGTATGCGCTGGTGCGGAGTATGAAAAGACATATAACATAAAAAAGGCGCATAAGCCCTCTCGGTCTCCTCGATGCACCACTATCGAGGCGTAATGCAATACCCATCTTAAAGCAATTGATGCTAGATGATGTTTGCAATACCGTCAAACCCCTAAACCTTGGGGAGGGGTGAAATTTCGTGCGAAATTCCGTGCAAAATTCTGTGCGAAATTCCGTGTGAAATTTCGTGCGAAATTCCGTGCGAAATTTCGCGCGAAATTCCGCGCGAAATTCCGTGCGAAATTCCATGTGAAATTTCGCGCGAAATTCCGTGTTAAATTCCGTACGAAATTTCGTGCGAAATTCCGTGCAAAATTCCGAGCGAAATTCCGCCCGAAATTCTGCGCGAAATTCGTGTGAAATTTCGTGCGAAATTCCGCTCAAAAATTCGTGCGACATTCCACGCGAAATGTCGTGCGAAATTACACGCGGAATTCCGCGCGAAACTCCGTACGAAATTCCGTGTGAATTTTCGTGCGAAATTCGAGTGAAATTTCGTGCGAAATTCCGTGTGAAATTTCGTGCGTAATTCCACGCGAAATTCCGCGCGAAGTTCCGCCCGAAATTCTGTGTGAAATCCCGTGCGAATTTCCGCCCGAAATTCCGCGCAGAATTCCGTGTGAAATTTCGTGCGTAATTCCACGCGAAATTCCGCGCGAAGTTTCGCCCGAAATTCTGTGTGAAATCCCGTGCGAAATTCCGTGCGAATTTCCGCCCGAAATTCCGCGCAGAATTCCGTGCGAAATTCCGCGCGAGATTCTACGCGAAATTGCGTACGAAATTCCGTGCGAAATTCCGCGCGAAATGCGAGTGAAATTCCGTGTGGAATTTCATGCGAAATTTCGTGCGTAATTCTGTGCGAAATTCCGTGCCAATTCCACGTGAGATTTCGTGCGAAATTCCATTCCATTCCTTGCCAAATTCTGTGCGAAATTCAGCGCGAAATACCGCGCGAAACTCCGTGCGAAATTACGTGCGAAATTCCGTGCGAAATTCCGTACGAAATTCCGTGTGAAATTCCGTGCGACAGTCCGTGTGAAATTCTGTGCAAAATTCTGTGCAAAATTCTGCGAAATTCCGTGCAAAATTCCGTGCGAAATTCCTTGTGAAGTTCGCACGGAATTTTACGCGAAATTCCGCGCCAAATTCCGCGCGAAAATCCGTGCGAAGTTCCGTGCGAAATTCCGTGCAAAATTCCGCGCGAAATTCCGCGCAAGATTCCGCGCGAGATCCCGCGTGGAATTCCACGCGAAATTTCGTGCGAAATTCCGTGCGAAATTCCGTGCAAAATTCCGTGAGAAGTTCGAACGGAATTTCACACGAAATTTCACGCGAAATTCCGCGCCAAATTCCGTGTTAAATTCTGAGTGAAATTCCATGCGAAATTCAGTGTGAAATTCCTTGCGAAATTCCTTGCCAAATCCCGTGTACAATTCCGCGCGAAATTCCTTGCAAAATTTCGTGCGAAATTCCGCTCGAAATTTCGTGTGTAATTCCGTGTGAAATTCAATGCGAAATCCGTGTGAAATTCAGTGCGAAATTCCGTGTGAAATTCCGTGCGAAATTCTACAAGAAATTCGCACGTGGAATTTGCTCGTAGTATTTCGCAAGTGGATTTTCGTACATAGAATTTCGCTCGCAGAGTTTCGCACGTAGAATTCTGCACGTGGAATTTGTCACGAGGAATTTCGCACGTGGAATTTCGAACGTGGAATTTCGAACATGGAATTTCGCACGGGGAATTTTACACGTTGAATCTCGAGCGTGGATCTCTGCACGTGGAATTTGCACGTGAAATTTTTCACGTAGGCTTTCGCATGTGGAATTTCGAACGTGGAATTTCGAACATGGAATTTGGCTCGTGGAAACATTTGCGCGTGGAATTTCGCGCATGGAATTCTGCACGCGAAAGTTCGCATGTAGAATTTCACACGTGAAATTTCGAAGGTAGAATGTCGAACGTGTTTGGTCGAAGTCATTCACTGAACAACTTCGACCAAACAAACAAGATTTCCTGCCTTGAACGCTTTAAGCGGGAGTTCAAAATTTACGTACCAGCAACGGCCGTAGAAATTGACGGGGTTGCATCCGAACCGGGCCTGAAGTAGGAAAACCTGTTGGAACGCGGGGTGGTCTGCTCTAAGGACCCCTCGCTTCAACAGTATAAGTAGACCTCGGACTGTAAGCAGCTGCATACCGTTAACACTGAAGGGGGTAAGACTACCTACTCTCTATGAATTAGACCCACAACATGTAGGGGTCCCAATCAGGTTGGTTTTCTTATACCTCGAATGGCGACGAATCTAGCTGAGAAGGTTTGCGTGTTATGAAGGCAGCCCACGCTGAGTGAGGCCCTAATGTTGGTTGGAGATTCATTGCATATACTGCAAAAAAATAATTGTTAAAACAAGGTTGGATTTATTTTCTCCAGAGTTGTATTCAGATGAGTGACGATCTCCTTAGTTCCATTAATATTAATATTTCATTGTCGTTACCAAAATCAATATCATACTTTCGACTCATGACTTTCATTCATTTCGTCTGATATGCTTCAGTAAATCGTATTACTTAGTTCGAGAAATTGTTCTTGCTACTGATCGTAAGTACGACAGTCAGCTTTCCGATTGATTGAAGCCATTTAAAACTTATGACTTCAATAAATTTCGAAAGAAAAATCCCTAATCCCCAAAAAAAAACTTCTTCAAACAAAGTGTTACTAATATTATCAGCCGTAAAATCCACTGCCCATCCCAGAGCAGTCGACAAAAAAGCATCGTGTTTCTTTTCACTCTGTAGCAGTAGGTAATCCTTTTCCAGTCCGTTCTGTTGCACCATTCACTCGCTAGCATACCACCCTCCAGCAATTTAGAGTGATCCATTTTCACAGTAAATCAGCATTGGTTCGAGTACTGTTCCGAAAAAGAGAACGAAAAAAGTTTTCACAAAAAAAAAGAAACAATAACAACCGTAAAACGGAAAAGAAAAATGAACCATAAACACAAGGCCAAATCCCTCTCACTGAGCTGGGAAATTTTCACAGGGGTTGGGGGCTGCCTTTAGATCCGGCTCCGCAGTTCAACACATTTTGCCAGCTCATCGCGAGACGATGAACGATTAGGTATTGTTTTTCTTCTACTTAGCGGGTACCTACCGGCTAGAAGCGAGCAAGCTAGGAAATAGATCCGAGACAATGGTACTTTTTTTTTAATACCCTCCCCACCCGTCCGTCTAATCTTCTGGACATTGTGGGTATGCTGAATATATTATTTTATTCGTCCCCGGACTGTCCTGCCAAATTCTAGCGTGCTTTTTTACTTGTCCCTCCCGACGACCGTGTCGACCGACAGACGGCCGTTTACGAATGTAAAGAGTGGATTAAATTTTCCAGACGAGCAAATTTCTTAAATATTAATCACGAACATCATTATCCACTCTTTTGAACGATTTTTCCCTCCCCTTCGTCGGAAGTTCTTCGGAGGCGGGCGGAATTTCGGTCGCAATGGAATGTGATTTCCGCGAGTTGACGAGATCTGAGTGAGTGGCGAAAGGGGGTGTGTAGAAAGAAAAATGATTGAATATTAATCTTCGAGTGCTGACGTTGCGTTGGGGCGAAGAATAGATAATGGTAATTTTTGACAATTTCCCTTTCATTCGCTTTCTATTAAGGCTTGATAGATACAAGCTAAATTTGTCTTTACATTTCTGATTAAACATTCATATTTAATTACTGAATATTTTAATCAGTGTTATTATTATATTTATTTGGGGGAAATAGGATATACATTTAACGTTGTGGCTAATAATATCTAAGAGTTTGAAGTGAATCCGGACAGGTAGCTTAATCGTAAACTAAACAACCCAACATTTAGTTTTAATGAATTTAATGAATATATTGATAACATTGTTCAACTTTTATCCCCAGTTTGAACTGCCGTTTTCGATTAACAGCTCTATCACTGTCTACGACGAATAGATTGATCCAGTATCAGTAAATAGATGTTGTGTCTCAACCTATCAATACCTCCCATTCGTTTTCCTCTGCTAACGTATCACTCTCCATTAGGAAAAAATTCCAACTATTAACTAGCCGGTATCAATCTTCTCGAATGCCTTTCCTGTTTCCAACACACTGCAGAAACCTTCCCAGCCAATAACGATGTGGGGAACACACCGTATTGGTGTCACACTGTGGCCGCTCCAACTCCCCCTCCCCCTCCTTCCCATGCTACCGCATCCTAATCCCAGGCGAGAAACATTTCCACTTGTTTGGAACGAAAATTCATTAAGCCAAAAGTCGGTTCGGATTCTTGTTTCACGCTTCGTTGGCTTCGATGTGAATCTGGCCCGGCTAGGCTCCCTTCGATGCGGTCACCAGGCGCTCCGGTCGATACCGGTAACCTTCGTGTCTGTTGTGGACATCACGGGAGCGGCGAGATGGGTCCGGGAGATTGGGTACGGGCGGACTGTTCATGCGTTAAATTTCCTGAGGTTTTGACCGCATCCCACAGCCGCCGGTTCGTAAGCCGACTGGATGTGTGTGTTTGTGTGTATGTGAATTGAAAGGCCATGTTTTGCTACGTGAAGCAAGTGGTACAAGAACGGTATGATGCTGCCAAGATCATTATCTTATTTTTGAGTAATGGAAAGGATGTGCCCATGAAGCTGGAAAATTCGGTGATGCACGCTTCTGATCAAATTGATTTAGTCTAGCTCTCGCAATACGGAGAAACTTTGCAAATAAAAACAGGTTTTCGGAATTGTCTGGCAGCCAGATTGGATCTCGATCCACATCGGTATAGCAGTAAGTAGAAGTTAGATGAGATGGAGCTTCTTTTATCCTTACATTGGGGAATTAGAAATTCCGCTGTGAACATCTTGTGCCATAAAAATCGTTCTCATCGTCAGATTTTCTTTACGATGGAGAGATAAAAGCGATGGAACAAATAGAATATTTAAGTATTTCGTCGAAAGCACTTCCTCAATTCATCCTCGTCTGGTGTTTTTTTATCTCTGCGGAAAATACAGGCTAATTTTTCTCTCTTGGACTTGCTTAAGATCCATCTGGTGGTAGTTTATTTCTACCAGTAAATTCATCAATATCAAGACCAAAATAAAAGGAGTTCATTAACATATAACACATCAATCTATTGATGCTCTGCAAAGATGTGATGGAAGTTTCCTGATCTTGTTTCTGATTATTCACAGTTGTTCTAATAAATATTATCTAACCAATATATAATCAACCTACGGCTAATTTTGATACAATATTAAGTTTTTAGTTCGCATGCATTTTCCTGCTATTTTATAGGAACTTACACACTTAATTTGAATTACTGGGTACAGTAAAACTTTACTGGGGTTTTGAACAGCAAACCGTTCGGTAAACAATTCAGTAAAACAATTTGGTTACCGAACTCCCCGCAATTCGTTCCACCCAAACGTCAAAAAATACTGGTCAGTCAGCAGTTTCCTCTGAAAATGGCGACTTGACAGATGTTTTGCTGTACCTGTTCTGTAAATTTTTGACGAGGTTCGGTAATGTTGGTATAATTTTGCCAAACAATAAAACTGATAAATTGAGTGGAAAATATTGCGGGTTTCAGTAAATTATTCGAAAAATTACTGAAAATCGCTAAAAATGAAAACTTTTCCGCAATTTTTCAAACAATTTGCAGACAGCTCCGTAAAAATATCACTTTACTGTGCAAGTCATCGAAAAAAATTACTGAGCAACTTTTGGCTGGCTTAGTGTGTAAAAATATCGCTACCGCAGAATCAGCAGTATCTCGTATTCTACTTGAAATAGTTTGGGCCAATTCGGTTCACCTAAAGTTAAAAAAATTAGTAAAGAAAGTATTTTTTTCACGGTGAAACCCTTACCCCCTTAAGAAATGTAGAGAATCATTCTCTAGAAAAATTTCAATGGAATGTACCAATCGGGATATTTTCAACCCTATGCTCGTTTCTTCCGACCCGCTAATGAACAAACTGAACAAACTGAATGAACAAACATGCCAAGAATCTACCTGGAGAACTTAAGTTAATGCTGAAGCAGAAAATTACGGACGAATCATCATCAGAATCTAACAAAGATTTTTATGAATAAGCATAAGAATTTTTTATCAATATGAAATCCAACAAAAAATATCTTTTTAAATTATCGTTTGCTCACCGTTTTACAGATACAGGCCATAGTCGATTATGCGTAGACTCGATTATCCTTAACTCGATTATCCGTAGTACGACTATCCGAAGAAATGTTGAAATGTGTTTTAAGCCTCTTTACTGTTCAATAGTGCGTTCGACGCTAGAATTTGACAATGTTGTTTGGAATCCTTACCATGCTGTTCGAATCAAATGGATCGAAGGCGTTCAGAGACGGTGTGTCAGGTACCCACTGCGTATCTTGCCATGGAGTGATCCGCAAAACCTGCCGCCGTGTGAAGACCGCTGTCGTTTTTTTTTTGGCTTGCACACCCTTGCTGAAAGGAGAATGACATCGCATAGAGTCTTTGTGGCCAAAGCACTGCTGGGTGAATACCAAGGGGTTTCCAACAGACCGTGGCAGTGACACTTAATCAAGAATTACTTCAATTTTTCAAAATAATTTGGTAATCTGATGATTACATTGGTAATCAATAATAATCTGTGCAATTTTATTATCTTCTTAAAGTAATTTATGTAATCAACAATAATCACAAAGTAATCAAGTAATCATAAAGTAATTAGTAATAATTTTACAAATTTTGGTTCAATTTTCACGTTTTAAGATTTCATTTATAAAAGCTTTTGAAGATGTATCAATATGGATACCACCAGATTCTTTTACTGGAGCTTTAATATGACCCGCATATTTTTCAATATTAATTGGTGTCTGTACATTTGAGAAAACCAAAATGTTCTTTGCTATATTGAACCAACTGCATATTACCGCCAAAGCTTTAGGGTTACCTGGGCCCTGTACGGGAGCTGTCTTCAACCGATACGGTCGATATCGTCCGTGGTGTATATGATACTGGAAGCACTGAACTTGTCCTACTATAAGTATTTGATCTCTCCAAAACAAGCACCACTCTCCAATCGTTATTGAATTGAAGATACCAATCTCACATATTGCTCCTTCTACTTGTTGCATACTGCTTCGGATATACCGTCGCAGCCTATCCAAACTAACTCTTACAGGCTGCTTACGGAACACCCATAACAGTGTTGAGATTTTAACAACAATAACCTCACCGTTGAGTTTCCTGACTTTCACAAAGCTTGTCTTTACATTCGATTTATCTGAAAATTCGATGGTTATTTTACTAAAAGGAAATTAAAGCCTTTCTTACCGTATTCCTGAGAACAATCTTTCAGATCAATATCAAATTTCAGCTCGCAAAATAGATTTTTAATGTCAATAACTGCTTCCTCGTTCAAATCTTCCTCGCGATTTTCTGATATATCTTCGTCATCGGATATAGGTGCACACTTCAATAATTTCTCGCTTTCAGGTATTAATGCCGCCGGTTTAATTTTACACTTTGAGTTTGGTTTACATAGTATTCCTACATCGTATAGATCTTTGGTTGCTTCGGTTTTGGCTGATTGGATAATATTTCTTATAGTTGCATCATCGGACATTATTTTCGGAACAAACACGCTATCCTTGTTTAATGTATCTTTTAGTAATATCTCAGCCTCAAGCAAAAATTCGACTCTTTTTACTCGATTAAGCGACTGAAGCACCGAAAAATTGATGACAGTTGAGTATGTCGAACTCATAGATCTCAATTTTCTAAAGAAGCTCTCATTCCACTGACTATTAAAAAATGGTGGTAAAAATTTCTCAGGGCAGTTATGTTGACGGCAATACAAAATAACTTTGATCATTTCATGCCCATTCAGCTCAATACAGTAATACGAATTCTGGGTTACGAAAAAATTTTTAACTGGCATATCCATTTCCACCAATCAGTCTTGCCAAAATCTGAAGAAATAAATGGGGTACCATATTCGGAAAACTCTCTCTTCTACTGTGAGGTTCACATCAATGAAGGAAGAAACAGTATATCGCAATACTTTTAGGAACAGTACAGAACCTTCACTTTGCAGAACATGTTTTAGTAAAGCTTCTGATACTTTTGGATTGATTAACTTTTCAACTATTTTAAAGTTCATTCGATCCTCAGATGTTATCTCACCAATTGAAAGTCCATGTTCGGTTACTGGACAATTATCGATCAGGATATAGAGATGTCCTACCATCGCATTTGTTCTACCTAGAAAATATATTATGTAATATTTACATTAAAATTGGTATTTGTAATTAAAAATGGAGTACACATTTACACTGAAAGGTGAAAGGATATGCTAACACGAAATAGTTGTAAATTCAAAGAGCAATAGACGCATTTCGCATCGACTCGTCTATGAGATAAATTATAAATGAATAGTGTTGAAAAATAACAAGACTTGAACAAATATTAACAATGGAGTTACTCTTAAAAATTATCTGATCTTTCTTTTCAAAATAAATCCGACACTGACAAGCATTTTATAAAGAGTCGCATTGTAAAACAATTCTTGTTTAGAAAATTCATTGCATTTGCTAAGAACCACACATAGGCCAATTTTCATGAAATTATTATTTACCAAGACGATGTACTCTTCTTATATTGAGGAATCGGTTTTTGAATTTCCCTCCAATATGCACGATATCCTGAATAAAAAACGGAGCAACATTTCCTCGACTCATAATAAAAGATGCAAATTCTTCCGGAATTGTATCGTCGGGTTCTAAACCCAAACCGCTAACCATTTTCATACCACTAGAATAAGGTGCCGCGCCATCGGTGGAACAGTTATATATATATATATATATATATATATATATATATATATATATATATATATATATATATATATATATATATATATATATATATATATATATATATATATATGCACATTGCAAAGCGTTTAATCTCATCAGTGTACTCGATTTTCCGGCCATCTTTCATCTTTTGAAATATTTCAATCAATTTTGAAAAAAAATCTGATTCGTTGGAATTACTCTTCAGATGCTTACTCGACGAAGAAGCAGAACTATCATCTGTATATCGGGAAACAATATTTTCAGTACCAGAATCTCCAGCTGGCTTTGCATCAAAATATTATGTAATTTTTGTCTGATTTACATCAAGATGTTTGCTTAGATTCAATTGACGAGTTTTGAATCTAGGTTTTGAATGTTGATTGGCTGTAATGCTTGAATTGGGCACCAAAGTATGTTGCGATTTATCGTAGTTTACTGTTCCATCTAAGAAAATAATGTTTTTGTATTTTTGGTATTAGAATTTCTAAATGGATTCGATTTGCATTTAATTTTTGATAATTTTGATAATTATATTCAATAAATTGCTTTTAATATGATAATGTGGCTCGATTTCACATTCTTATAAAAACTCTTAACTTTCTTTCAATCGATGAACCTAAAAATTCTATATTACTCACAAAAAAGATAACTGTTTAAAACTTAGCAAATGAAATGTTAAGCGTGCTAATTTTTAATAATGGACGAAAACCTTTTCTTTTCATTTTTTTTCACGCAAATTATAATGGAATTTACAAACACTGTTATAGTAGTGTAATGTTACCCAAAGAATTACTAACCGTTCTACGAACAAAACTGCAATATAGTATGGCTGCAAAAATCATTCCAAAAAGGTATGTGGAATTGTGAAAACATATTTACCCTTAAAACACTGGGACGATTTTGTTGCATATTTTTGGTTATATCTTTTGATACAGCGAATCCATTTTCAATCGAAAAACGGTTATATTTAGGGGAATAGTTGCACTATCAAATGAATATAGAAAAATAAGGATACACGTGGCCAGTCCGGAAAAATTGCCGTAACTGTACTGTACACCTCTTATTTTTCAAATAAATCCATATCTGATTTTAATGTATATGAATGAAAACGGGTGAAAACTTCATTTTTTCCCTTGAGATCATACAGGAATGCTTTAATTGCTTTAACTGACATTTCCACTTACATTGCCGGATGTTAGGTTACCGGAAACTCCGGAGTCTGGTTGCGGAGGACTAGTTCAGATTTAAAGGTCATTTCCATCATGCGACACATCAAACCACATTTCCTCGACGAAATAAGACTGACGGAAGAGCAAAGAGACCATTTTGGACACACATGATCATTTCAACATTCGTTCCGGAACACCGGTGTCCGGTTCCGGAGGACCAGTTCAGATTTAGAGGGCATTTCTGTCATGTGACATGTCAAATCACACTATCTCGATTAAAGCAGACTGACGAAAGAGCTAAGCGACCATTTTGGATACATATGACCATTTCAACATCAGTTCCGGAACATCAGTGTCCGGTTCCGGAGGACCAATCCCGGTTTAGAGGTCATTGCCATCATGCGGCACATTCCGGAGCTCCGGAACTAATGTTGAAATGGTCAAGTGTGTCCAAAATGGCCTCTTTGCTCTTCCGTCAGTCTTGTCTTGTCGAGAAAGTGTGATTTGATGTATCGCATGATGGAAATGACCTCCAAATCTGAACTAGTCCTCCGGAACCGGACTCCGGAGTTTCCGGCAATGTAAGCAGAAATGTCAGTTAAAGCAATTGAATCATTCCTGTGTGATTTCAAGGGAAAAAATTGAAGTTTTCACCCGTTTTCATTCATAAACATCAAAATCAGATATGGATTTCTTTAGAAAATACGAGGTGTACAGAACATTTACAGCAATTTCTCCGGGTTCGCCACTTGTATCCCTATTTCTCCATATTCGTTTAATAGTGCAACTATTCTCCTTCTTTCGTTTGAAATATGCAACAAAGTAGTCCCAGTGTTTTAAGGGTTAAAACGATTATTTATTAAAGAATATCTTTAAGGGTCAACATTTATTTATAAAGAATAACTGTTCATTTAGCTTTAAAATGGCTTTAAAGATAATGATAATGATTCGTTAACGAATACCTGATGAACTGTCTGTTTCCGAAAAAAAATTGTCATGGGTTTCTTCTTCGATATCTTCATTTTCATAGATCAATTTATCCATTACATCTTCTTCGTCCAGAAAACTGAGAGTTGCTGATGTATCTTGAATTGTTGCAGCTGAAATAAATTTAAATAATTTTAAGATTGAATTTGAGATATTTTGATAATTATCAATACCTTTGGAGCATCCTGGTAGTTGATCATCTTCACTTCCTTTACGTTTACGACATCCATGCAACATTGATCGTAAAGTACGTTGCTTTACGAGCTTTTCGCCACTTTTTGACTGATGTACTCCCTTGTAGTGTTTCGAGAAATTTTCAGTTATCACTTGAATATTCGAATCGCTCGTAATAGTGTAAAACATCATGATTGTTCTATCTAGCTGAAAAAAAGGACAAACGGTCCCAAACTTTTTACCGCTGGATGTATCGATTATTTTTATAGTAAAATCTTCCTTCTACATTGGAATGGTTCTGCAGACCCTCTAATTTAATCCACTGTACCAGTCGCTGCTGGAATCGAAGCGTTATTTTGCGAGCATCTTCGTCAGTAATCACAACCTATACTTTGAAATTTTCTGATTGACACAACTTTTTTGTACTGTTTATGGGCGATTCCAGATGCGCAACTGGCTTGACCGCCTTTGATACCAAACTGTTCCAATCGTTACTGCATACCAACTTCCTGTATCCATTTATAGCGGAGCGGTGTCCCGGAAGCAATGTTTCATGCTGAGTTAGTTTGTCTAAGTCATTATCCGTCATTGCTTTCAGTGCTATAAAACTATCGTAGTCCGTAGACTCCAAGAAACGTCGAACAGCATCTGGAATAGGACCGTGCACCGCGAGCACTTCCCATAGAGAACAATCGGGTTCCTAATCATATACAACGCTTGTGATCATATGAGAAAACAGGCACTAAGCTACTTACCATTTATAAACGTCCCTCACAAATAGTCTTTAACAAACTAAAATTATAATATTTGGCTTGCTTAAAATAACTTCCCTTTTCTCGCATAAATATTTTCGTGCATTGTTTATTTATCCGAATCGTCGTTTTGAAAATAATATTTTGACTGTTCTTTCGGGTTGGTTTTCTTACACTGCAAATTAAAGTAACTCACAGAACGGGTAAAACAAATACTGCGCGAGGGGTTTAAGTTTTAAAATTGTAATTAATTTTACACGTTAAGTAGTTTTTTATATCAATAATCGGATAGTTCGAAATAATTCTGCTGTATTCACGAAATAATCGCAAGTAATTCAGTGTAATCGAGTATTTCTTCAGTAATTTTGTAATCAATCAGGATTCATATTTTTGATACAATAATCTTTATAAATTCGAAGTAATCAAGGTAATTTTTTTTAAGACTGACATGTAATCAATGCTGTTGGAAACCCCTTGGTGAATACAATGTTCCTGACGTACTAGCACAAATGTACCTCCACGCACCGTACTAATTTTTTATGTAAATATTTTAAAAGGACTTATTTTTTATTCAATATTGCTCTTAACTTCGGTTCTAAAACTGACATCTGAATTCTTCGATTTAGAAAAAAATTGACTTGGTGAGTTTTACCAGTTGTCTGAAGACACCGTTTACGAGGAAAAAAAAAATTAAAGTTAGAGCAAAAACAGTTTTTGTTAGGAACGCCCTAAGCTGTAAAATAAAATCACTTTGAGATACTACTAAGTTTCTTGGTATAAGTTCCTAAACAATGTTGCTTAATACTGCAATACTCTATCTCCTCACCTTCAGAAAATAATTTTTGAAACACCCTAACAATAAGAGCCACCTTAATACAATCTACGAGGTGCGCCAGCAGGATGTATCCTATTTCAACATTGAACAACTCCGCCATTTTTCAACTGATTTTCACAAGTAAACAAGCTTCTTTAGGATATTTTATGCTATTTACTATAAACCAGGTTTAGAATACAATACAGGCCATTCCAAATCACCATGCTTGAGACAATGTGTCTTGCTCTGCAAGAACTTGATTGTAGCGGTTGCGGTGTGGCAAGGTGCTGCGTCTTGTTGAAAATAAAAGTTTTTCAGACGGTTAAAGCGAAGAAAAACCGCTCCGTCTGGCAGCACTAAACGTGATCCACACTGCGAGGATCACTTGATCTCATTTTGTCGTACGCAAATTATATGCACATTTCGTTTCACGTAGATAGCAATAGGTTCGATCGCCCATCGCTCGGCATCGATCGGAACCTATATTCATCACTAGCCCCGTCGCTTCGCACGAATTACGGGAGCAATAGCAATTTTATCTCGTTGATGTCGCATCGCACACCACTTCTTTTATTGATAAATTTGTTAAAAACCGTGTTCTAAAAAGTGCATAATTAAAGAGTTTTTCATCTATACGCGCGTGTTATTATTACCAGTTCTGTTCAATTAATTAACTGAGTTTATCAGCAACCCACAGACAGTACGCATGTAATTAAGGTGCGCGAAATTACCGGAAGCAAAGCTGCACGAGGATAAAATTGAAGATCAACAGTTCTGGTAAGACTCACAAACACAGACCTTTTTTTCGCATTTGTGGACAGACAAAGTGCGCCAACATCCAATGTGGTAGCGTGCGCCGTCGATGGCCCTCTTTGAAAAAATAAGTACCGATGATTGTTCCGGAGCACACTCCGGCCCAAACAATTTTAAGCGTGTTCTTTTGGTGTAAATCGACTCATAGCTAAAATGGCAGGAATGTACAAAAAACATTTTTTTTTTCTCTTGTGCCTTAGGCAAAGGACGAAGGCCAACTGTTTGCTATTGATTTGATCGTACCGGTTGATTTGGTTTCATTTATTTGATTTGTGTTTCACATTTTATATCTACACACCAAAAAAATCTGAATTTTATCGTTGACATAATTGCAAACATGACACAATTCAACAAACCGTAATTTACGAAATGACGGAACATTACCGTGTTCCGTTTAATTTTACATGAAACATATACTTTACATGCGCAATGACATAAAATTACACTTCCTACCATTCAGAACAAACGCTGTATGAGGAGTAAAATTACATGATTTACGAAATTCAACGTCATGTAAAATTAAAATCAAAAGTAAAACTAAGTCATTTTTGATGCTCGTATATGTCAGGGTCAGGAGACGTAAATTTACACTATTTTTTCGAGGTGTGTATAAAACATGAATCAGGAAGCCAGCTAACGTCGATAAATTTCATTAACCTAAGTGACGTAAAAGAAGGTTAATAATGTATTAATATACCTATTGCAAATTTATTCAGTATAACTGCGTGACCTGTTATTGAATGCAATGTTAGATCATGTAGAAAAAACCATTCTGCATCAGTGCTATTTTTTCTGGCCAGTTATGTGAAGCTTTCCTGATCTCATTGTGCGTTAATCCATAATCTCTAATTTGATAGCTTTGAAATATTCATCCTCTTGGGAAACCATAGAAAAATAGTTCCAAAAACATTCGAATTCCAGTAATGCTGTATCGACCATTGCACTCCGATCGCTCAATCAATGGCCCACTTAACTGGCAATCTAGCGATTTGTTCTTCGTGTACAGTGCCCGCAGTACTCTTTCCAATCAAAATATTGCCGAAACTAATCTTCCCCACCACAAGCCATCGAACAACGAGTAGTTTGCACAGATATTTCGCTGGGCTCTCTATCTGTGTTTGTTTAGACTGGCTACGCTAATGTACGAGCCGGGTACAGTCAGCGTGGTTCCAGATCAGGCAGGCGCTACGGGATGCACAATTTTTCGCCAGTGTGGTATACTTTGAGCTGCCGGGTGCACCACATAAATTTGGCAAATTTCGGTACAGTTCCGGAACTCCTTTCAATTCCACCTCCCCTCCCCCCCTCTTCTCAAAATCCTGTGTTTTCTTCGGCGAGATACTATACTGCATGATCCCCGCAGCCTCTGCAGGCTCAGTTTACATTCTATGTGTGTACTCCACATTGCCATTGGTTTGGTATTCTCCGCGAAAGCAACAGCGATGGTACAACCTCTCGAAAGCGGCGAGGCAACCGGCAACGGATGCTTCCTATATCTGACTTACTTCTTTATTCCGTGGTGAGCCTGTAAATTGGGCAATCCTTCCGAGTGCGATTGGTGGTGGGTAAGGGTTGAAATCTGCAGGGGTTGACGGTTATAAAAACGATGAGAGATGACTAATTTTGCTTTTTTTTTCTTTCTTGTTCTTACAGGTACGGAAAAAAATCTACATGAAGGTAAATCATTTTCATCTTTCAGGAACTGTGCTATAACAATTTCCATTGACTGAATCAAATGGAACTTCTAGAAACAAACTACAGCCCGGTGGATTTCTGCGCATTCGACCATGGTTCGTTGGCTAAACATTTTTGCATATATCCCGTCGGGCAGCGGCGACCGGAAACGTGAACTGGTTGCGCGCCGAGCCTCATGCAACGATTCTGTGTCAAGCATACATTTACCTCGGGCAATCCGAGAATGGTGAGAATGCCACTGCCAACTGGCTGCTGGCTGGACTGGACCGGAGAGCACCGAACCGATCTATGCGGGTAGATATGCGGGATGATACGGCCATCGTCCCATTCGCACACAGAGCTTCTCCAGGACGCTACCGTCTGGGCCGGATGACTAGTCCCGGACTCGGTCGTTGTGCAGTGCCTGCAATAGACAAAGAATCAACCTCCCTAACCCTCCCCCCCCCCCAAAAAAAAAGAACGAAAACCACATACACTTGAAAATGAATTGCACAAGCATGTAGGCAGACCAACAGCAGTGGGCGGTTGGTATTTGGCAACGCGAAAAATCACTTATTACGGTTAGTATGGGAAACGCCACGGCAATGAACGTGGTCAGAAAGTTGTTCGGATAAACACTTCTCTCTGTTGTCGTCGAAGTCGAACCAAGTCACAAAACCGAACAGATTCAACACCCGTTTCGAGAGGGGGGGGGGAAATCTAAACGAGAAGCACGTTTTACGGATAAGGAAAAATGTTGCACTGACAAAGCCGACCTCGCATTGTCATGGTTGTGGGTGGTGATTTCCCAACTCGACCGCGGTTTGAGCGAACTAGAAGCCCGGAGTGTATATCGCCTGCATCAGACTGCCGGCAGTAGCGAGTTCGGAGTACGGTTTAAACAAGAATTTGCTGGTGGAATTCTACCTCTATCATAGTAGGATACGGGTATAACTTGTGTTTGTCACATAAAATGCACTCTGCTAGACAAATAACGCTATATTGAGATCGGGGTGGAGTCCATCTCCGGGGTGCAGTACTGGAGAGGAACTATGTACAGAAGATTTTGTACGATGCGCGTTGATTTTTTCTTACATGCTTTTCCGTAGATTGCAAAACATTTTCCGAGTGCTTCGGACTGGCTGACGTTGTATTTCTTCTACCCGGTGCTCTGTTTGTTATGCGACAAGTCAGCCAGATGGATACTGTTTCTTTGTGGTTTGAACAAGAAAAAGCTAAAATGACATTGTCCGAAAAAAAAACAAACACCAAGAACACTGACTTGTTGTTTACGCTTGTCTATGTGGTTTACGTGCAGTGGAAAGAAATGGGTCAGTTTTTCTATTCATTTCAGTTCTTTTTGGACTTCAAAGGACAGTACTCTGTAACGCACAGGAAATATTCATATTGTCTTAGAAAAAGCAAACGTCCACTGAGAAATACACGAACGGAGTGTATTTTATTTTTACATTTGTTAGATCGAAATGTTACCTAACCTAAGAGTTTTGTGTCATTTTGTATTAGAAACGATAAATTACTGGAAACAATTTTCGTTGAGAGATCTAATTTCTTAGAAATGGGCAGGATCGAAAATCATTTTTCTTGCATAAATTGATAGATCAGGATGTCAGTCATTAGACCAACGAAAAGGATTCTGAGTTTAAAAAGAAACTGCATTTTGTCACTTCCAGCGCGATTGCTATTCAAAATTTTTGCGCGCCGAAGCAAGAAGGGGTCCTTGAAACAGCGAAACCCAACCAACGAATCGGTGACTGCACCGTCGATCTCAGCTTTATAAGCGGGGACGCAGATGCGGTAGCCTTTATAAAGAGCTTGTCAAAGCTTATCTGGGCTAACTTACGTGATATCTGTTACGGTTGAATATCTCTACGTAATTTCTTTCCACATCTTTAGAAACTTAGTGAATTATTTTTCATCTGAACTAGGATTAAATATAGTCCGACCAAGTTCAACATGTGTTTTATTTTAAATGGAAAGTCGGAGTTTTTGATGACGTATGTCGTTCTACGGATGTATCTGATGGCGATGACTGATACGTTCACGACAACTTCTACTGTTGCTCCAAGGTTTATTGTTTGTTTGTTTATTTAATTTTCTTAGATTATTATTTTATATTAGTCCGGAAGATGTTGCTATGTGGGCTCGTAGATGTGGTTATTACGGATTTCTCCTCCTTTGCGTTTTCGTGGTTTGCTGGTTTGCAGTCGAATGAAGCATTGTTAAGCTGATTCATCTGGGTATGTTAGGACCGCGGAGAAACTTCCCCAGCATTCTCCAGAGTGTGGCGGAGGGCCCTCGGAAAAAGTTGATTCCTGTTTAAATTGCCTCAAAGATCCTAGCATCTTTTAAGGAGGCTAGTAGAGTCTCCTCTCGAACTGGGTCGTTATCCAAAACATCCCGGATGGACAAGGGCAGGTTGTACTGCTGACGAAGATCGTTTAGCTCTTGGCAGTTAATTAGTAAGTGTTCGACCGTCAGTCTAGTTTGGCAGGATTCACACATCGGAGGGTCGACACGTGATATGAGCGTGAGTGATTATTGTGTCCCACGCGGAGCCGGGACAGAGCCCTTTGTTCGAGTCTGCTGTCACGGTCGGTCCATCCTTCGAGTGTACACTTGACTTTTGTAGATATCCCTGGCTGCTTCTCCAAGGGTTTGTAAAATTTGCTACCACTTTCCTTTTGAACTCATTCAAGATGTCTGCCGTTGGAACCTTCTTGGTGAGTAAGGTGCTGGATTGACGTCCGTGGCATGCCAGGCGGTCTGCATCCTCATTACCGTGGATGCCACTGTGTCCAGGGACCCAGCAGATGGGGGTGAGCGAGTTGCAAGATTGTTCGATAGCCTGCACATATGGGTGCCTGGAGTTTCCGGAGGATAGTGCGGTTATAACAGACAAGGAGTCGGAAAAAATAACAACTGGAACATCTTCGGGTTTCTTTGTGATAGCGAGAGCGATGGCAGCAGCTTCAGCGGAGAAGACAGAGCACGGCGAGGGAAGGCGAGTTGAAAGACCAGCTCTAACTCCACTCACACCCACCCCTACCCTTCCATTTAACTTTGATCCGTCGGTGGATAGCATCAGGTGGTTTGAATACCTTCTATTGACATGTTGTAGAAAACTGGCTTGGGCAATGTTGGGGGAAACACCCGCCTTCAGACGGCGGGTCAAGTTGGTATCAGTGTTCGGTCCGTGTTCTGACCAGGCACGGTTTCCGGTGTTGTATAGTCGGGCGATTTGCGGCAGGGGGGAGTTTGTGAAGCTGGAGTGAATTTCTTCAGCGGTCCGTAACAAAGCGCAGTCAGTGCCAGTTGTTTTTTCGAGGAATCTAAGGGCCTGCTTCAGAGTTGCCACTGCTGTGGCCCATTTGAATGGGAGTATACCAGCCTCCATACATGCAGCTTCAGCAGGCGTGCTGGGTAGGAGGTTGGATGCAAAACGAATCGCTCCATGGTATAGTGGGCTAAGCGTCTTTACCATACCTTCCCAGTTGCAGCATATTAGTTAGTGCAGAGTCCATAACATATTTTGCTTTGGATCAAGACCCGACTGATGTCAAGCAAGGTTGTGCGATTAAAGTTGATATGTCGTGTGCTAATTACTTGAATTAATCGCTTTCTGCTCTTGCAGTCTTGCTTTACATTTCTAAAATGCGGTTGGAAGGTCAATTTACGGTCAATCGTAATACCCAGAATCTTTGGATCTTTTTTGAACGGTATAATGATACCGAGTAGTTTCACCGGCCGATTCGTTGCTCTGAGCATAGTATTGCAACAGTGTGTAACTGCACATTTCTCGGCCGCAATGTTGAAGCCGACTGATTCCGCCCAAATGCTGACGGCTCTTACAGCAGCTTGGAGTTTGATTCATACACGCGTCTTATGTTTCCCGGTGACTACCAAGATAATGTCATCCGCATATACAAATATAAAACACCCTTTGGTAAGGTGGCGAACAGTGAGTTCATCCCGATGAGAAAGAGCGTCACTGCCAGGACGGAGCCTTGGGGAACCCCATTTGCTTCTTGGAAAGAGTTAGATCGACTTACACCTATACCAACCTGAAAACGCCTGTTACTCAAAAATTGCTGCACGAAGAGGGCTAAATTTCCTTCAATCCCACATTGCCTAAGTTGTCAGAGGATTCCTTCACGCCACGTAGTGTTGTAGTCCTTGGCTAAGTCTAGAATAGCGATATCAATATGGTGACCTTCGTTCAGGGCCTGAGTTGCCACTTCGCCGAAGGATCCCAAATGTACCGGCACCGAGTCCTTTGCGAAAAGCGAACTGTCTGAGATCAAGCAGGTTACGATCCTCCAAGAGCGTGGTAAGTCTTCGGTTTACCATCCTTTCCATCACCTTAGATGTACACGGGAGAAGGCTTATTGGGCGGAAATCACTTGCTATTCTTGGTCGTTTCTTTTTTGGGATTGGCATAATAAGAGCCTCACGCCAGTTATCTGGGATGGACTCACCTTCCCAGATTGTGTTAAAGCGGCGAAGTAGTGCACTCTTCCCGATTGGTGGGAGGTGCCTCAACATGGGGTAACCTATATCGTCAAGACCAGTTGACTTCCCTCGACCAGAATCAAGAGCTGTAGCGAATTCGATATTAGAGAAGGCACTATTGTATTCTTGACTGGAGTCCGGTGAGAAACTCGTTGGAGATACCTCTAATGCAACCTTGCGTCGAATGAAGGCAGGTGGGAGCGATTGGTCGGCTGACAGGAGCTGGAAGTAAGTGCCAATCTGATTGGATATTGTAGTGCCTCCGTCGGTTGTGAGTGTAAAGCCTATTTGCTGACGTTTTCCGCTTAGGGCGTTAACTCTTCTCCACAACTCAGGAGTTGGAGAATTGGGACTGATACCATCGATAAATTTGGTCCAACTAGCGGCTTTGGCTTCTTCAACGGCCCCATGTTTCTGAGGCGCCGGTATTCGGACGACCGTTTCTCCCAAATGGGGAGGTCTCGGGGTGTTCTCTTGAGTACGCCCAGTGCAGTTCGGCGGTCCGGAATTATTTTATTTTTTAAACGAACATTCATATAAGAGTGCATTCACTAATACGTATTTCACATCTAAAATCTCTTTGCGATTTTTCAAGATAATTACTAATAAACCTACCATTAAGATTTAACTATGTATATTGTTAAAAGAAACATGAATTAAAATGATAGTAAAATTTCAGTGCAGTACGATTTTTTTATTCTTGGCATAGTTGCGATCTACGAGATGCTTTTCAATCATTGACTACAGAGGCCATTGCAGCCCGAGGACGATTTGGCAAGTACCATATATTGACCCCACAAATTTAGTGGTACTTTGGAGGCTCAAATTTAAAATGGTACATCGTCATTTATTTGTTTAAAAGCAGATAGGTTAAGCAAAATTTATTTTCTAGGAATTGTCTTTGTTCCATCAGACCTAAACAGATAACATAGTAAATTCCATTAACAAAACTTCCGCCGGGTTTCGTTGTTCATGATACTTACATGGTGATGGTATACTAGCGCCACTGTCAAATCAGTGGTATATTTATATGAAACAAGCACTTTCTCTCTGATTGTTCCCAGGCTGGATCGTTGTATGATCCGGATTCTTTCATGAAAATACATGAATTTCCACGATTATAAGGAATTGATCGCAAAAATCTTGTGGGTTCTGTTGAAGCCATTAACGGATTTTTAAAAGTTTGGAGTCGTTCCGAGAGCTCCATTGGAGATGTAGAAGCATCTCTACTGGCGCGCTTATCGTATAATCTGAAACATAAAATAAATTAGATACCCCGTCAGAGATCGTCCTAACATTAAGGATGTGACATCAAGAATACGTCAGAGAATCTTGGTTGACACCCTTCGACACAAGTTTGATCGTACCAACCAGTCAATTGTCATAGCTTAATTTAATACATGTAATAAATTGTACAAAACTGCTTTGCAGGAATGGATTTTGATAAAAAATTAAAAATTTTGGTTTAGTAACTGTTATCATTAGTTAATTGGTAAAGAAACTGTTATCATCAAGCATTTCGTTTCCTCTTGAGTTAGCCGCCGATTTATCCTACTTTCCGGTTAAGTTATCGACGATTTATAAGTCTCTCGGAACATTACAAATTCGTCGTTTAATAATAGAAATATAAATGCGGATTCTACTCGCCAGTGATTCGTTTTGCCATAGGCAGATATAATTCAACGCGTATGGTGCTACTTCAGGTCCGAGTGATTCTATTATTCTTAGATGAGCCTAGGATCCAGCTCAGGTGCTCAAAATTAAAAATCTTCGAAATCTTTGGTTGATTCTCTGTATTGGCAAGTTTCTCAAATTTTAAACTTTCGGGTACGGGTCAGGTTCGAGTTTTAAAATCTTTAAATTTTCGGGGTTGGGTCGGGTTCGGGTTTTATAAAATTTTCATTCTCGGGTGCGGATCGGGCCCAGGTTTTTCAATTTTAAAATGTTCAGACTAGGGTCTGGTTCGGGTTTTTCAAATTTTATTATTTCCTACCCGCGTCGGGTTCGGGTTTTTCAAATTCTCAAGCACTCGGGTTCGGGTCGGTTTCGGGGTCGAAAAAATTGAAACCCGACAATCTTTAGTTTAAAACTGGCTTAAACGTTAAGAATGGTGAAGAAATCGGCCCTTAAAAATGCAATTTGGTAATATTTTTAAGCAAATTGTAAACTACGGCCATAACACCAATGTGCCATTATACGTAAAATCATGTATCAACAGAAATTAACTGAAACTATGTTCATTTCCGTGGTACATCGTCGCTGTTGTGATATCTTATGACAAACGCCATTTTGGAGTAAACCGAGTTAGATATGCCACATTACTTGTCAGAAAAATCTCTACAAAGTGGCGTTTTCAGAATTTTTAAATTCTGCTTCGTTACTGAGGTATAGCGAGAAACATGAGAAATTGACAGTCTTTTGCTTCAAATCACTGTATCTAAGGATTTTCTCAAGTTAAATTGAAGTTTTAGATGTTTTACGTTTCTTAGAAAAGAAATGTATAGAATTCGCTCAAACTTTTAAGATTTTTTCCGAGGCCTGGAGGGCCGAGGCTTATATACCAATCGACTCAGCTCGACGATTTGGGACAATGTCTGTGTGTGTGTATGTAACGGACAAACTTTCATTCGTTTTTCTCAGCAATGGCTAAACCGATCCAATCCAAACCAATTTTAAATGAAAGGCCTATCATCCAGACAGAACGCCATTATATGGTTTTTGATTCTGATGTTTCCATGATATGAATGTTTGAGGGTGAACAAATCGCGTTTTTCCAGTTTTTTTGAATTTTTCTGCCGAAATTAACAACGTAACTGAACAATTTATATATTTTTAGAAAGGATATACGAATACCTTTCGAACGAACTATAGGTTGTTGAAATCGGACTATTATCAAAATAGATAGATATTTAACATTAAATGCGGACGAAAGATTTTTATCATTGCCTATAGCCAGAAATAAGACCAAAAACATTTAATGTATTATTAGCATCAAAACGGATTATTTTAGGTCAATAGTATCTTTGGAGAATTTAAAGCATACAATATGCCCTTTCTTTTGGTATTGTGATTTTACTGATTAGGGGAAGAGTGAGATATTTTCATGAATTTTTATGGAAATGATTTTATTGAAATAATGTCTTCAGCAAATTTGTAGCTCTTACTTTTGCGAATAACTTTACTGAAGACATCAAATACAGATTTCGAATACTTTAAAAGTTCTGGCTTGTTGTTTGTGGATTTCCCTTTGTCGCCTATTTATTGTTCAATATAGTAATAATCCATTCAAATGACCAAAATATTATTTCGATAAAGCGAATTTCGTATTTCATTTTTCTATCTACAGCCGCTAGAATAACCACCGAACAATATCGGTGCAAAAAATTTCATCATCTCGGAAAATGAAAAGCGAAATGAATAACTCCAAGCAGTGGTGTAGCCAAGAGGATGTTTTGGGGTTTAACCAGACCCCCACTCTTACCCAAAAAAATAATTGAATTGAAGTTAAATTTTTTTTGATACGAATAGAAATTCATTTCAGAGTTCTGAAATCAAACATAATCATAATCAGTAGGGGTGGGTGTAGCGTAGTTGGTAAATCGATTGCCTTGTACGTAGTGCACCTAGGTTCGAGTCCCGACCCCGCACATAGGGTTAGAAATTTTTCATAAGAGATTTTTCTAACCCGAAGAGGTGAATGACTTAAAGGTTAAAACCTCTATAATCGAAATAAAAAAAAATAATCATAATCATAATTTCCTATCGTATTGAGTTCAGTTTTGAAAGAGTTTACTGCAATATGGATTAGGGTCATTTTTCAATAAGAAGCTAAACTGGAATTTTTTTAATGTCTATGAAACTTAGAACTGTTGATCGAAAAATTGCATTACTTCCAACATTTGCTGAAAATATTTTTATTTTGGGAATGCGTCGATTTGAAACGAAAATGCTATAGAATTAATAGCTGATAAGATAGAGGTACGGCTACACGACTTAGCGTCGCGTACCTCCAGTGAACCAATTACAAAATACGGAAAAAGGTAAACTTGTTACACCTGATACTTGTAATTTTTTTGGGTGTTCCTGACGGTGTTCTTATCGTAAGGGTCTAGTTCGAAAGACCTATTCCCTCCCCACTTGTTACACAAATCAAAACACATCGAACTATCACTACACAAACCACACTCCATACCTATCAAGAACAGATTCCTACGTGCCAGTTATAAAATCGAACGGCACACCATTGAAGATCTTGTGCTGCACTCAAATTTAGCCTACACTCTTCAATATCTTTAATTATATCACAATCCGTCGTATGAATAGTAGCCGCTGTTCAGGCAGCAACGAATACTTGCTCCATAAAGACTGAGTCTGGTTCCTGTAAACCGACACACAGTACTACCAGCAAACAAGCAGATGATAAACAAGACCCGTAAGACCAGCGGACAAACAAAACATCATCAGCGATGACAGTGTGGACGAGTATGATAGGTGAATAGAAAGCGGACTAACTGATCCTCAAGTAGCAAATGGCGAATGGGCTAATGGATTCTCTAAGAGAAAGAATATCTCCACTCGTAATAACAAATTCAGTAAGCAGTACTGTAAATACAGAAAGGACTCACATCTCTATTGAGCGAGCGTACAGAACTGTGTCAAATAAATGATGTAAACAAATATTAATTAACCTGATTTGATAAACATGAAAAGCATCGAAAAATTGCATTACTTCCAATATTTGCTGAAAATATTTTTATTTTGAGAATGCGTCGATTTGAGACGAAAACGTTATAGAATTAATAACGAGAAAAACACTTTCTAAAAGTGGGGGAATTTATGAAAAATGGCATTTTCCGTTCCGCCAATTTAGTATCTTTGATGATTTTACAAACGTTAAACAGCACATCATTTGATAAAATAATTTTGGCGTTATATCCTCCAAGAAGTATTTATGGCGAATTTACTCTTCAAACAAATTTAGTTCCAGCCTTAATGTCTTCAGCAAAATTTTGGGGAGTGCTATTACAAACCACTTTGTTGAAGACATGAAGGCTCCATGTGTTCAAGGTATTAACATGTTTTAGGCTATTCATATTTAATTTAAAATTAAATTATTATGATTTTACTGTTTATGAAAAATCTCTTCTATTGTTTATAAACGATAAAATTTATATTTTATCCAAAGCTTGAGATTGTGAAGCTCACAATAGAAAGTTATTTAAAAAAACTAGATTAAGGAACACTTCGTTAATATCACTTTATAACTCGATATACTCCATATACGTAGTATTAATGCCTAGCAATAAAGCTGTTTTAAATGAAAGTCTCAAGAAATTCGCTAAAGACAGGAACTCTGTTACAATTTTTTGAAAAACTGATTCTCCATCATTTTAAAACTTCAAAGATGGCGGTTTCGTAATTATGCCATTTGGAGAGTACGTTAGATTTTCACCAAATCCCCACCAATCCGAATTTCTGACTACGCCGCCGATTCCAAGTAAGTAGAAACAACGTTCTACACTCGTCCACAAGAAACTTCTTCGAATACTGCCTTTCTATTATAATTCATTGAAGACCCGATTTGATCAGCTCCCAATTTTATCAGCCTCATATGAAAATATGTTTGATGGGCTCTAGCAGACAAACAAGGCTAAATTTGAGTGAATCCTTTCTTGACCATGTTTTCCTTATCTTCAAGATGCAAATGTGCAAAAATAAAAAAAATCAATTTTTTTAAATTTTTGCGATAGAAGACTATATTAAATAATCAGAAATAGTTATTACACTACATCAAGGGAAGGGAAGAATATTTCAACAGCTTCAGTTTATTATGAAGAAAAAAATGTCGCGATTTAGTCAATGTCTCCATTTTGTCAGTCTAAAATACACCATTTTCTGAGGATATTTTCTTTCAATTGCATCGAACTACACCAATTTGTAGGTAGCTTTCAAGGGGCTATTTTATCGACTTCTTCCAAAATTCGGCGAACCTATTCCCATTCGTGCGATAGTTTATGTTAAAAGGGTATCCTAAATGAATTGGTATACTTAAGGGTTTATATGTTGCAGATAGAGAATATTAATAAATTCTCAGCTTTTCCTACACAATATCACAAAAGCTTCTTAGGCAACTGTTCCTAATAAGATTATGTAAGCTATGAAGTATTTGAAATTTTTTAATAGAAGTAACAGAAGGTTATCGAAAAGTTTCGTGAAAAAGAGAATTCCAGTAATGATAATGATTTTCCCTAACGGGTTTCGAGAGTTTTTTATTTGTTCTTTGGCATTAGGATTGGGGATAATAATTCAGATCAAAGATACTACTGGGAAGTCATTTTTAGAAAAAGTCGATATCGAAGTAAAGTTTGAACTATGCACGCATGTACTTCAGAGGTAGCGCGATATCAAGAGCTGAAATTTCAGTGCTTAGTTCTCAGCCGCGTTGGAAATTTGAGTAAACGCTATTGAGTATTAAATTAAAATCCATTCGAAAACTTGCTTTTCGAATTTTTTGACTTAGCACAACATATATAACCCCTTTAGGAAAATTCAGTTTTCCCTACACAATGCATTTATTGAAGAATTTATATATGTTATTAACGGAGCATTAATTCATTTGAATTTCTATTTCCGCTTTTCAATTAAATTAGTTTAACCTTTGAGATTTCTTGCACTGATATTATCCTATGCTAATTTGAGCGGTTCTCTGAGCCCTGCCACTATCCCATGTAGTATGTGTTATCAAAAAAACATCGCGAAGCATCAAGTTCTGTATGTTATCAATCGATATAATACCCGAAGAAAGCGATAAAAGTTATAAGAAATGTATTATCACACTGTTAGGTGGATTAAAAGCGTTTTTGACACGGAATTTGCGAAAGCTTTTTACATAGCATGTTACAAAAAATCCTTAAGACTAATTTTAACTATACTAGTAATTTATCTAAAACTAACACTGTAATAACTTTAATGTTTGCTTTTCTTCTTAGGTTCTTGTATTTCATAATGATCTTGTATTTTCGTGTGTATTTATTTACATTTTTCTGCTATTGTCTGAACTTAAAACAAAACTGAATATTCTAGGACACTTTAATTGGTGAATGATTAGTCATAGATGAGAGATGAGGAGATGAATCTAATTAAATTTTAACAGACGCTGTTTTTAGAAAATGATAGATAAGTTCCATGTATATAGTATTGCGGTAAGGCTGGAAGTCTCTAACTGGAACATGGATTGGTTTTCCTCGCACTACTAATTGTGATCTGGCTTCACGATATTACACCTTTTTCAAGAAATAGAGACTTTCGTTTTCTTGTTAAGTGTGTGTGTGTCTCTCTCACACACGAAATCGGCTTGATAAATTTGTGATAGTGTCTGAAAAATGTACAAGTGTGGCGACACTTTTTCTGTCCACTGTATTTTTTGTGAAACTCAAACACCAATGTGACAAAACTAGAAGAAGGAAAATAAGCAAACCGATAGACAGAAAAATTTTCAAATCGCGGAAGTCGCGCTTATGGCCCCGCTGAACGAGCAACCGCTGGTACCCTAAGACGAGTTCGCCAGATTTTAAGAGCAGCGTGCACTCAGTACACTAGCGCGACTGCCGAGTTCACAAAGTTCAAAAAGTTGACATTTATTATAGCATTAAACTTAGTTTTAGTTTATTTCTGTTTATACACAATTTTACGAAATAAATGTAAACCCCATTCATTTATGTTCATTTCATTCGACCTTATTATTATATTTTTTTATTACATTTTCAACGCAGGTCATCATTTCAATTAATGCATGTTGTGAAAGATTATAATGGATGGATACCTGTAATTAACCAGCTAATCCCTAGATCGTTACTTCCTCGAAGACAAGAAAGGGGAATTTTGAAAATGACTTTACAAAGAAGTATGAAAAAAGTTCAATTAGAATAAATTTGAGAATATTTCCCTTGGGTTGAAAATCCTCCCCGCATTAGCTAATCTACAGTATGTACATACCTGGTGTCTTCCTGTTTGCTTCTTGTCTGTTTTATCGTCTTACCTTTTTATGAATAATTAACGAACCATACCGCTGTCAAGAAATTAGCGTTCCCGCCATCTACAAAATTTTACTCTATCCCTCCAAGTGAAGGTAAGACAGAGTTTTTTTTTCATCTCAGCCATACTATCTCATACCAATCGCCCTTCCGCCCTACCTTGTTTTATCCAGCGCCAGTTTCATCATCATCTTTGTAATCAGCACTTATTATCTTATATACCCTCCCCTACCACCCTCCAAGAAGGCCGTCTCCTCAACGACCTGACCCGGCTACCGGCCGCAACCCAAACGCTTCGCCACGGTTGGGTGCTGTAACGAATGATGGGCGAATCCTTTCAAGCTCCATCCTTCCGAAAACTCTTTCGAGCAAATGTTTTCCAACATGGTCGACCTCCATCGCAACATTTTTTTTATGCCTGCTTGGTCATTGTTTCAAGGTAAATGAGGTCTTGTGCTCTTGCTTGCCATCTTTTCCACCCTGGTTTCTCGGCCAGGTTCGCATGTGCCTGTCGGTCATTCCGGTGTTGTGTTGTGTCTTCGTTTCTGTTTTTTGTCTGGATGCTGACACCACCGACCGGAGCGAAAAGGGTTTTAATTTTTGCTTGTTTGCCGACGACACTTTGCAAGTGCTTTCCGTCGTTCGCCTGTACCAAGGATGTGACAGCTTAGTCGCTTTGTGTGGGCAATTCTCGCGAGTTTAAGCAAAGTAAGTTTTTTTTTCTCGCGCAGAATTTCAATATTCGATTAAAGTGTAAAGTAGTTGAAAACTTTTAATTGTTTCAAAGTGGGTCGGGGATTTACGATTCAAGTAGAAGACTGGTTTGTTGGCAGTTATTATATATTCACACCGTTACACCGCCTTTTCTGCTGAATGTTTATTGCTTTTTTCCAAACTACATGGAATTATTAAAACTAAACCATTTGGTGAGACCAAGATAATTCGGTGCGGGTCTCGTGAGCCAGTTATCATATGTTTCAATCATGACCATGAAGGATTCTCAGTTTCAGTGAGATCTTTGGAGTGAACTTATAATTGAACTGTATATTTCAACGAAGGTGTAGCGCCAATGTTTTGCTTAATCTATCTAAACTATGTACACTAGTTCTTACAAGTGTTATTAAACTAACCAACGCGAAACTATTCATTGCATGTTTCCTCTTAATGAAGAAAAAATTAGGTAAAAACCATTTTTCTTCGCTAAACATAAAATTGTTTGAAACCGTCTTTAGGTGTAAAGAGCACAAAACCTATAACAAAATAAGTTATGGAATTTGTTTTTCGATTTCGTCTCATCAGAATCTGACACTAACTTAGCGAAAGGACTAATCCAATGCCGAATTGACGCTAGCTCCGGGACTTGCGGGACATCAGGCAGGGTTTGCTCAGAACCATCATTAGAGTTCTCGGTTTTCAACCCGACGCTAAGCTAGTCCTGCCACTAAGTTAGTGTTGGATTCTGATGAGACGAAGTCGAAACGCAAATTTCATAACAAGTTAATTCATTGTAGTTTTTTCCATTTTCTGAAGATTCTTAACGGCTAAGAAATGTTAGTAAATGATCGTTGAACTATAAGTGATACAATCATCAATTGCTGATGACACATTTGGGTTTTCTACGATGTCTTCGACTGTCATTACCGCCAACTTAGCAAGAAATACCACTGCAAAATTATTCCCAACAGAATACACACAAAACATCCAAATGCTCCTAACCATTTCCTTCCCCTCCACCCGCCACCCACCGACCTGCAGATGCGTGATTTATCATAAGTACCTTGCCTGTACATTTGCAATTTTTCACGAATCGACTACTACCACCACCACATCCGGAATGGCGTCCACTCCATCAATCAGATGAGCAAGCAAATCAAAGTCGAATCACCGCCGACCGGAAGCTTCATTTCGGTCTTCAGCAACAAAATAACATTCACATAAATTTCCGAGCTACAATTAAGTACACACACACCCTTCTGCTGCTACTTGAAGCCGAATGTGTCTGTCTGTCTTGCCCAGATTTAGATCAGGGAACGCGAGCAAAAATATCCCCGTTGTCGGAGAGCACTCCGGGTGTTTACCGGTTGCTGATGCCACAGGTACAGACGTAAAAATCATCATAATTTATGAGTCTTTATCATTTTTATTATCTTTTCTCATCCATTGTTGTTCTGGCAAGCTGGTAGGTGCGGCTAGGGTGCTGTTTTGCCGCCACCGGCTGCTCTGCAAGTCTGGTGCTGACACATCAATCTTCTCATCCGTTGCTACATTTGAGGATATTTTTTTTCCTGCGGATTACAACGCCACCATCAACTAGCATGTGGAAAATTTTATTCTGAGGTGATGATAATCCGGTGTACGTCCTGGCGGTGCAGGTTTTCACGCTTCTTAGGAGGACTGAGTCGGTTGATTTGCTAAATGATTAGCAGATAATAATGCCGCAATTGGTAGTGCAATTAAATGTATGATTTATCTCTTTATTACTGTTCTCTATTAACCGTCGATGGTAGATTTAAGTAGAGTGGAAGCTGTTTGTGATGGCAGTCTGGATGAAAGGTTAATGGAACGATGTGTATTTTCGGTAAATCGTTGTTTTTGACATTACTTGATTTAAGGGAAAATTATCGTAATCGAGGAAGAAAAGTGCATGAACTTCAAAAGTTATTTCAACCATAAAACATTTTTTTTTGAGAATGAGTTTCGATATAGTATCTTTTTCTATCAATTGAGTGTAAATTTTAGGCTCACTGATAAATAAAATCTCGAATTGGCGCATTCAGCTCCAATCAAATTATCTCATAGTTTACTAAAAAACCTCAACATCTGGCGTGAAGAGGGCTCTCTGATCTCTTAAGTATCTGGGATTCTTTTACCAAAGATCGTTGAGCTCAATAGTTTCTGCGAGAGCTGAGTAGCCGCATAGTATATAGGGTGACCATACCTGGCGAGCAAAAACCCAGGACAGTCGAAAGAGGACCCCCATTACCTTTCAACCTTTCATTCGAACGTACCTGAAAAAATGCTCCCCAGGTTTTCGGCAGTCACAAAACATTTCTGGAGATCCGGCAAAGCTTTGTTTTGCATGAAAATTTGCTTATCGATCTTTCTTCGGATTTATCCAAGCGCGATTCTTCCCAATCAGAATACGATAACAAAATTATAACAGAATGCAATTTTCATAGTAAGATGGTCTCGTTAATAGATAAAATATCAGAAGCTTATAACAAGCAACAGCGCGAACGGGTGTTCTTCCGCTAAAAAATCGATTTTGGGAACTCTCATATCGATTGCTCATCCGATGCGACATTCTGAACCCGTTGGTGATTCAAAATTTCGAGAGGCTCGTCGAGCTTAATTCTCAAACCCGTTTTATGTCCTTGTACTTCGACTACATGGCACAGAGCATCAATCCTTCTTCGTACAATCCCAACCGTGTCCGTTTCCTAGATACTTCTGATTCTACTGTATTCTTCGACACATCCATGAAGGAAGAGATTCGTGGAATCCCGGACCATATACGCCCGCAAGTTATCCCCAATATATTTTATAATAAATTCCGAGAAGTCGACTGCGACAAAATATTTTACACTGACGGATCAAATCTCGATGGGTCCACTGGCTTCGGTATCTCCAGTAATACTATCACCGCTTCATTCAAGCTCAATGATCCTGCTTCCGTTTACGTCGCACCCTTGGGATCATCGACACTCTGCCCACAGATCACTACTTCATCATTTCGGACAGCCTCAGCTCTATCGAGGCTCTTCGTTCGATGAAGCCCAAAAAGCAATTCCCATATTTCCTGTGTACGTTATCTGAAAAATCTTACCAGATTACCTTTGTTTGGGTCCCCTCTCATTGCTCTATCCCGGGCAATGAAAAGGCCGACTCATTAGCAAAGGTGGGCGCATTAAATGGTGACATATACGAAAGACCAATCTGCTTCAACGAATTTTTTAGTATTTGTCGTCAGAGGACGCTCAACAGTTGGCAAACCTCGTGGAGCAATGGGAAACTTGGACGATGGCTACATTCGATTATCCCAAAGGTATCAACGAAGCCTTGGTTCAGGGGGATGGATGTGTGTCGGGATTTTATTCGTGTAATGTCCCGACTTATGTCCAATCACTACATCATGGATGCGCATTTGCGGCGTATTGGGCTTGCGGAAAGTAGTCTGTGCGCTTGTGACGAGGGCTATCACGACATCGAGCACGTTGTCTGGGTATGCGCCGGGTATTTGGACGCCAGGTCTCAGTTAAAGGATTCCCTTCGGGCCCGAGGTAGACCACCCAATGTACCAGTCCGAGATATGCTGGCAACTCGTGATTTCCCCTATATGTCCCTTATTTATACTTTCATAAAAACAATAAATATCCCAATTTAGCCCCTCTCTTTTATTTCTCGTTTTTAGAAGTTTCCTCCTGCCTTGTGGAACCGATCAGCTCCAGAGTGCTACTATGTAACCGCCGTCGCCCTTACCACTACGCCTGCATAGAAGGAAACTGAAGCGAGAGCGACTCGAGGTCCGATGACTTTTGAAGGATTCCCCGCGGGCCCGAAGCTAACCATCCGATACTCGACGACTTACTAGACTGAGGCGCAAATTTGTTTCGCTGATACCCCCCCCCCCCCCCCCCCCCCCTCACCAGTTTGAGCGAAAGTTGCAAGTTTTGCTCTTCTTTCCCTGTCACCATACGCCTTCTCTCCCCTGTCCTTGATACAACTGCTGCTACACTGATGTGGAAATAAGCCACCCTCTGAATATCTTGACCAAGTATAAGTTTTCGTTAAAAAAATCAAATTAGTATTCTGTATTCCTAGTTTGAAGATATCTGTAATTTTTACTGTTTATTGAATCTCTTGTCCTCCATCTTGTAAATACAATTGTATCCCTAGTTTTAAGATATCTGTGAAATTTCTCATAAATATTTGATCCCCCTTTTGCGTACTAAACTATATTGTTAATTTTAAGATAACTGCAAAATATTTCGTAAAATACTATTACTCTCCCTCTTGTATATCAAACTGAATCCCTTGTTTTAAAAATTTTCATAAAAAAATCTTTTGGCCCTCTCTTGTATATTGAATCTTATTTCTAGTCTTAAGATATCTGTAAACTTTCTTTTCTCTTGTAAAAAAAATTATTTCAACATTGTAACCTCCTAGTTTTAAGATATCCAAAATGTAAAAACAAAAGAATTTGGCACCGCCAAGCTAACGCATTTGTGCCTATCAAATAAATGAAATGAATAAAAAAAAGTAACAGCGCGAGATACAGTTTTGAAATCTTTTTATGCGTTTGTAAGCGGGTTACCACACCACGATCAACGAAGAACTGTTGTTAGAGAGATCTGCAATCCTTAATATAGCAGATAAGATAAAATATGCGGTTGCGTCAAACCACAGGGGAACGTGTGCACTGAACATCATTTGTTGAATGTATTTATTCCGGTTTCTCTCAAAGTTGTGACTTTGCGCCCAATGTATGTTAGACAAGATTTACCACAGGAGTCAGTCGAACCATATCTTATCTTCTTTAAGATCACAGACAATCCGCTAAGCTTTCTAAATTTAGAAAGAACTGACGCTCAAAAGTTCGCCCCGATAAGTTCAGAATTATAACATATGTCTAAAAAAATAAGAATTTCATGAAGGTCTACCGCGTCTACATGCCCGCCCAGAATGTTGAGATCGATGTTGTGGTCACCGATTCAAGTTTGTCATGCTTAAGAATGTCTACGGAAGCCCAGGGTTAGCCGTTTCAAGAACTCCATGCTGCAATGTGCGAAAATATTGAATGGCGATTGCGCAGGACAGGACAAAGTTGTACACTGTAATCTCCATTTACGACCTCTGTTTTACGCAATAATCGACTCACATAACTATTTTTGCAACCTAAAAGCGAAAAAAAACGTAGCATTTCTTTAATGACTAATTCAAGAAAAAGTTTGAGTACGCGCAGTACAATTACAGTTGTGTACAACACACTAAATATAATGAAATTTAAACGACATGTAAATCAATACGAATGTAAACATACAAAGCTTGAATAAAAAAATTGATTGAAAATTAAGTTGAATTCGATGGAGGATCAAAAAGCACATGATTTTGCACTTTCGTTCGTGTAATATTACGTGTCATTTATTTTACAGCAATATTGGATTAAAAATACATTAAAGTGCATTGGTATCCCGTTTAATGAAACTGTAATCTTCAATCAACGTGTAAAATTAAAATAAAATTCGCTGAAGAAAGCACGACAAGTTGTGTGTATTTGTGGTGGAACTTAATTTTACATTTATATTCATGCTTCAAATATGCGCATGAAAATAAATTTAAAATTACAAAATATTTTATCTGTGAATTTAACATATTGTTAGCTAACTATTTCTAATCAATGTTGTGTATTTTCGGAATGAGGTTGACGAGTCCATGACGAAAATCTATCTCGCGAAACGATTCTCGATTCTGTGCAGTCACGGTCAATATGACCGTTGATAACATAACCGAGAAATACTTTTATTTGTTAGGCATATTTGCTACTTGAAAAAACATCACTTTCTTATGCTTACAAAAGGGTTATATCATACCGAGGCAGAAATGGGTTTCCTCATAATCGGCGGTGATACAAATGCCCACCACATAATTTGGGTACGCTCAGACATCAATTTGGGAGGCACCGAATTAATGAAATACGTAAGTAGTTCAAATCTGCATATACTTATTGTAGAAAATCGTCCAACATTTGCACGAGCTGGTAGGAAAGAGGTGTTAAATGTCACTCTCTGCTCAGACGGTGTTACGCATGAGTTGGCAAACTGGCTCGTACCAAACGAGTTCGAACCGTCGTTATCTGATCGTAAGTACATCGTTTTAAACACATATCGTAATCCCCAATGTACGAACTGGGACCTCTACGAAGAGGAATCAGTTTCATGGGTACCTTCTGACGATTGATTCTCCATTTGACTTGGATGAGGTCGTGGATAATATTAACTCTCTCATAGTAGCAGCATGCCAAGAGGCTTGTCAGCAGCAAGTTATGCTGTTGTTTGTTTGTTTGTTTGTTTGTTTTATTTACGTGACTTTAAGTAAGTTTTTCATTCGTCACGAGCGAGTTATGCTTGCTTCTATAGGAACATCTTGGTTAAATACCAAGCTTATTCGACTTGAAAAGTTATGTAGAAGAAGAAAGGAAGGGGCCGGGGCATTTAAGTTGGATCGCAAAACATACAGAAATGTCCTTCGATCACCCTAGCGAAGTGGTTGGAAAATCTTCTGTATAAATGTCCCAAGTCTCCACGAGACTAGTAGATTAAATAAGTTTCTTTTGAAATCGGAAGGCTTTCATGTCAGTTCGATTGGAATTGCTAATGATGAAAGCTCATCTGACGAAGATGTATTACTCAACAGTCTTTTTGGCACACACGTTCCAGGCTGTACGGAGCCATCACTGACGACTGCACCTGAGTTCTCTTCGTGTAGTTCTGATTCTTGGGCAGTTGTCCGTGGAGTTGTAGCAACCGAATCAATCAAATGGGCCATTCATAATTTTGCTCTGTACAATTCGTCGGGAAAAGGATGAATCATTCCAGTTCTACTTCAAAGCGGAGTTAATATCCTGACCAATATGTAGAAAAAAGTTCTTACTTGTAGTGCTGCAACAGGACATATTCCAGTAGCGTGCCGGGAAATAGTTGTAAAATTCATTCCCAAAGGTGGCCGCGTTACTTATGAGGTGGCAAAGAGCTTTAGGCCAATCAGTCTGATCTTCTTCCTCTCAAACCAGTGGAACGTATTATCGACTACTACATTCGGGATGTCTACAACCTGGAAATTGGTTTTCGCAAAAAAGCAATCAGGTTGTAGTGTTTTCTTGATATTGAAGATGCTTTTGACAACGAATCTTTCGAATCCATTTTGGGAGTAGGACCAGGTCATGGAGTACCTTAATATATCACGAACTGGATAGACGCAATGCTTAGTAACCGACATCTGTGCTCACCGTCGACATCAAGCAGGCTAAGCGTTCGCCGATGTGCTCAAGGCGGTGTGCTGTCAGCGCTTTTATGGAAACTTGTCGCTGATGGCTTGTTCAGGGAACCTAATAAGCTTTGGTTTCCGACATATGGTTTCGACGATGATTATAATTATAAATATCATATAATGATCACCGCAGTTTAGATTAACACACTTTTTGATACGATGCTGTAAGGCTTATATGGTGTTGAGCAATGGTGTCTTTATATTGGAACTATCAGTTAAGCCAAATAAAATATCAATGGTGCCTTTCCCGCAATGAAGGATTGCAACCTGCTTTCACAGATCAAGTTAAATTCGTTGGGGTAATTCTTGATTCAAAACTAAATTGGTCAGCTCACATCGGTTTCAGAATCACAAAATCTTGCATGACATTCGTCCTATGTAGACGGCCTTGCGACAAATCTTGACTACTCAAACCCAAGTACATCCAGTGGATCTACATAATAATTGTAAGAGCAATACTGGCATACAGGTTCCTCGTGCGGTGGCATAAGTGAGAAATCATGACAATTCAATAAAAGTTAAACCATCGTCTTCATGGCGATGACTGGTGCATTCACGACAACACCTAGTGCTGCTTTAGAGGCACTCTTGACATAAACCACTATATGCCACGGTGTTCCTAAAACCGTTATTAACTAAAAAAATGACCATAAATTTGGCATACGGCATTCGACAGATACAGTATCCAAGCATCTTCTCAGTGAATTTCAAAATGATCCATCGAGGGATTCGAGAGATATGGCGATTTGAAGTTTTATGATACGTTTCATAAGGCTACCAGCAAACACCCACGGGTTTGGTCCAATCTCTATGAACAAAAAAATATTTGTCTACTTATTTAGTACATGGCATTCAAAAGCTATAATAATCAAGTATATCCCCTGCAAGTTTGGAAATATTTCATTGACGGAATCGAAAGTTATAACAGTTTGGATGTGGTATGCGGTCATAGATGGGTTTTCTACCAGACTTCAAGCGTGAATCCATGTTTGTTCATTGACTATTTAGATCGTTTATACGTGTCGCGATTTTTAAAGGAAACCCTTACCATTTTATTACATAAATATAATGTACAAATGGTGTTATTAATATGGTGCACTGAAAAAATATGAAAATAGGGTTGTCTACCAAACGTTAAATATAATGTGTAATTTAAAAAAAATAGATGAAAGTTGGAATGTTTACTTCAAAAGGCCATATCTCAATGGTATGTTGACTGATTCTAATTATTTTTTCATTATTGAACAGGTAGACGTGTCATCGTTAATTTTCATCAAGAAGAATATAAAATAGAGTTGGCCACTTCAAACAATAGACAACTTAATTATCCTCAACTATATGTATTATCACTATTTAGTAAATATCTTTATATTCAAAACGACGACCTATCAATTTCTATACATTAGTTGAATGCAACGAACGCAAACTATAAATCATGGAAAAATAAAACTATAAATTCAATACATATATTCAAAAATATGAAGGTATTTGCTGATTCAGATCCATTTATGTTATGATACGGTTTTTGTTGGAAATTTTGTACAATCGTGATTCGCTGGTTGGGTTGACAGATGTTAAAACTGGGGGATGTTATTAGTAGGGGGATCAAAGGGGATGTTATTAGTACAAGTTCATCTGCTCATATCTCTAACTATTGTTAGTTTGATTGTCGAATTGAATTTAACATGAGAATTTGACATTCAGATGTCGACAATGGACCAACTAGCGCGGAGGTCCAACTAAAAAGCGGCTCCTGTTAAAAATTGAGCGACCAGCGAATCACGACTGTGTTAGTTTTAACATTTCATATATCCATAATTTGTAGTAAACAGCAATTGCAATCAACTAGTATATAAAAATTGATAGGCCGCTATTTTTAATACAAAAATAATCACTAAATAATTATAATACATATAGTTGAGACCAATTATATTGTCTATTTATTTTTATAGACAACTCTATTTTATATTCTTCTTGATGAAAATTAACGATGAAACGTCTACCTGTTCAATAATGAAAAAAGAATTAGAATCAGGCAACATACCATTGAGATGTGGCCTTTTGAAATAAACATTCCAACTTTCATCTATTTTTTTTTAATTTACACATTATATTTAACGTTTGGTAGACAACCCTATTTCCATATTTTTTTCAGTGCACCATATAAATAACACCTTTCGTGCATTATATTTATGTAATAAAATGGTAAGGTTTTCCTTCAAAAGTCGCGACACGTATAAACGATCTAAATAGTCAATGGACAAACATGGATTCACGCTTGAAGTCTGGTAGAAAACCCATCTATGACCGCATACCACATCCAAACTGTTATAACTTTCGATTCCGTCAATGAAATATTTTCAAACTTGCAAGGGATATACTTGATTACTATATCTTTCGAATTCCATGTGCTAAATAAGTAGACAAATATTTTTTTGTTTATAGAGATTGGACCAAACCCGTGGGTGTTTGCTGGTAGCCTTATGAAACGTATCATAAAACTTCAAATCGCCATATATCTCGAATCCCTCGATGGATCATTTTGAAATTCACTGAGAAGATGCTTGGATACTGTATCTTTCGAATGCCGTATGCCAAATTTATGGTCATTTTTTTAGTTAATAACGGTTTTAGGAACACCGTGTATGTGTTACTGAAACAGGAAGCACTTTCTTGGGGACCATTCATAAATTACGTAACGCTTTTAGGGGGGGAAGGGGGTACAACAAGTTGTGACATGTTGTGACATAGGGGGGAGGGGGAGTTAGCTAGATCGTTACGTAACATGTTTTCACCGAAGAAAAAAAATTTTTTCTAGGAATTTGTTACGTAACAGGGGAGGGGGGGATGAAGAAATTTGTGACAATTTGTTACATGGGGGGAGTCAATTTTGGGCAATTTTTGCGTTACGTAATTTATGAATGGTCCCTTGTGGTGCTGTAACCCAATAGAACGTGTAACTAGACATGCAAAACCAAACCTTTCCAAACTCTCAATGTGAGAATTTCTCTTCGCGAGGAATAGCTGTATTTTTGCATGGAGCGACAACTTGAAGAATACGTAGTTTGGTATACTCTGATGGTTCTTTTTTGGAGGCCCGAGCCAGTACTGGTGTCTATTGTAGTGAATTGAGATTAGTGCAATCCATTTGCTTGGTAGATACTGTACCGTAATCCAAAGAGAAATATTTACAATTCTATATGGCGTACAATTGGCACATCAACAGAGAATTTGCAGAAAATGAATTTATGTTTTCTCTGATTGTCAGGCAGCCATAAAAGCACTTATTTCTGCATACTCGAGATCGTAATTAGTAATCGCAAGTCGAACTCAAATCGAAGAACTCAGCATTTCAAATGCAATCTACCAATCATGGGTACCCAGTCATTAAGGTATTACTGGAAATGAATGGGCGGACGAATTAGACTGAGCGGGCGCTGCGGCTGACTTCGTTGGTCCAGAACCAGTTTTATCACTGTCAACAAGTTTGATGAAGCATAACATTCGCTCTTGGGCTGTGTATGAGTGTCTTTTCTTCCTGATGTGAATCCGAAGATGTCAAAGAATTTGTAACATTTTTACAAGTACATGTGCACTATTCTGGTCAGGAGACCGACTGGACGTTGCGAATTTAATTATCACGTGGCTATTATTCAGCGTGCTGAGTATTATTCGTGTGATCTTTGTGAGTCCGATTACGAAACCTCATATCATTCGATACGTAACTGCTCAGCAGTAATGCAATTGTGTATCCGGGTTTTTAGTTCTCCACACATATGTATTAAACCTAATTAAACCTAATTTAATTAAACCTATGTACCAGGAAGTAAAACTCAAAGAGCCTTCCCGAGAGTCTTGCTCCAGAAAACAAATTTCTAAAGTGAATCCCGAGAAGAAACGTCCGAAAAAGAAAGCCCTGAAAAGAACCCTCTCACGATTTAATTAGCCCTTGCTTACGAAATGATTTAAGTGCAAATTGCCCCTAATAAAGCGTCCTTTTGTATGCTTCTCCAGTCGATGAACCCGGCTTTTCGTAAGAGAGTTCCTTCCAACCGTTCTTGGCTTAAGTATTCACCTGGCAAATTTCAATCGTTAGTGGCCAATACGTAATTGTAATCAAGATTTGCTTACGAAATGACTTTTTTCGGGCTGATGTTGCTACTCGAGTCTTTCAACAACACGACATTCTACCAGCAACTAGAGCTATAGATGCTTCGCTCGCTATACGATTTCTCTCGCCCCTGAAACGGCGTGCTTGTGGTAGGCTATGTGCTATTGGCCAGTTACACGTGCGTTTCTTTTCACGCACAGCCGATGATGCTTCTAGCTTCTCCAGAGATTGACCTACGGTTTGCAGAAGTCCAATCCCGTTCCTTGCATCACGGCAGCTTCTTGCTGCGACTATAAGTTGTCCTAGGCCTACATGGCGGATCTTTTGGCAAACTGTTCTGTTGCTACCGGTTGCTCACTACTGCTGGTATGAGTTTCTGATTTTATTTGTTACGCCGCCGGAAGCTGGGCTAACAGCTGTCAATCTTCAAGGTAGAGAAGTGTTGCTAGATTTTCAAGCGAGGGACTCACTTGATATTTGCATCCTAATCAGTTTTCCTTTGGTTGATATGTTATTGGTTTATTTTGCTCTATAAACTGCTATACTACACACTTAGAAAAAATGAAAATTACATTTGACGTAAACAATATTGTGACGTACTTTGCTGGCTAGTAATGGAATTTGGCATGTTTTGACATGTGAAATAAAATATTGTGTCTCTTTTGCTGTAGAACTCAGTTGAATTGAGATGGAGAATTGTGAACAAAGCGCATTTTTACATGTTCTTGAAAGTAAATTCAAGAGAATTGTGACGCTCGTTGCAAGATGTAAATATTTTTAAGTGTGTATGATACACTGAATTAAAACTTAACATGTGCTATTGTTCCTAATCCAGTGTGGTAAAGAGCTATAGACTTAACAGTAGCGTTGATTATTCCTTCTGGAGTAAAGAATGGAGGCTGTTTATGGTTTTGTAATGTGTTGTCATTTTTTATTTCCCTACCTTTTTGTCTTTCATCTCCCTTTCCCTTTCCATTAGGAAAGTAATGATATGACATAATATATTCGGATAAGGGTTTTCTCTATATTCTTCTTGGGGTTCATGGCATTGAGCTCAATGAAGTAGTAACTGCAACTGATTGCACAAGCGAAACATGAGCGTCCTTGAAAACTACAAATAATGGCAATTTATACGAACCTATGAAAAGGAAATTGAAGTTAATCCAACTAGAAATTGAAAAGAATCCAACCATTTCCGGAACAAACATGACGAGTAGTTGACGGAAATTGATGTTTGGCGCCACAAAAAATCTGATTGGCGCATTATCCTATTAATATGGGTATTTTTGGAAAGGAATTGATGAATGAATGGCGGGAATCGACGTGTGATGAATTGTCAAATTGATCTTAAACAATTTCGCTCAACCGGAAATCGGATCTAAAATTCAAAAATGGCGGCAGGCATCGATTTCCGTCATATAGCAGACAACTTCATCCAGACAATAACTTTCATTTTAGCAGTTAGCTAAGAAAATCTTCACGCTGTACTGTATAAGCTCAAACTTTTTTTACGAAATTTATTCTCGTTGAGTCGCATATGAAAAGAATATTTTTGCTTTGGTTAACTAATTTGGCCTTAAGTGTAAAATTGCTTGGCTTCGTTTAATTATTTGTAACGTTTGATTTTAGTATTAACCCATCTCTATAAGAGCAAAATCTTTGCCCACTACTAGTACGTATTCACTCATTGATCGAATTGTACAAACAACATGATGATCAGAGGGCCTATCGCATTGTCACTTGATTCATTAATTGATCATGTTAATTATGACTGACTGACCCAAGCATGAATGTGCATCAGATTTATTCATATGAATGAGAACATTTTTCCATGCCTATAGCGTAACTGCAGGAGGAGAGGTTTATTTAAATATAACTAGGCATGTGCAAAAATCCATAGCACAAAAAATCAAGACTTGGTAAGCTGATTACTTAATTAATCATTTTTAAGCTCGAGTATTTTTTTTAAAACTGCAAATGAATGATATTGTTTAAGATGCTATGTCCAATTTTAACTCAAGATAACATTTAATGAAACAGGAGTAAAGAGTTGAAACAGCAATTTAAAAAATATATATATTTATTTGCAGTTAATAAAAAAATTATAGAATCTTCGCTTTGTTTTACATATCATGCACCTAAAATGCAGGTTCAACATTCTTCAACCCCAGCAATAAAGTCTTTAAATCTTTCACTGTAAATTTTTGCCCTGGCCGATGGAAACCGATCACCGCAAAGTACCCAACAACCAGTTTACGGCACCTGCAGTAGCCACCGAACCTCACCACAGACAGCACCAGCAGTTTTCCCAGAACACCCCGAGCCCCGGAGGAACTGCAGAGTAATTTAATTTTTTAATTAACTTTTTCCTCGCACTTATTACATCATGCTGCTGTCATCTCTGACTAAGCTTAACGACGCTACGCTGCTCTTCACTATGCAGATGCCGTCGGCATTGCAAGGCCTGGCCGTGCAGTGGCAGCGGTGGCAGCAGCAGTAGCAACAGCAACCATAGTCCCGTAGGAAAGTGCAGGCCATGCAGCTGACATAATTGTTAACCTCTCTCTCCGTGTTTGGTACATGGGATGTGCCGGCAAGCCGGCAAGCAAGCAAGCCACTAGAACCATCATCGGGCCATGAGCCTTGAGTCACCCGATCTATCTTTTGTTCTGCTGCACCCTGAGGGGGTAGTAACCTATAGCGTATAGCCGTCCAACTGAACCCTGATGTTGCTCTACATGGTGGTGTGAAAAAGATCAGGCACCATTAAAAAGGCTCCACTCCGAATAGGATGCAAGCCACTTCGCACTTCGAATGACTGTTGTTCCGGAGATTTTTCCCATTGTTAAGCTTTGCTTTGGGGGGTAAAATCTATGAAGGTCTGAGGCCTTTGCGTGAGCTTCCGTAATTTTCAAGGTTCTGACCATTGTGTGCTGACAAATGCCCTTCAAGAGTGCAATTGCAAGTGAATAGTAAAAAAATAAAGGGTGGAAAATAACGAGAACACAGATGTGCAGTTCGGACAGTCTCATCTGATACAGATAACAAGTTTTAAGGTGCAATCTAAATTTTAAAAGTCGCTTGAAGAGTCCCATAGATTCTCAAATATTACAAGTGAGAAATAAACACGATATCCGACGATTTTTGCTCCACCCTGTCCTACGGAACAGAAGGCTTGGTTGGAACAACACAGGGCTTCATCATCGTCATCATTGCCACCATCAGATAGCTATTATCTTCCATGTCGTTACCCGTTCCAACCCAACCCAACGGTGGCCGGGGCAATAGCGCGGGAAGGGCATAGCGGAAAAGTGTTTCGCTCCGCCTTCGGGATAGGATGCAGGGCCCTTGGTGCTTATTGATGAGCCATCTGCAGATATCAAGTGCAATGCGGTGGTGGTTGGAATTGAGCTTTTTTTTAAACGGAAATACTAAAGGTACCAGGGGACGTATGTGTTTCCGGAGAACAACGAAAATATCATTTCATGAGCAGATCGGAGCCATAATTGGTGTTCACATTCGCAATAGTAGACGATACGTTGTAAATCAGAAATACTCAACGAGGACCTTGACTGGCTTGAGGTTGCGTTGATACCCGATTAGAAGAACATAGCAAAGTGATGCTTGCTTCGGCAAAAATATGTGTTTCGATACCGCAAACAACTTTGGTTGTTGCGGTAACCTACCTCAGGTTCGAGTGATTCGATCATTTTTAGATGATAGCTAGGATCAAGCGCAGGCGCCTAAAATTAAAAATCTTTGGGATCTTTGGTTGATTCTCCGTATTAGCAAGTCGGATTCGGATCGGGTCCCTCAAATTCTACAATTTCGGGTTCGGGTTTTCAAATTTTGAAACTTCTCGGGCTTGGGTTGGGTTCGGGTTTTACAAAATTTCCATTCTCGGGTTCGGGGTTTTCAATTTTAAAATATTCTGGCTTCGGGTTTTTTTTAATATTCAAGCGGGTTCGGGTAGGGTTCGGGCTCGAAAAAATTGAAACACGACCATCTCTAATAGAAACTTCACTTCAGGATAAATACGGTAAGCTGGACTATAAGGGCATTTAGTGAATTAATGTGCTTTCTATATTCTTTGCCAAAAAGTCTACGTTTCTGATTTTTATCGATAACGAATCCACTTCTTTTTTCATCCTAAGAATCCCCTTCGTTCAATACAATACTTTTGATAAAAATTAATTTAAAAATAATAGAGATATATGCATGAGAAAATAATAAAATTTCATGTGAACGTCCTCGGACATCAAACCTCGAATGCAGGTGCTTCAGGTCCGTTTGATTCCTGAGAATTTCTGGGATTCCATAGAAAAACTGCAAAACGGTATGATTTAAAATATAGTGCGAAATATTATTGAGATTAGGAAATTTGGGGGACAACGCATCCCAGAAACGCTACATACCCCACCTTTCAAAAAATGAACATCAATTAATTAATTGATTAATTAATTAATGATTTAATTAATTATTTAATTAATTAATTAATTAATTAATTAATTATTCAATTAATTAATTAATTGATTGATTATTTAATCAATTAATTAATTAATTAATTGATTAATTAATCAATAAAGATATTTATTTATTTGTTCATTTATTTATTTATTTATTTATTTATTTATTTATTTATTTATGTATCTATTTATTTATTTGCTTATTTATTTTTACTTATTTATTTATTTACTAATTTACTTTACATTCAAGTGACTGATTATTTCAGTTCAGTTCCTTCATTTGATAAGGTACATCTTCGTTAGCCTAACGGTGCTAAATTCCACCTTCAGAAGAACGATCGAAGTAATGCTGTAGAACTTTCTTTTCGAGTACCCAATTCTCCAAATGCTTATAGGATCTTTACGCAAGATTACTTGAATCCTGCACACGTAGGACTTGTATAGAGAGCATTTTTTTATCAGTTCGTTTATTTGATCGGCACAATTGCGTTAGCTTGGCGGTGCCAACTTCTCTTTTTTAAACATTTAAAACACCCTAAAATTAGCAAATTACAGTTTTATCAAAATTAAATTTAAGAAAAAAAATTACTAGGATATTGGTCGCTTTAATAAAAAGGTAGATGAGAGCCATATAGGGAAGATCGCGACTTGCCAGGATATCCCGAACTAGAACATCGGGCGGTCTACCTCGGGCCCGAAAGGAAACCTTTAACTGTAATCAGGTGCCACAACACTCGGCGCACGTCCAGACAACGTGATCGATATCGTGATAACCTCAATTACAAGCGCACCTGTGAGTCCAATACGCCGCAAATGCGCATCCAATGTGTAGTAGTTGGACATAAGCCGGGACATTACACGTATGAAATCCCGACCCACGTCCTTCGAGATAATAGATGGTTGCAACCATCGTCCAAGTTCCCCATTTCTCTATAAGTTTTGCCAACTGATGACAAATACTGAAAAAATTGTTGAAGCAATTTGGTCTAATGCGCCCACCTTTGCTAAAGAGTTGGCCTTTACATTACCCGGGATAGAGAAATGAGAGGGGACTCAAAAAAAGGTAATCTGGTAAGATTTTACAGATAGCTGATGCAGAGACTCCCAGGTATCTTCCCCGGAAATTACGGGAATTGTTTTTTAGGCTTCACCGCACGAAGCGCCTCGATAGAGCTGAGGTTGTCCGAAATGATAAAGTGATCTGTGGGCAAAGTGGATTGCTTCGGGTTTAAGGCAGCACTTCCGTTGGATTTATTAGATTTTTTGTCGCACTCTCAGAGGAGGACATCCCTTACTAGGTAGTCTAGGGGAGGCTATATTTTCCTCTTTCTGGACTTCCCCGGGTTAACGATGATCCCACTAGCCAATCGAGCAAAGGAATTTTCAGACAGGACAGATGGCGAAGCATTCTTCAGCATTTCTGCATAAGAGCGCCTCGAGCATTTCTGAAGAGAGTGCTTAATTTTATCGTGATTTAAGAGCATGCAAAGGGCCCAAATACACTTTTCAGTTTCTTTGCCGCAAGAGTCATCCTCATGCTCTCCCCCGCACTTGTCGCATCGTTTCTTATTTCTACAATAGATGGCTGTGTGGCCTAACTGCTTGCAATTGCTGCAGCTCAAGACCCGCGGTACAAACAGGCAAACAGAGTAGGTAGGTAGAGTAGATCTTACCTCCCTGGGTGTTTGCGGTATACAATTGTTTGCATTCCAAGATCTTAACCTGTTGAAGTGAGGGGTCCTTAAAGCAGCCAACCCCGGGCTCTAACAGTTATTCGCATTTCAGGCCCGGTTCGAACACAACCCCATCGATTTCTACGGCCATAGCAGGCACGTACACCTTAAATTCCCGCGTAAAGCGCTCACAGCAAGCAATCGCGTTTGCCTGGTCGAGATCATTCACTATAACACGTATCTTGTTTGCCCGAACACGTGTTATCTGAGCTACGGTCGGGTAGTTAGCAGTCAGATCCTGAGAAAGTTTTAATATATTAACCGGTTTATCTCTGGTCCGAAAATACACTACCCATGGCCCAGAGAAACCTTGTGGGTACTGCTTTATACGGGGAGCAATGCGAGTGTTAGGGGGATCAAGGACTTCCATGATAACATGATATTTCGCCCTGGGAATGTATAAATGTGTATTTTATTAGATTACAGTTGAGAGGAGGAAGGGAAAAAGAAAAAAAGCACTCAAAGGGAATGAAAAAGCGAACATATCTGTTGTAACGTCGATTGTTCTGCTCCGGCGAGAAAATGTACTGGATTTGCTACCGGCACCAGCAGAACGGCTGCAAACAACTAACAAAGGCTGGCCTTCACTCACTAAAATTAACACACCGAACACCACTGTGAAGTAAAGCGGTCTGCTCCGTTCAAAGGCTCGGAAACAACTGTAGAGAGCAATTAAGTCTACGATACGCATCGCTGTCACGCTTGAAGTCATTTTCAGTCCCCGGTGTTTGCTGGCCACGTAATTTACGCTGGATTACATTCCACTTACGTTTCACCTTGCGCAGCCTAATTTCCCATACAGGAGAAAATGGCGACCTGCGTATCAGCATATTTAAATTTAACCATTGATTTACTATGCTGTAGAATGTTTCGGCCATCTCACTTACATAAGCTCTCACCAGCAGCGTCCTCCGGTAAACATTCATCATGTGGTCGTGAAGCGCAGCAAAATCGATTCGTTTGAAGTTTAGCGATCGGACCAATACCAAAGTTCCAATCAAGGCTATTTTCTATTAAAAAGGGTGTAAACTTTATTTTCTGAGAGCTGTTTGTGGGCGGTATTCAAAATGATCCAAATGATGCGTAATTTGACATCTGAGCCTGAGATTTATCACAATATTAAGGGGGTCAGGGGCCTTTGAAAATAAAAAAATTAAAGGGTTGTGTACAGGACACGACCACGGTGACATTAAAAATATAGCTTTTTTATCTATCACACATATCGACACACGTTCTTGTTCACTCGCCTGTTTTCATATGTTACAATTTGCTATATACCCTCCCCATTAAAACATAATTTATTGAAGGTCTTTTAACGGTAATCTATTAATTAATCAAGTATCTCACTAGGTGATTGGCATTATTTGGCTGATCCATCTAGTAAAAATAATCTGGTCTGTCCAGAAAATATATTCAAAAGAAAAGTTCCATATTGAGAGCTGTGAAGAAGAAACCCACGCCCGCCAACGGAAATATACAGATTCTCCATAAAATATGAAATTTCATTTTCCATTTAAATTTTCAATAATGTACTAATGAACTTAAGTAAACAATCTTAAGTGTAAGTATTTCTTGATCGATTAGTGGTGGAAAAATGAAATTATTTGATAAATTACATTGTTATGCAACGTTCGCACTACCAGTTAAAACGGGTTTTTATGCTATCTTGGTGACATTTTTCTTGTTGCTAATTATTAAAACGTGTTATAACTCTGTAGTGTAAACGTTGTATTATTAAACCAATTCTGCAGCGTTTTATGTTATATAGGTGTTTTATGTGGTAATAGGACTGACATAATTATATCTTCAGTACAGCGGTTTGTTTCATAATTTAAAACAGATTTATTTTAAAATTTAAATTAGTATACCCAACCGTATTTGTTGTATACCTTAAAACGCAATTAGAACTGTGTTTTAAATACATAGGGTAGGACAGATATTCTGACTGGTTAAACTGGGAAAACAATTTTAAGTCCAGTAACGCTTAAGACATGGCTTGAATTTGAATCGAAAAAGAACACGCGCTTCAACTGCTACTGGGAGGGTAAGTTCTGTTTTAAAATTTTCCGTTGTTTGCAGTACGAAACAAAAGTGTTTGAAATTAGAAAACAAAAAGTTCTGCTGGGAATGTGATTGTTTCCGATGCAATTACACTCAGATTTTTCACGCAGGGGATACAGGCCGTGTAAATGAAAACCGCGTAAATTAAAAAAAAAAAACGCGTTAATGAAAACCGCGTAAATTTCAAAATCCGCGTAAAAAAACCTGAGTGTACTCTCCTATATAAAATACTACGCTGCTGAACAGTGCAATAACTACAGAAGCACGTTGTCAGATGCCTTACTGATAAAAAACATATAACCAAAATATGAAACATGAAAACCAATTGGCTCTTTACCCTACGCAGCTACAAAGCGCCGTAAACATGGATTAACAAGTTACAACGCACACGCATGCATAAAAATAAATATATTTTTTTCAAACGCAACACTCTTAAGCAGCACACACCGTATTGAATTAAATCCAAACCACCCCGCCCACCCACTTTGCAAATCATTCTGTGACACCATGCTGGTACCCGACAAATACCGCACACGGCCACCGCTGCCGAAAATGCATAGCGTCTACCGCTTATTGTAGTGCCCAGACCAGCGTCCCAGCCATGATCTTACCCGTTCGACATAAGAACAAAAACTGATTCAAACGGGTACGCGTCACCTCTATTTATAAACTAACCGTATATGGTTTAGTCACTTAGGTGCGAGTGTGTGCAAATGCCAACGTTACCGAAAATCGATAGCGCTTATTGCATCGCCCGGAGACGACGTTGCTCGTGTGGGATAAGAGCAACAACTGATTTAAACGGACATGCGTTGCTTCTATTTATGACTTTTCGTGTTTCATTGAGCAACTAAGCTGCCCTCTTTTGACGGCTGTGTCTGAGAAATCTGCCTCACGAATGGTATTTTTCCCGTTTTTTGTGAACTTTTTAATTTTACCAATTTCCAAAAGTCTACTTTTATTGGGGAGATATTAAATGATTACCAATATTTAAGTTAGGTGTTTCTGAATCGGTTGGTGTATGAATGATTAAAATCCATCTAGTAATATCGGAGTTATAAGCGTGCAAACCTTACATAGTTTCGTTACATGGGAGATAGTTTAGATTTTAGAATGACACCTAGCCCCAGATAGTGGAGTAAGACATTTTTAATGTCAAAAAAATGAGTGTTTTGCCATACCCTATCGGACATTGAATTTTTCATTTGCAACTAGTTTGATCATGATAGTCAGGGCCGGCGGATATAGTGAGTAGTATGGGTAGGACTACCCACTCGAAAATTACCGAGTGGGTAATTACCCGCTCGAAGTTTCAGACAATTTCAAGTGATTTAATGTGAATGTAATTTAAGCGTGTTTATTGCCAAAATGGGACAAATCCCTAGTAGTGGACCCCTCACCCTATGCTTACTACCCACTCGGGCTAAAAGTGTAACGCCGGCCCTGATGATAGTTTCAGCCATTCCTGCGATACGCTTATGAAAATTGTGTGTTGAGTTTGTCCCAATCCGGCCAAATTAAAGAGCAATTCTGTACTCTTGCTTCTGTCGTTTAGCACTTCCTTAAGAACGAATTTAACTAGGAAAATTTCAACTAAATATGCCATGATTTTAGAAATTTATTGAAGAAAGGACTTGTATTGCAGAGGACAGTGCTCACAAGTAACTGCTTGAAACGTTTGATTTTGGTCCATCTTCGAAAGCGCAGTAATAATCAATTTATTAAAATAAGCTGCACCTCAACCCACACTTACATCGTGATAAATAGCCATCATTCCGCAAAAATGTTATTTTTCCCCCGGTCCGATTAACGCAGTAGGGTGACGCGGAGGCTTAATGGTGGAAGGACCAGGTCAAGTGGAAAACCTTGTGTAAATGGAAAAAAATACATTTTCAATATCCTCGTCACAGTTTCGTCCTGCCGTGCTACACGCATAGGCACCTACTTGACGACGACGACGACTAGAGAACGATGGCAAAGATGATGACGGTGATGATGATGATCACGATGATGATGATGGCCTTGGTACGTTGAAAAACTTCGATACGGAAGGATGATTTTACCTTTCAATTTCAATCAGCGGAATAAATGCGGCCTCCTCATCCTGCACCACCCGACTCCACTGCTGAACCAACCAGTTCGACGTGCCCCACCTGCCTCGACAGTATGGTATTGATGCGAGAAAAATCCCCTTTAATCGCTTCAGTTATATACATCTAAATTAGATTTATTTTTTTCATCTCATTTCCTTCTGCCGAGAACTTACCACGAACGGAGTTTTCCCTGGTCGGAAGCGAAGGTGACGGAAAATCCATCAGCCTGGTGTGGCTCCGAGTATGATCCGGCAGCGTGAAACGCTGACACGAGAGGGCATGGGAAATGGGAATGGGAATAAAAGGGAAAAAAATCGATCCGAAGCAGTTGTTGCTATTTGTATCGCATCGATTCCGACAGTACACAGGAGGTTACTGGAATGGTTATACGCACTGCGGAACATATTTTAATTCCGGACGGTGCAGGTTTTGCTGTTGCCGTACGGGCGAGCCTTGCGCAGCAATAATAACGTTGTCGAATGTCGAACAACCATCAAAAGTGCGAGTTTGCTGCATTGCTGGAGGTTTGCAAGATATTTACCTGTCAATGTTGTGCACTACCGAGGGAGGCTTCGACCTTTTCTGTTCCTTCTAGTTCGATAAATAATAATTCAGGAAGCAGTCTTTCGAACCTGATTCATGTTCGGATTTCTTTCCAAAATTCATTGTTATGTATTGATGTTAAATAAATAGAAAAACTATTCCTTCTATTTGTTATTTGACAGTTACTGTAATTGAGTTGGCTGGATAGAATTTAAACCGCGAAGTAATTCGAAAAAAACAAGTCATGACATAAACAAGGTAATTAGAAATTTTTTTTAATTACTTAATTTTTTGTTTTTCATTTGTTCTTTGCGTAGGGTGACCAGACGTTCCCGTTGTTCAGAACATTTTCTGATTGTCAACTGACTGTCCTGGTGCCCTGAGAATTTTCGCGCTTGATTTCTCTTGACTTTTCTTGTCTAAGCAAAAAAAAATCACTGTGCTTTCGCTTCACGCACGCCCTCAATCTGAAGCCTGCCAAGCGGCTACTAAACCCGCTTCGGCAGTTATTTTTCAAACGACTGTCAAAAATCAATGTAATTCACCCATTTTCATACAAATATTCCTTTTAAGCCTTTATAAGGCAGTGGCAACTATATTGCCACCTTTTCGTTTCGTTCATATCGCAGAAATATGAAGTGAGAAGTGTTCCAATCTTATGAAATCTACTTGTTAGGAGTCTGGCAACTCTTCTTCTTACTTTTTATTGAGATACAGTGCAAAGTGTCAGATTGGTGAAGAGCTTTTTGAAAAAAAATACGATTTCCTTTTGGATAATAAAATTAGCTCGATTTTGAAAAAAATACTCTAGACCCTATAAGTTGGTGATGCAAATTTGTAAAAACAACTATTTTTAATCCGAAAATTTGCCTCATGAGGGGTGAAAATTTTTATAAGGGGTGAAAATTGCAAAGAAAAAAATTAAATGAATAAATGAACGTCTGTATCATCAGTAGGGTTCGTCGCGGTTGCGGTAAATACCGCAACCGCGCGGTATTTACCGCACCCGCACCGCAAAATCTGCGGTGCGGTAAGACACTTTTTCCCGCAGATGCGGTGCGGGAAAGAGCTTTTACCGCGCGGTTTTACCGCAACCGCACCGCAAAAAAATAATTGTTAAAGTCTCAAGTTTGCATTAAAAAGTGGATTCAAACTAGGACTTTAACCATTTGCGAAAAACGCAACTACATTTATTTCCTTAGCAAATGCTTAGCAATGGTATTGTTAGGAAAACCCTTCTGTCAGAACGTTCGAGTTTTTTTGTACTCTTAAATCCAATTTAAAAGTGCATCACTTCTCCCGATTCCTATTGGAAATCGTGGAATTATGAATTGTTTTCGATATCAATTTTTCAACTGTGAATTTTGATTAATTTAAAGGAATTAGAGATGAACTAATTATGCTGGGACTTAAACATAACCCAAAGAATATAATTATTTTTTTTCATCAAACCAAACGAATTCGGAGTAATTAGTAGTAAAGGAGACAAATGTATGAAAAACGTCCAAAATAAGGAGGGGTCCAAATTAGGCTGATTATTCTATCATTCGTTCATCAATATCGTATTTCTATCTTCTTTGATTGCTGTGTAAATTACATGTGAATTTTTCTGCAGTCAATTTTATTGGACTCTTTTTCAAAAAGTATGCTACATAACTTTTTTTCGCGTATTAAATTAAGTCCTAATATTTTTCAGTTAAGTCTATTTTGTAGCTTTTTTTAAGTAAAGTTAGTCGAAGTTAGTGTGTTTATAGTGCAGGGTATTGATTTTTTTTGTGATTCTCAAACCCCCTCTTCATATAGTGACAAGTGTGAAAGTTAGCTCAGATGCCAAAGACCACATAGTTTGACTCCCGTCCACTTCAATTACCGTTGGCTCTTTGGGAAAATATTAGAGGAAAATACATTAAATGCTAGAACTTTCGAACTAGCCTTTAGAAAATTACAGTTCATACATTTTTAAAGGGAGCAATCTTAGTTTTTGAATGAGAATACATCTGTCTCTTGAAGAATACGGAAGTTAGAGTTTTGGGATATTTTGTCCGTAAAATCCCCTATTTTAAAAAATCATTTCTGTTGTATGCTACAAATCATACATTTTTTGCAGTTTTTCTAATGTTCAAGAATTCTGTACCGGTTGAGACCGGACTCCTGATTAGATCTAATGTATAGAGCAATTTTTTTCGTCAAATATGGCGTCGTTCTTATTGATGAAAAACAATATGTTTTTATTTCACTGTGTTGGATGCGCTACTATATAGAAGTACTGGTATTTCGACGTTAAAATTATTTTTTTTTGTGAAATTCCTTTAAGAATGAAAGATGGTTTTTACTACGTAAATGCGGAATATCCATTTCATTTTTATATGTCAAAAACATTGAAAATATGAAAATTTAAAGAAAAAAATAAGCAACTTCATTTCTTATTACATTTTAATTCCACCTTTTTCAATTAACTGAAGGATTGCTAAAATAAAAGTTTTCCTATTACTGCAGTAGAACGTTTTTGAATGTATAATGTTTGCCTTAAAATGTACGGAATTTTATTAATGAAAATGCAAAAGTTGATTTTTTCATTAACATCATATTCTGAGGAGCCTCTTAAAGTTAAATTTCTTGTAAACAAGAATAAAATTTTATTATATGTGGTTATACAAATAAACAATTTTTCAACACAATTTTCAAAAATTCAAAAATTTTACCGCATTTACCGCATTACCGCGCGGTGCGGTGCGGTAAATAAAGTGCGGTTGCGGTATGCGGTGCGGTTTCATTATTTTTTTGCGGTTGCGGTGCGGACAATCCATTTACCGCCCACATCCGCACCGCGACGAACCCTAATCATCAGGGGTTATTTATTGTTAATCAGGTAATAACTTGTAACTCACCTTAATTTCGTTCTGAATTTCCGATCCAGCTCGATTTGTCTTTATATTTCCACCAATCTCGTTGGAAATACAACAAACATTACGAAGACTGACGTTTTCTAACGGCGGTACGGACTGTACCAAGTATATTTTCAAAACATTATTTTATTACGAAATAGATGTAAATATATTCTAAACTAAGTGAAAGAACTGTATTTCTATTAATATAATACCCACTAATAGCCCCAAACTCTGGGCATTATAAAGGGTTAATTTACTAGTTTGTTGCTGAAATGTCGACGGATATGGCTTTAGTCAATCCTCAAGTTGTACCTCTGTCAAACGACCGTTTCAGGACAGCAATTGAAAGACTATCCGATGGAAAGTATATCGCTCGATTTCGTATCCAAACGGCTCAATTCTTGCCCAAGGAAATTTCGTAGGTCTAGATCGAAATTAAGATTGAGATGCAGTAGAAGCTAATGCTCACTTAATGCGAAAAGTGGTTGGGTTATACATCCGACAGTGATCTGAACTCAATAATACAGACTAACAGGTTTTAGTTTCCACAAGAGCTTTTAAACAGAATAAAAATATGCAATAAACAATGATATAAATATGGTAGATGGTTGGCAACCACGCCTCCCTCAAAACTGATGGGCAAAATACTGGCAGAAACGGTTGTGTCGATTGAGTCGAATTTTTACCAGCCACGCATACACCACAATATCCATCAGCCATTTTTCGACCGCTAGTGAACAGGGTGTAATCTATTGGAAGTTCAGTTATTTTCCGTACAATTTTTTGTATTATCGTGATCGTTTGGAAAAATTCTCGTAGTTTTGAAAAGGTGTTTTTAAAACTCAACTGTGTGTTTCTTATTTCTGAATTACAATAACGAAAATGGATAGCTTGTGTATGCGAGTTACCGAAAATATAAGGATCCCACCACTTGATGATAATTAATTCTAGATAGATCTCGGCAGGGCCGACGGAATGCGTGAGTAGTATGGGTAGTACTAACCACTCGAAAATTATCGAGGGGAGAATTACCCACTTGAAAGTTTGGAACAAACCAAAACCTAAGATTAACCACGTATGAGTCTTGCGCATAAAATTATTTTATTCAGATAGAAATTACAATTTTTTTTTTTTGAAAACATGGGATAATAATTGGGATTCGCTTGAAATTTGGAATTATTTTTTATATTTATACTCATGGGAATACATTTTGACACATCTACATCTTAATACAAGGATTTCAGATCTATAGACAAATAATATTATTGCAATTTTATTCAGACTATGGGATGCAGTTAGAAATATTTTTAAGGACAATATATATAATTTGTAGTATTTTAACATGAACAATAATTTGATTTTTTCCTTTTTTATTAACGACTTATAGTGAGTCAATCTTTTTCCTTTTTTATATTGTAACGAAATATAATTAGCAAGGGACTGGAAGGTGAAGTATTTTTCAAATATTAAGAGCCATAGTACTCAAGGGAGAGCAAGGATTTGAAGTAAGAAAGTTTAGAAAAGCGTGGAGTAGGGTCAATGAACAAGCTCCGACAGCATAGGTCATTAAATTGACTTTACGCTTGTCCGGACATGCCGCAGACTCAGGTGATTCGCATTTAATGCCAAAAGATCCTGACTACTGCGCTGCAGAAGACAAAAAGCTAAGTAACCGGGAAACTCTAAGCTTGTTCATTGACCCTACTCCACGCTTTTCTAAACTTTCTTACTTCAAATCCTTGCTCTCCCTTGAGTACTATGGCTCTTAATATTTGAAAAATACTTCACCTTCCAGTCCCTTGCTAATTATATGTCGTTACAATATAAAAAACAATAATTTGATTAAAAATTGGAACAATGAGAAACAATCAGTAGACTTTTAATAAGGAAAGCAAAAGATTGTTGATTCCAACATCAGTAGCGAGGAGAGGGTGGACAAAAATAACAGGGATAAAAAGAAATTAAACTTATAGCTCACTGTCAGGACATCATGAACCAGATCGCCGACTGGCCTCCTTGTATCCGTTGGGAACTCTTGGGATCACATTTGCAGGTAGCTGTTTTGCAAGTCAACCAAAAGAGAAGATATAAATAAATTTGGAAGGTAGCCAGCAGATCTCGGACTAGAACCAGGTCGAAGGGATTCGTTTGCCGGAGATCTGGCGCTACACACATAAAAAATCGTGTAAATTTACGTCTCCTGACCATGACATATACGAGCATCAAAAATTACATAGCTTCATGTTTGATTTTAATTTTGAATGTCGTTGAATTTTGCGGTTATATTTCATCATTTCGTCAATTACGGTTTGTTAAATTGTGGCAAGTTTGGAATTACCTCAACGGTAAAATTCAGATTTGTTTTTTGGTGTGTAGAATACTAGGCGCACGACCCGACAACATATTTAATGTCGTGATAGCTTTCATCCTACGCGCAGATAACACTCTCCACCACCACCATACGCTGGAGATGCGCATTCAACGCATAATGATTGCCACCCGAAGGAAGTCACGACCTTCGTCCTTCCTTTTTAACAAAGGTTGGTTGATACCTTTGGGATTCCTAAACTTTCATTATCCCACGAAATTACCACGTCCTCTGACAAGAAATACTAAAAAATTCGTTAAAGCTGTGCCATCTTTCACAAATATTTCTTTCCAATGCCTAAGTGTCCGCCTTCTCATTACCATTCTAATCTAAGTGCCACTTTTCTCATTATCCGGAATAGAACAATGCGAAAGAACTCAAACTAATATTTGTATCAGGCAATCAGGAACGATTTCAACACAAAGAATCTAGGAACGCCCTTATTTCTCCAGGACAATAAGGAGTGCTTTACATGCTGCATCGATCGAAGCGCCTACTTGGAACTGTAACGATGTGGACATGGTCGTATAAAACCATAAGTTTTGTGGGGAGAATGCTTAGCGCGAGTATCTTTGCTGTCAGATAGATTTGTGTATTTGAAGTACAAATATTACGTTTATTTATATTATTATATTTTGATCGCGAAATGTCTTTCATTTGAATGTGAATCTACGTGGAATGCTGTTGTCGCCGATAAAGGATTCTTAGTTCCATGTATTCCGATCGAGGGCCGAATCGCGTACATAGCGTTGGGCCCATCTGCCAGACGAAATATTGTTTCTTTCGTTAATCCGTTGACAAACCGGTGCCAGTAATCACATTTTTCAGTTATCAAGTTTTTTTATTTGCGTTTCTAACGTCGCAAATATTCGAAAAAAAATTTGGGCGATCTGACGTTCAAAAAGTCCTCATACGACCTTTTCGCATACAATTCTGAGCACTCTCTGACAATAACGGAGTGGGAACCCGTCCACGGTTTTTAGCGCCGAATATTCGTTTCGTCTGACCTTTAATCGCAGTGTAAAGAAACCAGCCAGTCAAAACGTCGGACATTTACAGCAGAGGAATTTCTTATTTTGATTCAATTGTTTCGGATATAGTGGACGCGTTGTTCTTTCGATCAATGAGCACTGGCATTCGTTTCATTTCCACTGTATTCAAGATGGTCATATTGAAATCGCGAATATCACGCAGTAAGATAGATCGCTTATCAGAATGAAAACAACCCCATGGCATAGCGTGGGAGTTGAAGTCTTCCAGAACCAGCTAAGGTGCGATGTATATGAAAACAATATCAATAAATCTTTTTCTATGATTCGGATTTAACAAGCGACATTTTCCACATTGTGCTTTATTTCTACAATGAGCTCGTTGTTTGCAAGGACCATGCCCCGCTGTACAAAAAGGCGAACTATTAGACGAGTCTCGTTCAAAAGAACAAATTTTAGAAGAACAAATCCGGCGAAAGGCTTGAAATGAAGCTGATGGAAAATAAGTTTTCTTTTACTCCTTGATTTTCGCTGAATGCAATTGCTTGCATTCCAGAATTTTCACTGACTGAAGCACAGGGATCTGGAAGGAGCACTGCTTATTTCGCAATTAAGGCCCTTCTCGGAGACTGCACCATCAATCTCTACTTCCCGGGTGGGTACGTAGACAAAATGCTTTTGTTAAATGTTAAATGGCTTGTCTTTGGTCCGGAAGTAGACCATCCAGGGGCCAGTTGTATTAGATATAATTAGCATCGAAAATAAGACTTATCGGCATTATTTTTGCCATCGGAGAAATATTCAAAACGACCTCCACTACTTTCCTATTAGTCAGTACTATCATGCGGGCTTCAGTACCCGCGAAAGGAAGGTTTTCTAGCAGGGAAAGGAAAATTAATGCTACTAAATTTAAAAGAATGGAGTAGTTGGTACTTAGCTGTGGAACATTTGTAGTATCTGTATTCAACAAACACATTTTCGCTGAGCTGTCAGGCATACAGCCCTGTTAACAAAGGGTGTTTCCAAATAGCCACCAGATATTATCAGGGAATTTTGATTTTTACTTACACACTCCACAGCTGAACAGTACGGGGAGAAATCACTCCGAATCTTACTACCCACTCGGGAAAAAAGGGTTCCACCGACCCTGGATCTCGGATCCAGTAATTATCCTCACATACCTTGCATATTCGTAAATTTAAAAAAAAGATATATTTGTAAGACAGGGCTCGGCTTTCGAAGGTATCACGAACAGCCACTTTGAGCTTTTCACGTTGGCCCCATATCAAATCATCCAATGAGACCTAGCACAAAGAGATTCGGCGCACGACCAAACAACGTTCTCGATATCTTAGCAACCCTCGTTACAAATGCAAATATTTTTCTCAATAAGCCTAATACTAAAGAGATGAGCGTAAAGCATAGAATTACATAGGACATTTCATTGTGAAAGACAAAGTGATAATTAGCATTTTGCCTTAATCCAATTATCTAGGCGGAATGGTATAATTTTCTTCTACATTTCTGGACACCTGTGAGAAAACTAACGACAGCTGGTGGAGCTCTTTTTAGGGGTTATTTTCGGCTTGGTCAATCAATGTTTCTTGCAATGTAATTTTGACTAAGCGTAACGTTTTGTAGATTCCTTGAGAAAGGCGCAATACATGCCGCCGAAACGTTCGATGAAAAGAAAATATTTCGTTTGTTAAACATTTCAAAGACTGGAAACCAAACCTAACCCCTAACAAGATTTCCGGATACCGGAAAGCACGGGAACCAAGCGATGTGAATTGTGGTCGAAATCTGGTAAAAAGCTGGGTCGAAGGGGCTATTTGGTCAAAAGGGCCATTTGGGCAAAAGCGCCATTTGGTCGAAAGGGCCGTTTTGCCGAAAGGGCCGTTTTGCCGAAAGGGCCGTTTTGCCGAAAGGGCTGTTTTTCCGAAAGGGCAGTTTTTGCCGAAAGGGCCGTTGTTGCCGAAAGGGCCGTTGTTGCCGAAAGGGCCGTTTTTGCCGAAAGGGCCGTTTTGCCGAAAGGGCCGTTTTGCCGAAAGGGCCGTTTTGCCGAAAGGGCCGTTTTTGCCGAAAGGGCTGTTTTTCCGAAAGGGCCGTTGTTGCCGAAAGGGCCGTTTTTGACGAAAGGGCCGTTTTGCCGAAAGGGCCGTTTTGCCGAAAGGGCCGTTTTGCCGAAAGGGCCGTTTTGCAGAAAGGGCCGTTTTGCAGAAAGAGCCGTTTTGCAGAAAGGGCCGTTTTGTTGAAAGGGCCGTTTTGCAGAAAGGGCCGTTTTGTTGAAAGGGTCGTTTTGCCGAAAGGGTCGTTTTGCCGAAAGGGTCGTTTTGCCGAAAGGGTCGTTTTGCCGAAAGGGTCGTTTTGCCGAAAGGGTCGTTTTGCCGAAAAAGGTCGTTTTGCCGAAAGGGTCGTTTTGCCGAAAGGGTCGTTTTGCCGAAAGGGTCGTTTTGCCGAAAGGGTCGTTTTGCCGAAAGGGTCGTTTTGCCGAAAGGGTCGTTTTGCCGAAAGGGTCGTTTTGCCGAAAGGGTCGTTTTGCCGAAAGGGTCGTTTTGCCGAAAGGGTCGTTTTGCCGAAAGGGTCGTTTTGCCGAAAGGGTCGTTTTGCCGAAAGGGCCGTTTTGCCGAAAGGGCCGTTTTGCCGAAAGGGCCGTTTTGCCGAAAGGGCCGTTTTGCCGAAAGGGCCGTTTTGTCGAAAGGGCCGTTTTGCCGAAAGGGCCGTCTTGCCGAAAGGGCCGTTTTGCCGAAAGGACCGTTTTGCCGAAAGGGCCGTTTTGCCGAAAGGGCCGTTTTGCCGAAAGGGCCGTTTTGCCGAAAGGGCCGTTTTGCCGAAAGGGCCGTTTTGCCGAAAGGGCCGTTTTGCCGAAAGGGCCGTTTTGCCGAAAGGGCCGTTTTGCCGAAAGGGCCGTTTTGCCGAAAGGGCCGTTTTGCCGAAAGGGCCGTTTTGCCGAAAGGGCCGTTTTGCCGAAAGGCCGTTTTGCCGAAAGGGCCGTTTTGCCGAAAGGGCCGTTTTGCCGAAAGGGCCGTTTTGCCGAAAGGGCCGTTTTGCCGAAAGAGCCGTTTTGCCGAAAGGGCCGTTTTGCCGAAAGGGCCGTTTTGCCGAAAGGGCCGTTTTGCCGAAAGGGCCGTTTTGCCGAAAGGGCCGTTTTGCCGAAAAGACCGTTTTGCCGAAAGGACCGTTTTGCCGAAAGGTCCATTTGGCCGACTGGTTTGGTCCTTTCGGCCAAATGGCTCTTTCGGCCAAATGGTTCTTTCGGCCAAATGGACCTTTCGGCAAAATGGTGTTTGACCTGGCGGCGTTCGGTTAAATGGCCCATTTTCTCCAATTGGATCCTTCACCCAATTAACCTGGAACCGTATTGGGATAATTAGGGCAGGGAGTAGCTTTGAGGACAAACAATATATCCAGACTACTCCTCTTCGGGGTCCTTCGTTAAGATTCGTTAAACTTATCTCGCTCTCATTCATTTAGGTACGAGGTACGAGTTATACTGGTATATAAAATAAAAATAAACAAATTCATTCCTGATAAAACTGGATGTTTGGTTGTTAGGATTCGGATTCTCCTCGTCAGTAACTGACACCAACTTGAAGCTGGCTAGATAATCCCAAACCAGCACAAAATTGGCGCCTGTTAGATGCTTGTAACTGGTTGATGAGCATGAGGTTGTAAATGAATGGTATGAATATTTCCATCAACATTCCACAATTCCGCTATTTTGTTTCATTTTTTATCGAGAAATTATGTTTCAATTGTGTACTATATATAAAAATATTAGAATTACTTCTGTGGCAAGCTACAACTGTAGAATAACTGAATATTTGTAGGTCTATAACTAATGTTTAAGCATAAATTCGTCACAATAACCCTTGCTCCTGGGTTATTTTAATTTATTTATTATTGAAGTCGAGATTGTAACCGAAAATGCTTTTGTAAGATTACGCAAGATTTGTTTAATTAATTCTAGGGTCGTTAAATAAAATATATGGATACTGATTTTTTTTTTTTTAAAAAGTGACCCGGCGTCCCTGCTAATAATCTGGGATGATTCTAGGAGGCCGCATACACTGGTTTTGATCTACAGTAAGATTCCGTTTTTGACATGTTCCGTTTTTGGTATGCTCCATTTTTGGCAACAAAAAAGTTCCGTTTTTGGCAACATTGTTTTTGTTCATAGTAAATCTTTTAAAAAATGCTCAATACATATTTTGGTATTATAATGGATATCACTTTTGACTTTATTTCCAACATACACTCAGGCAAAAAACAGCGAATTTCATAGGAATATCGTATAATTTTTAGCCACAAGTAGCACGTATGTAAATCTTAAGAATATCTTATGCAACAGCATTTATTTGGTCAAATCGGTTTGGAATGATTTCATGTTCCATAAGGCATCTTTGAATTATCATAAGACAATATTATACATTTATCGTATGTTTATGAGAATCAAAGTTGCTCGTATGAAACTCGAATGACTGGCATATGCAATAACTTTTAAAATGTTAAGGTAATCATACAAGTCGTATGTTTTTCATATTAATCTTGTGGAAACATAGTTTTGTTACTTTTCTAGTCATCATAAGATGAATCTTATGAATTTCGCTATACATTTTGCCTTAGTGTTGACTCCTACATTATATTTTAAGGAGGCGGGCATAGCGAATAAAATTTAATTTGCTGATTTTTTCTATCATTTCATTCCATTTCACATATGCTTATATAATTAATGTTCTTGTAACATTTATGATGTCACAAACTGAAAATATAAGCTTTTAAGGTAAGGTTCAGTTAGACAACTGAAAAAAATCTTGTTGTCAAAAGCGGAATCCTACTGTATTTACTACTATGCGCTAGAGCAGGACGCAAATATTTTTTGCCTGAAAATATAAAAAGTCGAAATTAAAATGACCGATCTTCTGGATTAATTTCATCTCCGTTCGATTATATTCTCATAAATTCTTTGAAACCATCTTTAAGATTTACCCCTTCCATCAACTCTCACAATCTGGAACTAACCATACCAACACGATTGAATTGCAAAACATCCTTCGAACGGTGTCATAATCGTAGCGGTGCAGCATCAAACGGCTAGAGAACAAAAACAGCGCCTACCCGGATGGTGGATAATGGAGCTACAGTATGAACAGGTTGCCCCATTGCAGCCTTCTCCAGCTTCTAATAGGATGCGGTTTCCCCCATCCGATTACACCGAGCTTCACCCTGCTGGACGCAAGTTAAGATCTCCCCGGATTTTTTTTCTCTCTCTCCTTCGCCGCCAAAGGCCCAACCCGATCCAGCTCACAGCCGCAGCAATATTGACGAAGGACGATGGAAGGTACATAGGGATTTTTTTTCGTTCTTCCCGCCGACCGTCCATCATCCTTTGCTTTAATGTTTTACCGATGGTTTTAACCTGATGAGTACGAGCGACGGCAAGTGGCGCATTCCGGCAGAGATGGCCGCGTCGGACTGATGGAAAATTTAAAAACTGAACAATCGGATCTCCCTTTTTTCGCTCCTTCATTTTTTTTTGTTTTGTTTGGTTTTGTTTCGTTAGCACTGGTCTGTGTAACTTTCGGAAACATTTCCGCCATGGCTGATTGAAAAGAGGGATTTTGTAGTTAGTGAAGGAAGCGAGCGAGTTCGTTGGCTTTGTTGATACTTTCCGGAGACAGGAAATTGACGTGTATCAGAGCAGGAAGGGATTAAGAGTTGCGCCGAGTGCCCATCAGTGGGCGGATGGCGGTGTACTGCGATAGAGACAGAGAAAATTGAAGCTTTTCATTAGTGTAAGGGATTGAAGGCAGGCTTCTCTTTTTTGTGTGTGCTATGGGGTGCCGGGTGGCGATGTGATGGCTGTGCTTCCGTCGAGATGATTCGCTTGATTGAAACGAAGACAATGACGGTTGATTTGGTGGGGGCGTTTCTCAGTAGTCCTTTCGAAGCGTCTGCTGCTGCTGCCGTAAGGGGTTGGTTTTGGCATGTAGCAAATCTGATTTGGCCGCCCGGAAATGTCTAATCGGCTGAAACGTGATCCGAATCAAGAAACAAGGTGTAATTATTTCGCTATGAAATTGAACGGCATTGGATCGCTTTGTCTGGGATAATCACGGGGGTCATTAATCGGGCTTTCATAACCATCGACACATACTTTCTGGGTTGAGTGATGCCAGCGTCCCGGCAGTAATCATATTGACGGACGTCATTAGTGCACTGTTGTTGTTATTAGTAGGATTTAATTAATAAGCTGAAGCATGAAATCCGCTATTTGCATCGTTCCCATGCATAGCGACTCTAGTCGGTTTTGAAATATCCCTGGGAAAACATGATTTTCTCATTCCACTGATTTCCGACTGCACATGATTCATTCAGGGATGACGGTTGTGGGAAGCGCTTTTTTGCATCCCTTCCAACCGAGCTGCTCCGGGAGAATTCAAATAAATAATACAACAGCCCGTCAGGGATGGCAAACTGGATGCACGATGTTTGCGCTGTACGGTGGCATGGCTGCTGCTGGCTAGCGAGCGAGGGATGGAGTCGATTTTGCCCCGTCCATCAACCCGTAAGCGAGTGGCATCAGCAAAGCAAATCGTACATGCATCTGCATCGGGAGTGCTTGACTCCGAGCCATCGCCACCATCCGTGTTCACTTTGACAGAAAGACGACCGCAGCCGTTGAAGCTTTGGCGATGGCTGGCTGCTCGTCTGCACCACAGAGACTGGGGGGTTATGTGTGTGTGTGTGTGTGTGTGTGGGTATGTGCGTTTGGTAATAAATTTGAACCCGGGAAGGCAGGGCTCAACATACAACCTACGGTAATTGCCGCAAGAGTTGCGGGTTGGTTTTCATGGTTGAAGTTGTCGGTGGGTAATCACTGGATCTCTCATCGCTGCGGATGACTGAGTCTTTTACTTTGAGAGTCAAGAGAATTTAGTATACATTATATGTTATTACTATATTTACAGCTTGCAAAAAATCGATTTTTTTACATTTCTTAATAGCTATTAGAATTAAAAATGTCACACAAAAATTTCACTACCATGCTTCGAATGCCACCCATGTTTGTCTATCCCATTCGACTCGACGTGTATGTGTGTGTGTGTGTGCGCGTATGTATGTGTCAAAATATGATTCACTTTTTTCAGAGATGGCTGGACCAACTCGCCCAAACTTGGGCTCAAATGAGAGGTACAACCTTCCCATCGGTTGCTATTAAATTTTTTGTCGATCCGAATTCCGGTTCCGGAGTTACGGGTTTAAGAGTGCGACAATACAGAAAGTTTTCATATAAACTGGTACCACTATGATATCAAAATGATGCAAAGCTTTTTAAAATGGATGCAAAATAAAATTATCGAAATTCGATACAATTTCGAAAAGAATTTGACAAAGATTGTTCTTTTTTGGACTTTGGCACATTTGTGCCTTTCTCATATAGAAAGGTTATGCAATCACTCTGAAAATCGTCAACCTGCTCCCGGCCAAAATATTTTTTTCGACTGACATAATGTTTCTGGAGTCTAACAGTGGCGTAGCTAGGGGTATAGCGAGAGGGGTTTCTAGTCCCCCCCCCTCCCCTTCATAGAAAGCCCCCCTCATTTAAATCCCTATTAGATCACCCTTAAAACCACCACTCCATCCATCCCTCATACCCCCCCCCCCAACCCCGGCACTCGACGTGGGACGAGTCCGGACTAAAGTCCTTATATAAAGGTTACGCAAAATTGCCGCTAGTATTTTTCTCTTGTCAGCTGAGCTATCAGAGACATTTTTGCGAGATTTAAGATGATTTGAACGTAAAATGAATTTTTGACAGCTTTGTGAAAGGCATAACTCAAGTCATTTTGGAAAATTTGGTCATAGGATAGGATGTTTTCGTTTTTCGAAGAAACGGTTGATTTTATGCATTGCATTACTTCATCAAAATTAACCACGTGATTAAATTACATTGTAAAATCACCAAAAATGAGTCATTAGTTTGTTTAGTTATTGTTCAGATAACTATTTTTCATTAACTTTTACTGAATTCGAACTTCTTATGCGATAACAACAACGACGCCCGTTAAAGCCCGTGATCACACTATACTCATTCTACAACTTTTTAAATTCTCTTTGAAATAAGTCTATGCTAGTTTTGCGAAAACTTGCGACAAGCAGTCAAAATTTTGAAATGCTGTAAATGGAGACGCATGGTTATAACTGATATCAAATTTGAATACAGTTTTGGATACGTGATATTACTTTTAGACTTTTAGCCTGTACACTTGTTGGCTGTTTAACATAATGTGTTTTATTCCATTTTAAAATCTTACGAGCTAACCTAGCTAACCTGACTTAAACTATTCTATGTACATCAAAATGGGAGGAGTCAGTTACAATTTCAAAGTACATAATTATGTACGGGTAGCGTAAAAAAGGGAAAACAAATCAATGAATAAGTATGGGTGCATCGGTTGCTATCGGTGCTTGTTTGGTTACGCAAGACTGTTTATTTGTCGCCTCAGCATAATAATGACCTAGTGAGAATGTTGCTCTAACAAGTGGTGCGACCCAGAATGGTTTAACTGGAATGCGCCCATCTGGTTATGCAAGTTGGATTTGAAAGTTGGATTTGAAAACGATCGTTCAAGTAATTTACGATCTGTGGGAAAATATGAGTGTGGCCTCGTTTCAAGTGGCCTGACTAAAGGATATGTTAAATTTGGTTTTTATGACCTGTGACCTGAGAAGGATTCACATTGGTGCATGTAGGGATTGGTTTTGTGGGAATAATTTGTGATGCTAGAAAGTAAGTCCGTTACAACAGTTACCTCTCTCTATGTCGATATTCTCTATGTCGATATTTTTCTCTATCTCGATTATTTCGTAGGTCCCTTCAGATTGCACGTATAAAAACTCCTCTATGTCGATATTTTCTCTATCTCGTTATCTCCCTATCTCGATGTACCTAGCTTTATATTTGCCTGCATTATTCTCTCTCTATGTCGATGTGTTTTTTTTTTTCTCTCAGGACATCACAAAGCATATACATAATGAAATGAAAATTAGCGATCAGGGCGCTAAGTCCTATATCAGTATTCTGCATGAAGGGACAGTAAAGACATGATTTGGGGTGAAGTGGATATTCAATGTTTTCCTATGAGACTTTGTAAAACGAATTCATCTTAATCTGCATATTTTGAGGTTTTCTAGAAATTATACATTTTAGGTTCAAAATTTTAACTTTACCGTGCTATAAAAATATTTAAAATGCAGCCATCTGTAGCACGGAAATCATTCTTTTGTGGTCAAAACAAATTTTAAATTAGGGGAACATGGAGAGACTTGACCAAGCGCAGAATTCTATTATTGGCTAATACGTGTTCAATTAGGTTCTTAAAAAAATTTCAAAAATATTTTTATGCTAGTTTCGGTCCGTCAAGGTAATTTTAAAAGTTTGGAATGAAAAATGCTTTCCTTATAAAAAAGATTCCGTATTTAATAAACTTGCGTTAAATGATGTAATTTTGTATCAAACTTTGTATGGACATATCTACTCGCTTAATAATTAATTCTAAAGTACTCATACATTATTTTATACTTTATGAACTAGTGAAAAGATTTTACATAAATCGGAACATTGAAATAGTTATTACTAAAATTTGCACTAGATTGAACGAAATTATTGTAATGTTGGGGAGACATGACCAAGTGGCAATAAGCCGAAGAAAGATAAAAATTTTCTGATATTTACTATGCTGTTAGTTAATCACGTCACAAAAAAATCCCACATCAAACATCAGTCTATATCTTTTTGTACTAGTAAACAAAGTTAGTAGTAATATGGCTGATTTTGTGACGTTTTAATATGCAACGTAAGCAGTACAGTTAATCCTTAAAAGGAAATGCATTAAACACGGTCGAAATTTATGAAATGCAACCCTTTTATATTTTTTACTGCTACCTAATGACCTCGACAATATGTAAAAAAGGATTACAGTATTATTTATGTCATTATTTTTTGTTCGGATTTTCCAAAATTCTCTTGGTCAAGTCTCCCCAGGCCTTGGTCAAGTCTCCCCACAGTGGGGAGACGTTACAAAAAAAAAAAAGATCTCAGACAAACTTTTATAGCTTTTGAAAAAGTAAGTTAAAAATTCCGCAAAAAATTATGAACGCGAATAATACCTTTATACATTATATCTCAATGACTTTGGAAGGATTGAAATCTTTTTTAGAGATTTGTGCAGGTTTATCTGAAAACCTGGTCAAGTCTCCCCATGTTCCCCTACATGTGCGGCAGAATGATAAACTGCAAATAAGGGATTCCTTCTCAAACAGCTAACTTGATATTTTACAGTGCGAGTGCACTTTACCTCGTCGTCTACAACCCTACTCCCCCTAATACGAGCATCTATATTCATTTCCCGGTATGTATTATGATGTCCTGAAGGAAAATTTGTCTCAAAGAAAATCATTGTGTTCTATATGTCGATGGTCCCTTCAATATCGACATAGAGAGAGTTAACTGTAACACGAATACATGCACAACATTCAAATAGCATCGAGAGCATGATCGAAGAAGGATTTACTAGTAAGAAAGTGAGAGGATCTGAGTGGAAAGTATTGTGTTTGAGATGGTGAAGTTATTAAGAGTGTTTAAATTCAGTAAATACACTCAAGTTTTTTTTACGCGGTTTTTTTTGCGCGGTTTTCTTTTACGCGGATTTTGAAATTTACGCGGTTTTCATTTACGCGGCCTGTATCCCCCGCGTAAAAAAAACCTGAGTGTATTTTCAACCAATTGAAACATATCATTTAACGTTTATGGAACTATTTCTTAGTAATTTACGCAGCAACTGTCAAATGGAGTTAACACAGTTCAGTTTTGGTCATTTGGCAAAATTATTTTGATCAGAATACGTGTGGTACTGATTTATCTTAAGAGTAAGCGACATTACCGAAATAAAATAAGACCATTTTTGAACGCGAACCATATACGCGAAAAAAGTGGATTTGATTTATTTTTTATGTAAGATATGAAATAAGCAATCTAAGTAACATAAAAACACCTGCGAAAAACATTAACCATCCTTTTGATTAGTGATTGTAATTATACATTCCACTAAGACGCTCAAAATTCTTACTTTGAAAATTAAAGAAAATGTAGTTTTCATGCTACACTAATGAATTTAACGTACCAAAATTAGTCGAATATATCTAGAGAAAATTTTCAATAGGACGTAAGTAACAATGAGAGCCTCTCTTTGTTTACTTTCTCTTTCATTTATTACGACGTCATTACAACACTTTGCACTAATTTTCCAGTACATATCGAAAGCCGACGGTTTTACTAGAATATTATGCAAAGAGTAGAGTAGTAAATGTTGAAATGGTCGAGTAATGAACAGAAGAGAATGACCCCAAAGAGAATCTCTCATTGTTACTTACGTCCTATTCTAAATTTTCTCTAGATATCTCATTTGATCCGTAAAAACTAAATAATCATTTCTGACCATAATGAGATGTAAATAAATTCGTTTCAACATGGAAAATAAATTCGGCTTACCAAAATTACTATTAAAAAAAATCATTAATAAAGACAAATTACTTACTTTTGAGCCACCCTAACAAGTGATAAAGTTAATTTCTAATACATTTATAACTAATAAAAGAATTCAGCGCACAAAAATTTCTCAGCAAAATAATTATTTTTGAGCCACCCTAATGTATAATGAAGATTTTTTTAAACAAGTGTAAAAAACGAAAATTAATAAACAAAAATTTTATGAACAATTTCTATAAAATAGATGTTTTTGAGACACCCTAATGAATAGTAAATGTTAATTTTTAATATGATTTAATATCGAAAACGAATTCAGCGTACCAAAATGACATAAGACCGTCCTATTTTAACCGATACGGCAAAGTTTCAACTTTAGTTCACTAACAGATAACAGACGTTCAGGCTCGATTCTAGACCGCGGGGTTTTCTTCCTCCTCACACACACACCTCCGCATATCAAAATTAGTTAGTAGGAAGGCAACATTGAACTAATGCTGACTAGGCTAACTAAAAACCGATTTCTTTACCTTCGCTTCACGTTTAAGCCAGGTTTAAACATACTGGTGAACCTAGTTAAAAAGCAACGAGAGAGTGAAGAAATCGGCCGGAATATTTTAGTTTCAAGTGTCACCGTCGACACGTAGCTCATCAGGTTCGTGGCTCGCAAGTCACTGTGTAGGTGCAAAGTGTTCTAACAATGTAATAGACATTTCCACACTTATATTGATTATAAGTCATAGTTTGGAGAAATGAGATTGCACCACTAGGTGGAATAAAACTTTCAGGTACACCATTTGCGAACCAAACCGGTGGTTCGTAAAAAATGTTTGTTATTTGGGATTTAATTCGTAAAAAAAGTTTGTTTCACATTTCTATTAACATTCGTTGGCTGAACAGTATTCTCGATAACCATAACAGTATGGATACTTTTGGAACGGACTTGACAAGTAGATGATGAAAATGGATGTTTGGGCCTTTTGGCAATCCTGGATGGCGACTTCCGGTTAAGCAATATTCTCGATAATCCTAACAAGATGGGTATTTCTAGAACGGGCTTGACAGACATCGATTTCCGTCATGTCAATCCCATTCAGAAAATACCCATATTGTTGAGTGAATTTATCTAAACCGGAAGCCGCCAACCTGGATTACAAAATGGATCAAGACATCTATTTCAGTCATGCACTAGTCAACATCATACCGAAAATACCCAACTTTTATTAGTAACATTTAGCTAAGAACATGTTAATTGTATACAACTTTATACTGTGCTGTACGTACTCAAACTTTTTTTACGAACTTGATTCGTAAAAAAGAGTTTGTTATTACGAATTTAGTTCATATAAAAAGCTACGTAAATCGAATATTACATAAAAAAGGAATTCGCAAATGGAGATTTCAGTGTAGTACAATGTTCAATGAAAAAAAAAACAAACAATAGTTTATAAAATATATTTAGAATTGGCGAAGTTATGGCCTTTTTCCCGAAACCGTTTTTTGATTTAACCCTTTCATGCCGAACTTTTTTCAAGTGCATGTAGGGTTTCAAACCTATTTTTCCTTGAAAACGGTGGGGTCAAAAAACTCGAAAAACATTTTTTCAGAAAGGTAGGTGCTTTCCTTGCAGTGCTAGAAGCTGCGCAATTTTTACCTTCCAATGCTCAGTACAATTCTCCTAGAGTAGTTACAATAGTCCAACTGCGTGAAAAACGTAGCCAAAAATAGTCTAAATTGATAAGTTTTATCAGTTTTCATTAATATTGCAACATAAGAAAGTTATATGAAAAATTCATTTTCCGTCGTAAACGGTCCCTGGCAGCACTGCTCCACTGGAGTTCAATCAGACTAATTGCAATAACTTCAGTTCTAGAGCTGATCCTTATAACTGTTAATACTCAAATGAATGCCAATAGTCACATTTATTAGCCTTACTTGTTTTTGTGAGCAAATCTTACCTCAATCAAAAGTTATAGGTGCTTAAAAACGTTGTTGTCCACAAACAACATGAGCATGAATGGGTTAAGAGGCTTGCGGTGATCACGATGTAATTCCAACAGATAAACTTAAATCCCAAAACTCAAAAAATTCCATTGGTATACGAGTATTTCTCGTACCTTACCGATCAGCAGTGATGTCCCTATCCTCTGTGCAGTAAAGAGAAATTGAAATTACTCCCCACGCTCTGGCAAGCAAAACGAGAGCGCTTCTCTTTCGTTCATATACACCACCGTATTTGATATGTGTAAGCGCATGTTGATGACAGAGGTAAATTTTCATACACCCAACACTGGAACGATCTAGAGTGTGGAGAAGGGCTCTTGAAATTCTCTGTGGCGCGCTCAGATAAAGTCACCACCGCGCGCGCCCCAGAGTCGCTGTGGTGTATTCACTGGAGTGTATCACTGGCGTGTGATCTTTGGTTTGTTTTCGTCTTACAAGCGACAGCGCGGGTGAGATTGATTTAATTTGCACAAGTTGCGTTATGTTGTGTGGATGGTGGTGGCTTATTTCAAGCTTTTATGATTTTCTACTGAAGATTTCATACAAGTTACTTGGTAAAGCTTACGAGTTTATAGAGTGTTGTTACACTACCGTGGGAAACCTGAAGTATTCGAGCCTAAAGGCAAACAACGTAAACGTTTTACGTATCAATGTATCGGCTGGTATAAACAAAGTTTTATAATGATCTGTAGTATCAGATTAATCGTATAACAGATGTAAGACGGGATTTGTACATCCACATTAGGACCGGCCTATTTTTTGTTCGACTGAATAACTCAATGGTAATTTAACTTATTTTGATTGCAAATTTGGCGACGCCAAAAAGTAAAGTGATCCATTACAAGTAATGTCCTGGTATTACACACGTTCTCGATTATTATCATACGCAGGCATTGTAATTCTCTCTCACTCACGCGAGAAGAGGCTTATCCGATATCCAACTTTTCCGAGATCAAGTCCACATAAAATAAAATAAATTTCACGAGAATTCACATTGTTACTTGTTTTTTTTCTGTAGCGCGTTATTAAACGACGTGCCAATTTAGAAGCGCTTCTATTTGACCGGTACAGTGCTTTCAAGGGGTCACAGCACTGTAGATTTTTGAAAACATTTAATTTTTATTTATTGGTTGATTTTTGTTTACTGGTGCTTTAGGATGCTGAAAATGATATTCCAAAAAATGAATCGCGAAAATAAATATTCAAATTTTTCGCTGCGCCTCTTATGTATACCCCGAGTATACTAAAAACGTTAACCGTGTTTTTCTCGAAATATTTTTTTTGATCTGGCCAGAAATGTAACTCGAACAAATGATTTTTGATCAGCCTAAAATTTTTACAGCATGTTCAAGATTACTTTCTCCAGCGATGTATGTAGGATTTAATTTTTTCATTGCTTAATTTTTAATAAGCAATTTTGTGTCGATTTTTAACACATTTTCAGCGTTTTTCGACTAAAAAATTTGCCATTTCACGAAAAAACAAGACATAGAAAAAATCTTACGTACGCCGCTTGTTGTCGTTCTAAGAAGTTTAAAAAGCTTTGGTTTTTGGCTCTGGATCAAAAATTACGGGACATAGAGTTCCGGCCGTGGACCCCTTCCAAAAAAAACTCCCCGACGGAAAAATGCTGCACAGCCGCCATCTTGTGATGAAATTACTCGAATAAATCATTTTTTTTTTTGCAATTCATTACTTATGTTATATATCTCATTAACCCTCCGGAAGTCGCGCTTATGGCCCACTGAACGAGCAGCCGCTGATGCTTTAAGACGATTTCGCTAGATTTTCAGAGCAGCGTGCACTACCGGAAAGTTAAACAAGATCTCAATTATTCTCGTTATTGCGTCAAGATAAATTCCCGAAATATGCCTATTTTTCGTGCTCTATAGTGGTGTAACCCCTCAATAATTAGTTCTGGATTCTTTTGATGGCATTTTTCTTCTGTTCCATCATTTAAATATATTAGTTGGTTTTCTCTCGAATTTCCACGCGATGGAATAATAAGAGAGAGAATTAAAATTAAAACCTAACATGTTCGGGTACGAGTATAGCAAAGAAGTTCAAAATGGCAAATCCACCGTCTTTGCAGTACATACTAAATTGTTCCAAGGAACGTTTATCTGTTTACCGTGATTTTATAATTTGTAAAACTAATAATATCACGTTTATGTATCAGAGGATGTTTATGACCTCACCGAATAAAAATCTTCTTGTGTAAACCTTGTTGAACCGATAGTTGATTTCGTGACGTAAGGATGTGCTTTTGTTTTCATTTCGATCCGAAAAAGGAATACGATCTACGTTTATCCCAAAAATTAACGTAAACTTCGTATTCTATACATATATTAATCAATTCTACATACAATTCTGCATACACTTCGAATCGAGTACACTTCCGTGATTTTTATTCTTAGTCCAATCAGGTGATTCAAATTTTCTGATAAACAGAAATATAGGATTTTATTCATGACGAAATAAGTTTTTATGGATATTTAGTAATATTATATCAGACAATACTAATGCTAACAAAGTAAGTACGTAATAGTTTAATAGTTCTGCACTTCAGGTGTGAGTCGCATTTTAGTCATGCTTGGGTCAGTAAAAGCCAAATATTTTACGCTTTTTTGGTTATTCTCGAGCGACGTAGCGATACAAAAAAATATTTCGTTCTAATTCTAGTATAATTTTTTTGAAAATCTTCACTTGTACTTCATTACAACTATAGCATTAGTTAGACTAATAATATAGTGCAATAAAAGCAGAATGTTGAAAGTTGTTCTACGTGGTTTATGAACTGCCCTTGAATTTTAATTGCAAATATGGGAAATCGTTCAACGTATCTTTGGTATGTGTGCAAAGAACTAGAATATTTGAGTGAAAATTCTGCTAAAAAATCGATGAGAAGTTCTATGGGCGACGTCAATATATTAAACGAAAGCTTTTAATCCCAAAAATGATAAAAAATGTTAAGATTGTTTATTAACCAATTTATGTATGTGAAACTTCTTGTACCATTACCACTACCATGTATAATTAATGTAGCCATTGCTAATTACGGCTCCTATGGGCCATGCAACTATAGATACATTAGCTCAACTATATGTGCAAAAGAGCTGAAAATTCAACGCAATTTTTTTCAACTGTTTTTTGAGCAAATTTCCAATTGGAACTTTTCATTGTTCCTAGTGTTGGGAAAATCATTATTAATAAAAGTTCATTCCAGGTTCATTCGCGAATCAATCTTTCCCAGAAAATTTCCAAACAAAAATCTGTGAAACCAAACATCGCATCCGAATGTATCATTCTTGAGACAAATATTCAATGATTCTTAGCATCGAAGTTCGCACACGAACTTCTGCCTCGGTGAAACTCTTGAAAGAATATTCGCCCAAAGGAACATCGAAAAAGAGACATTCGGAAGCGAAAAACGCTTTTAGTGATGCTTTGCACATCACATTGAAAATATGATTGTATATGGAACTTTCATACTCGGTCATACAAACAACCGGTTGTTAAGAACCGGCCACCATACCAGAATTTGCTTTTTTCCATATATATATATTTTGACAACATACTATTCAAGCACCATTTTAATTTTTTTCCCATTTTAATTCTATCGATTGATGAAAAGTTTTTTTTTCACACGATGGCTTCTGAAGAAAGCTTCGTTGACACTAAAGTACCCTGACGCTTTATCCCATTGAGCTATCGCCGTAATATCGAAGAACGTAGTTTTTTATATCATGTTAATCTACAGGTTTTTGGAATCTTTGGAAATCCCTCGGAAATCCCTTGTTCGAAGATCGTGCAAGATGTTTTCACAAGGCGAACTTTTTTCTATATTTTCGTTGATATGAAAGTTCGCAAGCAATCTTTTCTTCTTCCGATATTTGCTTGAACCGAATAATGTTCCCAAACATCGGCATTCTTGAAGTTCACTGACGATTTTTTCCGTAGCGATATTTTATATCAGTGAACTTTTTATTAGAAAATCGGCGATGAAAAGATTCTGTTGTGAACATTGATATTTTGATATTTTCCCAACGCTGGTTCCTAGTACCTTTTTGATAAAACACTTCATTCAAGAAAATTATAATGAGGAATAATTTATCACACAAAAATCGCTTGTTCAAACTTGAGGAAACACCTTACTTATTACTTGAAAATACGAAAATTTCATAGAGATAGACAGAGATTCCGCCAGATACTACCAGATACCTAATACTTTGTTTTGCTGTTGATATTACGTGCAATGAATCCGTCCATTATAATTACGGTCTAAAATACTAACTGACGCAAAAATCTAGAATACGTATGATAAACATTGTTGCTGCTGACCCATTTATAACATCCTTTTATGGAACACAAGATTCATTGTTCATTTAAAATAAGCGTGAACACTAGTGGCCTTTTTTCTTGACCCTGAAACTGAGCCAATTTATTTCGCTCATTGACGTGCAGAATCCCCTCCCTAGCTCCCATGCTCTTGAAACATTCGCTTTCGCCTGCTGTTTAAACGATTTCTACGCAAAATAATAGACAAATGAACAGATGAATAACGGGTGTACGCTCAATTGTGATTTCGTATGTAAATTAATTATCGCCATAAGCGTATACCTAATTTTACTGAATATGTCAAGCCTGTCGACGAAATCTAAGATTTCGTTTTAAACTTGTAGGATTAAGTTATAATAAAACTATTAATACTTATAACACGAGTTTGCATATCAGGTGCCTCTGGTCATTATAAAACTCTCTATGCGATGATACGTAAAAAGTTTTCCCAATATGCTCCGAGGACCGAGTACTTTTAGTTTTGCAGGTAGTGTAACAATACTTTATAAACTCGTTCGCTTTACCAAGCAACTTGTATAAAATCTTCAGTAGAAAATCATATGAGAGGCTGAGAGCAAGAGTGGGTTAAAAATTCGCTGCGAGCAAAAGCGGTATACGTTTTATTTAGAGCAAAACCGGTTTAAGTACCAGTCAGAGCAGAAATGGGATAAAAAAACCTTAGCGCAAAAGTGGGTTAAAAAGATATACCACTTTTGCCCTGCGAGGATATATATTCCATTTTTATTCTAATGTTTTCAAAAATGATTTATCACCAATCAAGGAAAACCATCATCATTATGGGTATCATTTGAAAGGAGGTGGTTAGTAGTTATGGGAAATCGATAATTACGCCATTTTGAATTCCAAGATGGCGACTTCCGGTTACCACAAAATAGTGAGAACCACCATCAATATGGGTGTCATTTGAAAGGGGTGGTCAGTAGACATCGGAAATCGACAATTAGGCTATTTTGAAATCCAATATGGTCACTTCCGGTTACCAGAGAATAGTGAGAACCATCATAAACATGGGTAACGTTTGAAAGGGAGTGTTCAGTAGTAGCCGTTTTAGATCCGATTTTCTTTCACTGCAAACATTACATTGCAACAACACGGTTTTATGCCTAAATGATCGACAACGACCAACCTGCTCTCGTTTACAACATATGTACTCGATGGATTTACTGACGGATTGCGAACCGATGCTATTCACATGGATCGGTTCGGCCTTCGACAAAATCAACCATGATGTCGCAATAGCGAAGCTGGACAAACTCGGTATTCATGGACAACTTCTGCGTTGGTTCCTCGATGGAAGGCAATTCCAAATCAGCATTAAGGACTGCCTATCTGCACCATTCTTCACTACATCCGGCATCTCAATAGGTAGCCATCTCGGTCCATTAATTTTCCTCCTCTACTTTAATGACATCAATATTAAATTACAAGGACCCCGCCTTTCTTTCGCCCATGATATGAAAATTTTTCGACAAATACGGGATAAAACCGATTCCGAGTTTCTTCAGAGTGAACTGGAGAGCTTTAGTACGTGGTGTGACCTAAACAAAATGGTTTTACATCCGAATAAATGCTCAATCGTTACGTTCACTCGGAAACGCTATCCGATTCAGTTTAACTACCATTTATTCGACTCGAGCATTCCAAGACACTCTCACGTCTAGGGTGGTGGAGTCATCATGGATGCAGCACCACACACTTCATACTTCGTGGATGAGGCATGAAGACAATAAAGATAAAACAACCCAATGCAAGAGCATGGGAGGTATGAGCCTAGAAGCGCAAGAGCATGGGAGGTATGAGCCTAGAAGCGACTGGGCCCACTATATGTTGGATACTGTCAACGTCTGTACATCAACATACGGATGCCACCCACTGGATAAGAATGATCGACCCGCGCGAAATTAAAATTTTGTGATTTGTTTCTCGCATCAATAAAAATATTATATATGCAATTCCATATTAATTTTAGTGGTTTTAAAATAGGTTATATGAGGAAAAAAGCGAAAAAATGCTAATTTTCAATAAAATTGCTTTTGGTTCACTTCAATCCATTTTTGGGTTTATTAATATTCCTTGGATCTTCAAATTTTAAAGGTGTATGAAATGACACCCATACTGATGCTGGTTCTCACTATTTTGTGGTAACCGGAAGTCGCCATCTTGGAATTCAAAATGGCGGTAATGGTCAATTTTCGGTATCTGCTGATCATCCTCTTTCAAATGACACCCATATTGATGGTGGTTCTCACTATTTTGTGGTAACCGGAAGTCGCCATCTTGGATTTCAAAATGGCGGTGAAAGTCAATTTTCGATGTCTGCTCACCATTCTCTTTCAAATGACACCCACATTGATGGTGGTTATCACTATTTTGTGGTAACCGGAAGTCGCCATCTTGGATTTGAAAATGGCGGTGAAAGTCAATTTTCGATGTCTGCTCACCATTCCCTTTCAAATGACATCCATATTGATGGTGGTTCTCACTATTTTGTGGTAACCGGAAGTCGCCATCTTGGATTTCAAAATGGCGGTAATGGTCAATTTTCGGTGTCTGCTGATCATCCTCTTTCAAATGACACCCATATTGATGGTGGTTCTCACTATTTTGTGGTAACTGGAAGTCGCCATCTTGGATTTCAAAATGGCGGTGAAGGTCAATTTTCGATGTCTGCTCACCATCCCCTTTCAAATGACATCCATATTGATGGTGGTTCTCACTATTTAACCGGTAACCGGAAGTCGCCATCTTGGATTTCAAAATGGCGGTGGTGGTCAATTTTTGGTGTCTGCTCACCATCCTCTTTCAAATGACACCCATATTGATGGTGGTTCTCACTATTTTGTGGTAACCGGAAGTCGCCATCTTGGATTTCAAAATGGCGGTGAAAGTCAATTTTCGATGTCTGCTCACCATTCCCTTTCAAATGACACCCATATTGATGATGGTTCTCACTATTTTGTGGTAACCGGAAGTTGCCATCTTGGATTTCAAAATGGCGGTGAAAGTCAATTTTCGATGCCTATTGACCTATACGGATCCTATATTACACGATTTCTAAGGCATCGAAAAATTTAATAAAATTTCATTTCCCACAAGTCCGAATAAGAAAATTCTGATTCTTTTCTTTGCGCAAAAATGGGTTAATATTCTATACCAGTCTTGCCCTGAAAATTTTGTCGAACCATTTTTGCGCGAATTAATATTTGATCCACTTTTGCCTGAGGTGTGATGACTATACCATTTCTGATCTAACAGAATATTTTAACCCACTTTTGCTCTGAACAAAATTTTAACCCACTCTTACTCTCAGCCTCTCATATAAGCTTGAAATAAGCCACCACCATCCACACAACGCAACAACCTGTGCAAATTAAATCAATCTCACCCGCATTGCCACTGCCGCTTGTAAGACGAAAACAAATCAAAGATCACACGCCAGTGAATACACTCCAGTGAATACACCACAGTGACTCTGGGGCGCGCGCGGTGGTGACTTTATCTGAGCGCGCCACAGAGAATTCAAAGAGCAAGAGAGCACGGTTATCTCGCACCCAACTACCTCAACACCAGCGCACACTTGAAATCGGTCTATACAGCTCCGAAAGAAAGAGCGTTCTGCTTTTTTCTGTGGTGTGTGATCATTGTATCCTCTGTGTAGGCATCACACTTTCGCGTCAGTGCATCACTAGGGTGAAATGCCATCACTGCCGATCAGTTGAATAATATTTTTTTTCTACATCCAAGAACGCTTTTCCCAAAAAATCGAAGGTTTAGGCTCTAAAAATTGTATTTAAAAATATAAATATAAATATAAATATAAATATAAATATAAATATAAATATAAATATAAATATAAATATAAATATAAATATAAATATAAATATAAATATAAATATAAATATAAATATAAATATAAATATAAATATAAATATAAATATAAATATAAATATAAATATAAATATAAATATAAATATAAATATAAATATAAATATAAATATAAATATAAATATAAATATAAATATAAATATAAATATAAATATAAATATAAATATAAATATAAATATAAATATAAATATAAATATAAATATAAATATAAATATAAATATAAATATAAATATAAATATAAATATAAATATAAATATAAATATAAATATAAATATAAATATAAATATAAATATATTATATGTGAAAAAGGAATCATTAGGGTACGAGAAAAACTAATTACGAATAATGAAAAAAGAATTAGGCGAACGGTTGAGTAGTTTTTCGACAATCGTGATCACGGAAAAGTCATTTTTGGAATACGACATCTCGAGATAATCTAGTTTAAAATTTCAAGTAACCATTGCTCTTGGTAGACGAGGCGCTTTGAAGCACGAATATCCAGGACTTTTTTTTCTAGGGTTGTCCTACTGGACTGTAGAGTTAGGTTCTCAGCAGGGCTTCCCGTGAAAATCACTCATTACAATTGCAGACGAGACGGGAAACGCTAAAACACTGCTTAAGGCCAATTGCAGCGGATCTTGATTTTAAATGTGATATTCAATGTACAGTTTAGTTATGATCAGGTATAGGGACTTCACGATCGCATGTATCATCGCGGGGGCTCAAGCGTTTGTGCGTTAACATGTTCGATCGCATAGGCGCTTGCATATAGGGCGTGCTCGTGTGTATATAACTTCGCATGCATAAATTTGATTTTATAACCGTGTGTCCATTCACGCATGTTCTTGGAGGATCGCGCGTAGACCGAGTATCTGATGATTAATGTTTAGTGTGTGGTACAGATGCTAGAAGAGTCAGTTTCCCCATATCACTAGAGTTCCCGGTCATATCGCCATTTGAACGTGTTGTCTATTTAATATTAGTGTCATTTCATATTGGTTCAACTGAAGGCATGAATCTAGGATGTTAAGACCGAAGGAAGAGATTTCCGCACGTGTCCAGCGCATTATCGCGCGAACATGACCGTTTGTAGGTTTCCGCTTCAGACCGCATTTATAAGTTTTTTAGTACTAGAATGTTCACTTAATTACCGTGGTGTTTTCATGTCTGCGAAACAGCGGACTTTGGTGTGCGTGAATGATCGCTAAGGATTTAAGCGTTTGTGTGTATTCACATACAAACGCTTAAGTTCTTAGCGATCATTCACGCACACCAAAGTCCGCTGTTTCGCAAACATGAAAACACTACGCTGAATGCTAGAAGAGAGCGAAATTCCACATATCACTAAAGGTCATGCTGCTAGGGCCGAGGGCAAGGAACTTTCGGACGTAACCGATTTATGATAGCACGAACCCATGTGTTTGTAAGTACGGGCTTGAGACCGTGTCTATAAGTTTTGAAGGTTATAAGTGTTAAAACGTTCCCTCAATCACTGAGGTGTTTTCATGATTGTGATATCGAGGGTGTACTGGTGCGGGATCGAAGCTCAAGCGTTTGTATGTTAACGTGTTTGTCGTGTCTCCTAGCGTGGATAAATTTTATTTTATTTGCATGTATTCTTGAATGATCGCACGGACTGTGAATCTGATGCTTATTTTTCAGTGTACGATTCGGATACCAGAATAGAGTTCTCCATATCACTAGAGTTCCCGGTCATGTCGCCATAGAAATTATTGTCTAGTGAATATGAGCGTTATTTTTTTATTGGTCCAAATGAAGGCATGAGGCTAGGTTGCTAGGACCAAGGGTAGACAATTCCGGACGTGACCGATTCATGACCGCGCAAGCAGCGGGTTAAAGCTTGAGAATGCGTTTGTAAATTAATAGTTAGTAAATCGTTCATTTAATTACCGGGGTACTTCAATGTTGGCGAGATCGCGGGCGTAAGTATGTGTGGATGATTGTAATTACATGTTCGCTTTGTGGCCAAATTTGTGTTATTGTGAAGGACACGAACGTTTGTACGTTTGGAATGGGAGATATTGTGAATATATAAGAGAGAATATGCAATCGATTGGGTTAGTGCGTGTTAGAATGAATCTTATTTAAGATATAGTATGAAAAGAAAAAATAACATTCCGAATTGTGAAAGCCGACGATGAAGTTGACCGATAAATCGATGACACACAATGACCCCCACTGCGAGCCGTGTCCACCAACACTGTCATTAAACTGTGGAATAAGACGGCCCCCAGAAAAAGTTAATCCATGTCGGCCCGCCAGTCTGCCACACCAGCGCGCATATGCTTGGGGTTGCTTAGGGCAGAGCTTGAAAAGCACACAAAATATAAAAAGACCCTCAAGACACCACTATCGAGGCGTAGTGCAATAACAATCTTAAGGAAATTGTCTGTCGGAGGTTCTTTAAAAATTGATGCACGAAATATGCATGATGATGTTTGCAATACCGTCAAACCAATCAACCTAGTGGAGGGTGCTCGAATCGCTATGAATATTTGACAAAATATTCTCAGAGTACTTTTAAATAAATTTATACTTTTCAATTTTTTTTTGAAAAATGAAAAGTTATGTAACCCGTTAAAAAGAAAGGCAATTGAAAAACAATGGGCTAATTTGTTTATCGTTTATCGTTTATCGTTTATCGTTTATCGTTTATCGTTTATCGTTTATCGTTTATCGTTTATCGTTTATCGTTTATCGTTTATCGTTTATCGTTTATCGTTTATCGTTTATCGTTTATCGTTTATCGTTTATCGTTTATCGTTTATCGTTTATCGTTTATCGTTTATCGTTTATCGTTTATCGTTTATCGTTTATCGTTTATCGTTTATCGTTTATCGTTTATCGTTTATCGTTTATCGTTTATCGTTTATCGTTTATCGTTTATCGTTTATCGTTTATCGTTTATCGTTTATCGTTTATCGTTTATCGTTTATCGTTTATCGTTTATCGTTTATCGTTTATCGTTTATCGTTTATCGTTTATCGTTTATCGTTTATCGTTTATCGTTTATCGTTTATCGTTTATCGTTTATCGTTTATCGTTTATCGTTTATCGTTTATCGTTTATCGTTTATCGTTTATCGTTTATCGTTTATCGTTTATCGTTTATCGTTTATCGTTTATCGTTTATCGTTTATCGTTTATCGTTTATCGTTTATCGTTTATCGTTTATCGTTTATCGTTTATCGTTTATCGTTTATCGTTTATCGTTTATCGTTTATCGTTTATCGTTTATCGTTTATCGTTTATCGTTTATCGTTTATCGTTTATCGTTTATCGTTTATCGTTTATCGTTTATCGTTTATCGTTTATCGTTTATCGTTTATCGTTTATCGTTTATCGTTTATCGTTTATCGTTTATCGTTTATCGTTTATCGTTTATCGTTTATCGTTTATCGTTTATCGTTTATCGTTTATCGTTTATCGTTTATCGTTTATCGTTTATCGTTTATCGTTTATCGTTTATCGTTTATCGTTTATCGTTTATCGTTTATCGTTTATCGTTTATCGTTTATCGTTTATCGTTTATCGTTTATCGTTTATCGTTTATCGTTTATCGTTTATCGTTTATCGTTTATCGTTTATCGTTTATCGTTTATCGTTTATCGTTTATCGTTTATCGTTTATCGTTTATCGTTTATCGTTTATCGTTTATCGTTTATCGTTTATCGTTTATCGTTTATCGTTTATCGTTTATCGTTTATCGTTTATCGTTTATCGTTTATCGTTTATCGTTTATCGTTTATCGTTTATCGTTTATCGTTTATCGTTTATCGTTTATCGTTTATCGTTTATCGTTTATCGTTTATCGTTTATCGTTTATCGTTTATCGTTTATCGTTTATCGTTTATCGTTTATCGTTTATCGTTTATCGTTTATCGTTTATCGTTTATCGTTTATCGTTTATCGTTTATCGTTTATCGTTTATCGTTTATCGTTTATCGTTTATCGTTTATCGTTTATCGTTTATCGTTTATCGTTTATCGTTTATCGTTTATCGTTTATCGTTTATCGTTTATCGTTTATCGTTTATCGTTTATCGTTTATCGTTTATCGTTTATCGTTTATCGTTTATCGTTTATCGTTTATCGTTTATCGTTTATCGTTTATCGTTTATCGTTTATCGTTTATCGTTTATCGTTTATCGTTTATCGTTTATCGTTTATCGTTTATCGTTTATCGTTTATCGTTTATCGTTTATCGTTTATCGTTTATCGTTTATCGTTTATCGTTTATCGTTTATCGTTTATCGTTTATCGTTTATCGTTTATCGTTTATCGTTTATCGTTTATCGTTTATCTTTCTTCGAAGAATAGAACATACAGAACTTACAGATTATTTGAGTCAAAAATTGCTACAATTTCTGTATATGTACAGATTAATTTATATTTTCTCAACCCTGAGGTCCCAAGAACTAGACGCACTGATTTAATAAAAGACTATCAGCGTTTCTTCAAGAGAGAATCTTTTAAATTATCTCATTTTGTGCAACCTTTATTTTTCCAATTTGCGCTTATTTTCGGCATAAAACTAACTTAAATAAGTTGGATTTGAATGTTTAATGATCCAATCGTCAATAATTGACACCAACTTGCCGTCAGGTAGAGAATATATCTAAACGAATGTCAAATTGGTGTCAGTTATACATTAAATCCAAACAGTCCACACAACATGGGGATTTAATGTATACCTGCCGCCAATTTGGTGTTAGTTTGCATATATCGGCTAACTGACGGCAAGTTGGCGTCAGTTACTAACTAGTAAAATACGAAACATTCAAATCCAACTTATTTCTCCCATTTTTGCTTGTCAAATAATCAAGCGTACCTTATGATATTTCTATACCACGTGCCTTTCGAGTGCAAAAAACTGGCACATGATAGGGCCACATGACCCTATAAAAGAGGGACCTGAACCATTGGTTTCAATCCTGCAGTTGTTGCTTGATTTCCGTCAGACTCGAACGTTTTGACAGAGTGACTGACTGACTAGCTGACCGACTGACTAACCGTTCTGGTTGGCCGCCTGGTTCGAGTCCAGTTAGACCACGCCGGACGACGTTGTTTGCTGAAGTATTAAAAGATTTAGTCAGGAAACTTCCGACATGACTTGTCGCCGTTTGACTACGTATGTACGTACTACTACAATTTTCCAATGCTGCCTTTGCCATCAGCATTCCTGTGGCGGCACGATTTAACATTGCATCCCACTCCAGCGCTAAGTTCGTTACGTTCGAGTAAATTCGAAAATTGACGATTCTTCCAACTGTGTTCGCTGGGGTACCCTGTTTAGCTGTTCTTGTTTCTCAATTCAACTGACATGCCTCGGATTTTGACGAACCAAGCTTGTCAGAAGCTAATTGAAGTGGCAGCCTTCCTATTCGTTTCCAACTGCGAGATGATTTGCGGGTTTCCATTGATTCGTCGTTGATCCATTCTTCGTTCAAAACGGTATAAAGCAACACCCTCCTCCAAGCTGTAACAGAACATATCCCCTTTTTCAATCAAGAAGATTAAACCATCCATTTTGTAACACGAACACCGTCCATAAACGAGAGGAAAACCGAACATTTTTCACTGCGGCGGATGGTGAGCCGGTTATGCTTTCCCACTCGCTCAAGACCATTACGCCTGCCAGCAGGCAATAGTGTGTAAAATCATTAGGAGCAGAATGAAAAATGATTCAATGGAACAAAACACGATTGCTCAGAAAGGTTGCACTTTTTGTGTGAGTCTCCATTTCATCGTACGAACACGCCACTGGAAAAAGCTCAACCATATACACTAGGTTGAACTTCGCTTTTTCACCCAACCAACCCCACCCCCCTCTACGGTGTTGGTCGGCTTCATCTGCGTTCGTGCATTGAAACTTTTCCAGAGAAACTCCAGCTTAAGATTAATGTATATTTTAAAAGAAACAGCAATTCGAAAAGCTGCACGAGATTATGAAAACTTTTCCTACTCGCTCAATTCGCCAGAGCTGAAATCCCATCCAACACGAATTCCCAATCCAAAGAGTGAAAGATTATCTCGGCTGACAGCTCCCTGGCACAGAATCTTCATTTCTGAAAGGTGAGCTCTATTGTTATCTGATGAAAATCTTGTACTTGTGCTATTAACCCTTCAACAAATGAAAACTTTCGAACCCTTCGCTCTTCTGAATGGCTAGTCTCTTGGTGAAAATTTTGATTCGTTCTGACGGCACGGAAATTAATCTTCGAGTCGATTCTCTCGGGACCAACGCTTCCCCCACCCTCCTCTCGTGTATGCTTCGCTCGAGTGTGAGTTTAAGCACAACACGAACCACAAGCCAAAAGTAGACAGACCACGCCAAGGGTACCGTTCCGAAGGGTTTGGTTGAGCAGAAATTGAAATGTACTTCACACTTGGGGCCTCCTCGGTTCGGTGATGAAGAGAAGCGTTTCTTTCAATCCACTCGCCGACCGACCCCGAACTGCTGGTGCAGCGAGGTTACAACACACAGACGTACATAGCTGCCGCTGCTGCTGCCGTTACTGCAGCCATTTATTTATGCATCGGAAAACATTGCATGATCCTGCATCTACTGCCGGCAAGTGCTGCACTTGTGAGGGGCACTGAGAAATTTTCTTAGAGGATTGTTAATCGTTTTGGTTGTAGCAAAACTGTTGGTTGGGCTTTTTTTCGGAAAAGAAGTTTTTAACCGACAATATTTTGTAGTTGTTTTATACCGCACGTTTTGAAAAGGTTTATGGTTTGGTGGAAACCTTCCTGACAAAATACACGTTTTTCAAAATTTCATAACCGAAGAGTTCACCATCTCGTTGACCAGGATGGAGATATGCGAGGGGACCTAAACTAAAGTAATTTTCCACAGTAAATATGACAGTAACGATGCAGTATTACTCAATGGGCAAAGTTTCAATGACCCCAAGGGTATACAGAATAGCAGCTAATTCTACGACATAAACTGAAGTAAGATCAATGAGTTTAAACGGTGCGCGACGATTAGGCATAATGGACGTTAGGCATAATGAACGATTGGCATAACATACGTTAGGCATAATGGACGTTAAGCATAATGGACGATTGGCATAATTCACAAAAATAAAAGTAATCGCAAGGTTTCCTTTATTGTTAATATTTCAAACTTACATTCGTTTTTTCGTGTTAGAAAAAACTATGCTTTACTATATACAACTGCATGCACACCATAAAATAATGAAATTTAAACGACATTTCGTTCATGTGATATTACATATCATTTATTTTACATGTTGAAAGATGTAAATATTTATTCCACGATGTCAAAAAATTACATCAATCCAGTACTACTCTGAATCTCTGGCTGTATTGCTATAGGTTGAGGTTTCTTGTTTCCGTGGAAGCGCAGGAAAATCTTTGTTTAACTGTTATGTGTCCAACAAAAAAAACACCTTTAACAGGCCAACGTAGGTACCCGGGTACCCACAAATTGAAATGCTCGTAACTATGGCTTCCTTTATCCGATTTGGACACTTTTAGATTTTTTGGATTCAGGAACTCGTCCGGAACTTTTTGATTTGTCAAATTGAACCGGATGAATGGATCTGGTGCTTGGTAAGCCGGATTTTCTGGGGTAATGTTCCAGTACTAGGGTATGATTTGTAAATTTTAAAACTCTTCAAATTGCCTCGGAAGTCTGTTATTTATTATTACGGGACCCTATGGCAATTTAAAAAATAGAATTGGAATGGAATGGCCACTCACGGCCGCACGGGAACCTGATCCGGAATGTCCGTTCCGGGGTCAAATCGCCAAATGGTTCCAAAACCGCGAGATACAGCCTACTGATGCAATTCCAAGAATTTTGATACCCACATTGCTAGTATTCCATTGAAGTTCACAAATAGTATCCCAGCACTGGAACCTGCTTCCGGAAATCCGGATTCCCGGGAACCGAATGAAGTAACCCTATTCATTTTTAATAAGTCCAAAAGCGGATAAGTTCCTGAATCCAAAACACCCAAATTCATCAAAATCGGTTGGAAATTACGTTAGTTATTGGTATTTAAGTTTTGTGGGTACCCGGGTACCCACGTCGGCCTGTTACGTAGTAAAAAAATCAAGAGCCCCTCCTAACTCCCCCTTATTATATCACCAATATTATTAACCCAAATACTTGACTTAGTGAAGTTCTAAGATGTCACAAAGTTTCAATTTCCAGCTATGCCTAAAACATAGGAATTTCATTAATTGAAACCTAAAAAGGTACCCGGGTACCGCGACGGATACATAACGGTTAATCTCAAATTATCAAGACTTGGCGATATTTGGCTTTGTGCTAGCGCTTCCTCCATATGTTGTATTTGGTGACCCCTTCAGGGAAACCTTTCGACCGTTACAAGAATTCCCAGATGAGGAAATATTCATCATCTTCCTATAGCTTCTTGCCACAGTAAAACATGTCCCCCTTGAGGGTCGTCACACTTTCCTAAACCCTACTCATGAGAGCAAAAAAGTTGGTCTCGGTCGGTGGTGTAACTCTCTTTAACATTTCTACAAAGAAGTGCTTAGAGTGACCTTTAAGAGAGCATTTCAGAGTTTTCTCGCTCTGTTCATACACGGAATATTCTCCTCGTAGCAAGGACACATTTCAGAATTCCTACTGAAAGAATCATCTATATGATTTCCACGGGCCCTATTGTTACAATTAGTGGTTATGCAAATTTTGCACAATGCGTGACCACGGTACAAAAATACGAACAGACAAACGAATACTGTTGAAGAAGACGTAATTATGGAAAGCAGGGGTGGCATTCCGCATCTCGATTCGAGTTACTCGATTCGAAACGTTTTGAAGCCGTTTCGACTAAATTGCGGCATTACCCTCTAAGAACGGTTGGTTTCAAAATCGTCCAATGAAGGACGTTCGTTGGACCGATTAGGACAACGTCCAAATAACCGTTCAACAAACGTCCATCATTGGACCCGTGTTGAACGATTTTGAAACAATTTTTTGGACGTCTCAGTGGGTACGTATCGCATTCGACCAAGCGTTCGAGCTTGTTAGATTGCGGTACTAGATTTTTAGCCTGTTCGAGTGCAAACTGTCAAATAGGAGTATACACCGAGAAATTTTTTTTTAATTCTGCTACGAAAAAGTTTCATAAAACCAACCTTTGTAAAATATAGGAATTGTTTTCATTTATTTAGTTTTTAGTTGCTTGTTATCGAAATATATAGGGATGAGTTTCGCAAATATAACATTTTTTTCTAGTACACAATAGGGGTAAGCACTTTGAAATAAAATCGATGTTGTCAAACATCGATCCAAAAATATCCGATGTAATATGGAAATACGATTTTTTTTCCTTTCATGTACGAAAAATAAATTTACCATTTCCAAAAATATTTGTACTATATAAAACAATTGATAAAAGATCGAATCATTTCGTTTCATTGACGAAAAATAGTTTAGACATCGATGATAACTTTTATGGCCCGTAGCCAATCAACGTCAGATTTAAAAATAAAATTTTAGTTCATTCCAATTTTTTTTCTTGCATTCTTTAGCTAAAAATATTTGATAGGTATTTTTGTTATGGCTGAATATATTATTTACTTCAAGGTATGAGTTTTCAACTGTTGAAAATTGAACATTTTTAAATCGCTGACAGCTCGAAAAGTATGCATGGACAAATATTAAATATTAAAAGTTGCATTTTCGCATGCGCATGCATTTGCCGGAAAAATTGAGAATTTTTTTTAAAAGTTGGTTCAATTTTTTTGCTTATTTTTTCTACAAATAATAAAAATCAAGCTAGAAATATTGTGTGAAATTTTTGCAGTGGATCTCAAAATATTTTGCGAGACATAACAATTATAATATAAGAAAGGGCAATTTTTGAAATATTTCGTAAAGTAATAAGGTTCTCAATATAGTTGTAAATATGTTCATAGAATAAAATAAAAAAAAAAACTTATTAGTGTCTAAGCTTGTTTTGCCTTTCTCCTATGAAAAGGCTATGCAATCACTCTGAAAACCGGCTTTTTGACCGAAGCCCAGAGGGCTGAGTCTCTAATACCATTCGACTCAGTTCGTCGAGTTCGGCAAATGTCTGTGTGTGTCCGTATGTATGTATGTGTGTGTATGTATGTATGTATATATGTGACCAAAAATATGCACATCGGTTCCTCGGAGAAGGCTGAACCGATTTTATCAAGCTTAGTCTCAAACGAAAGGTATAACGTTCCCATAGGCTGCTATTGAATTTCATTTATTTCTGACTTCCGGTTCCGGAGTTACTGGGTAAAGAGTCCGGTCACGCATGAAATTCCCATATAAATCGGCATCAGCATGTTATCTAAAAGATGCAAAACTTCATAAAATGTGGCCTAAATTATTTGGATTTGTAGTTTCAGCTCACTGATGTCCAATCAAACTCACTTTGACCAATTTGGACACCTTCGGCGGAACCGGACACTTCGGGAAAATGACCAAGTTCCTGAATTTAATTCACATCTGCTTCTTAGAAATGTATGTCTCAATTTTCTCAAATTTAGTCTCAAATGAAAGCTACTGCATCCCTATTAACTGCTCTTAAATTTCATTGGAATCGGAGTTCTGGTTCCTGTGTTACGGGTTGAAGTATGAGGTCACATGCGGAATTTCCATATAAACCGGTATAATCATTACATCTAAATGATGCAAAACTAATTGAAATGGATTTTACACTGTTTGAAATTGTTGGTCCTGATCACTTATTGCAAATCAAAGTCTCTATGACCACTTTGGGATCCATCGAGGCTTCCAGAAGGTGCGAAGAAATGGCTAAATTCTGAAATTTGAGTCACACCTGTTTCTCATATATTGCTGAATAGATTCTCACAATCTTATTCTTAAATGAAGGGTATATTATTCACATTGATTGCTACCGATTGTCATTTTAACGAAGTATTGGTTCCGGAGTTATAAATAAAAGAATACGTTCACATCATAAATTTCCCAAATAACCCTTTTTGCCCTTCTCCTATAGAAAAATTATGCAATCACTCTGACAATCGACTTTTCAACAGAGGTCCGGAGAGCCGTAACTCTTGTACCATTCAACTCACTTCCTCGAGTTCGGCGAATGTGTGTGTATGTACACACGTATTTGGCTAACAATCGTACATCGGTTACTCAAGGTAGATAGTATTGCTAGGTTGCTTTTGAATTAAATTCTGATCCGACATCCTGTTTCAGAGTTGCTGGTTGACAAGTGCGATCATACAGTAAATTCCCATATAAACTGATACTGCCATGATACCTAGAAGATGTAAAACTTATTAAAATGCTTGTTAAATTACTTAGATTCGCTGGCCTGTAGTCACTTTGATCACATTGGTCACCTAGAATGTCTTCATGCCCCGGAAATCTTGCCAATGTTCAGAATTCATTTCACACCTATTCCTCAGAGAGCATTCTTGACCGTTTTCCATCATCTTCTATATATGAAGTGATTGGTGCGATGCTTCAATTGGCTTCTATTGAATTTCATTCTGATCTGACTTTCGGCTCCTGAGTTATAGGTTGGTTAGTGCGGTCACATAGGAATTTCCTATATACCTACATACAATAGGGCATCGCAAAAAAAATTTTTTTGAATTCTCAAAGACCCCCCCTCTCATATTGTGACAAATATCAAAGCAAGCTCAGATGCCAAACATCACATCATTTGGACAATTGTAGACCCCCGCCCACTTCGCTTGAAATTTTTTTAAATTGGTAGTATGGGAAAATATAGAGGAAAAATACATTAAATGCTATAACTTTTGAAGTAGCAATCAGAAAATTACAATTTATACTTGTTTTGGAAGCAAATAATCTTAGTATTTGAATGGAGATATTTTTGTTTCTAGAAAAATATGGAAAAGTGGGGTACTGGGTCATTTTGGCCCCAAAATCCCATATTTTTAATGATTTTTCTGCTCCATGATGCAAATCATACATATTTTGTAGTTTTTCTAATGTGAAAAAATCTCAAAAATCGATTGGAGCCTTTTTAACCTTTGTCCAAATACGAGAAGTTGGGGTAAAATGGCCTTTTGTCATTCATATTAAACTTCATCATTTTCTCGTGCATATATCTCTATTATTCTTCACTCAATTTTCATAAACTATACCTTGTTGAATGTAAAAAATCCTTAGGATTATAACAAAAATAGATTCGTTACCGGTAAAATTCAGGAACATCAAATTATCTGACATATAGTGTCGATTTCACATTTTTATCATAAAATCGCACATATTAACTCCATTTAACAACAAAATTCTTATTTGATTTACTACTTTAGTGTAAAATATGCTTAGGGATCACATGAGAAAACTTTCATTCCTGGAAAAATAGGGGAAGTTGAGGTATTAGGACAAATAATGAAAAAATGAGATTTGTAGAGTAAATATCAAAAAGTTTGATGTTTCTGAATTTTAACTAATTCGTTTTTATTTTTGTTTTATTCCTCAGAATTTTACACGTTCAACAAGTTACATTTTATGAAAATTGATTGAAGAATAATAAATATATGTATGAGAAAATGATAAAATTTAATATGAATGACAAAAAGCCATTTAACCCCAACTTCTCGTATTCGGACTAAGCTCAAAAGGGTTCCGTTTGATTTCTGAGATTTTTTCACATTAGAAAAACTAAAAAATATGTATGATTTGCGTCACGGAGCAGAAAAATCATTAAAAAAAATGGGATTTTGGGGCCAAAATGACCCAATACCCACTTTCCCGTATTTTTCTAGAAACAAGAATATCTCCATTCAAATACTAAGATTATTTTCTTCCAAAACAAGTATAAATTGTAATTTTCTGATTGCTACTTCAAAAGTTATAGCATTTAATGTATTTTTCCTCCATATTTTCCCATACTACCAATTTCAAAAAATTTCAAGCGAAGTGGGCGGGGTCTAGAATTGTCCAAATGATGTGAAATTTGGCATCTGAGCTTACTTTGACATTTGTCACAATATAAGAGGGGGGGCCTTTGAGAATTCAAAAAAAAATTTTTTGCAATGCCCTAATATACAAAATGTGATTATTGCAACCACAGCAAATAAATTAATTTCGACCGAAGTTCTGGCAACATTGCCCAGACCGACTGTCAAATGAACTTTGTATTGCTTTGGTTTTGAGTTATTAGTGGATACGCGAAACCATTGCGAATCTTTTCTAAAATTCACTTTGCGACTTTTCAGCCATGCACCACCAGGTAGGGTTCGTCGCGGTGCGGATGTGGGCGGTAAATGGATTGTCCGCACCGCAACCGCAAAAAATAATAAAACCGCACCGCTTACCGCAACCACCCTTTATTTACCGCACCGCACCGCGCGGTAATGCGGTAAATGCGGTAATATTTTTATATTTTTAAAAATAGTGTCGAAAAATTGATCATTTGTGTAACAATATATAATAAAATGGACTGGTGGTATCCAACGAGGAAAAACGATCGGAAATGGTGAGTGAAGCTAAGCAATCATGTGAAAAAAATTCCCCACCCAGAGGCGAGACTCGAACTCGCAACCTTTGAGACTCCGGCCCAATGCACTAACCCTTATGCTATCCCTGGGTATGGTGACATCCCAGAAAGAACATATGATTATCTCATATAATATAATGGGGATAATCATATGTTCTTTCTGGGATGTCACCATACCCAGGGATAGCATAAGGGTTAGTGCATTGGGCCGGAGTCTCAAAGGTTGCGAGTTCGAGTCTCGCCTCTGGGTGGGGAATTTTTTTTCACATGATTGCTTAGCTTCACTCACCATTTAATATAATAAAATGTTATTCTTATTCACACGAAATTTAACTTTAAGAGACTCTTCAGAATGTAATGTTCATGAAAAAAATGAAGCTCGACCCTCATTGACAGAAGACAAAGATTAAGCCCGTACCATATTAAGCCTGTTCTAATGACCCTGTCACTTCTAGTTTTCCGATCTGTTTACTTCACATCCTTGCTCTCACTTGAGTACTATGGCTCTAATTTTCATAACTTTCCCTACCCAGTAATCTCTAGCTAATTGAATGTCGTTAAAATGTAAAAAATAAAAAAAATCAGCCTTTTACATTTTCTATTAATAAAATTTCGTACATTTTAAGGCAAACATTATACATTCAAAAACGTTCTACTGCAGTAATAGGAAAACTTTTATTTTAATGTAATAAGAAATGAATTTGCATATTTTATTCTTTAAATTTTCATATTTTCAATGTTTTTGACATATGAAAATGAAATGGATGATTTTCGCATTAAAGTAGTAAAAACCACCTTTCATTCTTAAAGGAATTTCACCAAAAAAAATTTAAAGTCGAAATACCAGTACTTCAATATAGTAGCGCATATATTCCAATACAGTGAAATAAAAACATATTGTATTTCATCAAGAAGAACGACGCTATATTTGACGAAAAAAATTGCTCTATACATTACGTCTAATCAGAAGTCCGGTCTCAACCGGTACAGAATTATTGAACATTAGAAAAACTGCAAAAAATGTATGATTTGTAGCATACAGCAGAAATGATTTTTAAAAATTGGGGGTTTTACAGACAAAATATCCCAACACTCTAACTGCCGCATTCTTCAAGAAACAGATGTATTCTCATTCAAAAACTAAGATTGCTCCCTTTAAAAATGTATGAAGTGTAATTTTCCTAAGGCTAGTTCGAAAGTTCTAGCATTTAATGTATTTTTCTCTAATATTTTGCCAATAAGCCAAAGGCAAAAACTTCAATTGCAGTGAACGGGAGTCAAACTATGTGGTATTTGGCAAAAAAATCTACAAAATAGTCTTAACTGAAAAATATTAGGACTTTATTATAGTAAATTTGAATGGAAGTACGCGAAAAAAAGTTATGTAGCATACTTTTTGAGAAAGAGTCCAATAAAATTCTCTGCAGAAAAATTCACATTGAATTTACACAGCAATCAAAGAAGATAGAAATACGATGTTGATGAACGAATGATAGAATAATCATCCTAATTTGGACTCCTCCTTATTTTGGACGCTTTCATACATTTGTATCCTTTACTGCCAATTATTGCAAATTCGTTTGGTTTGATGAAGATAATTATATTCTTTGGGTTGTGTTTAAGTCCCAGTTCATCTCTAATTCCTAGAATTAGACAAAATTCACAGTTGAAAAATTGATATCGAAAACAATTCATAATTCCACGATTATCAACAGAAATCGGGAGAAGTGATGCACTTTTAAATTGGATTTAAGAGTACAAATTTATTGTTTATAAATGATCTAATAATTTTGTTTCTATTTGGATCTTGCATTTTATGTATTTGAAATGGTTAGTTTGTGAATTTTTACTTAGAAGTATCAAATAACTAGTCCAAAATATGTCGTAAAAATAATAGCGTCAAAATATTTCGGACACAGCTAGATTTTCTTTCGTAATAGCAGTCTGTTTATCAATTTAGAATAATCACAATAATCACTTTATCAATTATTTTTTTGCGGTGCGGTTGCGGTAAAACCGCGCGGTGAATATTCTTTCCCGCACCGCATCTGCGGGAAAAAGTGTCTCACCGCACCGCAGATTTTGCATTGCGGGTGTGGTAAATACCGCGTGGTTGCGGTAATTACCGCAACCGCGACGAACCCTAACTGGGGGCGTGTCGGGCTCGAATGGTGACGCTGCCATTAATAACGACTAAGCTCCATTGGGTTCCGCCATCGTTCCCACCAGGGACTACCTCTCGGTATTACTTCTGGGGGGATGGCTGTACTTAATGTACTCATTCACTCTCACTCACGCGTTCATACGTCCTGTATGAGGCTTACTTGGGTGCTCTCTCTATCGCACCTTGATTCACTCGCTAACACTCCACATGAGGCTGACTTTTGTGCTCACCATTTTTCGTTCCTTGCGAGGCTGACTTGTGTGCTCACCTTTCTCATTCCTTGCTAAGCTTACTTTTGTGCTCGCCCCACCCATACCATGTGAGGCTGACTTGGATACTCACCCTATCACCTGGTTCGCTCTCGATCGTACCACTCTATTATACCTCTGTCGCTCCCCCTGGCATCACATGAGGGACATTTTTCTTACGTCCCACTTCTGACATACCATGCGAGGCTTACTTGGGTGTTCACCGTTTTCATACCTTGTGAGACTGACTTGGATGCTCACCCTTTCACTCCTCTGCCACGCCACGAGACATCGATAGCTAAGTCCCAACATACTACGCTACGACCCTCCCATCTTGGCATGAGGCAGTCCACTTATTCGCCTATATACTCGCTCTTCTGCCTTGCTTCGGGGTGGCTGGGTTTACCCCTTACGCGGTTGCCAGTCGCTGCGCCAAACCTGCCTCAGCATGAACAGACCATTCACTCCCTTTTTTGCGCTCGGCCTTTTTTGCTCCAACTAACCAATCACTAGTTAGCCGTGCCCGTCGTATGTTGCTCGGTTCACCAAATTATCTGTAGCCTACAGGCAATCTGGGTTGTAGCAGCCGAGACTACGTTCCACTTCTCCACCGATTGACACATCTGCTGAATAAGGGTATCAGGGGTTGTGTCCCAGCCACAGACCTCAAGCATTGCTCTTCTTTCGACGTCGAACCGAGGACATACAAACAGTATGTGTTCGGCAGTTTCGTCTACACCTGCGCAGTCCGGGCAGGCTGGGACCTTTGCGTGCCCAAACCTATGAAGGTACTGTCGGAAGCAGCCATGGCCTGACAGGAATTGTGTCAGATGGAAGTGAACTTCCCCATGGGGTCTGCCCACTCAGCTCGATATGTTAGGTATCAACCGGTGGGTCCACCTGCCTTTCGAGGAGTTATCCCACTCACGCTGCCATCTGGCGACCGAGGTCACCCTGGTGCGCTCGCGGGCTCCCCTATTTCCACGTAGTTCAAAGCACTCCTCATCTTCCCGAATGACTAGCCCGACTGGCATCATGCTCGCTATCACGCAGGATGCATCGTGTGATACCGTGCGGTAGGCAGATATCACTCTGAGGCACATCACGCGGTAGGTGCTCTCCAGTTTCTGTAGGTAACTGGTTACCCTCAGTGCTCTTGATCATGACGGGCCGCCGTACCTGAGGATAGATACGGCAACACCTGCCAGTAACCTACGTCTACTGGCGCACACCTTTGAGCTGTTGGACATCATCCTCGATAGTGCCGCAACAGCAGTCGACGCTCTCTTGCATGTATAGTCGACATGGCTGCCGAAGGTCAGCTTGTCGTCTATAATGACTCCGAGAGACTTCAGACTCCGCTGTGAGGTGATCACGACTTCTCCCACATGGATAACTGCATGTTGTGCCGACTTGCGGTTGTTGACGATAACTACTTCCGTCTTATGCTGAGCGAGCTCCAGGCCTCTCGCGCTCATCCATTCCTACACCGTGTTGATCGCGTGTTCTGCAGTTAGTTCTACCTTAGGGATTGACTCCCCGTAGACCACAAAGGTTACGTCGTTGGTATAGCCGACGATCTTGACCCCAGGAGGGAACTTCAGTCTCAGAACCCCGTCATACATGAGGTTCCATAGCACCGGGCCTAGGATCGAGCCCTGCGGGACTCCGGCGGTAATCGGAACCCTTTTCTGACCGGCATCGGTCTCGTATATCAGTACGCGGTTCTGGAAGTAGCTTTCCAGGATCCGATACAGACCCACCGGTAGGCTAAGCCGGTGTAACGAGAGCGCGATGGCATCCCAGCTTGCACTGTTGAATGCGTTCTTCACGTTTAGTGTCACTAACGCACAGTATCGAATGCCTCGCCATTTTCGTTGGATCGCTATCTCGGCAGTCTTTATCACTGAGTTGATAGCGTCCACTGTGGACTTACCCTTCCGAAAGCCAAACTGGTTGCTTGACAGGCCGTCCGTACCTTCTGCGTATGGGGTTAGCCTGTAGAGGATGATCCTCTCAAGCAATTTGCCAGTCGTGTCGATCAGACAGATTGGTCTGTACGCTGATGGGTCGCCTGGCGGCTTCCCGGGCTTCGGCAACAGCACCAGTTTCTGCCTTTTCCATCTATCGGGGAAATGGCACTCGTCAAGGCATCTCTTCATAGCTAGCCTGAACATGTTCGGGTTCGCTATAATCGCTGCCTTGAGAGCGCTGTTTGGAACTCCATCCGGCCCTGGAGCTTTGTTCATTGCTAGGGATTTAGCCACTGCGAGTAGTTCTTCATTCGTCACTGGAGCCACCATTTCGACCGTGCCCGCACTGTCTCGTAGTGCAGGTGGCCAGGGGCTTGTGGCTCGAGACGGGAAGAGTACTTCGATAATCGTTGCCAACCGGTCCGGAGACCGTTCTGGGGGTGAGGAGCCCCCTTTGGTCTTGGCCATCACAATCCGGTAGGCGTCACCCCACGGATTCGCGTTGGCACTCTCACACAGGTTGTCGAAACACGCTCTCTTGCTGCTTTTAATATCCTTGTTAAGGGCCAATTTCGCAGTTCGAAACACTTCACGGCGGTTCTCTCTTGCATCCTCGGTGCGGGCTCTTTGCATCCTGCGTCTAGCTCTGAGGCAGGCTGATCGTAGAGCTGCAATCTCGGCACTCCACCAGTATACCGGGCATCTGCCGTTTCTTGGCAGGGTTTTTCTCGGCATAGTGGCGTCGCGCGCGCGTTGTAAAACGGCTACTAGCGCCTCCCCGCATAGACTGTCCGTTGTTAGCCTCCAGTCCCAGGGCCGCGGTGAAAGCTTCGCTGTCGAAGTGATTGGACTTCCACCCGCGTACCTGACAGGGATCTCCAGCCCTCGGATGCTGCACACCATAGTTGATCCTAAAGCGGATTGCTAAATGATCGCTATGGGTTTAGCCTTCGTCTACCCTCCATTCCATGCCTGGAGCCAGACTCGGGATGGCAAATGTTACGTCAATCCACGCCTCCACCCCGTTTCTACGGAATGTACTAGCGGAGCCATTATTAGCTAGCACAGTATCGAGTTTCGCAAGCGCCTCCATTAGCGCTTGACCCCTGCTATTTGTACAGCGGCTGCCCCACTCCACTGCCCAAGCGTTAAAGTCTCCCGCTATGACTACCGGTTTCCGGCCCACTAGGTCTGACGAGAGCCTGTCGATCATCTGGTTGAACTGTTCTATGGGCCACCTTGGTGGAGCGTACCAGCTGCAGTAGAACACACCATTGATCTTGGCAATCGCAACACCCTCGGCGGAGGAGTGTATTACCTCTTGAACCGGGAACCGTCCCGTTGTACAGATTGCCACCATTCCAGACCCGTCCGACACCCAATTGCCGTTGCCGGCAGGAATGTTGTACGGGTCTGATAGGACGGCGACATCTGTCCTCGACTCCGAGACCGACTGCCACAACAGCTGTTGAGCTGCTGCACAATGGTTAAGATTTTGCTGTGTGACGTTCACGGCTTCTTCTTATTTGCCTCACCGAAGGGAAACGAAGATCCGCCCATAGCATGATTACGGGCTTGCTTCTTAGCGATGCAGATAAGGCATTTATGCGGCTTAGTGCAGCCCCGCTCATTATACCCCTCCTCGCCGCAGCGACGACATAGTTTGCTCCTGTCTATGCCCTTACATTCGTGCGATTTATGGCCGGACTCCAGGTACCGATAGCACCTGTCCACTGAAGGTGGCTGGGGTAATCTAATTGGGCATACTGACCAGCCGATCTTCAGTTTACGTATCACGGTAACCTTTTTGGCATCTGCTTTCAGTAGCCTGAGGTAGGTTACTTGGGTGCCGGAGGGTCCCCCTCTCAAGCGCACAGAGGCTCGCTCGATTGTTACGTCGCATTGCTCCTTGACGGCTGCGACGACATCGTCTGCGGTCGTGAACTCGTCCAGTTGCTTACACTGGAGAGTCATTTCCGCCTCAAAAAGGTATGTAACCCCTTAATCGTGCATTAGGTACTTTTTTATTTCGCTTATTTAAAACGGTTCAATGCGTTATATTAAAAGATTCACAGCACAGGTCATCTTGACTTTTGCCAACTTTTTTTTAAGATGATACTTAGGTCTCTTGCCCAAATCGAAATGGGCAGACTTAATTGTTTCAAGCTATGTTAGAGCAGAGTCAGCATTGATTTCGGTTTTAAAATTTTTAAAAGTAATGCCATCTAACCTAAACGTAATGCAATATGAGCGACCGAAAATAATAGTAGCAACGCAAGGATAGAATATGCTCCGCAAAACCCTTTTCAAACATATTGAAATATAAAAATCGGAAATAAACTTCAAGCGTAAAAATCGGACGAGATCCTTCAGCATAAGAATCGCTTAAAAAGTTCTCACCCGTAAAACTCGACAATGTTGAACCATCAGTATAAAATCCATTTAAAAATAAATAAATCATACGTAGGAGCATCCGCATATCGTGATGTTCAAGATTAAAAGTCGGCTAAAAATGTTTTCCAGAATTTATACTGAAAATTTTTTTTATTCAACTTTTGTCAAGGAAAGTTCCTGTCCGATTTTTATACTTGAAGTTTATATTCTGTTTTTAAATTTCATGATCGCATTTTTGTCCCGTTTTCTATGGGATTTCCTATCTTTATGGGACTGATTTGCGATCACGGACAGTATATTTGAAGCGGGTTTTACGAAGCATATTCTGGCGTTGCGACTTTTATTTTCGGTCGCGCATCTGATCACATTCCTAGAGTGATCTTCCCCTGGTGACCGGATTTTAAAGCATTCATAATTGTCCTTTAAAAACAGCAAAGAGTTACAAAAAACGTGGTCATAATTTACAAGGCAACGAGATATCTATTTTTGACATTGAAAATGTCTTACTCCGCTATTTGGAATTAGGTGTCAAATATCTCCTATGTTACAAAACTATGTAAGGTTTGCACGCTTATAGCTCCTTTATTACTAGATGGATTTTAAACATTTTTTCATCAGCCTATTTAGAAATGCCTAACTTAAATATTGGTAATAATTTATTATAAATGGAATGAAAGGCTATTGAAAATCGGTGAAATGAAGAAGTTCACGAAAATTACCATTCATGAATCAACTTTTTCAAGCAGAGCCAAGAAGCACCTAATTGACTCAATCAAATACGAGAGGTTAGAAATGGAGATGCCGCGTGTCTGTTTAAATCATTTGATGCTCGCATGCCAAACGAACAATATCATGACAATAAAGTCCGAAGGGTACAATAAACAATATACCGCTATGAAATTTTTCGAGCGCTTCGAAATCTAGAACAGAAATTGAAGCTCTTGATGACACGCTACCTCAACGCTATTATTTCGATATTGACATATTCTAAAAGTCACCTCACAACATATTTCGAGTACCGTTGGACTCGCAATAGCTAGTGATTGAACGAGGGATTTTGATTTGTATCATTAATACTAATCCTAATGCAAAAAACAAATAGAAATATCTCAATACCTAATATATAGGGGAAAATCGTCATCATCAATGAACTATTTTTTTGCGAAACACAACATGAAACAATTTTTTCATGAAAACTTAACGGATAGATGCCGTTTGATCTAGGCTGAATTAGTTTGCAGAGATTGAGAGTAGATAATATAAAAATTTACTAATTTCGATTTGCGCAACGGATCTTATTACAGTTCAACTTCTCATAAGATGGACCACCATCCACCGCAAGCAATGGTGTCTAATTTCTTTTCCGAACGACATAGAATAATCCAAATTTACTGAAATATAGTTAAACAATCCGTCTCACTCTGCTTACGAAATATGGACGCTGGTGCTCAGATCGATACGGTATATACTGACTTGAAATCAGCGTTTGACAAAGTTGATCACGGAATACTTTTGGAAAGATTGAAGTTAATAGGCTTGGCTCGGATCATATGTGAGTGATCGTCAACTTTTAGTGAAAATTGGATGCGCATTTTCCGCCCCGTTTTCAAACAAATCGGGTGTTCCTCAGGGAAGTAATTTGGATCCGCTCATGTGTACACTATTTATTAATGATCTAGCTACAATATTTCCACCTGGGTATCGCATATTTTATGCTGACGACGTCAAATTATTCATGGCTGTAAGTGCATCCGGGATTGCTTAGCTTTACAACAGCTCTTGGACAGATTCGATGACTGGTGTTTCTTAAACTTGCTAACAATTAGTATTCACAAATGCACTGTAATATCGTATCACCGCAAGCATAAGTCAAATTCGTATGATAACTGTATTAGAGATTAGAGCCTTGAGCGTGTGCGCGGGCTTGCAGTCACTTCGGACTCGGCACTCACGTTCCGACCTCATTACGATCATATCATTAACAAAGCAAACCGCCAGATGGGATTCATGTTCAAAATATCCAATGAATTTAACGAACCTCTCTGTCTCCGCTCACTATACTGTGCATTGGTACGGTCGATCATAGAGTCCTAACTCCATGATATGGTGTCCGTATCAATCAACATGGGTAGTAGGGTGGGGCGTTGTTATATGGAAAAACGTAATCATAGCCACATCAACCGAGCACAGCACTTTTTTGGTACCTTTTGGGGTCCCAAACAACTGTGCAAAATTTGGGGTCGATTGGTGTTGACCCGGCGTGGCGCATTGCGTTTGAATTTTGTATGGAGATTAGTATGGGAAAACCTACTTTTTTGCATTTTCAATTTTACAGACTACAATTCTTCCTGCAGTATACCAACAATTAGATAGAAGTGTAGTCCAGGATATGCTGAACAACTTTTCCGAAGGATGCATGGTGCTAGAAAGTCTCTAAGGCAAGTTATAGCTGTTCAAAGTTCGATACATCGAATTAAATGCCAAAAATCAGTTTTATTGCCAACACTGCGGGTGTACCAATGGTATTTCATATAGCATTCCAAAATAACATTATATATTTAATATTTACCACATTGGTTTGTTTGGATGAATTATTCAAAAGCCTTAGCTCAATTTCATGAGCGCATGTAGTTGAGCAATAGGGTGTAGTGAGGGGTGAGGAGGGGGGGGGGGACTTTAATATGTAGAAATTCGAACTGGAATGTTGTCGAGTTGGAATGTTCAGACGAATTATTTCAAAACATTTACACAATGTCCTACGCATAATAGTAACGATGAAATAAAACATACTGCATCCTTTTGCCTTGACTTTTATCAATAGAAGTTACGTTACAGACTGAATCAACTGATGTCCAGTTGATATGTCAGAGGATTGCATTGAATATATTTCAGTTTAATACGCACTAAGTCCCCCCCCCCCCCCCTCACTACGCCTTATTGCTAAACTACCTACGCTCATGAAATTGAGCTAAGGCTTTTGAATAATTCATCCAAACATACCAATGTGGTAAATCTAAAATATATAATGTTTTTTTGGAATTCTATATGAAATTCCATTGGTACACCCGCAGTGTTGGCAATAAAAATGATTTTTGGCATTTAATTCGATGTATTGAACTTTGAACAGCTATAACTTGGCTTAGAGACATTCTAACACCATACAACCTTCGGCAAAGTTGTTCAGCATATCCTAGACTATACTTCTATCTATTTTTTGGCTTACTACAGGAAGAATTGTAGTCTGTAGAATTAAAAATGCAAAAATGTAGGGTTTCCTATACTAATCTCCATACAAATTTCAAACGCAATGCGCTACGCCGGGTCAACACCAATCGACCCCAAATTTTGCACAGTTGTTTGGGACCCCAAAAGGAACCAAAAAAGTGCTGTGCTGAAAAAACGATCATTTTGCCCCACCCTAATGGGTAGCCAGGATTGTATCAATACAAAGGAAACTCGTTCGTTATGCACTGAGACGCCTACCGTGGCAAGACGCAATCAATCTTCCGTCATACGAAGATCGCTGCAGATTATTAGGTCTACACTCGCTTGAAGAGAGAAGTAGATTTATTTATTTATTTCCTTATCTTCGGTATACACCGTACATACGCATTTTAAAACTATATATTTCTTATTAATATCTTATATCTATGCTTGGAAACGTTAAAATCATACACTGAAGAAGCTTCGTTAAATCTGCGGCAACATCTTTCCAGTGGATTATTTTGTCCATATGAAGTACGGTGTCTAGGGATCCACAACAGAGTGGAGTTACGGAGAACACGAGGAGGCGCATACAAATTAACGCCCGAGAGAAGATCGGGACTGTCGATATTACCTGACAGCAAGTCGAAAACAAAAACTCTTTGCAGGAAGATACGGCGAGACGCCAGAGTCTGCAGACCGAGTAGCATACATCTATCGGCATAAGGAGGCACCGCAACTGGATCATTCCATGGAAGTTTCCTGAGGGCGAATCGCACAAAACATCTTTGTATACGCTCTAGTCGGTCAATTTGAACGGCATGGTATGGTGCCCACACTTGCACAGCATACTCCAGAACACTTCTGATCAGGGCACAGTAGAATGCTTTTAGTGCGTAGAAATCATCGAAGTCTGCCGTGTTCCGCTTTAAGAAGCCCAGCATTCAGAAAGCCTTAGCAGTTGTCGCGGTGATATGGTTGGAAAAGCTCAACTTCCTATCGAAGTCGACGCTTTCAACTGTTCTTCCTTTTAGGCTGTATTCGTAACGTCCTGGAGTAAGCAAGCGTCCGAAACTGATTACTTTGCATTTATTAACGTTGACTTCCATTCCGTTAAGCGTGCATTATTCTTGAATATTACAGATATCTTCTTGAAGCACTACGGCGTCAAGTGCAGAAGCGATAGTTCGGAAGATTTTGAGATCCTTAGGCTGTTTTCGTCTCTAAAATACTTCTTGGTGAGGCAGATTCTCCGGAGCTATTGAGCCAATTGCACGCATATGCACCTGAACGTGTGCAACGTCAACGAAAGTTTTGGCTTTTGGAACATAGGAACTCTTTGTATGGTGGTCATGACCCAATTCGCTTCATGTCTGCCATATTCAGCGAAGTGTTTGCGGAATTCGATTTCAACGTGTCATGTACTACCTTCAAGAACCGGCTCTTAAGGAGTTTATGATTTGCTTAAAATTTATATTTATTAATTCTTATTATTATTATTATTTTCGCATTATATTGTAATTTTTAATTTTTAGTAATTTATTTTTAGAATCTGTATTGTATTTTATTGTAGTGTATGGCATTGTATTGTACTGATTATTGAATCGAAAAGATATGGGGTCTTTACGCCAATTTGAGAAGAGTTTACATGAGGCTTCACTCAAATTGGTTTTTCCCTACTTAAAACTTAATACTTAATATTTCATAACGACCAGCAAGGTCAGATGATAAAATAAAATAAAATACATTGTGGAATGTTCACATTTTTAAAATGGGGCGATGTGCGGCTGAATTTGGTGGCTGCACTTGCGAGATTATAACGAAACTCGAATCCATGACACACCTGGATGGCGACATGTAAGCAAAGGGAACTTTTCAACAGCTGTTTGGCTTGGAATATTTCATCACCAGAGATAAATTATGATACAAACAAAGGCATTTTGAAAGTTTGCGAAAAATATTTGGACTGGTAAGGAATCTGTAGTGGCGGCAAACGAACTTAAACTAATAATTCTTTTTTTTTGGTTTTTGACTAAAGATCCAATACCTTATTATAGACAAGGTGGTATCCAACGGGGAAAAACGATCGAAATGGTGAGATGAAGGTAAGAAATTATGTGAACAGAATTCCCCCAGAGGTGAGGATTAGAACCCGCAACCTTTGGGACTCCGGCCCAATGCACTAACCCTTAGGCTATCCCTGGATATGATGGCGTCCCAGAAAGAAACATATGAACCTTTTGACTTATAACCATTGGATCGATCTGAAACATATCTCGGAAAATGAAAAGCGAAATGAATAACTCCAAGCAGTGGTGTAGCCAAGAGGATGCTTGGGGGTTTAACCACACCCCCTCCCGCTCACAAAAAAATATTATTGGATTGAAGTTAAAAATTTATTGATGCTGACTGATTTAATTCAATACTACAATGATTATTATCTGATCAGTACATTGATAACCTATTGTTTGAAACATCATGAGGACCTTTGAAAAATTGTGGGAATCCTGAGCTGTAAATGATCTATTGTTCTTAATCTCACAGCTGTCCAATAACATCAATATCAAATACTTGCCTAAAACATTTCAATAGAAACTCATTCCAGAGTTCTGAAATCAATAATAATCATAATTTTCTATCATATGGAGTTCAGTTTTGAAGGGGTGTACTGTAATATGGATTAGGGTTTTTTAATAGGAAACGAAGCTGGAATTGCTTTAATGTATATGAAACTGAGAACGGCTTACCGAAAAATTGCATAACTTCAAACATTTGCTAAAAATGTTTTTATTTTAGGAATACGTCGAGTTGAGACGAAAACGTTATAGAATTAATTACGAGAAAACCACCTTTCAAAAGTAGGGGAATTTAGGAAAAAAGGCGTTTTCCGTTCCGCCAATTTCGCAGGTTTAGTATCTTCGATGAATTTTACAAATGTTAAACAGCACATCATTTAACAAAAGAATTTTGGCGTTACATCCTCCAATAAGTATTTATAGCGAATTTACACTTCAAACAAATTTAGTTCCAGACTTAATGTCTTCAGCGAAATTTTGGGGAGTGCTATTACAAACCACTTTGTTGAAGACATGAAGGCTCCATGTGTTCAAGGTATTAACATATTTTAGTCTACTTCCATTTAATTTTAAATTAACCTATTATGATTTTACTGTTTATGATAAATCTCTGCCATTGTTTACAAACGATAAAATTTACATTTTATTCAAAGTTTGAGTTTGTGAAGCTCACAATAGAAAGTTATTTTATGAACAACACTTCGTAAGTATCATTTTATAAATCGACATACTCCATATACATAGTATTCATGCCTACAATAAAGTTGTTTTAAATGAAAGTCTCAACTAATTCGCTAAAGACAGGAACTCTGTTACAATTTTTTGAAAAACTGATTCTCCATAATTTTAAAACTTCGAAGATGGCGGTTTCGTAATTATGCCATTTGGATAGTAAGTTAGATTTTCACCAAATCCCCACCAAATCGAATTTCTGACTACGCCGCTGACTCCAAGTAAATAGAAACAAAGGCGTTCTACACTCGTCCACAAGAAACTTCTTCAAATACTGCCTATCTATTATAATACATTGAAGACCCGATTTGATCAGCCCCCAATTTTATCAGCCTTATATGAAAAAATGTTTGAATGGCTCTAGCAGATGAACAATGCTGAATTCGAGTAAATCATTTCTTGATCATGTTTTCTTTATCTTAATGATGCAAATATGCAAAAATAAAAAAAAAACATTTTTTTTTAATTTTTGCGCTAGAAGATTATATTAAATAATAAGAAATAGTTATTAGACCAAGTCAAGTAAAGCGAAGAATATTTTAACAGCTTCAGTTTATTATGAAGAAAAAAATGTCGCGATTTAGTCAATGTCCCCATTTTGTCAGCCTAAAATACACCATGGAGATGATAAAAACGGGTCTTTACTATATTTATTATTCACAGTAATAGGAACATCCCATTTTCTGAGGATATTTTCTTTCAATTGCATCGAACTACACCACTTTTAGGTAGTTTTCAAGGGATTAGTATTGTCGACTTCTACCAAAATTCGGCGAACCTATTCCCATTTGTGCGATAGTTTATGTTAAAAGGGTATCCTAAATTAATTGGTATACTTAATGGTTTATATGTTGCAGATAGAGAATATTAATAAATTCTCAGCTTTTCCTACACAATATCACAAAAGTTTCTTAAGCAACTGTTCCTACTAAGATTATGTAAGCTATGAAGTATTTGAAATTTTTTAATAGAAGTGACAGAAGGTTATCGAAAAGTTTCGTGAAAAAGAGAATTCCAGTAATGATAATGATGTTCCCTAACGGGTTTCGAGAGTTTTTTATTTGTTCTTTGGCATTAGAATTAGGGATAATAATGCAGATCAGAGAAACTACCGGAAAATCATTTTTTAAAAATGTCGATATCGAAGTAAAGTTTGAACTATGCACGCATGCATTTCAGGGGTAGCGAGATATCAAGAGCTGAAATTTCAGTGCTTAGTTCTCAGCCGCGTTGGAAATTTGAGTAAACGCTTTTGGGAGTATGAATTTCAAATCCATTCGAAAATTTGTTTTTTCGAATTTGTTCATTCAGCACAACATATAAAACCCCTTTAGCAAAATTCAGTTTTCCCTAGACAATGCGCGCGTTGCTGCGACTTTCAACGAATTATCAGGAAAACACAATTTGTTCCGAAGCGCCATCTGGTGGGCAGACAATCCCCAACCAATAGCACACAAACACGCTCCATAACAAATGCCTACTATGTAAAATTTTTTATAGCAATCGGTTAAGCCGTTTGGGAGTCCATAAATCATATACATACGAACATTGACTATTATAGATATAGATAGATTGACGGAGCATTAGCAATAATTCGTTTAATTTCTATTTTATGGGCCATTTTTTCGCTTTTCCATTAAACTAGTTAAACCTTTGCGATTTCTTGCACTGGTATTGTCCTATGCTAATTTGAGCGATTCTCTGAGTCCTACCACTATCCCATGTAGTATGTGTTATCAAAAACATCGCGACGCATCAAGTTCTAAATATTCTCAATCGATATAATACCCGAAGAAAGCGATAAGAGTTATAAGAAATGTATCATCACACTGTTAGGTGGATTAAAAGCGTTTTTTATTTGGATATCGAAATATCACAGTGGTTAAATGATGGTCTAATAATTTCAAATGTTCTTTCAACAATTTATTAATTTGTTCTTCCAGTGAATTCCCAAAAATATTTCCAACAGTGCTTTTCCCTATCCCATCAGTTAGCATGGATGTGTATTGGTAGTAAGCTTTTTTTATATTTCTACGCTTTGTTTTCACGCTCCGCTCCTTCCTGTCACTGCACTTTGCCACGACGAGTGCAATTTCAGGAGTGCATTGTTTTCATGCGCGGCTGCTGCTGCAATTGCCTCCCCCAGAACCGTACCACCTCACTACACGAACCAGTATATGGATGCCGACTGCCGACGATGGCGTAAGCGCGCCACGGCACGAAAAGCGCTCCCTTTCCGGTGCATTCGTGACTATGATTTAGAAGCGCTAACAATTTTCCGGGAAGTGGTTGATAATCCACCAACAGCAACCTTACCTTTCCCATTCCCACCCCACACCGCTTCCTACAGCGGACGAATACTTGAAGCAGGGTGGTGGATCAGAAACTCGACTCGCGCGACCCTTCTCATGTATGTGTGAGGGTGTTTGTGCATTGTTTTCTTGTTTGGCTGTACGTAGATTGGCAAAGTGCTAGGTGGAGAATTTTAAAGTGGGACCTTACTTCAAAGTCTCGTTAGAGTTTTCAGACGCTCGAGTTCGGCTCAGTTTGGCCTGGCTCTCGGCACTACTTGGTTCGATACCCCGTGGCCCCGTTCTGCTCCGGCAGCAATGGCCTTTCAAGGGTGTATTTAAACTGTCATCGTATGCTCAAGGAGTGCCTGAGAACGGCTTAATTACCTCCCGTTAAGCCTAATGACTGACTAATGGGTGCGAGGTGGTCGCTGTGAGTGTCAGCTACGTGGCTAATATAGGGAATTTGAAAAAAGGGGATGCGCTTGTAAGAAATAAATTATCGTTAGGTGAATTAGAACCTTTCGGATCATCTGGTGGTGGCGGTGACTATAGTCTCACGAGGAAGCAGTGTTGTCAGATTAACATATGTACCGAAAATTATAATAAATTGTTCCGTCTACACTATTTTTTTTTGAATTGTTTTTTGAAGTTGCACATAGAATTCATAAAGTGTAATAGTTACTGATATATTTTACCCCGATAATACTATGGCAGTTTTCTGTTCTATAGTTATAGTTATAAGTAATATATTGATATTAATCCAATTTGCTACGAAAGTTGTAGTCAATAAATTGATATCTCTAATTACAACATGTTGTGATAATTTCAAAGTTCAAAGCCAAACGACTCAGTTCATACCTGGAGCCGTCGCTGTATCGGTTTGACGCAAACATAAGTAGATAAAACACAGTTCAATAACAGTAGAAAATTGACTAAACACCCTTTGAATTACTTCCTCTAATACCTGCATTGTTCGACTAAAATCTTTCACGTTCGCATTCATTTCCACCGAAGCCACCACAAAGCCTCTATCGGTGCTCTAGAATCACATTCAAACACATCGCTGTGTCGCTGTCTGTCCCGTGCGACGGCGGCTGCGACGGTGCCGACATAAACACGATGCTTCATTATCAGCTCGTACAACCAGACATATACAAGGGTTGCTACAAAGACTACAGCTTTGTCTGTTATGCGAGCTTGGCATTCAAAATGAGCTCACGAAATAACTTTCAACATTCGCGTTGGAAATGCCAACCCTCGCACCATCGTTGCTAGAAAGCGAAGCCAATTCCGCAGGATAAATCAAAAAAACTTTGATACGCACCCACGGTCACAACCAGAAACACAATTCGTCCCTTTCCGTGAAGTTGGAATTTCGGTTCACTTTATTGCGAACATAATGTTCAATCAAGACTCGAAAGGATTTAGAAGATTTGTTTTATCAAAACTCTCGGAGCCCCGTGTCGCCGCCTTCGATATTCGCGAAAGGAAGCGAAGGGGACATATTTTAACAACAAATACCCATTTCCGTTCAACTAATCCCTAACCCATCGTTCTGCTCCGGCGTGGCACACCAATTTCCTGTGCTGATAAAGTTTTCCGAGTATTTTAATCTTTTCAGCGAAAAAGTTTCTCAAATATAAAAAAAACTGATCTGTGTTGCCAGCGTTCTGCTGCTACACTTTACAGTTAGCTGGTGGCAACCTGTGTGTTCCAGCATTGTTCCTCCCACAATCGGCAGTATCTCAATTCGCCAAATCGCAGACGAGCGAGTTTTTGTTTTGTTTATCTTAGCTCTAACCGCTTCACCGCTCACCCTTTTCCTCTTCTCATTCGGTTGGTAAATTTCGTGGGGTGGCAAACCAGCAGCGGCCATCATTGCAAAATCAGACACAGTAAGTGTGTCGAATCGGTGAATCAGCATTCGCGCGGTATGCAAAGAGAAACTTCCCACGAGATTATGCATAATTAAGCTGTGTAGTTTATTGAAAAGTTTTTTTTTCGGTAGATTTTAGTTGTGTCTGTGGAATTTACTAACCAGCAGGGATGCCAGTTGAATTTTCGATGCCATTATGGAAAAAGGGAAAATAGTCTTATAGTCTTATTTCTGGTTTTGTCTTCGGTTTAAAATTGATAACAAGAATATTTAAGCCATTAATTGTTTTCAGTTTCAAAATTATTTTTCATGTGTAATTATGGCCTGTAGGCTGCAAAGGTGATTTTTTTAAATTCTTTTAGTTTTGAATGTAAATGTAAAATTTTCTACTGTAAGGATAAAAAATGGGGTTTTTGGCTTTGCAGTCTCTGCTAACTGTAAAAACGACTTACCGCTTCAACTTCGACGCTTCGGTGGTTTATTGCATCGTTTTCAAAACAACATGGCCTAAATTTCTTGAAAAAGGTAACATAAACAATCGAAACGTCAGAGTTGAAGTGAAAGACCAGCTACCAGAGACGGAAAAGTCGAAAAAACTCCATTCTTATATTATATCCGTGACCTTCAAATTTGACTTATTTCACACATTTGACATATTCGTTACCTATTTATTATTTTTTTACTTAATTGATTTATTTGGTACAACTTAAGTTTGTGACTGTAACGGAGACGTGTGGTTTTATATGTTTACAACAAATAAATTGTGACCCGTATTTTTCCAACACATTCGGGGATTATTGTCCGCAGCGAGCATGTCTTTTTAGCAACGCCCAACAACTCCTGGGATTTATTCAGCTCAGTTCCTCGATTGCCGCTTTCGAGCATACTATCATCCTAGTTGCTTTTATCAGTTGGCTAGCACCTTTGACGTAACTACTCAGTAGAGACGGTCTAGTTTAGGTTTTTCAACGCGAAACCCGAACCCGACAAGTTTCGGGTCGAGGTCGGGTATTATAAATTTGAAATTTTAAACTTTCGGGTTTTAATCGAGCTCGGGTAGTAAGGAGTTCTTGGGTTGGGGTCGGGTTCAGGGTTCGAACAAATCCAACCCACTTATTGATTGCCGTTGCTCACAACTATTCAAGTAGTTGTATTCGCCGTATTTTTGGATCCTGGTATTCAATTAAAATTGTACATTGGAATTAAACTATGTATAACCTTTGGCTTAGCTGGAATCTCCGCGATAGAATTATATTTGCATTCAAATCATTGTTTACAAAGGCCATGGCACGATACGGGTTCCTTCGTGAAAACACATTAATTTCCAAGCTTTTAAAGAATTGACCCAAAAATATATGTGGCGGATTTGTGGAGGTTTAGTCATTTCCGAAACTATATGGGAGATGTCGAAGTAACTCTACGAGCGCGCATACCGTAATGTCTGCGGCGAAAAAGAGAGTAGAGTAGAATGGGGTCAAATAGGTATGGGGGTTCAATAGGTATAGGGCATTATCTTTACTATGTTATTTCAGAGGTTGCTCATCTTGTATGAATTAGATACACGGTAGAGAACATCGTTGACGACTGTCATTTCGGCTGTTACCATGGATCAGCTGTATTAGTTACGGCGTCATTTATGTTTTCTTGTGTTGTTTTGCCAAAACGAATTATTTTTCGTCCTCTGTACAATATATTTAAGGTTGAACAGAGAATGGGCAAAAATCGAAAACGAAAAAAGCAGTTTTTTTCCACACCGTGTTTTAGATCTTCATAAAAATCAATCAGCTTATGTAGAATGTTGTTACGGTACAAAAATGTCAAGTGAGTTTTTTCTTACAGAAAAATTAATGCTGAATACAAGTTTAGTTTTGTTTTTTTTTTCTATATTTTTGTTATTTAAAAAAACGGACATCAACATGAAACATACGCTTGGAGGCACGATAGGTCAGCCGTTTGTGGGCACTATAGGTCACTACCGATCGTCTAACAGCTTATAAATCATGTGAGCAGGAATGAACAACTTCAATTCCACACTATGGCGACGACGAGGATACCGAAGATGTCATTCGCAAGTACAAAGCTAGACGCAGCTGGCATTTCCTTTCGCTGTTTACTTTATTTTAGTATGCTTTATGTATTTCAATGATTTTTATAAATACCAAATAAATACCTTATTCAATACCTCTATACAGTGAATTTCGCTTTTGGAAGATTGAAAAGGTTTTTTTTATTATTCAGGTATTATAATAACTCGTTTCTTTATCCACTAGTTATTCGTAGAATATGTCTTAATTATTATTTCAGGTATTTCACCTCTTATGCAAGGTTCCTCAATACCTTGTTGTGGTGTTCAAGTATTGAGTAAAGTATACCGGGTATATCTGCAGATTTTAGGAAGATACTGCCATTTTGTACTGAATTTATCATGTCCATTCCCGATTTTCCATATATTTTGTGAAAGTTCTTGTGAGTAAAACAGAAGCAAGCAATCAAGTTCATATTGGGCATGAATCTTATGGAGCTAATCACCTTTCGATTGAGCAGTACTCTAAAAAATCATTTCTTTTGTCAATCTACGTATATACCCCATAACCAGAAATTGCATTTATCACTCATATGTATGTATTTTGCTTTTTGTTGTTTGGTTTTTAAGAATTTCATAGCCGCTCGCTAAGTGGAACCAGACCGTTTTTTAAAATATTGCATTTATTTAATATATTTTACATATCCAACTTATTTAAGACATTTATGCATTTTATGCGTTTAATGCATTTTTTGTTTATTCAATAACGAAGAAGATGATTGGCAGAACCCTGATGACTTATGAGCATGTTAATAACAAAAAAATTAACATTGAATGTTGGAATATATGGAATAGACCACAATATTTCAAATGTATATTATTTTCCATATTGATTTATTTTTCATGCTTCATAATACAAATAATTTATTGAAACGGTTGTCTATTTTACCTCACATTATTTCAAGGATCCCATTAGATCGCCCTATAATTTATATATGTTTCAATAGGGCATTTCTTGCTGAACAACAAAAAAAAATAAATTTAGCTGCTACTACCTGCTACAAACCGTAGCTCCTTAAAGCTAGCCCAAAACAACCAAATAAATAGGCATACATCCTAAAAACGAAGAGATAGCGAGTTAGTCTATTTTGCAAAAAGGTGTGTTTTGAAAGCAGCTACAACTTTCTAGAACTTTAAAAAATTTGTAAAAATCAAATAAAAAAGTTACAGTAAAAAACACTTTTAAGGGGGTATTCCGACATGTACTTCAATTTCACCTAATAACTTTTTACATTTCTTAGAAAAGAAATGTATAGAATTCGCTCAAACTTTCAGTATTTTTTCCGAGGCCCGGAGGGCCGAGTCTTATATAACATTCGACTCAGCTCGACGATTTGGGACAATGTCTATGTGTGTGTATGTAACGGACAAACTCTCATTCGTGTTTCTCAGCAATGGCTGGACCGACCTTATCCAAGCCAATTTTAAATGAAAGGCCTATCACCTAGACAAAACGCTATTAAATGGTTTTTGATTCTGATGTTTATTTTCTAAGATATGAATGTTTCAAGGTGAAAATAACGCATGTTTTGTAGTTTTTTTTTAAATTATCTGCCGAAATTGACAACGTAACTAAATAATTTACAACGTAACTAAATTATTTATATAGAAAGCTTTAACGAATACCTTTCGAACGAACTATAGATTGTTGACTATTATCAAAAGAGATATTTAACATTAAATGCGGACGAAAGATTTTTATCATTTCCCATAGCCAGAATTAGGACCAAAAACATTAAATGTATAATTAGCGCCAAAACGGATAATTTTAGGTCAATAGTATCTTGGGGCAATTTAAAGCATACAATGTGCCCTTTCTTAGTATTGTGATTTTACTGATTAATCCCCATAAGAGTGAGATATTTTCATAAATTTTCTTGGAGGTTATTGTATTGAAATAACGCCCTTCAGCAAATTGCAGCTGTTACTTTTGCGAATAACTTTACTGAAGACATCAAATACATACACTTTAAAAGTTATGGCTTGTTCTTTGTGGATTACCCTTTGTCGCCTATTTATTATTCAATATAGCGAAAAAACATTTAAATGAGCCAAATATTATTTCGATAAAACGAATTTCATATTTCTTTTTTCTGTCTACAACCGCTCGAATAACCATCGAACAATTCCAAGTTGTCTAGGTGGAATTTGTCACTTATCGGTGCAAAAAAATTCATTTGCGTGAACCTTCTGATTTATAACCATCGGATCGATCTGAAACATATCTCGGAAAATGAAAAGCGAAATGAATACACCAACCAGTGGTGTAGCCAAGAGGATGCTTTGGGGTGTAAACACACCCCCCCACCTCAGCCAAAAAAAAATTGGATTGAAGTTAAAAATTTATTGATGCTGACTGTTTTAATTCAATATTACAATGATAATTATCTGACCGGTAAAATTGATAACCTATTATTTGAAACATCAAGAGATCTTTTGAAAAATTGTGGGAATGCGATCCTGATCTGCAACTGATCTATTGGTTTTGATCTCCTAGTTGTCTAATAACATCAATATCAAATACTTGCAAAATTCCAATAGAAACTCATTTCAGAGTTCTGAAATCAATCATAATTTCCTATCATATTGAGTTCAGTTGCGAAGGCGTGTACTGTAATATCGATTAGGGTCTTTTTTAATAGGAAGCGAAACTGGAATTGCTTTAATGTCTATGAAACTTAGAGCTGCTCACCTAAAAATTGCATAACTTCCAACATTTGCTGAAAATGTTTTTATTTTGGGAATGCATCGAGTTAAGACGAAAACGTTATAGAATTAATAACGAGAAAAACACCTTCCAAAAGTAGGAGAATTTATGAAAAATGGCGTTTTCCGTTCCGCCAATTTCGCAGGTTTAGATGAATTTTACAAAAGTTAAACAACACATCATTTGATAAAATAATTTTGGCGTTATATCCTCCAAGAAGCAATTATGGCGAATTTACTCTTCAAACAAATTTAGTTCCAGACTTGATGCCTTCAGCAAAATTTTGGGGAGTGCTATTACAATCAACTTTTTTGAAGACATGAAGGCTCCTTGTGTTCAAGGTATTAACATGTTTTAGGCTATTTCTATTTAATTTTAAAATAAATTATTATGGTTTTACTGTTTATGATAAATCTCTTCTATTGTTCATAAACGATAAAGTTTACATTTTATCCAAAGCTTGAGTTTCTGAAGCTCACAATAGAAAGTTATTTTAGAAAAAAAACTAGAATAAGGAACACTTCGTAAATATCATTTTATAACTTGATATACTCCATATACGTAGTATTCATGCCTAGCAATAAAATTGTTTGAAATGAAATTCGCTATAGACAGGAACTCTGTTACAATTTTTCGAAAAACTGATTCTTCATGATTTTAAAACTTCAAAGATGGCGGTTTCGTAATTATGCCATTTGGACAGTAAGTTAGATTTTCACCAAATCCCCACTAAACCGAATTTCTGACTGCGCCGCTGACTCTTGCACAAGAAACTTCTTCCAATACTGCCTATCTATTATAATACATTGAAGACCCGATTTGATCAGCCCCCAATTTTATCAGCCTCGTACGAAATATGTTTGATGGACTCTAGTAGACAATTAAGGCTGAATTGCCCATGTTTTCCTTATCTTAAAGATGCAAATATGAAAAATAAAAAAAATCACTTTTTTAAAGACTATATTAAATAATCAGAAATAGTTATTAGACTACATCAAGGGAAGGGAACATTATTTTTACAGGTTCAGTTTATTATGAAGAAAAAAATATCGTGATTTAGTTCCCATTTTGTCAGCCTAAAATACACCATGAAGATGATAAGAACGGGTCTTTACTGTATTTATTATTCATAGTAATAGGTATATCCCATTTTCAGACGATATTTCATTTCAATTGCATCGAACTACACCAACTTTTAAGTAGTGTTCAAGGATATTTTATCGACTTCTTCCAAAATTCGGCGAACCTATTCCCATTCGTGCGATAGTTTATGTTAAAAGGGAATCCTAAATTTATTGGTATACTTAAAAATTTATATATTGCAGATAGAGAAAATTTATAAATATTCGGCTTTTCCTACACAATATCACAAAAGCTTTTAAAACAACTGTTCTTAATAAAAGTATGTAAATTATAAAGTATTTGAAATTTTTTAATAGAAGTAACGGAAGGTTATCGTAAAGTTTCGTGAAAAAGAAAATGCCTGTAATGATTTTCCCTAACGGGTTTCGGGAGTTTTTTATTTGCTCTTTGGCATTAGGATTAGGGATAATAACTCAGATCAAAGATACTATTGGGAAGTCATTTTTAGAAGAAGTCGATATCGAATTAAAGTTTGAAATATGCATGCATGCACTTCAGAGGTAGCGAGATATCAAGAGCTGAAATTTCAGTGCTTAGTTCTCAGCCGCGTTGGGAATTTGAGTAAACGCTATTGATAGTATGAATTTCAAATCCATATGAAAATTTGTTATTCGAAATTTTTGACTCAGCACTACATATATAACCCCTTTAGGAAAATTCAGTTTTCCCTACTCAATGCATTGATTGAAGAATTTAGATATGTTATCAACGGAGCTTTAGCAATAATTCGTTTGTATGTCTATTTTATGGGCCATTTTCCGCTTTTCCATTAAATTGGTTTATCCGTTGAGATTTATTGCACTGATATTGTCCTATGCTAATTTGAGCGATTCTCTGAGTCCATTATCCCATGTAGTATGTGTTATCAAATACATCGCGAAGCATCTAGTTTTAAATTTTCTCAATCGTTCCAGTTCGGGTATTAACCCGAAGAAAGCGATAAGAGTTATAAGAAATGTATCATCATTTGTTTGATTTTAATATTAGTAAAGAATCGTTTAAATTAAAAATAGAATTAAGTTAGTGTTTAGTCTAAGTCTGTGCGATGTAAATTTTTTAAATCGAAGACAATACAATACAATCATCACACTGTTAGGTAGATTAAAAGCGTTTTTGAAGTAGGCTTCTAACGTTTCAATATAGAGGTTTGTTTCAAAATTTTCACGCGATCTGCCTGGAAATGTACGCTGCAATTTTGTAACTAATTCCCTGAATTCGTAAAAGCAGTAACTAACTGCGCCTTAATTGGTCCAATCAAGCAGCGAACGTCTGCCCCCTGGAAGGAAAAAAATCGTCAGTTTTCGTTCTGACGTCGTAGCAGCAGTTGCGTTTCATGTCAGCTCACATCCTTCGGTCACAATATATCTCTTGACTGCCACTTGGCGGATGTACTAATTGTACGAGTTTTAACGCCCTGTTCTTATGTGCAAGATCAGATCAGTGCTTATAATCTGTGCTACGTTGCGCAAGGGCATAAGTTTGAACCTGCGTACGTCCTTTACCGTTCTTATGTATCGTGCAATCATCATCCAAGTGTTTATATATAACTTTTATCCACACGTAACTATTTGATAGCATGGGTGGATTGATAAAGTATTAGTTAGTGATCTATTCGTGCGAGGCTCATTTTTCAATGCCAGTAGCCTTTTATATCTAACGCATATTGGTCACCAATACACATGCATCAGTAATAATAAGGAAAAATTCGTTCTCATTCTTGCATTCCATACTAGGAAGTTTCGCTCGTATTTCTTGCATAAGCGAATCTTACCGGGTACGTTTTGGGTGTAGGAAAACGTTTTACGTATCGTCGCATTCGCTGCTAGAAATATAGTTTTATAACGATCCGTAGAACCAGATTAATTCCACACTAAGGAACAAACGGTTAAACGGTTACGGTTTAAACATATTATATGTCGGAACTGACAACATAAGTCATTAAGTGACTTTACGCTTGTCTAGACATGCCACAGACTCAGACGATTCGCATTTAATGCCAAAATATCCTGACTCCTGCGGTGCAGAAGACAAAGGGTTCAGTCTCCGGAACACTCCAAGCTAGCTCATATGACCATATCACACGCTTTTCTAAACTTTCTTCCTACTGCTCCTTGCTCTTCCTTGAGTATTGTGGCTCTTAGTATTGAAAAATACATCACACCTTCCAGTCGCTTGCTAATTAAATGTCGTTACAAAAGAAAAAGTAAAAAGATTGACTCACTCTAAGTCGTTAATAAAAAAGGAAAAAAAAGCATCCATCTTTTCTTAGCCAAGAGTCATATTTTTGGATAATCACAGCGACAATAAAAATAACTGTTTTATTTTGTTCTTTTTGACATTGCACACTAGATTAAGTAACTGTTGTTTATCGGGAGATGGAAATTGATTGTGCCTTCAGGTTCATTATTTTACAAGAGCTTGTCATTTGATCGTTTTCATAATCAATTAAATTTTCAAAAATACTGAACTCAACTAGCTGATGTGATACTAGTGAACTAGGATGTTGAATCATGTTGCTAACAAAGCAAACCTCAATGCTATGTTTACCCTTAGTGGAGAACAATTTTGGTAAGAAAGATGTTTGCGCATGAAGAGCACCAAACCCATAACTAAATTAGTTATGGAATTTGCGTTGCTCAGGAACACAAATTGCGTCTTCAAATTCTTTTTTGGAGCTAGCGTCAATCCTGTCATAAGGTTAGCGTCAGATTCTGATGTCGAAACGCAGATTCCGTAACTAACAAACCACAATATTAACTAATTTCAAATGTATATTATGTGAAGGTTAAGAAAAAAGATGATATTATGTTTCAAAAAATCTGTGACGGCTTGATAGTTTATAATAATTGGATCATGTTTGATAAATATTGATCTTCCGTTACTTGACGAGGAATAAAAATACAATGTTTTAGTTTTAGCGTCAATACTCGTCCAAAAACATTATTACGTATTGGTCTGTTAATAAGCGTGATGTTGTATGAAAAACCTTCAACAAACCTTTTAAATTATGCAAACTATCCATAGCGGAATAAGACGTCTCGGGTAAAAATGGACCCAGGTAAATTGACCAAAACCATAACAATCATATCCATCCACAAACCACTTCATTCATCAACGTGTCGCTCTAATTGCCGTCTCGCTATACGAAACACTATAAATTACTCCAACGCAGATTGCATCGAGTACAGCTAGAAAATAGAGAAAAATTACTGCAGCAAAACAGTCCCGGTGAAGGGGAACAAAATCGCCACACATTACTATATCAAACATTTTCTCACATAATGCACCGAGCGCCTCCATTAAGACGGTTGCAATTTATTTACCCGCTAGACCACCATCACCACCACCAGCCGATCCGACAGGGCAGTGTTTTTTTTCCCCCGGATGGTTCCCACTACTTGCTTTGTTCTGCCATTAAAGTGCAAACCGGTGTGTGCTTCGCCCCCACCGCGGAAGGGGGGAGCCATTCTTTCCGTGTCCGTTCCTTTTCTTGGATTCCCTTAAGAATTTAACTGAGGGCACTGGAAAAAAACGATTTGCTGTTCCAGCAACGCCACAAACTGCCAACCAACGGTGCAAGTTACACCACTTCCAAGACGACTACTGATGGTGCAGCCATTATTAATATAAACTATAATTCTGCACCCTCTCGCGCGCCTGCCCAACCGGATTAGTGAGCAGAAGAAAAGTGAAGTCATATAATTGCACAGTTCCCGCGGCCCGTAGAAAGGGGGGGGGGGCGGTGGATTAAAGGTTGCGGAAGGTGTTTTTCATTCTGCACTTTTTTTTCTCTTTCTTTCTCATTCTTCAGCCGTCCCCCTCACTGCACACGCCGCTACTTCGGTGTGTATCCGATTTCTTGCGGAACAATGCCACCGCTGGGAAAGCACTTTATCCAGTCGGAGAGGTTACGGTGAAAGTGCTTTCTGTAGGGAACCAAGCAGCAAAGCTCTGCTACAGTTATGGGTTGTTTCTATATAATTTATCGCACGTCTAAATTGGATGGTGGCTTGCAGGCAGGGCAGGCAGGCTGGTTTGCCTCATTCTCTCTGCGGTAGGTTTGGCTTGTTGTTCTAAACTGTGGCAGTCTGCGACTTACGATTGGTGGTTCGGTCCAATCCTTTTGGGAAATGTTGCATTCCTCAAATATTTGTTTATATTTTTTTTTGTTTTCATGCAGTGGGAAAATTGGCTTAAACCCAAGCATGTCAGGTGAAAAAACATGTATACTGTAGCACAAATCTTTGAATAATCCGAAGCTCTGAATGAGGTTTGTATAGTTCAAATGTCTCTATTTTGCATTCTTACATTATGTGAACCGGATTGTTTACGAATTGTGTTCCCTAGTTTAGATTTTCTTATTTTATTTCCAAAACAATTTCGGATTTATGTTTTATAATTCAAAAGAACGCTTTTAATTTTTAATATGTTTTTCTTTATAGTCAATTTCATTTCTTTTTGTAAACCACCAGCTCATTCAAATGCCAGTCTAAATCCTATACACAAGCATCTTTTACAATTCATTATTTCGAATGTGCCCGGGACGGTTCATTTATTTGAATTCACTACCTTGAACGACTGGCTGCAGACTCACAAGTACGTAAGCATCTCACGAGCTCGTAAATCTAGTTTACCGCTGGGAAAACAAACGAATTACAGGCGTTTGCCAGTAACAATCAATCAACCGGCACGTTTCGGATCCGTTTTCCGGGAGCAACCCATTAATCGATTGACCGGAATAAAACACTTTCAACGATTAACGGCTCGGGCAGGAAAATCTTCCCCGTTTTTTTCGGTGGAACTGAAGCAATGTAATTGCAGTGTGAGGGCGATGAAGGAAAATGGTACACTCCCGCAGAGAGGTGCACGTATACGGGTAAAAGTTTACCCAAGCATCGAAATTTTTTCGTTTGAAGGTTATGTTCGAATCGATCTCACTCTTTTTTAGGGTATCTAAAGGTGCTCGCAAGTGTATGAAAGTTTCTTTTTTGTTTGCTCATTTGTGCAAAGAACGGGGAGAACACACGAACCTATAAAACAGTAATGCTCTTCCCTACGGATTAATTTGTTACAGATGGGAATGTATACCTTCCATCATGATAAGTATCACGTGCAACATTCTAGCCGTCAATTTCGAGCTTCATTTCATTTGAATCCAGTCCTCATAGCTCTTACTTGAGTTATAATTAACTACCAATTTATTTGCTCATTTGCAGAGTTATCAGAAGCTAATTTTTAACTTCGTTTTCTTCTCTTTTCAGGTAATATATCGAACCAACGCCAGAGCGGACAGCTATCAGGTATTTGGAAACTTAACTCAGCATACTTGAGTCAGGCACGTAGCTAGAAGGAAGGGGGTAGGGGGCTAAACCATTCTCGAAATTGTTCTAAAATAAATTTAAGAAAAAACATGTTGACTTTTAACAAATTTGTGTATTGTTTGGTTTGAACAAATTGAGGAGAGAGGCATTCAGTGCTGATATCATTCAACAAATTAGCCCATCCGGAACCAGTCATTTTGTATATTAACTTGTAGCATGTGGTTTTTGTGACGCCGCACATAGGAGCATGTTATCTAAAAATGTGGCCAAACTATTTCGATGGCTTTTGGGTCATATTGTACATCAAATAGCCTAAAGAAACATTTATTTACAGTAAAGTGCATCTAACAGTGGCATAATAGCTTTCCAATATACACTTTGCTCTTTTGTTGCAATCACACAAATTTTACTCACATTAATCATTGTGAATATAATTCTGGTTACAAATTCACATTGTTTTTTTTTGCGTTTTTGTAGAGGTTTTAACCTTAAGGTCATTCACTCTAATCTTTGGGATGCGAGCAGAATACAGATGAAATGCGTACAAGGCAATCGATTTACCAACTATGCTATACACTCTTAGAAAAAAAAATATATATATTTGACGTAAACAACGTAGCTACGTATTTTTCTGTCCGATAATAGTATTGTACTAACTATGATATGTAAAATTAAATATTATGACTCTTTTGATGTAAAACTCAGACTGAATGGCCTAGGAAAAGCCGAACTACTCGCATTTTTACATGTAATTAAATGTAAATTTATATGAATTGGGACGCTCATTTTATGTACATCTGGCAAAACGTAAAGTTCCAAGATTTTTCTACTGTGCACTCGCCAATAATTCTCATATTTGATATATTTATTCAAACATAATATAATCCATTTAAGCTTTTATGAATCAAAATCACTCTCGTCTTCGTCTTCAAAAGCGAACAATAAGGGAAGATGTTTGTTTGCAGAATAGATAACATTGTATTTTTTTCGAAAGATTGGCTTCGACGAATATCGCTACAGCCTGTTCTGGAAAAAGTTTGTGTACATTATTGGGTTGTATAACAGCAATACCATTTTTTAAATTTGTCGCATTCTATGTACTTTCAGTGATGTCCTTGATAATACCAGCAAGCACTGTATTTTTTGCAGCTCGTTGACTTATTTGTATAGCATAGCTCAACTCATTGAATTTTCTCTAAGATCCTTGGTTCGCCTTTGCTTGATTCGGAAAACTGCTTTAGAGGGCGACCTACCCCAGTAACCATAAGCATTAAGCCATTGCACTATATTGGCTATACATTTGCACTAATGTTGCATTGAAACTCCATTACAGCATTAACAATGCAATAAATCTCACTATTAGCATCGATAATGAATAACTGCACAGCCGACATATAGCATTATCGCTTGCTCTATATGCGTATATAAAGCTGATATAACGCATACATGCTTCAAGGATCTTTAAAGCATGTAAGCTTTACAAGTGCATTTAATGCCATTATAGAGCAAATAAAAAGCCGATATAATGCTATTTTAATGCTGTGGGTTTATTTGTTATGCAACTCTTCTTGAAGATTATATTCGGCATATTTCATTTCAATCGAACATATGCAATATAGTCCAGGGAGCAAACGCAGCGCACTTACCGTGAAGGACGAGGCAAAGTACCTCAGTTCGAGGCTTACTAAAGCTAATTTTCGTAAACATTCATATCATGTGACAACGAATGCCCATTAAGGATATTCATTACAATGCATTAGAACAGAGTCAATTATGGTTTAAACGGAACATTTTATTTTAATTTTTTTTCCTTTTTGCTCATCATACCGAAAAGAAACATAAGAAATGGTTTTAAAGCCATGGCGGACAATGACAGCCAACCGAAGCTTTTTAATAGCATTAGTAGTGCTAATATAAGGCTTTCAAATTTGACATTTGTACGCTGGTGCTATATAATAGCATTAGTACTGTAGAAACGAGCTGTCAATCTCTGCACAGTAATAGCACTATATTTCGCCTTTTCTGGCATAATACCAGCATTATATCAGTATTTAGGGCTTCACTGCTCTTTAGGACAGCTTTATATGTGGATCTAAAGCAGATATTAAGCTACGTTATAATGCTTATTGGTTACTTGGGTACAGTTGAAGATTCAGGCTAAGTAGATAATTTGATTATTGAGTTCAACCAAGCTTTGTTCGCATCGACAAACAGTTCCTTACAGTTATCTGCAATCTGCCCACTTGCATTTAAACTGCCTTAAAGCAGCTTAATTGATATTCAAGCACTTTATAGGAATTCACAGATCACTTGAGGGTGTCCCTGAGATGTTCCTCTACGAACAATAACTTGCCATCTATTTATATCTCGTTCATCTTTTTCAGTATTTGAAAAAAACAAATTTAATGTTTTCTGACCAATGCTTAAGAAAAAGAGCAATTTAGAAAATCCGAAAATCACAATTCAAAGTCTTCCAAACTTCAAAACTACCTAAATCTTCAAAGCGTGAGGATGCGTGATTTTTTTCTTTTTGGATATGATTTGAGTATTCCTAAGCTTTCCAAAAATATAACATTTTTTGCTTAGAGAGGTTTATAACATGAACAAAAATGCTTTTTGCCAAAATCGATTAATCAAAAACCTCTAAAGAGGAGCCATTTAGTAAGCCTCTCTTATGACTTCAATTTGCATGTATCTAGTCGAATCAGTGATTCAATTTACTCTACACACCTGCATTATTGGCTCCCATATCGAGTTTCTAGTTGAGAATACTTCTACCATCCAGAAAAGGCACCGAGCCACTTGCGAGAAAATACAGTTGGCAGAAAATGGCAAAGTTTTAACAGCTAGCTTTAATCATACATATGCAAGATATTTTCAAAATGGCCCACACTTTATGCTACAAGTATCCGAGAATGTAATAACAATCAAATACAAGTGATTCATTAAAATTATAGTTTTTGACTTTTGGCCAGCTTTTTGATAAAAATACTCTTATGTGCGCCGCTACAATTAAGATTCTCTTATATATGGACGACGAGAAAATCAGTGCTCGGCTTCAAAAACTGATACCGCTTACTTGCACGTGGACCATTAAAAGATTCCTACCACATTTGCAAGAAATGAAATTCATTATAAATCTATGAAGTAATTCCCCGTACTCTAAATGTTTTTTTTTTTGTGGTGAGAATCTAGGTGGACCGAAGCATTACCTCCTACCTGACCTTGCACATACAAAACATAATGCGATAGCATCACTACACACATTACATCTTTGCATACCCACACTACTATACTGTGGTCCACTAGAAGGTTTATAACAGTCTATTATCTTTCTCCGGACAAAACCACCCTAGACACCGTGTGGCATCATGTCATGGTCATGTCCCTAATACCCATTTCAGGGTTCGCTATAGGCGATTATAAGCCAACGTGTTTACTATCTTCTTGTTGCTGTAGGGGAAAGAGGGTAACAGTGGAACTATGAAAACGTATTGTTTTCATAGTTCCACTGTTACCCTCTTTCCCCTACAACAACTGCTGATGATTGAATGTGTAGTGCTGTAATCGAGTTTGGTTAGAGTAGCACAAATTAATCTTCAGCATAAACGTACAGCAACTATGAATCTATCCCGCCTTGTGCAGGAAGGAAGAGCTTCAATAGCTTTGGTTCAAGAACCGTATTTTCATAAAGGTAGCTTCTATGTTGGAAAGCTACTTAACCTCGTCTTCGTAGCTTTCAACAAAAATGGCATGACAAATCCACGTGAAATGCCTCGTGCATGTGAGTGCGCTACGTTTGGCATAAATACGTTAGGCATAAGTACGTTAGGCATACATATGTTAGGCATAAGTACATTAGGCATAATAGACGTTAGGCATAATGGACGATAGGCATAATTCACAAAAATAAAAAATATACGCAAAGCTTTCGCTATTATAAAGATTTCAACCTTACCCTTGTTTTGTTGGTTTTGAAAAAAGAGACTCCAAAATGAAAAATAGCAAGCGAGATATTTATTTCTTGCGAGCGCAGAGTTTTTCTCTATTTTTTCCATGAACGAAATGAAGCAAGTATTCATTCATTTAATTGAACAGATTTGGTACAAGCACATTTCAAGCCTCCTAGATATATTACCAATATAGTTTTATCCGCATACAAAAAAAATAAAATAATGAACAAACATTAAGTTTTGGCACCAATGGAAACTTGCAGTGTTATGTACAGTATCAGCATTAGGGTACGGATTTTATGTTTGTGACTCGTCACAGAACACTAAAACTCTCCCTCATAGCAGGCAGTTTCCGTAGTTCTATTTTTGATGGCCTCGAGAATATAATCATTAACCTTAATAATATGAGAGATAATCGATATAGAAGCAGCAATATTCGTATATTCGTTACATGAATAATAAAATGCATCATTCTTTCTTTCATGAGTTGTTCTTCAAGGTTATATATTTCCTTTTTGGACAATTACATAATGCATGCATGTAGGATCTAATCTAAGTTAACCCTTTCATTCCCATATTGTTTCAAGCGTTCATGGGGTTTAAAAAAGGATAAACCCGTTTTGGAAACCCGTGCTGGAGGCTGCTCAATATTTACCTTTCGATGCTCAATACAATTCTCCTAGAAAATTTTCAATAGGGAGAGTATTTTTGTGTACTGCGACGAGTTACCGGAACCGAAATATACTACGAAAAGAGTAGTCGAAAACGGTCCAAATTGATGCGTTTTCAGCAGTTTTCAATAACAACGAGAAATAACGAAGATATAACAAAATTCCATTTATCAACGCTAACTGAAAATATTTCTGGTAGTACTGCTCTAGCGGAGTTCTATCAGGCTAATAGCAATAACTTCAGTTCTAAGGACTTTTAGAGCAGGTAATCGTCCCAGTTACTAATCTTACTTGTTTTTGTGAGTATATTCTGCCTAAATCAAAAGTTATAGCTGTTTAAAAACGTTTGTTGTTTATAAACAACATGGGCACGAAAGGGTTAATGTGCGTAATTTATACCCTAATACGAATGAAACTGATTTTGAACAAGAGTGTTTAGCTTATTTTAGTCATGTACAATTTATCGGTTGTTCGTCAAGACATTAGCGCAAGCTGAGTTTCCGCATGCCAAGCATTTGTTATTGCATCTTTTATATTAGTGAATATTTCTTCAAGTATATACAATGGAATGAAATGTTGATCGAATTTGATCAGCTTCCAGAGTAATTCTACAACATCAAAATTTTCAAACATATGTACTATTACGACCCGAGGCCGTCAACGCCAAAAGTGATTTCTTTACAGTTATACTTCAATATCATGATTTATGCCTAATGTCCATTATGCCTAACGTACGTTTGCCAAACGTCCGTATGCCTAACGTATTTATGCCTAATGGGGTAAATCCCGTGCATGTATACTTACGAATAGTGCTATTGACGCATGTATTATAACCGACCTCACAACTCGCGGTATTTGTGCTGTCGAGTTAAATACTGACTGTTGACAACATAAACAAGAAACACATCTATTGTTCGGCATATTTGCCGCACAATGAACCATCACCTTTTTGCCTTTCTCCTATAGAAAGGTTGTGTAATCAACTAAATCCCGGCCCGGAGGGCCGTCTGTCATATACCATTCGACTCAGTTCGTCGAATTCGGCTAATGTCTGTGTGTGCGTATGTATGTGTATGTATGTATGTATGTGACCAAAAATATGCACATCGGTTACTCGGAGATGGCTGAACTGATTTCATAAAACTTAGTCTCAAATGAAAAGTACAGCGTTCCCATAGGCTGCTATTGAATTTTATTAAATTCAGAGTTCCGGTTCCGGAGTTACGGTTTTAAGAGTACGGACACACAGCAAATTCACATTTTTGCCTTTCTCCTATAGAAAGGTTATGCAATCACTCTGAACATCGTCAACTTAATCCCCTTAAACTTTTTTTGACTTACATAAGTTTTCTGTATTTTAACAGGGTCGTAGTTACGGGGATACGGTGAGCTCCTCCCTCCACAATACTCACCACCCTTCCCTAAACCGCCCTGCTCTCATCAAGTACCCCTCTATGTGAATAAAATTGTCTAATTCTTCTAGAATAAACTTTCCTAGTTGGTCTGAAAAACCAGTGAAAAATTTGGCTTGAAATGATTTTGAGTTGAAAAACTACAATGGGCTGCCCAATGGGGTTGCACAAACTGTGGACCTAGGACTTATACTGCTTAATGTAAACTATCTTTTTACCATCTGTGATAACCGAAACAGGAAAAAACCAGTGATAAATTTCCGAAAAATCTGTGAAAAATCACAATATTCCCAGAAATCTGTGAAATTTTCATCAAAATGCCAAAAATCTTCCATCTGTTAAAAAAATCTGTGCCATTACAGCAAAATCTGTGAATATGGTAACCCTGCTATCAAATTAGATATACCTACCTACACATTCGCCTCAAACATTGAACCCAAGCGCAGAAAACAAAATGAGTCAACGCTGATCACGATGAGTAGAGCGAAAGAGACAACTAGTACCACGACACTATGTTAACCGTGTTTGCAAATGGAGCTCGAATGTACAAGCGATTTTGTGTACGAATAATTGTGTTCGAGATTGTACATAAAAGTATGCTGGAGACGAGCACAACATAAAAGAAAGCATAGTGTTTGAACGGACAAACTCAGTCGCGTGTTGGACGGACCTGGGTAGCGTACCTTCACAGCCAGTGTAACGGACTTCCAGCTCAGCTACACTGGTTGTGAAAAAACACAGCGCAGTGATCTGCTCCGTCTGCCGTTCAACAGGCAACTTGTCCGGCCAAATCCGTTCTTTAAATAGTCGATGAGGACGTCATTCATAGAAGCGCAGCGTGCTAGCTACACAAATCTGTCGTGCCGGACTTGGGAAACGCTATCTTCTGTGTAAATGCACGATATTTTACTAGGTTTTACATTATTTCAATTTTTAATGCCATGATATCAAAAATCTTTGGGTTTATCTATTGGAATCTATTCTTAGAAGTATTTCGGGGCGATATGTGCAAAGAGTTTGAAAATTTATCGTCAGATGGCTGATTAATATGCGATTGAAATTGGACCACTTTTCGTTACATACAATTTTTGTGGAATTTGCAAAGTGCACCCCCGTATCGAAAACAAAGACGTAGTCCTACGTCAAAACTAATTTACAATTTCTTAACAAGTTGAAATTTTTTGACGGGGTCCAAGCCCCCGAACCCTCCTCCTGGATCCGCCGCTGGTTTCAAGTGTTTCAGCGTCGACACATAGCAACTCAAGTTCGTAGCTGTCGATTCATTGTACGTATGTGTAAATCGCATTGAATATCTAATAGACATTTCCACCATTTTATTAAACATGACCAGCCATGGAATCGTAGTTTGGATAAATGAGAAAGGCACAATTGCACCACTAGGTGGATTAAAACGGGTTTTATGATTTCAAAAGGGTTGAATCATTTTGTGGCAGAAATGGGTTTCCCCTCATAATCGGCAGTGATGCGAATGCCCACCACATAATTTGGGGCAGCTCAGATATCAATTTGAGAGGTACCGAATTAATGGACTACTTAAGTAGTACAAATCTGCACATTTTTAATGCAGGAAACCGCCCAATATTTGCACGAGCTGGCAGAGAACAGGTGTTAGATGTAACTCGCAACAAACGAGTTCGAACCGTCGTTACCTGATCATAAGTACATCGTCTTTGATCATTTAAACGTCTCACTAGATTTGCGTCATATATCGTAATCCCAAATCTATGAACGGGGACCTCTACAAAGACTAGGCAAACACTTGCACTCAAGTATTTTCACTGGCTGAAGTAAGCGGTCTCTAAAACGGTCAACACCGTACTGCAGCAGATCCTCGCATGTCAAACTCTCATCGGTGACAACGCCTTCAGACTGTACTTATACAGCTGGAATATACACATAATAGTCCTTCGTAAAGTGCTCGCAGCAAGCAATATCGTTTGCCTGCTTTGAGTTAGTCAACACGACCCTGAGCCTGTCTGAGCGGACCTTTTTTCTTTCGGTCACAGCCGACAACTTTTCCGTCAGGTCTTTCGAAATCTGTAGTAGATTCAGTGATTTTGTTTTGGGCCGAAATAAGACCACAAAAGGAGCGGTCGAGAGTTCTGAATATTGTTTGAGTCGGGGGAGAGCCTTAGGAGTCGATTCGAGCTCCATTTGGCCGTCCGGGGAGCGAGTCATCGACACCGTCAACGCACGGAGTCAGCAACCACGCAGACGGGAAAAAACCGTAACTGTGTCAAAAAAGATAGATTTCACTTATCTGTATATATGTTTCCCACGACGCACCACCAGTCCAGCTTATATAGCTGGCTATTGTTCAATCCTCACTTTGCGAACAAATGGTTGAGGAATGTGGCCTAACGATTAACACACACTCAAGAAGAAAAAAATCCAAAACCTCGAAGAGGCACAGAATGCGGAAAATAACCTTGAACGCGGATTAGTACTATTCTTTTTTGATACACTTTACGGAGCGGAACAAACACTTGTGTCTCGATCGAGCGCTCGAAAACGAATGAATTTTTAATTTTGTTCTGGATAATAAAATATGAATAAAGAGAAATGTAATTCAAAGAGGTTTATATGTTTTGTCCAGCGAACTTTACTTAAAATAAAGTTTGTGACCGGGTAATTTATGTTAATCACGAACTGCTAAAAGTAAACTTTTGTAAAATGTAAAATGACCAGGTGCTACAGAGGTTTTGTAGTTTTCAAGTGACCTAGTATAGGTTTCAGATCTCACCAAATGCAACACAAAACAATGATTGATAAATGTTGTACACCCGCAAAATCTCTTTTTCCAATTTTCCATCTGATTCTGCCCAGACGGTGCACAGTGGCTCAAAACAGCGTTTTGAGGTACTTGATTCATTAGAGTGTAAAAAAGCGCAATCTTTTGGTAATATTATTTTTAAAAAAATTGATTATAGTAGGCTACAGAAAATTTAACTTTTGAATCGAAAGAGATAGCGCTTGGCTGTCTTCGACAAAGTTGTAGAGGACCCATTGGAAAATCATTCAATATCAGTGTTAACTTTCCGGAAGACGCACTAGTACACAGAGTGCGCGTCACTCACGAAATCAAGCGAAAGTGTCTTTGAACACCAGCGCCTACTTGTTCAGTGAGCCATTCACGCGACTTCAGGAGGGCCAGACTTAAAGTTTTCAAAAGTGTATAACTTTTGAACGGGTACTTATGGACAAACAATTTAACCTTCGTTTTGTAGGTGAACCATAGTACACTCAGAATAATTGATGGTATAATTACAATTTTGCCGATAGTGAAGTTACACGGGTTCAAAAACAGGCTAAAATTAAATCAAAATCAGCTATAAGTCTTTACACAGCATTCACAGTTATCTGATCTCTTCGGAAAAGTTGTGTGTTTTATGATGATAAAAAATACCTTAGAACATTGTTAATGCAAAAAAACAGAAATAAAAACGTTATAAGTAAAAATGGGAAATGAAGGAGTTCACCATAGATAACTTCTCATAACTCGATTACTATGAGTGACAGAGACAACATGTCTTCTGCAAAATTTATAAAAAAAACACTCCTGTACAATTTTGTCGAAGACAGCCAAGCGCTATCTCTTTCAGTTCAAAAGTTAAATTTTCTGTAGCCTACTATGATCAATTTAAAAAAAATAATATTACCAAAAGATGGCGCTTTTTACACTCACAAACATTGTAGAATATGTGAAATCGCTAATATGGACAGTTTTGACTCCAATGAATTAAGTACCTCAAAACGCTGTTTTGAGCCACTGTGCGGTGGAGTCACATCTCTGGCGTCGGTGGCCAATTCACCGACGCCAGAGAGATGACTCCTCCGTCTGGACCCATGATATCGCTCCATAAATGCATGAACCGGGACCAACGGCTGTACTTTCCTTCCGAAGGGAGACGTGACCACTGATTTTTCAACTCAGAAAATCTCAACGACCTCGGCTTGGATTGAATGGTGGTAACGCTCACCACCGGCGCCGTCTTGCCCCCAAAATCTTGATTTATGGCAGAACACAAAAGCATTTTTTTGGGACTTTCAATTAACATTTTGACGGATTTTCAATCTTTTGAATGTTCTGGAAAGAAGTTAGTGTCCCGTGGAAAAGTCCTTTCTGTTTCTTTTCAGGACAATTAAAAGATTGAAAATCGGTTGAAAAAAGACAGCATATCTAATTTTTTAGCGCCGAAAGCCCAAAAATTTTTTTTTGCTTAAATCCAGATTTCAAGGGTATGTTAAATTTATCAAGCGTGATTTTGCATTGTATTTGACCAGACCTACAACCGTTACTAGATCACTTGAAAAGTACATTTATTTTTTTTTTCATTTTGTTGCATCGTATAATTAGAATAATCCAGAAATCGCAAAAACCATGAACCACCATGCGAAACACAACCTTTCTTTATTCGGTCCCCATTCACCGAATATGGAGTGCACGGGCTCGGCGTGCGTATCGCTGAAGTCATCTATGATTACACTTTAAAAACTAATCCCCCATCAATCGCTAAGCCTAAGCTCAAGGCTGAAGGCATTAGTGTGGTAAACCTCTTGCACTCCATTGATGTGAAGTTTTCGATCCACGAATAACAGATTACATTCACGTAACATCAATCACACAAAATACACCCCCTGCTAATCCTACACGATGGATACAATATGTGTGCAACTGAAAATTGAAATCCTGCCTCCCCTCTACCCGATCAATTCGAGCAAAAGCAAATCGAATATCAATCAAAGCCCTGACCTATCCCCATCAATCCTTCCCGGCGAGGATAAAAATCTTGCCACAGCCAAAACACTCATTACTCAGTACCCCTCAAGAAAGCGAAGCATCGGCCTGACCTAGCCAGAGAGACAATATGTAATCAATTGGAAAACTACCCCCACCCCGAATCGAACGGAACGGTGGCTACGAAAGGGAAGGATCCAGCAGAAAACTTGATTGATTCCAATCCCTTCGTCACAAGCAATCAATTTCATTCTACCTATCTTTTCTATATGTGTCTCTTTCTCTCTTGCTGTATCTCCAGCTGGGTTAGAGCAGCTATTCTGTGCCATGAATAAATACAGCCTCATCGCATCATTGTGCTCAAGAATGAGGTCCGGGAAGCACACTCCGTATGTGTCCCCACGCCACCAGCGGTCGGAACTAGCCAGTCAACCGAGACAGCCAATCGACCAAAGTGGGGTTTCATACCAAATCCATTGCCTGGGTTCAGCTCGGTTGAGAAACGAGAGGAAACTCTGTCAGCGTCTCCTCTCCCTTCTACGGTGGATGGAAACCGGTACGTACCAAGGGAGTGGAGGAAAAATAGCATTAAAAAATATCGCATGAGAGCTTTTGAGGCGAAGCCAATTGTAAACAACATCATTCGTCTGGTTAGAGTTGAAGATGCTGTCAGTTTGAATACATTCGGTTGCAATTAAGCAGAACGCGTGTGTGTTCGTTCGTTACATGACGACTGTTTCCGTTGGATACTGTGGCATCAAAATCTTCATACCCAGTAACTACAACTATCTCTACGACATGTCATCATCAATGGGGATACTCGATCACTTGGAAAACCCTTATGCGACGACCTGAAGTCGACGGCAACGTTCATTGATTATTTATTGGGAAAAATACACATCAATCTAGTCTTGCTATCCGTTCGACTGTGCCAGTTCTGTCGAGCACGAACATCACCCACGCCCGGCGCGCCCGGTTGGTTGTGTTACGATCAGCATGTTACATCCGTACTTCGGGTTATGAGTGCACGCCTGGCTGAAACCGCATTTTTTACGTTCGTGTTGGTGTCGTTTGACACTTTGAACGATATGACCAGCTCATTTCCGCGTCGCGTTACATATGATTAATGGTTTTTTTTTTCAAACGGCGTCTGCTACACAGATGTGACGGAATTGTATGTTGAATATGCGAAAAAGCTGTTTTCATGTTTGCGTGGGTAAATTTTATGAAATAATAAAATAAAACGCTTTTCCACGGAAAGATGCGAAACGAACGAACCGAATCCGTACACAGGAACTGTGAGGTTAAATTGAAAATAAAATTGAAATATTCATTTAAAGACGATGGTATTGTGTTTGTGTGCTTAAAAATCAACCAAAGCTGGGAAGAGTTTCATTTTGCTCTTTCAGACCGTCTCTCCGGATGTTTTCTCCTACTGTGCAAACGTACTAAGGACAAACGAATTATTTGTTTGCCTGAAAACGAAGACTCTGTCAATATAGGTATATGCTATTGATTCTTTCTCTAATTCTTAAGAATAAGTAAACAACCGTACATCTAGTACAATATTTGAAGTGCCGGCGTAATTTGTGCTTGTACGTCACTTTCGTCTCTTCTTAACACAAGTCACAATAAGCGTCAGTCTTCAGTTCAGCGGCTATGACGATTGCACGCGGAAATTAACCGCCTTGCATCCCGACTTGCACCGCCCGGAGCGATTCTGTCCGTGTCCTAATCTCGTACTGTCTTTGCACACCCAATCCCCCCAATCGTTGCGGTAAGTTTGGTGATTCGACACCCGTCCGCCGGAGACGGGAGGGGCGGTGAAAGTGCACGCCCACCAAGGAGCAAGTTTCCGGTGATTAAATATTTACTTTCGTCAAACTTCGGAACCAAAACTTTTCCCTGGCGCTTCGTGGCGCCGGCGCCGCTTCTGTTACTGTGCTTTTCTTTGGCAATTATCCGAACTCGTTTAAAATGGAAATACTTTGTCAGCAATAAGAAAATGTTTAACTCCAACACTGTTGTGAAAACTTGTTAGCACGGTGTTATTTCCAAGTTAGATTGACGTACTTATATTGTTATCTTTGCAGAAGGTATCTACCCACCCACTGGCACCGTGCTGGTCTCAAATATCGGATGCAGAATTTGCTCGCTACGATGTAGTTTTTGTTCGGCCAATATTGCAACCATATCTGTTAGATAGTTACCCCCCGGTTGATTAGTTCGACTGATGACTTGACAAGACATTGAACCTGCAACTTTGGGGTTAATGTACTTTGAAACAAAGATCCATCTAAATCGGATATTTCTTCAACATTGAATATATGCTGATCGTCGTGTGCATCAAGAACAAACGGAGCCCAGAAACTAGATTTAAATACAGTAAAGACCCATGTTTATCAGCCCCTTGGCGAATTTTAAGCTGCTCAAACAGGGACATTGATAAAATCGGGACATATATTTTTCTGTCTTTTTAATAAACCGAAGCTCTTAAAATATTCTTCTTTGTTCCTTAGATAGAGCCTTGCAACCTTTTCTGATTCTTTTCTTTAAGTTCCCCTTAAGGGGGTCTGACAAAACAGAATTATAAAAAAACTAATGTTTTTATTTTTGCATTTTTCGGATCTCTAAGATAAGAAATATATGCCCAAGAAAGGATTTACTCGAATTCAACTTGGTTCGTCTGCTAGAGCCTATCAAACTACCAACTCTATCAAGTTTCATATGAAGCTGATAAAATCGGGTCAAAAAGCTGATAAAATCGGGGGTAGATAAAATCGGGGGCTGATAAAATCCGGTCTCCACTGTATTTAGAAGACTTGTTCATTGTAAGCGTACAACCACACCCATCAAAATTAGTCTAGTTAGTCTAGAAAGAGGTGAACTCATGAAGATGTCGGTTCTCACGGTAAAGGGAGACAAGTCTGTTTTTACCAGGAGATAAGTTGGTAGACTTGAGTGATTCGTAGTTATGCTGCCTAAGCTCGACTCCAGTCATCAGAAGACAAAAGATTAGCCCATATGATTTTAAGTCTATTTCTAATGACCCTAGTTTTCCGATCTGTATACTTCACATCCTTGCTCTCACTTGAGTACTAAAGGGCGAACTCGAAATTATTGTGACACCGAAAATGACATACCAATTTTCTTATAATGTTTAAAATCAAACCAAAATTTTAGGGTAGTTTTAAACATATATTTACTTGAGTGTAAAATTGAACGCATTTTCGCTTGATGCCCTCCATCAAAGTCTTTACAGTGTCATCCGGTACCAGTTTCGGTTTTTTTCCATTTTCTTAACATGTCCTTCTCGTCTTTGACTGTCTTCTTGCTCTTCCGAAGTTCCCGCTTTATCATTGCCCAGTACTGCTCCACTGGGCGCAGCTCCGGACAGTTTGGCGGATTCATGTCCTTTGGAACAAAATGGACAGAATTGGCCTCATACCACTCCAGGACACTTTTAAAATAGTGGCATGACGCCAAATCTGGCCAAAATAGCGGAGCTTCGTTGTGCTGCTGCAAGAACGGCAAAAGGCGCTTCTCGAGGCACTCAGATTTGTAGATCTCGCCATTTACTGTGCCCTTTGTCACGAAAGGCTCACTCCTCAGTCCGCAAGAGCAGATGGCCTGCCAAATGAGATCTTTGGAGGCGAACTTCGACATTTTCTTCTTCTTAAATTTGTCGTCCACATAGAACTTGCTCTTGCCGGTGAAAAACTCCAACCCCGGAATTTGCTTAAAATCGGCTTTTATATACGTTTCGTCGTCCATCACACAGCAGTCATATTTTCTCAGCATCTTCTCGTAGAGCTTCCGTGCCCGAGTTTTAGCCGTCGATTGTTGCCGCTCATCGCGATTTGGAAGGTTCTGTACCTTGTATGTATGTAGTCCATCCCTCTTCTTTGCATTCTGGACGAAGCTCTGCGACATACCGATCTTTTTAACCAAATCACGGCTTGAGACGTTGGGATTTGCTTTAATCATCCGCATCATTCACCTTTCCCTCCGTCTTTTTGTTCTCCGGTCCTGGTTTTCTTCCAGCTCCTTTGCCGTGGTCCAACGTCAACCGCTCCTGGAACCGCTTCAACACTCTGGAGACGGTTGAATGGTGAATGTTCAACATTTTTCCCAACTGCCGGTGCAACAGGTAAGGAAATTCCAGGTGTTTGGAAAGAATTTGTTCTCCCGACTAGCGTTGGTTCACCTCCATTTTCGTTGAATCGAAAAACACGACTTCGAGTTTGACAGCATGTAAACAATACACATCAATGAGAAAGTGTGCAAAATTTGGTTGATTTTTACCCAATGGTAAAAAAGTTATGCCCTGTTGAATGTGTCGCAATAATTTCGTGTTCGCCCTTTATGGACCTAAAATTTCATAACTTCATCTATCTTGAATATCGGTAAAAAGTTAAAAAGTATGGGAACCCGGGTGGTAATTCGGACCCCCTCAATTTCTCAGAAAATAGCAAAGGTTTCTCACTGTCGTACATATTTGTGGAACCGCTATTCTAAAACATTAATTTTGACAGATGAATCTCATTCTACAGTTTTTTTAGAAAGAAGAAGTGTTTCATTTTTCCATGATCCTCAAAACAAAAATCATTATAATGGTGAAACCATGATTAAAGTCACAAATGAAAGTGAAAAAAATTACAGGTAAGTGTTATGGAAAGCTTGAGGCTCCTATTTTATGGAATGATTTTTGTTTAGGTAAAAACAGAGATATTTTCAAGACGATCACCACTTTTGTACGAAATAAGCGTACGGGGCTATCCGGACCCCCTATTCCATCAACCACCGTTCAGCGGCTTACGGCTACGTACACGATTGCATACGCCACATCAAAGAAAATACATGATGCGCCAATCGACAACTGTTACTAATAATATTAAGTTTGTAACGAAATTTATTTTTTTGCTTTTTAAGAAGTTTCTCTAATAAATATTTTATTGGTAAACATATTTATTTTGTAAAAAAAATAAAAATAATTGACGGTCTGAATTGCCCCGTAGGAATGTCCGAATTGCCCCTACATTGTAAAAGGATGTAAAAACGTAGAGTTTTGCAAATCGTCGCCTAGCGCTGCCACGGAGTGCTGCAAATGAGCTTTTATGGTATCAAAATGTAGCTGAGGTTTCAAACTAACAGTGAGGTCTTTGACCGATAATTTTTTTCGCAGCTATCCACCTAAAAAGACGATTTGCTTAGGTAGGTGCGAATAGACCCAGATTCCCCTACTCAGGTAGTTTTTTGTGGCATGCCACAAAATGAAGCATTGAAAATGATTTTCAGCTCAGAGAACCAGATCCCGGAATAGCTTACCGATCTAGTATTATTAACCAAGAAGTTAGTTAAAAAAAATGCTCATTGCAACAGTGCATTGCAGAGACACTCATTTTTTTGAATTCGCAAAAATCCCCCCTTCTATATTGTGACAAATGTCAAAGTAAGCTCTGATGCCGAATTTCACATCATTTGGGCGATTTTAGAACCCCACCCACTTCGCTTAAAGTTTTTGACCTTGGTTCTATGGGAAAATATTGAGAAAAGATATATGAAATGCTATGACTTTTGAAGTAGCAATCGAAAAATTGCAATCCATTTCTTTTTTAACCTTTGAAGATAGTTCCGTTACCCGAAACATTTGGAAAAAAGGGGTACTCGGTCATTTTGTCTCCAAAATCCCACATTTTAAAAAAAAAATCAGGAATCGAACGGAACCTTTACGATCTTTTGTCATGCACATTAAATTTAATCATTTATTCTACAATCACTTTTTATAAAATGTGCCATGATGATTGTAGAAAATTTTCAGAAACAGAATAAAAGCAAATATATTTCTTAAATGCTCTAATACCCCAACTTCCTTTATTTTTCAAGAAATGATGCTTTTCCATATGATCTCTAAGTGTATTCTACACTTTAAATAGTTAACTAAATAATAACCTATTGTTATATGAAGCTGATATGTGCAACTTAATGATAAAAATGTGGAATCGAGACTAAATGTCGAAAAAGCCATTTTTTTCTGAGATTCACCGGTAAGGAATCCATTTTAATCTGATTCCTTAGAATTTTACATGTTCAATGAGGTACATTTTGTGAAAATTGATTGAAGAAAAGTGAAGATATATGCACGAGAAAATGGCGAAAATTGATATTGAATATCAAAAGGCTCTAGAACCTCAACTTTCCGTTTTCGGACAAAGATTTTTCACATTCATCGCAGTAACCTTGGAAAAGGAAGTGAGGTTTTTTTAAAAAAAAAATCGTGCTGCGTAATTAAAAATTTCATATATTTTCAGTGGGAATAGTTGCGGAGTCCGTGTCAAGTTTGTGTGAAGAGTTATCTTTCCACGATTGGATTGCTGAACTGCAGGATTCGAAACAAACTCAGTCATTCAAGAGAGAAGAGTATCGAAGAAAGGCGAATCAACGGTACGGTTCTCCAACAGGATCGAATATCGAAGTGGTGAACGAAGCTCACAGTAAAGGAAGAAAGTGAAGGAAGCTCACAGTAAAGTAAGAAAGGAAGCTCACAGTAAAAGAAGAAATCTTCTGAAAAAAGTTGAAGAATTTTGGGATCCATATCCTTAGCAGAATAGGACAAGCTGCTCACGTTTGCTGTAGAGAACCAACTCAGAACAAAAACAAGGATATATCTGATAAGTATTTTATTTATTTTTGTTTGATTTAAACCCTTTTCTATTTTACCTTTTTTATTTTTCTATATTATTTTATTATTATGTTATTTTCTCTCGTAGTATTCCCCATTTTGGCAGCTAAATTTCGACTTTAGAATGGATGTTGATTCAAACAAAATTGGTTTGAACGACACTCCAAATAATTTAGACACTCCTGCTGAGAAAATAGAAAACCGTATAAGGATATGTCCTTTATCTTCAAACGGACCTTATACTGCCTATTTTACAAAAAAGGCAAACAAATAAATGTTTTACACATTTCTTCTGAGATTTATAAAAAAATTAAATCTGTTGAAGGAATTAAAAAAATTATTTAAATAAATTAAAAATTTCATTTTCTGATTGTATTGAAGTGAATTCGTTAGGATCATCTAAACTCTTTTCTGATATTTATAGAGTTTATATTCGTTCTGATCTTGATGAAATTGATGGAGTTATATTTGATGAATCTATTAATTCTCATGATTCATTCAATCATGGATCAGGAGTATTTAAAAATAAAAGCATTTCGTCTGTTCAGGTTTTACACAGTGAACGCCTGTACAGAAAAGGCAATGAAAATTATAACTCTAAATTCATTACTTCTAATGCTATCCGGGCAACATTTTCTGGATCTGCTCTTCCAGATTTTTTATATGTAAATAATGTAATATTTCGGGTTCGTATTTTCACACCTAAAGTAATGCACTGTGATCGTTGCCAACTTTTCGGTCACACTGAGAAATTTTGTTCAAATAAATTAAAATGTGGAAAATGTGGTGATCACCATATTACTTCTTCTTGTGATTCATCCGATGAAAAATGCATTTTATGCAAAGATATTGATACTCAGTTGAATGAATGTCCTGCATATATTAATTGTAAATCTAAATTATACCAAAGAACATTAGCTAAAAGCAAAATTTCATACGCTGCATTACTTAAAATTTCATCTATTTTTCTAAATGAAAATTCTTTCGATTTACTTTCTAATAATGATGATAATTATACTTCTGATCCTCAACCCCACTGTAGCTATCGTCCTCCAATTAAACGTAGAAGAAGTACCGTTCGACGTGAACCAAAGAAAAAGCAAGCAATTTGTACAGTTTTAGTCACTTCAAATGGCCAACTGCAACTAACGGGAGGCAATCTTGACCTGCTTGTTATCACGGGCAACGTTTACTGCCAGCTCTGATACTTCGGCGACTAGATATTCCATCACTGCTGCCTGGTAGACGAGTGCTCAGGCACCGACTCGCACGGTGTAGTGACCCTATCTCAGCAAACGATGGATTCGGCCGATAGGACGTGCTGATGTAGCCAGCACGAGTGTAACACACGAATAAAACGCTCTCTGAGAGTGTTAAAGGGTGAATCACTATTTGATGGGGATTTAAATGGTCACCTGAGTATATTAACACTCGGAATACCAAGGTGGTAAAAAAATGGGAACGCTTACATTGACCGGACATATCTCAGCCGTTACATAATCGATTTTAAATCTGTCTTCACCAATAGAAAGGTATGTCTTTTGTGAATACGTCGAATAAAAAAAATAGAAGCATTGAGTTGTCTACCGTAAGTTAGAGTAAAAAGAGTATAACAAAGTCAATGAGAAAAAATGGGAACGCTTCTTTGACTTGCCATATCTTAGCTGTTTGCTCACCAATTTTAATTCTTTCTTCTCCATTGGATAGGTAAATCTTTTATAAAATCAGTGAATAAAGAATGATGGAAAACAAATTTGTATAACTGAAGAAATTGTAAAAAAAAGTAATTGAGAGTCAGTACAGACGAAATGAGTGTTTCTGTTCAAACAATCGTTTCTCGACCGTTTGTCAACCAATTTCAATTTTCCTTACACCAATGCAATCCTTAGAGCTTCTAGACTTGTAATATATGCAATAAATAGTAGATTTTCAAAAAATACTATACTTTTTCGAGTTTTTAGGAGATAGGATTTTTACAATGTACGTGGCATACGGTTGATTGAAATTCTTTGCGACTTTTTAGTTTTACGGTTTGAAAATTACCTGTTTACTCAATAGCCCTACATATTATACATGGATATTATTATGTCAAAATGTTTGCACAAACGTGGAGAAACACAATATTGTATGTAAGTTACTAAATAATAGAGTGTGTTAGGACGATTCAGTAAATACGAAGAAGTTCAGAATTTTAAAATATTCGTCATATAACTCTAAATTTGAAGCGATGACCTATACATTTTAATACACCAATCGATTGTAATTGATGGCGACTACAATTTCTGAAAAAACACCTTTTTATATTTTCTCAAAAAATAGCCAAAAGTACGTAGAAGTACAGAAATTTCATTTAGTTGGCAAATAACGTCGAATTCAAAGCCTATACCTTTTTATATACCAATCGATTATAATTGCTTTTGGTTACAGTTTCTGGAAGAACAATTTTTATATATTCTCAAAAATAGACAAAAGTACGTAGAACTATAGTAATTTCATTTAGTTGACAAATAACTTCAAGTATTCAAAGCTATTACCTATGCAATTTATACACCAATCGATTGTAATTGATTTTGGCTACAATTTCTGAAAGAACAAATTTTTATATTTTCTCAAAATAGCCAAAAATACGTACAAGTACAGAAATTTCATTTAGTGGGTAAATAACGTCGAATTCTATGGGATGATTTATACTTTTTATACACCAACCGATTGTAATTGATGGCGGCTACAATTATTTAAAGAACACATATTTAAATAGACAAAATACGTAGAAGTACGGAAATTTGATGTAGTTGGTAAATAAGGTCAAATTCAAAGTGATGACCTACACTTTTATATATACCAATCGATTGTAATTCATTTCGGCTACAATTGTTGCAAGATAAACTTTTCATATTTTCCCAAAAAACGACAAAAATACATAGAAGTACAGAAATTTAGTCTGTTTGGCACATAACTGCAAATTCAAAGGGATGACCTACACTTTTTTATACACCAACTTATTGTAATTGATAGCGGCTACAATTTCTGAAAAACACATTTTTATATTTTCTCAAAAAATAGCCAAAAGTACGTAGAAGTACGGAAATTTCATTTAGTTGGCAAATAACGTCAAATTCAAAGTGATGAACTATACCTTTTTATATACCAATCGATTATAATTGATTTTGGTTACAATTTTTGGAAGAACGATTTTTATATTTTCCCAAAAAATAGACAAAAGTGCGTACAACTACAGTAATTTCATTTAGTTGACAAATAACTTCAAGTATTTAAAGCTATCACCTATGCAATTTATACACCAATCGGTTGCAATTGATTTTTGGCTACAATTTCTGAAAGAAAAAAAAATTATATTTTCTCAAAAAATAGCCAAAAATACGTATAAGCACAGAAATTTCATTTAGTGGGTAAATAACGTCGAATTCTAAGGGATGATTTATACTGTTTTATACACCAATCAATTGTAATTGATGGCGGCTACAATTTGTGAGAAAACAATTTTTATATTTTATCCAAAAATTGACAAAATACAAAGAAGTACAGCAATTTCAAATAGTTGGCCTATAACTTTGAATTCATGTAACATAATTTGGGAAATACTGTCTTAACCACTTTTCTCATCAGACCTTACTCCCTCCGATTTTTGATCACTGTAGTCATTTCTAAGAGGAAAAAATTCATCGGGATAATACCCTCCATATGGTCGCCAATGGATCTTCGGTCTTCAAGAATGAGAAGTATCATATCAACTGGATTGAAAAATAATGCGTTTCATCCAAGACGAAGAGAAACAAAGATGGGAGCATTTGTCACTTTTAAGTGTATTAGTTTTTTAGTTCTTAAATTAAACATGGTGTCCGGGACCCTGGAAGTAAACATAACCATCCGGACGAGTATGTTTAAAAAATTTGTGACATCAGGATCGGTAACAAAGCCAATTATGTCATTTGTTTATGTTTTTCTTCTTCATGTTCTCCGATAAAGCAGTTTTATCGAAGGAAAATGATAACCGTACTCATACATAGAAAAATGTGGCCACCTGGCAGTCTTGCGTTTCATAGATGTTAAATTATTCGGTTGTATTTGTGGCATCGCCATTTTTGTGATTCTGGGTTAAATTTTCAATAGAACCTCATGGCGGGATTTTTTTTTTGTTTATAGAGGTTTTAACTTTAGAATCATTCGCCTCTGTTATCGGGTTAGAAGATTCTATTTTAAAAAGATCTCACAGCCTATGTACGGGGTGCATAATCGATCCCAGTTGAGCTACGTACAAGGCATTCGATCCCCATGATGAGATTCTTATTGCCTACTGTTCGACAATCGTCTTAGGGCGCCAGCAGGTGCTCGTTCAGTGAGCCATTTGCGCGACTTCCCGAGGGTTAACTATCAACAGCTGAGATAACAGTATGTCCAGATTTTCCCCTCGAATAAAATGAAATTTCTGTACTTCTACGTATTTTTGGCTATTTTTGAGAAAATATAAAAAATTGTTCTTTTAGAAATTGTAGCCAAAATCAATTACAATCGATTGGTGTATAAATTGCATAGGTGATAGCTTTGAATACTTGAAGTTATTTGTCAACTAAATGAAATTACTGTAGTTGTACATACTTTTGTCTATTTTTTGAGAAAATATAAAAGTTGTTCTTCCAGAAATTGTAACCAAAAGCAATTATAATCGATTGGTATATAAAAAGGTTTGGGCCATCGCTTTGAATTCAACGTTGTTTGCCAACTAAATGAAATTTCTGTACTTCTACGTACTTTTGGGTATTTTTTGAGAAAATATAAAAATGTGTTTTTTTCAGAAATTGTAGCCGCCATCAATTACAATCGATTGGTGTATTAAAATGTATAGGTTATCGCTTCAAATTTAAAGTTATATGACGAATATTTTAAAATTCTGAACTTCTTCGTATTTACTGAACACATTCTATTATTTAGTAACTTACACACAATATTGTGTTTCTCCACGTTTGTGCAAACATTTTGACATAATAATATCCATGTAAAATATGTAGGACTATTGAGCAAACAGGTAATTTTCAAACCGTAAAACTAACAAGTCGCAAAGAATTTCAATCAACCGTATGCCACGTACATTGTAAAAATCCTATCTCCTAAAAACTCGAAAAAGTATAGTAATTTTTAAAAATCTACTATTTATTGCATATATTACAAGTCTAGAAACTCTAAGGATTGCATTGGTGTAAGGAAAATTGAAATTGGTTGACAAACGGTCGAGAAACGATTGTTTGAACAGAAAAACTCATTTCGTCTATACTGACTCTCAATTACTGTTTTTACAATTACTTCAGATATACAAATTTGTTTTCCATCATTCTTTGTTCACTGTTTTTATAAAAGATTTACCTATCCAATGGTGAAGAAAGAATTAAAATTGGTGAGCAAACAGCTAAAATATGGCAAGTCAAAGAAGCGTTCCCATTTTTTTTCTCACTGGCTTTGTTATACTCTTTTTACTCTAACTTACGGTAGACAACCCTATTCTTTTATTTTTTTAATTCGACATATTCACAAAAGACATACCTTTCTATTGGTGAAGACAGATTTAAAATCAATTATGTAACGGCTGAGATATGACCGGTCAAAGTAAGCGTTCCCATTTTTTTAGACCCCCTTGGTAGTCCGCGTAACTTTTTATCCCCTTGGTATTCCGAGTGTTAAAGGAACTCAAACTAAAGTCTTTACTACAGTTCAAGATAAAATGGAGGCTAAACCGAACTTCAATGTCTCATATGAGGTCCACACAGTGGATCGTCAAATATGGGATGTAGGGAGTCCCATACTACCACAAGGTACAATATCATTCTATACGGATGGTTCTAAAATGGGTGAGCTAAGTGGCTCGGGATTCTACGGACCAAGAATTAAAGAAGCAATATCAATGGGAAATGCAATGTAACCTGCTCAGAAATGTGTAGGAAACGAAACTGCAGACATGCAAAAATCGCAATCTTCTCGGACAGCCAAACAGAACTGTTGCATTAAGGTCGTCGAAATGTGAGCCCAAGCTGGTTTGGGAGTGCATCACATCTTTACAACAACTGGCAACTTGGAATAAAGTAATGATATTCTGGATACCAGACCACCAAGGAATCGGTGGTAACGAAGTGGCCGACGAATTAACCAGGCGTGGTTTATCAAACATGTTTGTTCGACCAGAACCATTTCTAGGCATATCTACCTCTGCCATCAAACTAAAACCATTGACTTGGGCAGGAGACCAACTTCTAAATGACCCGCGTAACGTAGTAAGCGCTCGACAAGCTAAAAAAAATCATGCATCCAGATATAACAAGAACCAAAAAATCTAAAACGTATAGACTTAAGTATAATCACAGATTTATTTACAGGACATTATCCTGCCAAGTATCATCTGAAAAAATAGAAAAGTCAAGATGACATTTGTCGATTCTACGACTACGAGCCCGAGAGCTCAGAACATATTCTCTGCCATTGTGCAGTACCTTTTCTTCGAAGGAAGCGATACTTCGGAAGGCATCTAATGACGCCTCGCGAGTTATGGAATACCTCCCAAGTAACAATTAAAGTTTTATGGTAGGTTTATAGCCACTCATAAAACTTTGATGGCACTTGTTGCGAACTATACAACTTCAATTGTTACTTGGGCTGTTCCAAACGGATCCTTAGTTACATTAATAATGTACTACCCGGTTGGGACGACACATGTGCACAAAACAAACAACTCGCTTCCAACTACCTTAGATACGGACAATTTGTAACTTGTAGAGAAAACAGGGGCAGCCACAAAAGATAACCTGAATAGTGGTCGCAGTGGCAGAGTTTCCGCTAACAAAAAAAGAACACACGAATGATGTCGCACTCGCATACGACCCCTGGTTTTGTACTTGGTTCAGTTTACCATCGAATGAAATCAGTTTACTTCCATCGTCAAACAGGAGGAGCTTCGAACAAAAACTGATCAAGATTTAAAACTGCATGTAATTAGCGGGAACAGATCAAGAATGAGCTGCAGTCAGATAATTTAAAATCGTTTTTTCCAAGTGTGTGTGCTATTTTTGACCCGTCGAAAATCAAAATAACAGTTGGTGAAGGAAAAGATGTTCAAATATAGTTCTTGGTTTGGTTGATGGTTTGATAGCGCTAATAAGGGCTAATATGTTTGCCAAAGAAAATATTGCCCAGATGGAAGATTTTCATTCGGATTGATCCTGGTTACTAGCACAAACTAATCCACGGATATGCATCTTAACAAGCATCTTCTCTCCCGATGTTGATATAGAGTCTTCGGACATCTAACAAGACTCGCTGAAACCCCCTGAAATCACAATTATTTCTGTTCAAAATCAACGGCTCGGTGTATGAAATTAGCGGGAACTACTCAGAAGTGAGCTTCGATCAGATTATTGAAACTCGATTGTTTTCGTGTTTGTATGCTACTTTCCACACATCGGAAATGATGGCCTCAGCAAGTGGCACGTAACGAAGCAAACTGTTTCATCCACCTACCGTGTACGGTTCACAAATGTTTCCTTCTCGGTATTTAGAAACAAATGTTTAGCTGACTTATATTTAGAACTTTTCACCATTTAAGTGTTCGGCTGATGCACCATAGTGACGGCTCTGACTGACATGAGCAAAAATTTTTCATAATTTTCAAGCAGGATAATAATACTAATTTCTTTGTAATCATTAAGCCTTATTAAATTGTTATATGATGAAAGCGTAAAAAAATGAAAACTTTATTTGATAGTTGACATTTGTTAAAACAAACGTTCTTAAGGGTCTTCCTAGTTATCTATTTTGTGTACAAGTTAAAAAAACGAGTTTTATTGCTTGAATCGACGTAATTATACACTACAAAATATTTAGAAGCCAATTCAAAGAATTTTCGAAGAAAGCAATAGAGCGTCAAACAGGAATGCGAGCGCATGGACAAACACATTCGTCCTCTTCTACGCTCGCTTCTTTGCTGGTGGTGCCGGTTGTTGGCTTGGAGACACTAGGCCCGATTGTTGTTGAGTGAATATTTGTTCCTGACAGATCCGTAGATATTGGTTTTGTAGCCTTTTTTTTAGTTTGGGATAATATAATGGTGTGATGCTTACGGTTATAGTAGGCGGACTTTTCTTACTGCTTTTGTACAATGTTTTCCGCGGTGCAGTGTCTCTTTTCAGAGTTCACGCATAGGAATTTATCACGGGTGCATAACCAGTGTTGTCTGATGAAAAGTCCCATTTTCGATTGATCCACATAAAATGGTTACGTATGAAGGAGTTGGTTTGTACGGAAACATTCTTACCACAAGAACAACGTTAGGGGGAACCCGTTAGATACGAAGTTTCAGCTATTATGGAGGCCTTGACATAAATTTGTTAATCACGGTGTCAGGGGTGTGTGAAGATAATTGATGTAAGCGCATCTCTCTGGAGCCGTTGCCTTTATATAAGGGGATGATACTGTTAAAGTGGCAGGGTTGGTTGGTGTGCTGCACATTGTTCCGCGAAACAAACGATTGTGCTTCTTAATGTTTGATGTGGTGCATTTCCAGGGCGTAAACTTCTCCCGGATTGAGCACAATCTGCACGTTTAGTAATTGTTTCACTTTCCGAGTAGCTGGTCTTATAGGACATTTCCAAAAATCAATAGCAACACAATTCGTCTGCAGTCGTTTTACCCGTGTATCTATAGCGGAACGATTTTTAGCTACTGGGCGAGATGAGAAGGTAGACTGACCTTAATTAACCGGTGATTAATATGAATAATTTTTGTATTTTTGTATTGTGCTACAAAGAAATTTTCCCCTAAAAATGTATTGTTTTGAGATAGAATGACCTCGCCAAAGATACGTGTGATGTCTATAAGAAACCAATTAGAATGTGCGAAAAAAAGAAATCAAATCAGTTCAGCTCAGCCAACAGCAGCAGTACTCGGTTGCCCGCTGTTCTCACAGTTGTTTAATTTGCGTCTGATTACTGCGTTCTATGTCTGTCTATTGTCGGGTCCTACATATTCTCACAGCATATCAAACCCGGCTACTTAGTTAGGCAGTTCACATTGTTTATCAATAAAACCTGTTTAAAATCTACGATTAGAAACGGTTTTCTTGGATTGAATATGAGATAAACTTATGTAAATTGAAAATCTTCTTGATTCTATATTGTTGAATGGGAATTACGAGCTGTGCCTACTACCTTCTCATCTTGTTTACAAAAAAATCTAAAAACTGCTCCACCACTATCAGCAATTATATCAACACTTTAACAAAAGCACTGTTTTGAGCGAGTTAGTGGAATGTTATATTAATTGTTAATAAGTGTTTAATAATTATATCAATCCGTGTGTCGCTTTGTCTGCATAGTAGAAGCAAATATCGTGCTCCAATCCACTATGTCGAAAAAAATGAGTTTCGATTCTAAGCAGAAAGTGACCAGAAAGTTATTGTAGTCAAATTGTATTCCTGTTTACTCTCGAGATGTACCTTAAGATCTATTGATAAAAGCACAAATGGAGCTAAAGATGGCCAATCTTTACACCCTACAATTTCACCATGTTAGACATAGCGTGCTGATTATGTTACAGACCATCAATCAAGCAGATGCGTTTGTTTCGCGAAACGGAATATATCGTTGGATGTGGCAACATGAAGTCAGGATCTTGGTATATGTAGGCAATGCAAGAACGAGATTCGAAAACACGGAATAAGAACCTGTCGAAATTCACCTGTTTGACACGCTATCTGTGGATATGACAATATGAGTCAACTGGAGATTAATAAAAATCTCGGATTCACGAGTTTCCCATGACTGAAGAGGTACTAACTTATGCTGAACTAAAAGCTCAGGTTTAAAAGGGCCTGGCAGTAATACAAATACGAATGAGTTTTCAATGAATTTTCAATGAATTTTCAATGTATTTTCACTGATTACACAATAGAAATTCTGTTTGATTTCATAGGGCTATTTTCTGACCCAACACAACATATAAATTCTGCATTCTTGAAGAACCGCGTGTACAGTAGTGTGCCCATATTGCTTCCTTGCGTGACTCCTGATTTGTTGCTAAACTGATAAGGAACACGAAGATCTAGGTACCATTTTTTAAACAATTAAAGTGCCAGTCAGTCAGTCAGTGGACGTCTACTCGGCCGAAGTCTCTCAATCTCAGTTGAAATGCCGATAGGTTTTACACAAGGAAGTCACATAGGACAGTTGATTTCTGGTTAATTCGTTAAAAATCTATGCCATATGGTGAAAAAATTGAACACTGAGCTATGCGAAGAATCCGTCTTCGAGGAGGCTACAAACGTCACCGAGCAAATAAACAACCTTACAGTAGTTCCAAACAAAAGAAACTGGTCAGAACCTGGGCCCGTTAGTGGTACGGCCAGGTGCTGACTAAATTTGATGGATGTGTCTTGATCGATGATGAAATTTATGCAAAAACCAATTTCAAATAAATCCAGGGGCTCAAATTTTACAAGATGGCTTCTTACAGATTAAAAGTTGTTTTCGAAACAAATCGTTTGGCAAGGGAAATGCTGTTGTAGCAAGAAAATCAACATCAGCAGTCCCATGATGGCTCAATTATGTTATGGCCAAATCTAGTTAGCTGTCATAACAGGAAGGACTTGCTTCAATAATCGATAATGGGGTCCAGTTGTGTGTGTGTTTTTTTTTACTTTGTGGTAAAGCTCTTACGCCGATCCAGCACAGTTCAATAGTTAGACCATACTACCAATTTGGTCCATTGTGTGTCATAGTTAGGGACTGTGAACAGAAAAAAAAATCTTAACCAACGGAGTCAGACATTTGCTTGATCCGCCGGATTCCATTTGAAATTACTACTTCAGCAGGAAGCAGTGCTCATGCCCTTCATTGGATTTCAGGTCTAGATAGTCGTGCTAGTTCGCTGGTCTCATAACCGCCATATCAGTCCTACACGGCATGATATTCTTCATGCGCTCCACTCTACGTTGACCAGTTGGGTGCCGTGGTCGAACCATCGATTCCGGTTATAGGGTGGTTTCTGGTTAAATAGTATCCCGACAACCTTATAATGGTGGTTTGTCGAAGCTACATGGCATAGTCCCCGACGGTGGAGCTAGCCTACCTCGGCGCAGAGTTACCCGACGAAAGAATATCTCCCAAAACCGTTGACGGACACGTTATTCTTGCTTCGGGGCAGTCCGGCACAATGTCGAGGTTTGTGCTGCGAGTCCGGGTGAAGGATTGCGTTCGGTTCACTGGTGCCCCAACGATTTGAGCCGGTGATTCGCTACGGAATACTCGGAGTAGTCCCCGACGGTGAATCTTTCCTGCTCCGATGAAGAGTTCTCCTGCAGTGGGAGATCTTCTGAAACCGATACTACCCGGGCAGATGCCGAGTACGGTCCTGCGATTCTGGGTGGAAAGTTGACTTCCAGTTCACTAACGCCCCGACGACCTTTTGCCGGTGCTACTTCACGATCTACTCGAGCCAATCCCTGGCGCTGGGACTAGTCTACTCCGACGGAGAAATTTAATCTCGATTCTGGTCGGTTGAGTGCCGAGGTCAATCCTGCGACTCCGGGAGGAGGATGACTTCGAGTTCTCATGTGCCCCGACGATCTATCGTCGACGATACGTGCGCTCAGGCTAGTCCCTGGCGGTGGATCTAGCCTACCTCGGTCGCACCTGCTGGTCTCCTTTATCTCTCTTCACCAGACTGATTTTTCGAGTGCCAAGGTCGGTCCAGCGATTCCGGTGTAACATTCGGTTCATCGGCGTCTTGACGACCCCAAGCCGTGTACTGCTACGTTGCTGGTCGTTGTTCCTCTCCCCATCTTTGTTCCAATGCTGACTTGATCTGAACAACTGATCTGTTCATCGCGTCCCATTTTTCTTCTTTTTTGCTCACATTTTTTGGACAATATTGTTCATGTTAACGCCCTCACCGACAATGGTTCTCATTTCGTGGCCAAACCTGATCAGATTTTTCAGATATTTCTTGAAACAGCCATGTCCAGAGAAGAACTGTGCCATTTGGAAGTTCACTTCACCGTTTGAAAAATGAGCGCGTAGCAAGTTTTTATGTGTCGAAGGTCCCGAAAAATTGTTTTTTTGCTATAAATCAAGATTTTGAGGATATACCAAACTGATGAAATTTGTGTTGCGTTTGACTGGACCTACAACCTTCACTAGATCATTTGAAAAGTTTATTAATTTTTTTTATTATTTTGTAGCACCGTGCAATAAAAGTAACATCTTTTGTCGTTCGCTTCGCGCTGGTTCAGACAGAAGCAGAAAGCACACTGCGCATCGAGACCGTTGCCTTTGGTGGATCAAAGTAGCTATTTTCTTTACCTTTTGTTCGTTAATTCTTTTTAAACCAAACGAGATACAAATTTCCTAAGATTGGCTGAAATACATGTTTTAGTTCTTTTGAAAATTTTCGGCCTTTAGTCCGCTAGCACCCCACCGGTCTTCTGTGGTTCTTTTATGATTCATCTGTAATTCTGTTGTGATTCTTATGTTACTTTTTTGTATTTTTTAAATGGTTAAAAAATATGTTTACCCACGCTTCAAAATATCTCCATCATTTGAATTACGTCTCAAATATTTTTAAAGATTCAAATAATTATTTGGAAAGCGTTTGAAATAACACAAAAAACGTATAGTAAGCCGAAGTATTTCTCAAAATAGTGCAATTATCTAATGTGAAAGGTGTGAAACAAACCCAACGCTTTAGTAATGAAACAGACTTTCATGTTGAGAAAATAATTATATTGTTAAAATTATTGCTTGATTTTCATTGAACTCAATGGATACGTAATCAACATAGTAAATAAAGAATTTTCAAGTGTATTCGTAACATTGAATAAGAAATATTTATTTTAAATTTTCCAAAAAAAAATCTGTCGTTGCACACTTTAAATTAAATCAGATCTGGTCAGATTAAAATCTGTTTTGTGTTGCTTTGTTTTCAAAACAAACCCAACCACGCCCCATTTAACATTGATATAATTAAATCAAACACCATCAATCCGGCCCCAAACGACATCCCATGGTCTAGGAGACGGCCACGAGGACATCTTCCGGCCGCAAATAGCAAACCCGCAGCTCGGTTAAATAATTAGATCTAATTTAGCTTGACTAAGGCGCTGAAAAGGGAGGAAATAATTATAACGCAATTGCGTTGGTCTTTTGTTACCCGATTCCTGCACACAATGCTTCCTCTAATGTTTCCGTCGGTGAAGCGCGGGGTAAAAAGCTAGGGTTTACCAAACCACGGAAGACGAATGGACCCTGCAAGGATGTGGAGTGTTTCCGAATATGATAAGGCTGAAATGCCGTTCCTTGCCCAGGTGAAGTTGGTAGATTCAAGGGTGGCGATCCTATCAGGAAAAGAACTATTCCAGATTTCCTGCCTTTCATTGAGCCAAACCTCACACAATCGCGCTCTTTAGTGGATGAAAATAAGAATCATTTCCCTTTTCATACATTCTATAGAAACCCGATAAGAGAGATATAACATAATTTTAACGAAATTCCATCAAAATGGCAAGTCGTGCTATAGAACTCGTTAGTACTTGAAATAACAAAATCATATAATAAGTATTTCAATTTAATAAGATCTTTTATAAATTTCTAAACGAAAAATTATATGTTCCAGCAACCCTATTCGTTCGAATCTCGGTCAGCAATAATATAGAGTTCCGTTGGGTTCGTGCGACGTTTCCTTCGAAGGCAGGGGATTTGCCTTTCCCATGGTTGGCTGCCGGACTGCCGACTTGTGGCATACATACGATCCGACCCGACGCGGAAGCGATTTTTCACACTACATAAACTTGCATAAATAATGTCCAGAAGGCTTCTCCAGTGCGTTGATTTGTTCTCATTTATTTTATTCACTTCAAAATGGCACACTCTTCGCTTGCGCGTGCAGGGAGTTTTGTAGCTGTAAAAAAGAGCGCTCAATTAGCGAAATGAGGCCAGCCAAGACTGGCATCCCGAAATGGCGGCGTGGCGAACGACAACGAGAGTATGGCTTTTTTGCCGGAAGCTTCGCCACAAATTGAACCATTTAAGAACCAAGCACCGTTTAATGTAACCTAATTAGGCTGATTGACTGAATCGATTTCCTGCAGTGTTTCCGGGTGGACTGCGGGAAAAAGTCAAATTAAAAGTTTTGTCTCCTTTGAAGATGTAGGCCGTCCGTTCGAAGGGACCGTTTCCGTTTGGATCGTCTAGGAACGTTAAATCAGGGTCGTTTTGAGATTGCGGAATAATTGAACGAAGAAATCTTTTGACAGTATTGACACATTTAGCGGTGGCGTTTACTGGTGTCTACCTCAAGGGGCGGCAGTATCGCTTGTAAATTGTTGAAATTTAATTCTCATACAAAGCTGAACATTTGTCGGCTAGGACACATTTCCGCTCAAAATTGAAACCAGAAACACAATACCAGTAATTTTGAATTTGTGAATTTTTATCTTATATTCGAATGCAGGGACCATAGGCCTGAAACATTTGTCTGCAAAATATTTATATGCGAATCCTGGAATAAAGAGGATGTGTCCCCTTTTTTAAATTCGCAAAAATAGCTGTTTGTTTAAACAAAGTACAATATTAATTGACAGAATGAAATCAAAATGCAAAAAGAGGGGTCGTGTTTCTTGAATTTGTCTCATCAGTAGGCACCAAATCAATAAAATCGTACATTTTATGTGAACGTCTAACTAACTGGCTCAGCGAAGATGTGTTTGTTGATTACTGATACTAGATAGAGCATTTGCACAGCTAAGTCTTCTTTTTAAATTTCGTTGCATTAATTTTCCTTTCCCAGCGATAGAACTTTCTTTGGTGGGTTCTGAAGCCCGCATGATAGTGTTGACTAATGGGAAGGTCTCCTTTTGAATAAAAACCATATCTATTTATAGATAAGCCATTTAGCATCATTTATATATCGCGTGATCTAACTTAACGACACTCGGGCGTATACAAAGAAGTATTTTGTCTACGTATCCACCAGGAAAGTAAAGATTGATGGTGCAGTCTCCGCGAGGGGCCTGCATTACCAAATTTGAGGTTGGCTCCTTCCAGAACCCTTCGCTTCAGTCAGTGAAAATTCTGGTATGAAAGCAATTGCGTTCAGCAACACTCGAGGAGTATACGAAAACAACTTATTTTCCATCAGCCTCATTTCGAGCCTTTCACTGGATGTGTTCTTTCAAACATTGTTTTTTTAAGGGAGTTGGTCAACCTGTTCGCTTTTTTGTGTCGCGGGGCTTGAAGGTTTAGCTTCTGTGGAGAAACTTCGTATGAACTGTCGACATATCCCGCATTTAAATTATATGGTGAAATACTGAAAAATTCTTTTGAGGAACGCTCAAAGAAGAAATGCTAAACAAGGCTACGCCTCCGGCCATGATTAATTTCTACGGTCTCTTGTTCTACTTAATGCGTTAAATTTCAAGATTCAGACCTACTAAGTTTGTTTCTTCCGAAGATATAGTTATAATTACCTGATCTACAACTTTGTCGTAGACACCGTCTTTCTATCTAGTTTCACTAACAAGTTGATAACTGTGTCGCCCAGTGACTGAATTTCGAACATATACGATGCTAGATGCTATGCAAAACATTTGCCAAACGCACAATAAATCTAAAACGAAAGTTAAGGAAAGGACCTACGAATTGTATAGTTAAGGAAAGGACCTACGCCAGGTACCTCCTCACTCAAATTACGAAAATGCTCGTGAATTGAAAACTTGCAACAATTGAAATTTTCCTGTAAGATACGTGGGTTACTCTCTTTTGGACGTTGGCCATTAAAAAATACCCACTCCACTCTATTACTTATATTCTATGGAATCAGTTCCGTTGCCCCTACTGTGGTACTCATTACGAAAGAGCAAATTCGCGATTGATTTCCACACACATCCGTATTAGACCTACAATAGGTGAGGTAGAACAGATAATAAAAGTCAATATGGAACTTGCGAAAGTGTTGCACATTCAACTTCACCATACTCGTAATGTTGCACTGATAACGTTCAATAGCAATAGCAGAAAGCTTCATAGTGAAGAACTTCATGCATCTCGACGTCGATTAGGACAACGTTAAAACCAAGATCGCAGTATACAGTGTGTCCCACATTTATACGTTCACCCCGTTTTTTCAGGGTGACTTTTTTCTTCTTTCGAGTAAAGTGCACCAAATTTTCAGTGCTTATTTTAAAACTTAATCAACGATGTTTCTCAAAATTTGGAAGCTTTGATACATGTCGTTCGTTTGTTATGGCAGTTTAAGTAAAAAAAGTGGTATCCCACATTTATACGTTCACCCTACTATTTTTTGGATAACTTTTTTTCCATTCACAAGAACTGCTCCAGATTTTCAGCGTTTATTTTAAAACTTAATCAACGATTTTGCTCGAAGTTTGGAAACCTTGGTGCATCTTGTTCGTTTGTTATGGCAATTTAAGTGAAAAATGTGTCCCTTATGTATCCGTTCACCCTATTTTCTCAGAATAACGTTTTTTATTGAAACTTATTACACGAAATTTTCAAAGTTTATTTTAAAGCCTAATTTACGATGTTTCTCAAAATTTCGAAGCTTTGGTGCATTTCGTTCGTTTATTATAGCAGTTTAAATGAAAAAAGTTGTTCCTGCATTTATACGTTCACTAAGAAAAAATATAGTTGCCTCCAAAAAATGCTTTATTTAAGCAATTATCCAGTAATTAAAATAAACTTCGAAAATTTGGTGCAGTACGTTTCAATGAAAAAAAAAAGTTATTCTGAGAAAATAGGGTGAACGGATAAATAAGGGACACATTTTTCACTCAAATTGCCATAACAAACAAGATGCACCAGGGTTTCCAAACTTCAAGAAAAATCGTAATTAAGTTTTAAAATAAACGCTGAAAATCTGGAGCAATTTTTGTGAATAGAAAAAAAGTTTTCTAAAAAATAGTAGGGTGAACCTAATAATGTGGGACACCACTTTTTTCCCTTAAACTGCCATAACAAACGAACCAAACACACCAGAGCTTCCAAATTTCGAGAACCATCGTTGATAAAGTTTCAAAACAAACACTGAAAATTTGGTGCAGTTTGCTCGAAAGAAAAAAAAGTTATCCTGAAAAAACGGGGTGAACGTATAAATGTGGGACACACTGTATATGGATGACTATAAAAGTGAAGGACGCCTACATGATTTAGCACCACGCAGTAGCACGGAATACATTAAAGGATTCAAAATGCGGATAAGGGGAATCTGTTACGAAGGGCACTTGGAGAAACTTTTTCCCTGGCATTCTCAAAAGGGTTCGTGTGGCTGAACTAATGCATTCCTTCTTACATGACATTTGAAGGCAAATCATCTCAAGGTAAAATCTGTATTCAAAGAACACTATGGACCCTGAGCAGTTCTGCAATAAGGCGGCCCAGTGTGGTAATCTACGCGCCAAATCACCAGGAACAATTCACCAACCAGTAGCTTGGGCCATGCTGTATTGCACTGGCTATATTACAAAGCACCGGAAATTCATCACATCACGTCTTTTTGGATTCCAATATGTAGGGGACGGTGGGGAGTTGTGCACATAGTTTTGTTTTCGGGGGATAACTACACGGAAAAAAATTGTTCCCAAAATCGTGAATAAAGTGCCATGAATTCTGGAACAATCACGTTTTTACGTTACGAAGTCAGGACCATGAACAAAAATCATGTGTTTTATAATTGGGGATATTTCGGGAGAGATGCCGCGTCGGGTGAGATGCCGCACTTTCTATATCTCTTATATAGGGTTACTTTTATATGATAATAGGTTATTGTGAGTTTGTCTTTCGAAGAATTACAACACTGAAGATGTAAAATAATCCTTCTTATTAACTCACATAAATTTTATAAATGATTTTGTGCGTCTAGTTGCATCACGGAGTGCCGAAAACCATTTCACAGCATTTTCGAAACTAGTCGCAATTGATAAAAATGATTTTATCAAATATTGAATGGTTTGCTTTGATGCAGAATCGATTTTAAGAAATGTCCAACATCTCTCCCCAAATTACCCTATCTTCAATTTCCCTTCAGTAACGCCCGCATAACGCTTTTATTAGTGGAAACATTTGTTTTGTTTTGTGAACCTCAATCAGGGTTGTCGCCATGTCACTACCAAATCGATTTGCCGTACGTGAACTAGTTCATAACTTTATGAATATTATTCATAAAACCAAAGGTTAACTCATGATGTTGTTCATAGATTTAGGAACACTAGTTCACAAAGTCAAAACATTCTGGATATTTTCTCGTGAACTAGTTCACGAAACTCGGAATTTTATTTATGAATCCCTTCAATCCTCACGAACTAATTCAGGATTCGTAATATATTAGTCACGATCCAATATCCGTGCTCGTGAAATAGTTCACAAAATTATGAAATATTTTTCATGTATACGTGAACTGGTTCATGAATCCTAGTACAAAAGTCACGACTTACCATTCTTGCTCGTGAAATAATCCACAAAACCATCAAATATTGATCATGTATACGTGAACTAATTCATGATTCCTAATATATTAGCCACGATCTATCTAGGCTTGTGAAATAGTTCACAAAATCATGAAATATTGTTCATGTATTCGTGAATTGGTTCATGATCCCTAGTATACGTCTGACAATTCGTGCTCGTCAAAAAGTTCACAAAATTATGAAATATTATTCACAAAACCAAAGGTTAACTCGTGATGTTGTTCATAGATTTAGGAACATTAGTCCACAAAATCAAAACATTCTGGATATTTTCTCGTAAGCTAGTTCACGAAACTAGGAATTTTATTCATTAATCACTTCAATCCTTGTGAACTAATTCATGATTCCTAATATATTAGTCACGATCTTGTAGCCGTGCTCGTGGAATAGTTCACAAAATCATGCAATATTTTTCATGTATTTGTGAACTAATTCATGCTTCCTAGCATAATAGTCACGACGGATCATGCGTGCCCGTGAAATAAATCACAAAATTATAAAATATTTTTCATGTATACGTGAACTAGTACATGAATCCTAGTATAATAGTCAAGACTTACCATTCGTGCTCGTGAAATAGTTTACAAAATCATCAAATATTGCTCATGTATTCGTGAGCTGTTTCATGATACCTAACATAACAGTCACTACTTACCATTCGTGATCGTGAAATAGTTCACGAAATCATAAAATATTATTCATGTATTCGTGAATTGGTTCAAGATTTCTAGTATACGTTTGACAATTCGTGCTCGTCAAATAGTTCACAAAATTATGAAATATTATTCATGGATTCGTGAACTAGTTCATGATTCATAGTACATGATTTACGATATATTTGGTGTGCTTGTAATATTTAAAATATATTTCTTATCATTTTCAATTTCATGCAACATGTTTGTAATCTGTTGGTACAAAAGATGAGGAGGTTTTATGCCTGCTGGAGAACGAGATTGAAAGGATTTCAGCTCCAGCGGGCTTTTCCCTGCTCCCAAATAAAACAAATAAATAAATAAACATGATAACGAAATGAATGGTAATGAAATTTGGGGTAATACTCGTGGAATCATTTTCGTTCCATGCACTTTTTCATGAAATGTTCAGCTCCTAGCGGCCAGTAATAGGTACGAGCAGTAGATATAAGGAAACTATTGGGGCCTCGAACAACGTTATTCATTTGATAAGGTTCAGTGTGATGTCTTGTCACCTGTCGAATTGAAAAGTAAGCTCTATAATAAAATATCAGGATAACGTGAACAGAAATTACGAAAATCGTGACTAAGATCTTGGAATCATGAACATAAATCACACTATCCGTGACAAAAATGTCAAAAATCGTAACTAAGATCCTGAAATCAAGAACATAAATAAACATAAATCTTTACTCGTGACCAAAATTTCACGACAACGTAAATAGATATCACGAAAATTATGGTAAAGTTTCTGAAATCATGAACATAAATCACATCATTCGTGAAAAAAATTAAAAAAAAATCGTGACCAGGATCCTGAGATCATGAACAGGAATCACTCTACTCATGATTAAAATATTACGATAACGTGAATAATCCGATAGCAAACTCATGAATAAAAATGCACGGTAATGTGATGAGAAATCACAAAAATCGCGAATAAACTCCTGAAATGAACAAGAATAATAGCAAAAACTAAACATGTCTAGGGAACAACAACAGTAACCCAACCAAACATTCGAATGTAACGCCATGTATGTACTTGGGGTGAACTAGTTTTTTAGAAACATTAATAGTTTCATGAATACGAGGTTTATTATTCACAATTTCAGGAATTTGGTCACGAATTTCGTAAATCGTTCAGTTCACAAAATCATGATCTTTTGTTCATGAATTTATTAACGGATTTTTATCCGTGTACCATAAATATTGGTCGATTTTCAATGTCAGACTTGGTATTTGTTAATGATACCTTAATGCATCCACAGGTTGGAGCTTATTAATAATAATCATTGTCTTGTTTGAGATATGACAAAATGCGTGGAATCGGCATTTTTAAGTTTTGGTATACCACAAACACAATCGAGTAAAAAAAAAATTTGTTTGGCATATTTAGTCGCCAGTTACCTGAACATAAAGAAAATGAATTAATACAACATTTGCTAATGAGAAAATGACGTCATGCCGGTTGATACATTTAACAGTAGTTACTACATTTTTATCATCTATAGATTAGCCGGAATTGACGGTGTTAACAACTCCACACCGTCTCCTACGAATTTTTTTTTGCTGTAACCAGTTTTTAGTGGGGTCATCAATGATAAATTTAAGGGAGTGTTTGGTGTAAAGTGCTCAAACCGAAAGATATTCTGCTGTACGATTTTGAAGGCAAGGCAACAATGGATCTTTTGTGTAATGCTAAGATTTATTTATACATTCATTGTGCACGAAAAAAAATATTTGCAGTCATGCAGAGCCACACATACTAGCGTTGCAAGAGTAGACGTCCAACCATTTCCACGTCGAGTAGCGCCGCGGCGCATACGACAACTCTCGATAAAATTGTCTGACACAGGAAATGCAATAAGATTAGACTTGTACTTACTCTATGTATAAAAAAATAGAAAAAAGTTCGAGTTTTGGAAAATGACATCAAAAATATCAAAATCTAATATTTTACCTTAAACTTTGCTCACTTTTATTCAAAATAATAGGAAGAAAAAAAATTTATTCAGTTTTCTGTAGCTACACAGCTATTTTTCATTCTCATAAAAAAATCAAGTCAATTCGTTGATTAGATTTTGAGTTACCGTGTTCGCCAATTTGGAAAAAGCGGTTTCGAGAAAAACGATGTGGTGTCCCTCATCAAATTCCATCACGGAAAAAAACGCTGTAGAAAATAACCCATTGTATATTTACTCTTGAAAATTTGTGTAGACGTAGTTTAGAGTGTCTTGTTTAGTGTTTACAGTATATTTTCATCGCTGTCAGTTCTTCGAAAATTGTTGCCGATAGATTGAAATCTTCGTGTATTATAGCAAATACGCACGAGGAATGCATGGCTGTTTAAAACAAAAGAAGTTCAGCGTGGCCAGTGGCAGATCCAGGGGAAGGGTCCTGGGGGTTCGGACCCCTCCCGAAAATTTTCAACTTTTTGAGAAATTTTAAATTAGTTTGAATTTTATTATTAATTTCAAACTCAAAATCTTTCCAAATCAAATTTGACCATCAATACTGATTTTCATTAAATAAGGTATTACGTATTGTACAATGTCCATTTTGAAATCGAAATTTCGAGCCCCTCCCGATTTTTTTTCTGAGTTCGCCCCTGAGCAAGGCTACCGAGATTAGAGGCTCAATACTAACAATTAAGCGAATAAAAAATGTATTTGCCCACTACACCAGACGCCCCCTTAACCCTTAAAGGCGCAAACCATTTTTTTTCAATTTTTCTGAAAATTATCTCACAGCTTTAATACGTTACTATGATAATTTTGAGATGGTTTTCGCAATGTTGTTTTAAAACAACATTGCGCATTTAAGGGTTAACAAATTTTACCTAAATTGGAAGATATCAGTAATCAGTGTTAAGTGATTTTCTTTCGATTGGTTAACACTTTCTTGATAGTTTTCTTTAACGATTTTGCATTATTCAACAGCCAACGGATTCCGAAATATAAATCTTTGTTGTCGGAATTTTTTTTATTTAATTCGTTTATTTAATAAGGCACGTTTGCGTTAGATTAAAGGGGCCAATTTTGTTTTGTTTTACATTTTAAATTACTTAAAACTAGGGGATTACATATTGATTTTTTAATGAAACTTCGATTTTAAAGCCATCTTATGGTTCTTCTCAAGACGGCAGAGGTTTCGATTTCGTAGTACGGCTCAGATGTGGATCGGCAACACTTCAAGTTGCGCGTGTGAGGTTCGTACTGTAGATCTCGTGTTTGTTGGCTCATTCGACAGAGATGTTTTGTGTCGCCTTGGAGTCGCATCAAACCTTCGTTGGTGTATGGTACAGGTGGTTACATTCGTATATGTATGGTTTTTACGAAGTTGTATACGAGGGACATATAGGGGATATCGCGGCTTGCCAGCACATCTTGAACCGGGACGTTGGTTGGTCTTCCTCGGGCCCTCAGGGTATCCATTAGCCGAGACCTGGCGGAACTGTACTCGGTGCACGCCCAGACAAGGTGCTCGATGTCGTGATAGCCGTCGCCCAAAGCGCAGATACCACTATCAACGAGCCCAATACGCCGGAATGTTCGCCATGAGTCGGGACATCACACTAATGAAGTCACGACCCACATCCATCCCCTTGTCGCGGTTAAGCAAAAGCCACCACGCAACCCGATCAATAATCATCTATGCTCATCATCATTTAAGACCTTAGACGTGATCCATCTGATTACTATACAGAAAGCATGAGTCACAGTCAATATAAAATCAAACTCCGATAAAGCAGTTAAATACTTTCAATATAAACAAAATCCAAATGACTCCATCTAGCTTACATCGTATGATTCTAGCCATACTTTGTAACTCTTATAAATTCCGATAGAATAATCAAAAGACTATTCTAACCAGCAAATAGGCAACGCGTTCACAGCGAGCCGGAATTCATAAATATCATACATAAACTTCCGTCATATCACTTGGATACTGCACGGACCGATTCAATTTAATTACCACAGAAAATGCTTACAGCGCAACAGCAACCGAGCTGGTCAATGTAAATTAACTTTACAGCCCTACCCGGTGCGTCCGCTGTGTGGTAAGATGTTTTCTAAATAACAAGCCTTCTCCAAACAATCAGTTTTTCCAAGCATTCCAAACTTCTCGAGAACAATCACACTCACACACATGTAATAGTTAAGTTTAACAAAACCGAAATTTGTCGAAATAAACTCATAGTATGACTCGAACAGTGTTACAACTTACTTCGCGTAAGCGACCGGCCATCCGAAAATGACCACCCCCCGAACCTGCGACACCCTTGAACCAAGGTTTCGTCGATACCTTGGGGACTATCGAATGTAGCCACCTTCCTAGCTCCCCATCGCTCCACGAGTTTTGCCAACTTTCGAGGGTTCTCTGTTGAGTAATAATGAAAAATTCGCTGAAGCAAATTGGTTTTTCATAAACGTCACCTTGTAGGACACACTCCTTAGCTAAGGAGTCCACCTTCTCATTGCCCGGAATGGAGCAATGGTGTGGGTCCCTGACCAAGGTAATCTGGAAAGATTTGTCAGATAAAGCACTTAGTAGCTCCCGTAGTTTCCCCAAAAAATACGAGGAGTGCTTTCCATGTTTCATCGAGCAGAGAGCGTCAATGGAACTGAGGCTATCCGAAACGATGAAGTATTGGTCTGCGGGTAGTGTGTCAATGACCCCATGGGTATACAGAATAGCAGCAAGTTCTGCGGCGTAAACTGAAGCAGAGTCGCTGAGTTTGTAGAAGGCGGGGAACTTTTGATTGAAAATACTGAAGCCAGTGGACCCTTGGGGGTTTGATCCGTCAGTAAAAACATCTTAGAGCAGTCGACTTCTCGGAATTTATTATGAAAAATGTTTGGAACCACTTGTGGGCGTATGTGGTCCGGAATTCCACAGATCTCGTCTTTCATAGATGTGTCGTTTGTTGTCCGATATGCTGGGAAACTTAGAAGCTTCATTTGCCCAAATATAGGCTTTGCTTAATTCAGGTAATTTAATCAAATCTAAATGGTTTCGCAACATTGTTCAAAATCAGTAGAGCTAATGTACTTAATCTTACTTTGTATAAAAATCAGCAGTATTTGTGCACATACTTTCGAACACATCAGGAATGTGATTTTGAAGACCATCGCAATACCCTCCGGTGCGCCAGGTCAGACTCTGTCTTGAATGTAGTTTCGTTTAAATTGTAAATATCATAAAATTGTGTTGGCGTGATTCCACAGAGCTGGTAATAGAGGCAAGGCGCCAGATCAAGAAAAGAAGTTGAACCGTTTCTCCGCATCAGCAAATCGCCTGCCAGACAAAAATATTTACAGCTAAATTTGACATTGCCTTTATTCGAACATTTTCTCTGGATATTCTTATACTCACACGGATTCAGCGTTTTCTATATCTTGTAAACGTCTAGAATACCTTGCACGTTCGTTAAGCCTCTTTTATATAAATTGTAACTAGATTAAATTGTTATTGTAAAAGAAAAACAAAAATCGGGGCGGGCATAGCGAAGTTGCTAGATCAGGGTAGGTATTAGGTTAGAGATCTTAAGAGATTTTTCTAACCCGATCAGGCGAATTACCTTAAGGTTAAAACCTCTATACTGCCTATGATCGCATATTTGTCCCGTTTTCTATGGGATTTCCTATCTTTATGGGACTGATTTGCGATCATGGGTAGTATACTCGAAATAAAAAAAATTAAATCAAGTGTAAAATCAATAATTCGTAGATGTACTCTAGCCTTTCTTGTAACTGATATAATATTTTTAGGATTCTACACACCTAGAAAAAATAGTGTAAATTTACGTCTCCTGACCCTGACATATACGAACATCAGAAATGACTTAGTTTTACGTTTGATTTTAATTTTATATGACGTTTAATTTCGTAAATCATGTAATTTTACTCCACATACAGCGTTTGTTCTGAATGGTAGGAAGTGTAATTTTATGTCATTGCGCATGTAAAGTATATGTTTCATGTAAAATTAAACGGAACACGATAATGTTCCGTCATTTGGTAAATTACGGTTTGTTGAATTGTGTCATGTTTGCAATTAAGTCAACGATAAAATTCAGATTTTTTTGGTGTGTAGTTTATGCGATCCAGTTTATGCAATAATTTTAAGCCCTTCTCGAAACAAAAGCCTTCGGGCCTGATACCGTTGTCTGAGCGTGAAGCGTGTCATTGATAAATGTATTAACTGATAGGAATAGTTGGATTTTAACGTTTCGTGGTCCAGTCATCATACACCAACTTGCTGCCAGTTAGGCGATATAACCAAACTAACATAAAATTGGTACCAGTTAAACACTAAAATCCAAACAGTTCGCACAAGGCGTACTAACGCCCAAAGCAACTGGCTGGAACGGAGTGGTGTCTCGGTTAGGCAACTACAGAAGCTGATACATCGTCTAGTTGGCAGCATGTTGGTGTCAGTTACTGATGAGTGTAGCACGAAATATTTAAAACCAACGTTTTTTTTCATTTGGGAAAATGAAAATGGACACATTTGCGCAACTTCTTTGTCAGGTAAAGCAAAAAATCCTTCAAACCTTGTTCATGCAGTAAATCAGTATGGTAATTCCAAAAAATAGAAGTCTAGAAAAAATTATTTTAAGAACTCGGTTAGACATATTTAAATATAAATCGATTCTCCTCTTACCTCCCGAAATATCCCTTTCACTCGAGTGAACACTTATCTCGACCCTGTTATTTAATACTCTATCGGCTTTTATAATCCGGCATAAAGTTATCGATCATTCCCAAACAATCCCATCAATCAATCTTTTCGAAGTGCAGATCTCGGATAAATAGTCTACAACGAAAATAACACTGTTTCAAGCTACCATAACCAACAGTATACTCTAATCTAACCCACGGTTGAATAAAATATTCATCAACATGTCGTTAAAACTTCTTGCCGGCTTTACCTTTAGTCGCCTTGGGTTTGTTTTCCCTTCTGAAAAAGAAAGCAAAAAAAACTCCTCAAATATACCCAAAAAAGCACCTTTCCCACGCCAACATCGGAAAAATTGAAAGAATTACTTCCATCCCGTTTATTTCAATATTACGCGCATTTTTTGCGACCAGCTATCCGATTGATCTCCGAGCGATGAGGCCTGAATGGTATGAAATAAAGCATCTAAGCCATCACAAGAAATCCGAAACGACAATAACAAAGAGAAAGGATATCTTTCGCATCGACGAAAAAAAAACAACACCGGTAAAAAACACCCACAACCCATTGTTCCACCGTTGGCCAATGGCTGTCAAGAAAGGTTTTGCGTGTTGCCGTTAAATTTCCATATTGTTCGGATATAATATTTCCCAAAGAAAACATCACTTGCGGTGGCGACCAACCGAGCTTTGCTACAATTTTCAAGACGGAAAAGCCGGATCCGGGCGGCCTCTGCGAACAGGATGATGAAAAACAAATTTGGACCCCATTAGCATGCCATTTTTTTTCGTTGGGTTCCTGGAGTTGATCCAACCCACTACAACCCACAATCGATGTCGACTTTCGATCACTTCCTCCCTCACACACACACGCACACCTACAGGCGATTTGGAATTGAGAATGCTTATTGAATCGTTTGAAAAGAAACAAGGAAAAAGTGTTATGCGTGAGGTAGCAGTAAATAAATGTCTATCACCGGGGCGCTTCGGGAAGTTTAGTCACCGTTGTTGGTTGAGGGCTCACATCATTCTCGAACGGATTTGAAATGGTGCAGCGGTGCTGGTGGCCCACCTTCTAAATTGGTTGTTTGGTGTGACGGGGGAGTCTCGAAGCGACAGCGGCCGGATGTGAGTCTTTTTTTCTATCGATGGAACTGATATCGGATTAATCAAGATATTCAAGAATAATGAAAATTGATACATATATTTTACTTGAATATATTTGATATTGTAGGTGTATGCGTGGATTTACTATACCCAATTAGTATGGAAGAAGACATGATCTTGCCCAAATTAAAAAAAAAATTGGTTTAGCAAAAAGGGAATATAACCAGTTGAACTAATCTTCCTGAAAATTTGAAAGGAGCCAGAACTTGTAATGGTGCAAAACTCACCATTTAATCAGTTAAATTTCATATATTCGTGCCTACCAACAAAATTGAAAATCTCTTGAATAAACACGCAACAAAATCGGTCCAAAATCTCCACAAACCATGCGAATCTCTGAATGGTATCTCCCACGCTCAAACCAAGCACCATGGAGTCATGGTCGGAGTAGATTAGAATGGATTCTTTGTGCCATAAAACCCCATCATCTGATGAGAATTTTCTTTCTTCATTCTAAGGTTCTGATGGTCTTAGACATGGAAAAGGATGTTCCCATTTCGGCTAGCAGAATGCTCTCCACCTTTCACTACGACATGGTACAGGTTTCTGTTACGACTTCCACGTGTTGTAACATTTCCCTAGAAAGAGACTACGTTTCCGTTGGTCAGCTCACATGACCTAGCAAGAAAAAAAAACAATGGAACCCTGTTCGACTGTGTGGGCACCCATCCCAGACATATACGTACATTCTGGTAGCGAACCGAGCTGCACGACATTAGGCTATGTATACATAACTGGTAACGACCAGGCAGGCAGGCAGACAGCAGAAAAAAAACCACACTCGTCTCGTTGTCAGTATTTTCACGGCTTTTCACCACATGCCATCCCGTACTCGGTACTCGCTGCTGCCGGGCAAAGATCCGTCTGCCGGTTTCAGATCTCGATTTGGAGAAAGCGAAAAGTTCGGTTATTATTTTTCATCCTACGACCGAGCGGAACTGGAACATGGAAGAACGAGAAAAGTTATTTTTTACTTTCCCCACAATACACAACAGCTTGAAAGTTATGAAAATGTTTATGTTCACCTCAGGCTGCCTGGGTATGATTTTTGCCGACTTTTTTTCCTGCTGAATAGAACTTGCGATAATAGTCGCTGTGTCGGGTCGGTAACTGTTCAAACTGTGAACTATGAAATGTTCGATTTTGGTTCGGAGATTTTTCGAAGTTGTACATAAAAGAAAAGCTGTACTTAGAACATACAACTTTTTAGAAATGCTTGCTTTCTATTGGGTAGAGCTACGAAATTATCATTTCATTGAGTTTATGAGTTTATTCAATGGGTGAATATCTTTAAAAATCAATTGTTAATGTGTGGGTTCAACCAATATTGATTATTTTCCTTTTTTGACAAAACAAGGAAGGCAGCAATACACTTTGAGAATTGCGGTTAGACATTCAGCTCTCTATTTATTAAAGATTGATTGAATGAAACCGAGCGATGCACTCTCTAACTTGTTGCTCAAAAGCAGCGTTAGTATTATTTTGTATTGTGCGAAAATCATTGAAACATTTTAAACTAATCCTATTCAGAGATCGTAGCGCTCTAGAAAGCTGTACAGGAAGGGCTTCACAAAATTGTTCTGCATTTCGATGAACCATGTACCCTATATCAAGGCTGATAATAGACAAATTCCGTGACTACGTTGACAGAACGATTTCTGACAAGTCCACGGCAGTGCGTGTGTTGCGAACGGGAATATCTGCGAAAGTGTCTTCCGGTGGTTCGAGTGCTCTTGTGTGCTGCTAGATCGCCATTGGTGAGAGCTTTCGCTTCCCCGGCTAACCGTAAAGGATCTGGAAGCAGCGAAGGAGGACAGACCAGGTAGAATAACGGGTTCTCCTCGGAAGAACACTGCTCTTCCTGGGTTAATTTCGAGCCAAGCTCACCTTCCTAGGTAATTGCAAAGTACCGCTACCGGAGCAGCAAACAATAATCTAGGGAGAATTCGAAATAGAACAATGCGAGGGAACCCAGCCTAAGGTAATCTTGAACGATCGTACAGACCGCATGCAAAAGCTCTCAAGGGGACATTCATAAACAACAGTCAATAATTTCCAGTGTACTGCGAATAGAGATTTTTGTTCTTTTTTTGTTCTTCAGTAAAGATGTTCGCAAGTTCCATTGTGTTTTTCATACTTTGAAAAAAATTATAGCCAATATCTCACTTCAAGGGAGTTAATCACTATAACTATATCATGAAAATGAAGATCTTGGCATCATTGCTGCATGCTTTACCGTTTTCGCGTAAATATTTTTTCACACGCTTTTTACTAAAAAAAAGGACTGTGCAAAGGGAAGATTCGAACTTCAAACCATTGGGACTCCGGCCCAATGCACGAACCCTTATGCTATCCCTATGATATGATGACGTCCCGGAAAGAACACATGTTTATCGCATAGCCGACAGTGATCGTACCGTGCCACAGTCTTCCACATGCTTTCACATTCTTCCACCGTCTTCCACAGTCTTCCACAGTTTTCCACATTCTTCCACAGTTTTCCACATTCTTTCACATTCTGCCACTGTCTTCCATAGTCTTCTACAGTCTTCTACAGCCTTCCACAGTCTACCTCAGTCTTCCACAGTCTTCCACATTCATTTACATTCTTCCATGGTCTTCCACAGTCTTTCACAGTCTTCCACTGTTTTTCAGTCTTCCATAGTCTTCCACAGTCTTCCACAATCTTCTACAGTTTTCCACATTCTGCCACTGTCTTCCACAGTCTTTCACAGTCTTCCTCAGTCTTCCACAGTCTACCACAATCTTCCAGTCTTCCACAGTTTTCCACATTTTTTCACATTCTGCCACTATCTTCCATAGTTTACATTCTACAGTCTTCCACAGTTTTCCACATTCTTTCACATTCCGCCACTGTCTTTCATAGTATTTTATAGTCTTCCACAGTGTTGCACAGTCTTCCAGTTTTCCACAGTCTTACACAGTCTTTCACAGTCTTCCACAGTTTCCACAGTCTTCCACAGTCTTCCACAATCTTCCACAGTTTTCTACAATCTTCCACAGTCTTCTACAGACTTCCACAGTCTTCCTCAGTCTTCCACAGTCTTCCACATTCTTTCACATTCTTCCACAGTCTTTCACATTCTTCCACAGTTTTTCAGTCTTCCATAGTCTTCCATAGTCTTCCACAGTCTTCCACAATCTTCCACAGTCTTCCACAGTTTTCCACAGTCTTCCATAGTTTTCCACATTCTGCCTCTGTCTTCTATAGTCTTCAACAGTCTTCTACAGTCTTCCACAGTCTTCCTCAGTCTTCCTCAGTCTTCCTCAGTCTTCCTCAGTCTTCCACAGTCTTCCACATTCTTTCACATTCTTCCACAGTCTTCCACAATCTTCCACAGTATTCCACATTCTGCCACTGTCTTCCATAGTCTTCCATAGCCTTCCACAATCTTCCACAGTTTTCCACAGTATTCCACAGTTTTCCAAATTCTTTCACATTCTGCCACTATCTTCCATAGTCTACATTCTACAGTCTTCTACAGTCTTCCACAGTTTTTCAGTCTTCCATAGTCTTCCACAGTCTTCCACAATCTTCCACAGTTTTCCACATTCTGCCACTGTCTTCCACAGTCTTCCACAGTGTTCCATATTCTTCCCCATTCTGCCACTGTCTTCCATAGTCTTCTACAGTCTTCTACAGTCTTCCACAGTTTTCCACAGTCTTCCACAGTCTTTCACAGTCTTCCACAGTCTTCCAGAGTCTTCCACGCCCTTCCACAGTCTTCCACAGTCTTCCATAATCTTCCACAGTCTCCACAGTCTTCCACAACCTTCCACAGTCTTCCACAACCTTCCACAGTCTTCCACAGTCTTCCATAATCTTCCACAGTCTTCCACAGCCTTCCACAGTCTTCCATAGTTTTCCACATTCTTTCACATCCTTCCACAGTCTTCCACAGTCTTCCACAGTCTTCCACAGTTTTCCACAGTCTTCCACAGTCTTCCAAAGTCTTCCACAGTTTTCAGCAGCCTTCCACAGCCTTCCACAGTCTTCCACAGTTTTCCCCAGTCTTCCAGTCTTCCACAGTCTTCCACAGTTTTCCATATTCTTCCCCATTCTGCCACTGTCTTCCATAGTCTTCTACAGTCTTCTACAGTCTTCCACAGTTTTCCACAGTCTTCCACAGTCTTCCACAGTCTTCCAGAGTCTTCCACGCTTTTCCGCTGTCTTCCACAGCCTTCCACAGTTTTCCACAATCATCCATAGTCTTCCACAGTCTTCCACGCCCTTCCACAGTCTTCCACAGTCTTCCATAATCTTCCACAGTCTCCACAACCTTCCACAGTCTTCCACAACCTTCCACAGTCTTCCATAATCTTCCAGAGTCTCCACAGTCTTCCACAACCTTCCACAGTCTTCCACAGTCTTCAACAGTCTTCCACATTCTTTCACATTCTTCCACACTCTTTCACAATCTTCCACAATCTTCCACAGCCTTCCACAGTCTTCCACAGTCTTCCACATTCTTTCACATTCTTGCACAGTCTTCCACAGTCTTCCATAGTCTTCCACAGACTTCCACAGTCTTCCACAGTTTTCCACATTATTTCACATTCTGCCACTGTTTTCCATAGTCTTCTACAGTCTTCCTCAGTCTTCCTCAGTCTTCCATAGTCTTCCATAGTCTTCCACTGTCTTCCACAGTCTCCACAGTTTTCCACATTCTTCCACAGTATTCCACAGTTTTCCACAGTCTTCCACAGTCTATCACAATCTTCCACAGTTTTCCACATTATTTCACATTCTGCCACTGTTTTCCATAGTCTTCTACAGTCTTCCTCAGTCTTCCATAGTCTTCCACAGTCTTCCACAGTCTCCACAGTTTTCCACATTCTTCCAAAGTCTTCCACAGTATTCCACAGTTTTCCACAGTCTTCCACAGTCTATCACAATCTTCCACAGTTTTCCACATTATTTCACATTCTGCCACTGTTTTCCATAGTCTTCTACAATCTTCCTCAGTCTTCCACAGTCTTCCACAGTCTTCCACAGTCTTCCACAGTCTTTCACAGTCTTCCACAGTCTTCCACAATCTTCCACAGTCTTCCACAGTCTCCACAGTTTTCCACATTCTTCCACATTCTTCCACAGTCTTCCACAGTTTTCCACAATTTTCCACAGTCTTCCACAGTCTATCACAGTCTTCCACAGTTTTCCACAGTATTTCACATTCTGCCGCTGTTTTCCATAGTCTTCTACAGTCTTCCACAGTCTTCCACAGTCTTTCACAGTCTTCCACAGTCTTCCACAGTCTTCCACAGTCTTCCACAGTCTTTCACTGTCTTCCACAGTCTTCCACAATCTTCCACAATCTTCCACAGTCTTCCACAGTCTCCACAGTTTTCCACATTCTTCCACATTCTTCCACAGTCTTCAACAGTTTTCCACAGTTTTCCACAGTCTTCCACAGTCTATCACAGTCTTCCACAGTTTTCCACAGTATTTCACATTCTGCCGCTGTTTTCCATAGTCTTCTACAGTCTTCCACAGTCTTCCACAGTCTTTCACAGTCTTCCACAGTCTTCCACAATCTTCCACAGTCTTCCACAGTCTTCCACAACCTTCAACAGTCTTTCACAGTCTTCAACAGTCTTCCATATTCTTTCACATTCTTGCACAGTCTTGCACTGTCTTCCACAGTTTTCCACAGTCTTCTACAGTCTTCCACAGTCTTCCACAGTCTTCCACAGTCTTCCACAGTTTTCCACAGTTTTGCACAGCCTTACACAGTCTTCCACAGTCTTCCACAGTCTTCTACAGTCTTCCACAATCTTCCACAGTCTTTCAGAGTCTTCCACAGTCTTCCACAGTCTTCCACAGTCTTCTACAGTCTTCCACAATCTTCCACAGTCTTTCAGAGTCTTCCACAGTCTTCCACAGTTTTCCACAGTATTCCACAGTCTTCTACAGTCTTCCACAATCTTCCACAGTCTTTCAGAGTCTTCCACAGTCTTCCACAGTCTTCCACAGTCTTCCACAGTCTTCCACAGTTTTCCACAGTCTTTCACAGTTTTCCACAGTCTTCCACAGTTTTCCACATTATTTCACATTCCGCCACTGTTTTCCATAGTCTTCTACAGTCTTCCACAGTCTTCCTCAATCTTCCACAGTCTTCCACAGTCTTCCATAGTCTTCCACAGTCTTCCACAGTCTTTCACAGTCTTCACAGTCTTCCACAATCTTCCACAGTCTTTCACAGTCTTCTACAGCCTTCCACAATCTTCCACTGTCTTCCACAGTCTCCACAGTCTTCCACAACCTTCCACAGTCTTCCACAATCTTCCACAGTCTTCCACAGTCTCCACAGTTTTCCACATTCTTCCACAGTTTTCCACTATCTATCACAGTCTCCACAGTTTTCCACATTCTTCCACAGTCTTCCACAGTCTTCCACAGTCTTCCACAGTCTTCCACAGTCTATCACAGTCTTCCACAGTTTTCCACAGTATTTCACATTCTGCCGCTGTTTTCCATAGTCTTCTACAGTCTTCCACAGTCTTCCACAGTCTTTCACAGTCTTCCACAGTCTTCCACAATCTTCCACAGTCTTCCACAGTCTTCCACAGTCTCCACAGTCTTCCACAACCTTCCACAGTCTTTCACAGTCTTCAACAGTCTTCCATATTCTTTCACATTCTTGCACAGTCTTCCACTGTCTTCCACAGTTTTCCACAGTCTTCTACAGTCTTCCACAGTCTTCCACAGTTTTCCACAATTTTCACATTCTTGCACAGTCTTCCACTGTCTTCCACAGTTTTCCACAGTCTTCCACAGTCCTCCACAGTCTTCCACAGTCTTCCACATTCTTTCACATTCTTGCACAGTCTTCCACAGTCTTCCATAGTCTTCCACAGACTTCCACAGTCTTCCACAGTTTTCCACATTATTTCACATTCTGCCACTGTTTTCCATAGTCTTCTACAGTCTTCCTCAGTCTTCCACAGTCTTCCACAGTCTTCCACAGTCTTCACAGTTTTCCACATTCTTCCACAGTCTTCCACAGTCTTCCACAGTTTTCCACAGTCTTCCACAGTCTATCACAGTCTTCCACAGTTTTCCACATTATTTCACATTCTGCCACTGTTTTCCATAGTCTTCTACAGTCTTCCTCAGTCTTCCACAGTCTTCCACAGTCTTCCACAGTCTTTCACAGTCTTCCACAGTCTTCCACAATTTTCCACAGTCTTCCACAGTCTCCACAGTTTTCCACATTCTTCCACAGTCTTCCACAGTTTTCCACAGTTTTCCACAGTTTTCCACAGTCTATCACAGTCTCTACAGTTTTCCACATTCTTCCACAGTCTTCCACAGTCTTCCACAGTTTTCCACAGTCTTCCACAGTCTATCACAGTCTTCCACAGTATTTCACATTCTGCCGCTGTTTTCCATAGTCTTCTACAGTCTTCCACAGTCTTCCACAGTCTTTCACAGTCTTCCACAGTCTTCCACAGTCTTCCACAGTCTCCACAGTCTTCCACAACCTTCCACAGTCTTTCACAGTCTTCAATATTCTTTCACATTCTTGCACAGTCTTCCACTGTCTTCCACAGTTTTCCACAGTCTTCCACAGTCTTCCACAGTCTTCCACAGTCTTCCACAGTTTTCCACAGTTTTCCACAGTTTTCCACAGCCTTACACAGTCTTCCACAGTCTTCCACAGTCTTCTACAATCTTCCACAATCTTCCACAGTCTTTCAGAGTCTTCTACAGTTTTCCACAGTCTTCCACAGTCTTCCACATTCTTTCACATTCATCCACAGTCTTCCACAATCTTCCAGTCTTCCACAGTCTTCCACATTCTTTCACATTCTTGCACAGTCTTCCACAGTCTTCCACAGTTTTCCACAGTCTTTCACAGTTTTCCACAGTCTTCCACAGTTTTCCGCATTATTTCACATTCCGCCACTGTTTTCCATAGTCTTCTACAGTCTTCCACAGTCTTCCTCAGTCTTCCACAGTCTTCCATAGTCTTCCACAGTCTTCCACAGTCTTTCACAGTCTTCACAGTCTTCCACAATCTTCCACAGTCTTTCACAGTCTTCTACAGTCTTGCACAATCTTCCACTGTCTTCCACAGTCTCCACAGTCTTCTACAACCTTCCACAGTCTTCCACAATCTTCCACAGGCTTCCACAGTCTCCACAGTTTTCCACATTCTTCCACAGTCTTCCACAGTTTTCCACTGTCTATCGCAGTCTCCACCGTTTTCCACATTCTTCCACAGTCTTCCACAATCTTCCACAGTCTTTCACAGTCTTCTACAGTCTTCCACAATCTTCCACTGTCTTCCACAGTCTCCACAGTCTTCTACAACCTTCCACAGTCTTCCACAATCTTCCACAGGCTTCCACAGTCTCCACAGTTTTCCACATTCTTCCACAGTCTTCCACAGTTTTCCACTGTCTATCACAGTCTCCACAGTTTTCCACATTCTTCCACAGTCTTCCACAGTCTTCCACAGTCTTCCACAGTCTATCACAGTCTTCCACAGTTTTCCACAGTATTTCACATTCTGCCGCTGTTTTCCATAGTCTTCTACAGTCTTCCACAGTCTTCCACAGTCTTCCACAGTCTTTCACAGTCTTCCACAGTCTTTCACAGTCTTCCACAGTCTTCCACAGTTTTCCACAGTTTTCCACAGCCTTACACAGTCTTCCACAGTCTTCTACAGTTTTCTACAGTCTTCCACAAACTTCCACAGTCTTTCAGAGTCTTCCACAGTCTTCCACAGTCTTCCACATTCTTTCACATTCTTCCACAGTCTTCCACAATCTTCCAGTCTTCCACAGTCTTCCACATTCTTTCACATTCTTGCACAGTCTTCCACAGTCTTCCACAGTCTTCCACAGATTTCCACATTATTTCACATTCCGCCACTGTTTTCCTTTGTCTTCTACAGTCTTCCACAGTCTTCCTCAGTCTTCCACAGTCTTCCACAGTCTTCCATAGTCTTCCACAGTCTTCCACAGTCTTTCACAGTCTTCACAGTCTTCCACAATCTTTCACAGTCTTTCACAGTCTTCTACAGTCTTCCACAATCTTCCACTGTCTTCCACAGTCTCCACAGTCTTCCACAACCTTCCACAGTCTTCCACAATCTTCCACAGTCTTCCACAGTCTTCCACATTCTTTCACATTTTTGCACAGTCTTCCACAGTCTTCCACAGTCTTTCACAGTCTTCCACAGTCTTCCACAGTCTTCCGCAGTCATCCACTGTCTTACACGGTCTTCCGCAGTCTTCCACAGTCTTCCACATTCTTCCACAGTCTTCCACAGTCTTCTACAGTCTTTCACAGTCTTCCACATTCATTCACATTCTTCCAGATAATTCCACAGTCTTCCGCAGTCTTCCAAAATCATGCAGTATTCCAGTCTTCACTCAATTTTATTATGATCATATACCAAATTCGCTACCGATACTTTATGCATGTATCAGGCAACTAGCAGTTGGGAAATAAGCTTCTGAGATGATTATGACTTTCATTGGAATAAAACTAGTCAATCGTTTGCGAAATAATTTCGTTTACCCAAATGAAACATCTTCGATTGTCGTTAAGTGCCCAAACTAGAAGACGCACAAAAACCGTGCAAAAAATAACCGAGCAAGAGCTTATTTCAAAAGGAATCCGAACACTTCGACGCGGGACTTGATAAAAAATATTTGATGTTTCGCAAAGTTTCATCCCGAATGCAAAGATACGATCTTGCCAAGTCAGGACGTATACGAGAAGAGTGTTGCCGAAATGCGCGCGAGGCAAAGATGCTAACGAAATAATGGTGCTGAGTCATTGACGATGAGACATACATAAAAGTGGATTTTTAGAAGTTGTCGGGACAACAATAATTCACGGATAAGGACGAGTTTGCTGTGGATTACATTTTCATACGGAAGAAGCTGACCCCCTCCATCAGAACCCTTTACACTCTGATGGAGGGTGCCAATCGCAAATGTCGAACATTATACTCAAAATCATTTTATAATTTAACCGACCTACATTCTGCACTATTGCAAAACTTTAGTTTCACTTCGATTACTGTAGCCGATTTACCAATCAATCTAACATGTCGCAATAATTATCGACTCACACTACAATAACTGTGAACGCATAAATGACACATGGCTCTGTTAAGCTGAGGCCTCAAGTAGTATTAAATAATTATGAGAAATAGAAATACTGAAATTCTGATTCTCTTATTTCAATTTTTGCACTTAAATGCTGTTGTCGTAATAATACTAATCTACATCGATTACTTAAACAAAACAGATCGTTTTTAATCCATCAATCAACAGAAAAACCATATTCACGCACGTTTCCCTCGTTATTCCGACAGAAACAAAGCTCTAAAAACCCCTCCGATTAGTGATCGAGCTGTGAGGCAAACATCCGTTATTACTCATTGAGCAACGAAGTGTACTCGTTCACCACGGACACATTTCGCAAAGTGTACGGATTTTTTTCATCAGAGTTGGTCCAGCTTACCCATGTGAATTTCACACCCATCGAGAATCTCTTCGCAATGCCGACACTAAGCTCAAGCATATCCACACAAATCGACCCTGACATGCCACTGCACCAGAAGATGCCTCAACTGCCAGTTTCCAAATAGCAACCACCACCCCCACCACCCGGATGAGCCACCGTGCCCACAAATTGAATCTTCCCGGGCGAAAGCCACTAGCACAGCAAAAAGACCAAGTTTTTCCGCAATCTGCAATGGTTTATTTCCTCTTCAGTTGGAAGGAATCCATTCCCCGCAATGGGCATCAACCAAACGGGGCAGTCGGAAGGTCAGTTCTTCAACCCGCAAATGTGGGTTAGGCATAAACTTGCCAGCCAGCTTATGGCTCAGAAAAAAAAGAAGTAAAAGCAAACCGATTTCAGACCGAGCCTAGTTTCTAACCTACAGACGGACGGAAATCGAAATCGAATCCGAGAAGAACTTTTCGCTCGGCCCCACCCCCTTGTGAAGCTTTAAATGGTTTGTGCCTCGTTTCTGCCTCATCAAGCGATTTACCTTCCCGCAGCGTCAAAAGCGTCGGAGTCATGGAAGGCTCCGTTTTATTGTTTTGAACGGCATTTATGGGCCGATTTCTGGAATTAGGAACTAAATCGAGCAGCTAATAAAATATTTACGGTCGATATGGTAGGGGACTTAAGCAGCGGGCCTGGGCCACCATTCGGTCATAAACTGGGTGCGGATGATTTCCCGAATGGCGATTGGGAATTAACAGTTTTGTTCCATTTACTCTGACCAACGCAATAGAGTCCTAATGTTCTGTTTTTATTCTTCTCTCTCTTTTTTCCAGGTTTGTAACACGACCAAGCCCATAAACCGAGCATCGATGCTATCGGGGCGGTAAACATCATCATCACCCGATATCGCAATAAACACTTTCTGAATGCTAATTCCTAGATATAATGTCGATTTTCCACCACCGTTACGATGCGGGGAAAACGAAGTGCAAGAATGGATGGGAAAAAAGCGAACCAGTCCTGAAAACATTCCTTCACACCGATATCCATTTACATGGACAGTGATGAAGTACTTTTTGATAGCGCACAGTTTACGACCATCAGCCAGCCGCTTTCGGTTGTTGTACTTTGAAAATACAAAAAAAAAACAAATAGTCATTCACGCCCGGTGTTGGCCACTTTCCCTATCTGATGGCTGGCGACAAGCTTCCACCGAACGAGGGTGTGGGATTTCTGTCATCATTGGGCTTTTGTACCCCCCGAAACCCTCGAAATCCCACTATGATGTGTGTGTGTCCCACGTTTTTTTCTCTCTCTCTCGATAGCGCGCTATGAAAGTGTGGAAAAGTGAACATGGATCGATTCGAATAGAAAAGCAGTTTGGCCTGGTAGCCCTGACAGCGAACAGGTAATGGGAATCGGGGTCGGATGAGTCATGTTCATTAATTTGTTAATTTGTTTATATGCCTCATATTCAGGGAAAACGATTATGTACAAGGCCATACCAATCACAAAATCATAAATTTAACTTACTTAATTTAATCCCTTCTCAACAACAGTTCAAGTAAGTTACATAAAAACTGGCAACATGGCCAATGTTACCAATGACATGCGATATCAAAATATTAAAATTCATCCACCATGCGCTATACTACGATAAATTATGCTATTTCCGAACCCATGCCCATCGAACCCGGTAATCCCCCACTATTGAACGTGGCTGACGCAGCAGTTTAGCAAACGCTCGCAGCTGACGGCTGAAGTGATGAGGGCTTCGACAATAGTTGATTGTGAGCATTGTTACCTTTTTTTCGCCCCCCACTGTATCATCCGCAGGATCCAACTGAATGCCGATAATGACAAAACACTGACTTCGTACCTTTTGACATGCAGGTCTGGCTTGACATCAACAGTTTGCTCAGCATTTATGCAAAAAGGTCAACTCGTACAGGATGAGAACACTGACATTGATCGGAGTCATTGCTTTGCCGAGTGCTGTTCCATTATTGATGAGTGGTTTTAGATCATCGTTTGGCGTTTAGAATAATGGAGAAATTGACTCGTGGTGGCTTAACTAAGAAATGATTCGTTGTCGTAAAACTCACTGGCCGGAATGGGCGTTAGCAACAGAAGTTCCAAAGTGAAGGTGAAGGTTGAATGGCAGGAAGGACTAACAGATATCAGCCGATAATGGCGAATCATGTTATGTTAAGTAAATTACCGAGGCATCCAGTTGTTGAATAACCATTAGGCGGGTTCGAGGTTGTATGGGAAAAATTAAAAATGGTGAGAACACAGCACTTTTCGAGTTCTTTTTGTGGTTCCAAATGACTGTGCAAATTATGAAATGAGAGCGTTTCGCTGCTTCCTCGCATTTGCGGATTTGCGGATTTGCGGATTGCATTTAAAATTTCAAGTTCAGGTCGGTATAATTCGCTATATTTCTCATAAACTGCTAAGCAGGGCCGGCGGAACACGTGGGTAGTATGGGTATAAATCGAGCGGGGAATTACCCACTCTAAAGTTTGAAACAAACTAAAATCTGAGATAACCCATGGCAATTTCATATTTTTGTTTAGTTACAAATAGCTTAAAATTTCTTGAAAATATGGGATAATGATGGGATAAAATTTCTGAAAATATGGGATAATACTTAGGATTTGTTTGTAATTTTAAATTACTTTTTATATTAAAACTAAGGGAAATACATTTTGACACATCTACTTCTTAAAACAAGGAATTCAGATCGATATACAAAAAAATAATAATGCAATTTTATCCAAACTAAAGGATGCAGTTAGAAAAACTTTTAAAGACTAGATGTACAATTTGTATTTTTAACAAGAACTACTATTTGATTAACAGTTGAAACATGGAGTAACGCTAATAGCCTTTTATAAAGAAGGCAAAAGACATGCACAAGAGGGATTGATTCCAACATAAGAGCAGTAAAGACCATAGGGGACATATAGGGGAGGTCAAGGATAGCCAGCACATTTCGGAGTGGAACGAGGCCGAGTGGATTTTTTTAACGGAACACCAGGCGCATGACCAGAAAACATGTTAAATATCGCGATAACCGTCACCACAAGCGCAGACACCGCCCTCCATAACCCAAATGCGCTGGAGATGCGCATTTAACGTATAACGATTGCACATGATCCGAGATATTAGTCGAAGGAAGTCACGACGAATGCACAAATTCATCTACAATTTCAAATATTTCCCCATCTAGCACTACGACTACTGGACCCACGTTGTTTACCAGCGACTTTGTTTTTACGGTCTAAATCATGACAATCATGACATCCTGCTTCAATCCATTCGAAGCATGTTTAAAATTCATCCGCAACCCTTACACTTGATTTCGATTCATCCAACGTTACACGAATCAGCCGTAATAGTTTCGTCGGAGAACCATGTTCCAGTATTATTTGCTATAGTTCATTTCGTTTCACTGAATCCTACTCTGCCTTGAAATCTATGAACAGATGATGGGTCTGGAAGTTGTACTCCCGGAAATTATCGAGTATTTGTCTCAGGGTAAACATTTGATCCGTCGCTCATCAACCCCCTACAAAAACCGGCTTGGTATTCGCATACGAATGACTCCTTAAGCGGTCTCAATCTGTTGAACGGAATACCGGATATGATTTTGTACGCCGAATTAAGAAGGGTTATTCCGCGGTAATTAGCGCCCTCCAGTTTCATAAAGAGAGGGCAAATGAGGCCGTCTAGCCAGCTAACAGGTATTTCTTCTTCCTCCAATATTTTCGACATAATATGGTGTAGAACTTGATGTAGTTGCTCACTGCCGTGTTTAAGAAGTTCAGCCAGGAGCTGGTCCTTCCCCGCAGCTTTGTTATTTTTCAGCTCCTTGACAACATTTCTAATCCGATTAGAATAATAGCATATTTTGATACACAGAAACGTTCCTCCATAGTGTTTTCGAGGCCCTGGCGAATAATATTAAAATACTAGAAGATCTACGACGGAAGTTAACCAGGTTTTACACAATACAAATGCATTCTGTAAAACCTAGGAAAATAATAGGACTGAAATATGGAGACTTGGAATTTTCAATGTCCCAAGAGGAATATCCGAGATCAGGGGCCACTTACCTAGCACCCATCAAGGGATACTTTCAGGCCTTTACGAGGAAGCTTAGAAGAGGAAATGATTCAGAATGAACAGGGGAGCGTAGAAATTAGTCTTGGTCGGTGTCGTAGCCATTTTTGGAATTTCTTCTCGAAGCATTCCTTAAAAAAATGCTTCAGTTTTACCCTGTATAATTTATATGTGAGATGTGTCGATAGTTCATGCGGAGTCTCTCCACAGAAGGAAAAATTTTCAAGATTCTCTCCGCATTTTGCATGCCTTGTTTCTACAATGAGTTCACGCCCCGGGGCCCGTGGTGGTGAAGGAACGCTATGTGGGAAGCTGAGCTGCAAGCAACCGGGCGTGGTGGATAATGCTTAATCGCGATAGCAACTAGTTGTGATTCGCGACCCGAACCAGCAGCGGGGGCTGACTGCGGGTGTGGTAGGTTGAGGTAGTGGGCCCTATACGTTCTAGGCCTAAATACCACATGCCCTACAGCAGCCCTGACAAGGCGAGCCAGCGCCGCCTTTAAATAAGCGCTTAGCCCAAATCCCTCTCCTCCCGTTATCCTTCCGTCCTTCTGCGGCTGTTCGGCCATCTATGGAAGCTGTCCTTCAATGTCAGCTTCTTTCACCGAACAGCCTAGTTAAGCCGTGTAGTGTCGGTAGTGGTTGTTTCAACCGGCTAAGAATTACACTACGGACTACCTGTTCCAGTAGTAAAAATCCACCAAACAGGGAACCCCAATTCCATAGTGTTATGCGACCCATGCTATGGGTAAAATTGTTGAGGGGGTTTAAAATATTCTCAATGGCGAACTGAGCCTGGGAAGAGTTGGGCGAACTCCCCAGTATGCTGCATTACGCAGCGGAACGTTCACTCTACACACCGAAGTTTTTTCACCGATGATCCACTTAATTTTGCCGATTTTTTGTTGACTGGGGGTTTGCTGAGACTCTCGGCTGATGGTAGTTCGGTGAAGTTTTGTTGAGTTTCGATTATCAAATTTCGAAGTGTACAGATGAACCTGCCCAGAGGCCGCGTGGTATCCGGCCAAGAATTGAACCACTGGGGTCCTGCTCCCATGTCGTAGGAGGCGACTGAAAGTAGGAGACCCTAAGTCAAGGTGTAGTTCCGTGCCGAGGACTTGCTGACTGGAGGGTCTAAAATATGCCAGTCGCGCACGGAGAATTTTGGGTTTTGCCCTTACTGTGTTATGCGAATCTCTGACACAGTGGACCATTATTTTCTTCGCAAATCGTGGGAATCAAATGATCATGTCCCATTTAAACCTGATATGGCTCGCTATATGCGTTAACATCCCAACTCGCTTGGTGTCCTCTAGTTGTTGTGCAATTTATGTTGGAGATGAAATGTACAGTTCTCTAATCAACAATAGTTAGAATAGCACAAATCTATCTCCAACATAAAAGTACAGCAACTATGAATTTATCTCGACTCATGCAGGAAGGTAAAGCTTCCATAGCATTGGTTCAAGAACCGTATTTCCATAAAAGAAACTTCTATTTTGGAAAGTTACTTAACACTGCCTTCATTGCTTACAACAAGAGAGGCATGACTAACCCACGTGAAATGCCTCGTGCTTGCATTCTTGCAAATAAGGCTATTGGCGCGTGTCTCATATCGGAGCTCACAACTCGCGATATCTGTGTTGTCACAGTTACACTGACTGTCGGAAACGTAGACAAAAAATATATATATTGTTCAGCATACCTACCGCATAACGAATCATCTCCTTCTGATGATTTCAAAAGCGTTGTATCATATTGTATCAGAAATGGGCTTCCGCTCATTATCGGCAGTGATGCGAATGCTCATCACATCATTTGGGGCAGCTCAGACATCAATCTGAGAGGCTCTGAACTGATGGAGTACATAAGTAGTACAAATCTCCATATTCTGAATGTGGGAAACCGAACAACTTTTGCGAGGTCTGGGAGGGAGGAGGTGTTAGATATAACACTTTGCTCTGATAGAATTTTGCATGAGCTGGGAAATTGGCAGGTTCCAAATGAAACTGAACCGTCTCTATCCGATCATAAATATATATTTTTCGATCATTTTGATGTCACCTTCAATGTGGCGACATATCGTAATCCTAAATCTACAATCTGGGACCTCTTTTTGGAAAACTTGGCGACTAAATTTCATGGATATTTTCCAACAATTAGTCAACTAGACGACTTAGATGACGTCGTGGATACGACAAACTCATTCATATTAGCATCCTACGAAGAAGCTTGTCCACTTCGTACTGTTAAATCGACTAGGGGAACCCCTTGGTGGAGGGCTGAGCTTGAAAGAATGAAGAAAGTTATGAGAAGAGCTTGGAACCGGCGTCAGCGTGATGACTCCAGGGCTTTCAGGTCAGCTCGTAGTGCATATAAGAAATGTCTTAGATGTCTGCAGAACGGGCTGGCTGGCAAAGCCTATGCACTAATGTCTCTAGTATGAACGAGGCTAGCAGGTTAAATAAAATTCTCTCCAAATCGAATGATTTTCAAATGAACTCCTTAAAAACCAGAGGTGCACTCTTAGAAAAAATGAAAATTACATTTGACGTAAACAACGTAGCGACGTATTTCTCCTGACTGGTAATAGGATTTTACATGTTATGATATGTAAAATTAAATATTGTGACTCTATGTAAAACTCAGACGTGAATGGCGTAGGAAAAGCCAACCAACTCACATTTTTACATGTAATTAAATGTAAATTTATGTGAATTGGGACGCTTCTTTTATATGCATCTGGCAAGACGTAAAGTTACAGTTTTTTTTTTGCTGTGTGGTGTTTATGTGACGGACGAAAAAGATGTTCTTAATTGTCCCTTCGACACACACTTTCCAGGTTGTATCGATCCGGAGTTGAACAATGTTCACAGATCTTATTCTGGTGATTCGGACTCGTGGGCGTTAGCACGCACATTGGTTTCCACTGAATCGGTCAAGCGGGCAGTTGACAGCTTTGCTCCATACAAATCACCCGGAAAAGATGGAATACTTCCCGTGCTACTGCAAAAGGGAATTGATATTCTTAAACATGTCTTGAAAAAGATTTTGCTTTCCAGTCTTGCTACAGGGTATATCCCGAAAGCATGGCGAGAAATACCTGTTAGATTTATTCCCAAAGGAGGGCGCTCAAGCTATGAAGAAGCCAAGAGTTTTAGGCCTATCAGCTTAAGTTCTTTTCTTCTGAAAGCTTTGGAACGGATAATCGATCATCACATCAGGAACGTTAGTTTAGTTGAATATCCACTGCACAAAATGCAATAAGCATATCAGTGTGGGAAAGCCGATGTTGTTTACAACATTGTGAAAGTCTTCTCGCTCAAGCAATCTAGCTTAAATGTATTCCTAGATATTGAGCGTGCTTTTGACAATGTTTCCTTCTAGTCTATTCTGGAAGCTACGCGCGGTCATGGGATATCTGTATGTATCTCGGGTTGATTAAACGCAATGCTTAGTAACCGCATTCTTTGCTCGTCACTGCGAGGCTGAGATACGGAAGTTGAGTATTTGCGGTTGTACTCTGTTACCTTTGTTATGGAACTTGGTAGCCGACGGCTTGTTGAAGGAACTCAATGAGTTTGGTTTTTAAATCTATAGGTTTTCTGACGATTACCAAATACTAATTACTGGATATTGCATCGGAGCAATTTTTGACTTAATGCAACAAGCATTAAGGGCTGTGTTTACGCCGGGATCTGGCCGATACTCAAGCCCGGGAAACAGTGAAACACAGGGCGGACGAACAGCACCCGGAACGAAACAAACTTGGCTGGCCCCGCACAGGCCAGCAGAAGGGCGTTCTTTTCCACCTGCTTTGGACAACTTTCAGTCCACACAACACTGAAAGTCTCTTATAACATAACATTTATTTACACTATTTACATATGTTACATTCAAATTTCACTGCTTCTAATATTTCTAAGTCCCGGTCTGTGGGGAAGCGGTAGGTAACGATCACGATGAATACTGAAATATAAGAAATCTGTACGCAAACATCGTTGCTGTTGAGCGAAAAAAGGGTACTCGCCGGGCGGGTTCTCGGAACCCCCCGGCTGTGACTTGACAATAGTTAAGTACAAAGTTTATCGCCGATCAAGACAGTCCTGCAGAACTGACTGTGCGTCGCGCTCGCCGTGCATACGTTGCACTACCGCTTCCCCACAGACCGGGACTTAGAAATATTAGAAGCAGTGAAATTTGAATGTAACATATGTAAATAGTGTAAATAAATGTTATGTTATAAGAGACTTTCAGTGTTGTGTGGACTGAAAGTTGTCCAAAGCAGGTGGAAAAGAACGCCCTTCTGCTGGCCTGTGCGGGGCCAGCCAAGTTTGTTTCGTTCCGGGTGCTGTTCGTCCGCCCTGTGTTTCACTGTTTCCCGGGCTTGAGTATCGGCCAGATCCCGGCGTAAACATGGTCCTTCGAGCCGGATAGATCCTCAAGTCCGCAGGATGGCGCTCCATTTACCGCAAGCCAAGCGGTCCGCTGCAAACGCGCGCAACGATCGCGCTTTTGTTTTCGCGAGCGCCATCGCGATCTACCCGGTCTGTGGGAGAAAATGCAATGGAGACTGCACCCATTTTCCAATACTGCGAAGACGCGGATCGAGATTACTTTCGCTGCTGATTTGGAGAATCGGCGGCCAGCTGGACAGCTATGCAACAAATCTGCCAGCTGTAGGACGCGTTTTCCATCGCATCATCGACGGAAATGGGTGAGTGCAGTTCCATTCAAGTGTGTGAATAAATCAGTGCTTCTGGTAGTCTTTTTTCTTGCCGTTGACGAAGAAACACAATTCGCGAAAGTTACACACCGACCGCGCTGTAACAGTAGGTCCAAGCAGGACCGATTCGTGGCCACAACACGTCCCGCTTTCGCTGCGATTCTTCGGGACGAGCACCGTTGTGAGCCATTTACGTCATTATATATTAGTGAGCACCCTACGACGAAGACTACCAGCCCGATTCACACTCGAAACCAGCCATATTGTGGCATCAGATGCCAAATCCCACGTCATCAATTCGCGGCAAACCGACGGCCGCTTCATCTAGTGCAGCACAGAACGACGTTCTTCGTATGTGTCGCCAACAGACACTCGAAACGGCGCGTGATCGTGTTTTCCCTACATAAGCCTGCACTAGATTTGCTCTACCGGCATTAGAGCTGTATCGTACCCCGTACACGCACACTAGGCACATTAAGGATCTCTGGTGGCCAAAATGCGCACAACGTCAACCCGCACACACGCACGATTCGTACTTCCTGGAAGCAATTGGCTTCACTTTTCCCGTCAAAGACGACCGAAGGACGATTCTCACACACACACAACCACACACGGATGTCGAGTCACTTTCCGACCTGGGAAGCAACCAAGTGCTTCATATTTCACCGTTGGTGTTTTCTGGTCCCACCAAAGGGCGATTTGGTGGAATTATGATTGCGTATTCGCCAGAAATCATGCAACCGGAAGGTGACATTCGCCAAATTCTTCACGTCATCCGTCAGCTCACCCGATACTGGATCAACTTTCCGTGGGATTCTGTTCCTCAACGCACTCCTTGTGGTTGGACCGGAGGAATCCATCTTTTTGCGTGTAATCCGTCCACGGATGTACGGATTGCACCACAAAGTTGATCACATCGCATCACTACACGCAGTAAGATACGACGAAGCGGTTTTGTCACCACCATCAACGAAGCCAAAGCAGCAAACACACCCGCCGGACGAGATCCCGGCCCTCACTCAGGGTATAGAGTCGCCAGACGAGATCCTGGCCCAAGCTCGGGGGAATCGAGCAGTTCCTGAAGCATCTGTAAAGAGCACAAGCCTCGCCGGGCGGGTTCTCGGAACCCCCCGGCTGTGACTTGACAATAGTTAAGTACAAAGTTTATCGCCGATCAAGACAGTCCTGCAGAACTGACTGTGCGTCGCGCTCGCCGTGCATACGTTGCACTACCGCTTCCCCACAGACCGGGACTTAGAAATATTAGAAGCAGTGAAATTTGAATGTAACATATGTAAATAGTGTAAATAAATGTTATGTTATAAGAGACTTTCAGTGTTGTGTGGACTGAAAGTTGTCCAAAGCAGGTGGAAAAGAACGCCCTTCTGCTGGCCTGTGCGGGGCCAGCCAAGTTTGTTTCGTTCCGGGTGCTGTTCGTCCGCCCTGTGTTTCACTGTTTCCCGGGCTTGAGTATCGGCCAGATCCCGGCGTAAACAGGCTGTCCAACAGTGGTGTCGACAAGTTAAATTATCAGTTAACTCAAGAAAAACTTCAATGGTTCTTTTCACGAAGAAACGAATAACAACCGGGATTCGTCTCTTATAGTTTTTTGATTCTGAGCTACTGTGTGCAGATCAAGTCAAATACGTTGGAGTTATATTGGATTCCAAACTGAAATGGTCTGCTCACATTGAGTTCAGAGTCAAAAACACGTACATGGCCTTCGTGCTGTGCAGACGAACTTTTGGAAAGACCTGGGGTCTCAAACCTAAATACATCTATTGGATTTACACGAAAATTACACTGACGCTTCTCTGATGGAAGGACGTGCTGGTCTACTGTCGTGAAATGAGAATGGAACAATCTCACTCACTAGGTAGACACTGTACTGTATTCCAAGCAGAAATCTTTGCGATTATGTGCGGGGTACAATCGGCCCTTCAACTGAGTTTGTCCGGCAGAGTTATAAATTTCTGCTCCGATAGTCAGGCTGCAATCGAAGCCGTTAGCTCAGACAAATCCCGGTCCAAGCTAGTGATCGCGTGCCGAACCCCAATCGAAGAACTAAGCATTGTCAACACTATCTACCTTGTCTGGGTGCCCGGACATTCCGGTATTACTGGAAATGAATGGGCTGACGAATTGGCCAGGGCAGGTTCAGCGATTGACTTTGTTGGTCCTGAGCCTGCGCTGCCAATTTCGACAAGTTGGATAAGAGAAAAAACACGGTCCTGGGCTTCGTCCGAGCACCGCCATTAATGGAGAAATCTACAAACGTGTCGCCAAACAAAGGCGTTTCTAGAACAATCGTGCCCAGCGATTTCGAAAAATCTACATTTTTCGAAGCTCCACTGCGGCATGCTGACCAGGGCTTTAACCGGCCACTGCAAACTCAATTATCACATGGCAACTATTCGGCGTGCTGAGTCTATTTCGTGTGATCTTTGTGAATCCGACTACGGAACATCGTATCATCTGATATGTAGGAATCAGGAATCAGTAGCGTCTGGCTCAAATGGCACGTTCCTGATATGTAACTGTCCAGCGGTAGCGCAATTGCGATTTCGAGTTTTCGGCTGTCCTTACATAGACGACACCATGTCTGGACGACTGAAACTCAGAGACATACTAAAGTTTTTTATCGCAGGCGAGTTGAACTACTTGTGATTTAAATTTACCTTCTGTTTGTTTTTGTTTTGTGCTGTTATTTTCCCCTCCCTTCCAATTCTACTTCCTCGCTCCTCCTTCTTCCCTTCCGCGCAGGAAATTATGAAAAGACACGGCAAGGCACTAATCCCCGATTACGCACGGGTAACGTGCCATTTAAGTCAATATATTCTGATCCCTGATAGAGTTGTGGACAATTGTATTATCTCTCTTATTTTTACTTTCAGTACGATGCACACAATGCCACCTAGCGGTAAAAATGTGAGCTAGTGGGTTTTCTCCATGTAAATTGCCAAAAATCCCATACAAACTTCAGGCATGTCGGTCCAGTAGCTGGACTTGTTTGATTTGCTTCAAATTTGGAGCAAGTAATCCTGGTCGACTCAGACTCAGACGATTGAGTTTTCAAAAATTCTATATAATTCTGTACACTATTAATACAATACAAGATATTGTTTGCTCAAATTTGCGCAAGATGTCATACAGATTTTCGAAAATCTGATAAAATAATGCATAGTCTTCTATGCGAGAAAGTGAGCACACACTATTTGAAAATCGAGGTAAAATTTGTTTCAGTTTCTCCATTAAAAATGAAAAAATCAAGCACTGAGCGCACTGAACTTTGAAATACTGCAGCGGGCAAACCGTTCATCCAAAGCTCATGACATTTTGGCAAATAACTATTCATGTACTGAACAATAATACAAAAATAGCATTGAAACGAAATTAAGAGGCATTTTTTTTTGCTTCATCACCACTGTGCGACGGTAGGTACACGTTAGGTATAAAGTAACCTATTATGAGTAGTGTAACACCAATCTCCAACAAAACTGAGAAAACTCATTTATTGGGTAAACCTCACATATCCTCTTATAGGTTGTTAAAACCATATACGTCAAAAATTGGGTATTTTCAACCATTTTTATTGTTTTAAATATACTGAAAATTCGTCAAATATAACCCATCTTCAGAAACTTTCTGGGTAGAAACAATGTGAAAGGGTTTAGTTCGGATCACTGGAAATTCGAGCTTGAACAGTTCTAATAATTGTGGTATTTCCGTCGATAAAAAATTAGTTTTTTCTTAGATTTTCCTGAATAGAAATTTTTTTGTAGTTACAGAAACTAGCATGCGTTGCCTTTCTCGAATTTGTAAAATTCCAGTAAGCTAGCTGCGGCAATAGTAGTTCGTCGTGTTTGTGGGATTGCTGGGAAAAAGAGAAAAAAATCCCGATTTTTAGCTTTGGCCCAATAATACAATCTAATATCTAATTTATTGCGTTTATTATTTTACCTGGACTCCGCTGAATACCTCGCTAAACACTGCTTCTCTCATGTCAAGTTTCATTAGAAAATTGTGGGGATTCAATGATAAATAACATCAATGAAACGATATCAAAAGCACACTTTACTGGTCATTAGGGTCAGAATTACTGGAACTCGTTGAGGAAAATCTGGCATCCAATTAACAACTGACAGAATGAGATGTCCGAAGGCTACAAATAACTGGTCGTGCCAGATAAATCTGGTATAATGGAAATTCTGATTAGGATGTTTAAAACATCTAAACAATATGATCCATGCTATAATCACACTCGTAACATTTTCAGTCCGCCTGTCAAGCAGGGATAAGCAGAAGCCATTTGCACATTTACTACCAAACAATCTAGCTCTCGTCCGATATTCTCATAGAAATTTCCATCTAAATACAGATGCTTCGTCAAAATGACACCACTCTACTACCTTGGTCATAGCTGTCGCACCTGATTGTTCTTTCCCGAACCAAAATGTTGCATCAACACGGACCGTTATCTCATGCAACCGCGGCGACCTAGCCTCCGCCCTGGGTGCACAGCTGTCTAATCCAATCTTCTAACGGATTTCGTTTAGCCGGGTTTAGTCCGATTGCGACGAGATCGAGGGGAACTCCGATCGATATTCAATTTCACGATACCGTGTGTTCAAGTTCAGCGATGGCGGCGGCACGGTTACGGGGCCAGCCCTGGTATTGCGCTCGCTCGAAAGGCAGGAAATTGAAACTTCGAGCCGAAAGGATTTATTTAATTTCATTTTTGGCTTTCTGTACCTACTACTCCACCACACGGCATGCACCACGGCCCCCGTTTCGGGAATTATCATGTTTTTTGGCGAGCAACGTTAACCTGCACGCTGCACGGTGGTGTTTCGGTGGATCGTGTTTTGTACGTATACCTACTTCCTCGTTTTAACACGCAGAGTCGGGTTCAGAGTGAAATTGATGTATGCGGAATGTGCGGTTATCGATTGGCGGTAAGTGCATTAGTTTCTCAATTTATGCTACGATTTCATGTGCGGTTGCGCGCATGGAAACGGAACAGGTTGTTCGAGGAGGTAAAACGAGATCAATTTAATTGTATAATTTAGGTACTAGAAATTGTGGGAGAAGTTATAAAAGAAGGTAACTATCGCATGTTGCTTGCATAATAAATCATACAGCTTAGTAATTGATGGTACCACAGACTTGTGAAAATTTCTAATTAAAAAGAACATCAAAAAGTCGAAATAATCAAGATATGAAACAACGCGCGTTCAAGTACAAGTGTGTCGTATATTGGTATTTAAGACCAAACGTTTGGTGGTGGTACCTTTGTTCTTTGATTATAGAGGTTTTAACCCATTCTTTTCTTTTTTCGGGTTACAAAAATCTTTTCAGATTTCTGGTTCGGAATCGAACCCACGTGAGCTATGCAAATAACTCCAATTATCGACCTTGATTCCCGTGGTCTATTGGTGGTCCAAAATTGAAAATACAACAATTTAATTACCGTGCCAAAATGTAACCTAAACAACACCCTTCGAAGTAATTTCTGTTTTATTTGCGCCTGAAATCGTCGCCCTCCAGGAACACGATAATTAATTGCTGCTACCTGCTAGAAGGATGCTGCCGGAAAGTATCCATTAAATTGATGGCAAATATTTGTCAAAATCAAAACTATTTTTAATCCAAACAGAACCCGCTCACTATGGACGTGGCTATAGACGTCTGTCATCGCTTTTGCAGCAGCGTGTCGATTCAGTGCGCGTGAAAGTCGCTCTAGATATTATGATAAATCATAGCAAATAAATTAAATGTCAACAGCAAGCGGAGGCAGTGCGAATTACGGCGTTGTCGAGTGCGGTGCTGGCTGGAGGAAGGGAATCATCCGTTTCCTACATCTGTACTCTTGTACACTAGCGTGCTATCACACGCACACATCAGTTCGCAACCGAGGACGACGACGACGATGGCGATGGCGACACGCCTTACAAAAAGTAGACATCCGTCAGCGCCTGTAGTGTGATGGAGGGTTTGACATGTCTTGCCGCCGCTGCCGACGGTGGCAATTTTCTGCGAACCAAATGTGTCTCGCCGCTACAGAACCAGATTTAATCGTTGGTAATACTACAGTCGGTTGGTAATGGGTTTCGGTAGCGGGTTCCAAATTGATGGCGATCTGTGAAGGGGGCTGTCTTGGTGCGATCAGTGTGGCGATAAACCTTCCTAATGAAAGATTCCCATCAGCATACGACCAATGACCGCAATCAGGCTAACCTACATTTCGGGATGATGATAAATTAGTTTTTGTCCACCGTACCTGGACCTGTAAGACCGGGTGGTTTCTTTTGGTTTGCGGCTGAACCTAACCCGATTTTGATTTTACAAAGCAAATCCTTGGTAATTAATCAGTGGTAAGTTCAATAAATGAGCATCAATTAGTTTGCGTCACTTCACCACTAAGCAACATCTATCAATGATAATATAAAGTTGTAATTCTGTCCGACAGTGAAATCAATCGATGTTGAAATTTTATCACAACCATCTCACTGTGTTTCAGAACGTCACATTCGCGATCAAAATTAATTAACTCCTAAACCATAGATTTTGATGATTAACCTTCCGGAAGTCGCGCTAGTGCACGAAGTGCACGCTGCTCTGAAAATCTAGCGAAATGGCCTTAGCGCACCAACTGCTGCTCGTTTAGTGGACCATTTGAGCGACTATTAAAAACATAATGTTTATTCTTCAAATAAACGTCAATGAATATTGGAGAAGGGGCCTTACATCGTCCGGATACAATTCCGGATCCTGGAGGTCAACTGCTTCGTATCCATGGCCTGCCAACTATTTTTGTATACTAGGGCACTGAGGAGCCGAAAGAACCTTAATGGACCGGAACTGGGACAAGTTGGTCGGGTTCCTTTCTTTTGGTACGTACGGTATCTTTTTCTGCTCAAGATACTCCAGCCAGCGTCATCTTGGCGTAATGGGAAGACGCCTTTTCCGGCCAGAAGAACTACTTCTCATCCGCATGATGCCCTTTAAGAACGGCACAAGAATTTTCTCAAGACAGTCCTCCTGGTACACTACTCCCCTCTTCCATGTAACAACATGCTTCATACTTCCTCTTTTTACTCTTAAATGTGTGATGTAATTTAAAAATGGCCTTATAAAAGACTTTTATAATCCTTTTTTGAATATATGTTTTGCATTCAAGAGACAGCATGCGACAAATGATTAGCCCTGGATTTGATAGCGTTTACTTTACAGAATCGTAGATTTGAATGAATATGGCTTTGTCTGCGGAAATTTGCGGATTGAAGTGTTTTTTTATACCAAAATGTTGCTTTCTTGGCACTAAAACTTTCGATAACTCCAGGGCCGCGGAGAGAAAATACGGGCCCGGGGGGTCCAACGTACGGTCCCCCACCACAGTGTATTGCCTGAGCACAAAAATTTTTGTTTTTTGAAATCTATTGAAGTTCACTGATATTATATATAGTACACTGAAATTTTATACTAATGTCTTTTTTTCTCTAGCTGTTTGTTGTGCCAATGAAGGAAAAAACGTAGGGCTTTTCATACTTTGGGAGTTTTTTAATACCTCATCGACAGTTTTGGTGACTTTTTGTCAATTTGTCAATAGTATTTTTAAGAGTAAGGAGAAAGATTAAAAATGTAGTGATTATAAAAATTTAAAATATTATCTTAACGGCGATCAACGGCAAAACAAATAAATAAACAATAGTAAAACTAAATATTAAAAGAATGTACAAAAAAGCTAAAAACAACCAAATCAACCAAATAAACAAATTAATGTCAATTGTCAAAAAATGTTTAATTGAGAAAAACCAAAGCAGAACCTATAAAAAGTTGATAAAAGAAAACAGGAAACTAGGAAAACATATTGCAAAGATCAAAGAAGTCGAACATTATTGAACAAATGGTGAAAATTAATTAAAAATCGGTAGGAAAGAAGGAAAAAATTTAAGAATCAATGAAAATGAAAAAGAACTACTAAAAAGAACACAAACATCAATGTGAAAAATGCATGAAGCTGAAAAACTCGATAATTCAAGAATAATAAAACTTATTTAACATTAAAAACAAGACAAATTTAAAGCAATAGAAAAAGTAAATAAAACGTTAAGAATGCATAAAATTAGAGAAGTATATATAAAAACCAAGAATAAAATAACCATAGAACAATTTTTAAAAATTGACAAACCGTAAAATTTTGAAAAACTGGAAAATTGACATGATGAAAAGACGAAAGTAAAGTAAAGAAGTAAAGACGAAAGTAAAGTAAAGAAAATTGAAAGTATTGAACAAAAATGGAGTATACTATAGAAACACACAAAATGGAGAAATTAATACGAAGAAAATGAATAAAATGGATTAAATTGTATAAAGAATCGAAAAAACACTAGAAATACAATTGAAAAAAAATGAAAAAAATCAAAGTAGACGCATAGGTCAACAGAAAAAGTTCTTTCAAAATAGGTTAAATGGAAACAATGAAGAAATAACAATAACGAGTTAAAGCTTAAGGAAAATGTGTAAAAAATAAATAAAACTATGCAAAATGAACAATGGGAAAAAATAAAATTACGTAAAACGGAAAGCTAAAAGCTAGAAAATAAGAAAGAAAATACGAGAAAGGTAAAAAATTAAACAATAAGACAAAATTAGAATGAATTTAAAAATGCAAAATTGCTTTTGGAAATGCAAATAATATGAAAAAAAGGAAACTGAAAAAGGCTACGATAAGAATAAATATAGTAAATAGACAAATTTTAAAAAATAGATGGAATGGCAAAAAGACAAATAAAAAAGGAGGGTATTAAAATATGATACAATAAGAAAAATTAAATAATGAAAGCAGAATTTCCTTGAAAAATCGCGAATAAAATGTAATAACAGAGAAAAAACTATAAATTAAAGTAAGTGGTAGTGATAGCAATAGAAAAAAAGCAAAAGTAAGGAACGTGAAAAGATGGATAAAATAAAAGTATGGAAAGAGATAAAAAACCTGTTTTAATCCACCTAGCGGTGCAATTGTGCTTTTCTCTTTTCTCTAAACTATGGCACGGAGACTTTTTATGTTCAACATAATCGTGGAAATGTCCATTACATTCTTAGTACACATTGCACTTATACACAATGGCATGCCAGCCACGAACTTGATGAGCTACGTGTCGACGGTGAAACACTTGAAACAAAAAAAATATCATGCTCCATTAGCCTAATCAACATTAGATCAATGTTATCTGCTTGCTAACTCATTTTGTCATGCGGGGGTGGGTATGTGAAGAGGGCGAAAGTCCCATGAACGAACGACTCCCCAGCTTAAATTGGTATGCTTAGTGATATAGTGGTGGTTTAAAGATGATGGGGTATGAGGGCTGGATGGGGTGGTGGCCTGAGGGGTGATTTAAGGAGATTTTTAAAGGAGGGGAGCGAACAGTAGAGGGGGGTGTAACCCCTCTCCGTAATCCATCAACTACGCCCCTGTTAAAATCCAGAAACCCTATACGAGTCGAAAAAAAAAATTTGGCCGGGATTAGGTTGACGTTTTTCAGAGTGATTGCATAACCTTTCTATATGAGAAAGGCAAAAATGTGCCAAAATCCAAAAAAGTGAATCGTCGTCAAATTTTTTTTCGAATTTGCATCAAATCTCGACGTTTCATGCACCTTGAACACATTTAGCATCAAAAATAAAAATTCTATTTTTAATTTTTCCTATAGTTTATATGAGAAATTTCTGTGTGACCGCACTCTGAAACCCGTAATTCCGGAACCAGAATTCCGATCGATCCAATTCAATAGCAGACGATGGGAAGGTTGCACCTTTCATTTGAGACTAAGTTTGGGCAAATCGGTCCAGCCATCTCTGAGAAAAATGAGTGACATTATTTGACACATACGCACATACATACACACACACATACACACACATACACACACATACTCATACACACACATACACACACATACAGACTTTTTCCGATCTCGACGAACTGAGTCGAATGGGATATGACACTCGGCCCTCCGGGCAAAAGGCAGAATTTTAAAATTGTAGAAATGCAAATGCAATCCACATCTTGAAAAAAAAAGATCAATGAAACATTAACAAAATAAATAAAAAAAAACAATGTAAAAATGAAAAAAATGGAAAAAAATTGAGAAACATGGATTAAATTTCAAATAAGGGTTGAGGTTGGATATTACGCTACGCTGGTTTCGAAAACATTCATAATGCTATAAAACATGAATTATTCTGTTATTTGTGTTGGTGTGTTAGCACACCTTAAAAAATTTTACAAGAATGTTGTAACTGATTTCTAGTAAATAGTTCAAAAATAAAAATAAAATCGTCACGTACAGGAAGCGTCGGTCAAAATCTCACGCTCACTTCTCCAAAACGAAAAGATTTTGTATCCGGATTTAACTTGCTACATTAGTTAGCTAATCTTGCTAACTATGTGATTTAGTTTGTTAGCAGATTTGTCTCTGAATCAATCAAACAAAATTTAGTAATATAGTTCAACATATGCTTCTTACAATCATTGTCAGCTGGAGGATTGTGAACTGAGAGATCTTCTCTTCATGCTCCATGACATACAAAAATTCAAAACAAAACTATTAACACTATATTCGTCATGGAAGGGGCTTGTTGTGTACGCAATTTGCTGTTATAATGAAAATGTCGATAAAAGGCCGTATTTGAATGAATTGTAAAGAGTTTTTTTTTTCATCCCTGGAGGATTTGCAAGGGGCGATCGGTAGTTGCTACGTTTTTTACAAGGGGTAGGTTAGAATTTTGTGACAAAATGCTACGAAGAGGAAGGGAGGGGTCGAAAATCGCCGAAAACAGCATTTGTGTACGACCCATTGACAAAAATGTTTCGATATCATCTCGTATCTGAATATGTTTTTTTGTGGATTTTGTAGCAATGAACGTATACATATAACCATGCATATTAAATTTTTAATCTTTGGATTAATCCCGAATTACTTTAGTAAATAATGACTTTTTGATCATTCGTTTTCGAGCTCTCCATCGAGACAGAGGTTGTTTTTTCTAGTCCGTAGTGCTGTGTGAGGCGATAAAGAATAGTTTTAATCCGCATTCAAGGTTATTTTGCCAGTTCGGTTCGGTCCTCAGTCTTTTGTTCGCGTGTGAGGATTAAACAATAGCCAGCTGTATAAGCTGGATCGGTTCGTCGTTGGACACCAGTTTAAAGCTAAGTGGTTTTTGTCTTTTGTAACACATTTATTGCTTTCTTCCGTCTGCGCGGGCGCTGACCCCGTGCGTTGACGTTTTCTATGGTTCCCTCTCCGGATGGTCAAATGGAAGTTGAATCGGGTTCAACTTCTAAGGCTCCCCCCCGGCCCAAATGCTATCCAGAACTCTCAACTGGTCCATTTGTGGTCTTCTTTCGGCCCAAGACTAAATCACTGAATCTTCTTCAGATTTCTAGAGACCTGACGGAACGGTTCTCGGCTGTGACCGAAATTTCAAAGGTCCGCTCAGACAAGATAAGGGTGTTGCTAGCCAACTCAAAGCAGGCAAACGATATTGCTTGCTGTGAGCACTTTACGCGGGATTATAACGTGTATATTCCGGCTGTAAGAGTACAATCCGAAGGCGTCGTAACCGATGAGAGTTTGACGTGCGAGGATCTGCTGAAGTACGGGGTTGGCCGATTCAGAGACCGCTTACTTCAGCCAGTTAAAATACTTGAGTGCAAACGTTTGCACTCAGTAGTAGTTGCGGGGGATGGTTCAAAAACGTACCCCCAATCAAACTCTTATCGGGTGACCTTCGCTGGTACCGCTTTGCCAAATTTCGTCCTCTTGCACAAGGTTCGTCTGCCTGTGCGTCTGTTTGTGCCGCGGGTCATGAATTGCACAAAGTGTAAACAACTGGGTCACACAGCCACCCATTGTAGCAACAAGGCCCGCTGTGGAAAATGCGGGGAGAATCATCTAGATGATTCGTGCAGTAAGCAAGCCGAAAAGTGTCCTTACTGTGCGGAGAGTCTGCATGATATCTCGGCATGTCCCGCGTACAAACTACGCGGGGATAAACTGAAACGTTCCCTTGCGGGACGATCCAAACATTCTTTCGCAGAAATGTTAAAGAATGCTACGCCACCATCCTCAGCAAACATCTATACTCACTTGCCTCCTGACGAGGGCGAGGCTGATAACCCACAAGAGGGAACATCTACTAGGGTGCCTAGAATTTATAGGAAGAGGAGGAACACTTCCTCTCGTAAAGTTCCTTGTAAAGGCCAGAAGGTGTCCCTTGAGGGGGCTCCGAAAGTCACATCTATTGGAAGTGTTGCAACCAAACCGAAGCAATTAGCTCCTGGTCTCGGAGGATTAAGCTCAGAGAAGGAGTTCCCAGCACTTCCAGGAACATCAAAAATCCCAAGTGTTCCTTTGTTTCAGTTCGAGAGTAATCACAGCACTGGAATTATAAAACTCTCGGACATAGTGGACTGGATAATAAAAACTTTCAATATTACTGATCCTATTAAAAGTCTTATGTTAGCTTTTCTCCCTACAGTGAGAACATTTTTGAAGCAGTTGACTGCTAAATGGCCCCTCCTCTCAGCGATTGTATCCTTCGATGGCTAACTCATCGAACGAGGTCACGGATTTGATCACTGTTCTACAGTGGAATTGCAGAAGTATCATCCCGAAAATCGATTCCTTCAAAATTTTAATAAATAATTTGAGTTGCGATGCATTTGCATTATGTGAAACTTGGTTAACTTCCGACATAGAACTCAACTTCCACGACTTTAATATTATTCGCCTGGATCGAGACACCCCCTATGGAGGAGTGCTTTTGGGGATCAAAAAGTGCTATTCCTTCTACAGAATTAACCTTCCCTCGATAACAGGTATTGAAGTTGTCGCTTGTCAAGTAACAACCAAAGGTAAAAGCCTTTGCATAGCTTCCATATATATTCCCCCCAACACCGCGGTTGGGCACCGACGGCTACAAGACATCTTAGAATCCCTGCCAGCACCGCGACTAGTTTTAGGAGACTTTAACTCTCACGGTACAGCATGGGGTTGCCTCTATGATGATAACCGGTCTTCCTTAATTCAGGATCTTTGCGATAACTTCAATTTGACAATTTTAAACACGGGTGAAATGACACGGATTCCTGCTCCTCCAGCGCGCCCGAGCGCCTTAGACTTGTCCCTTTGCTCAACATCGCTGCGGTTAAATTGCACGTGGAAGGTAATTCCTGATCCCCACGGCAGCGACCATCTGCCGATTGTAGTCTCAATCAATAACGGTTCAAGGCCATTGAAATCAATCAATATTTCGTATGACCTCACACGAAATATCGATTGGAAGAGCTATGCTGCCGCGATATCCGACAACATCGAATCTACCCAAGAACTTCCTCCGGAGGAAGAGTACAGCTTTTTGGCTGGCTTGATTCTCGACAGCGCGAATCAAGCTCAGACTAGACCAGTACCCGGCGCGAACATACAAAAACGTTCTTCCAATCCCTGGTGGGATAAAGAGTGCTCAGACGTGTACGCAGAGAAGGCCGCCGCGTTTAAGACCTTCCGGAACGACGGGTTACCCGCCAGTTTTCGACAGTACGCGACGTTAGACAAGCGAATGAAGAGTTTGATGAAAGCCAAAAAACGCGATTATTGGCGCCGGTTCGTCGACGGATTAACGAGAGAAACATCGATGAGCACTCTTTGGGGAACAGCCCGACGTATGCGAAATCGAAACAGTACTAATGAGAGCGTGGAATATTCAAACCGTTGGATATTCGATTTCGCCAAGAAGGTTTGTCCGGATTCCGCCCCGGCACAGAAGATTTACCGCGCCGCGTCTCCTCACGATAGCGCGAACGAAACACCTTTTTCGATGGTGGAGTTCTCACTTGCTCTCTTGTCGTGTAACAATAAAGCTCCGGGGCCAGACAGAATCAAATTCAACTTGTTGAAGAATCTGCCTGACTCTGCCAAGAGACGCTTGTTGAACTTATTTAATAAGTTTCTCGAGGCTAACATTGTCCCACTCGATTGGAGACAAGTGAAGGTCATCGCCATCCAAAAACCAGGAAAACCAGCCTCCGACCACAATTCGTACCGTCCGATCGCAATGCTATCCTGTATCCGGAAGTTGTTCGAGAAAATGATCCTATCCCGCCTCGACAATTGGGTCGAAGCAAATGGCTTACTGTCAGATACACAATTTGGTTTTCGCAAGGGCAAAGGGACGAACGATTGTCTTGCGTTGCTCTCAACTGAAATTCAAATGGCCTATGCTAGCAAAGAGCAGATGGCATCAGTGTTCCTAGATATTAAGGGGGCTTTTGATTCAGTTTCGATCAACATTCTTTCAGAGAAGCTGCACCAGCATGGTCTTTCAGCGACTTTAAACAACTTTTTACTAAACTTGTTGTCGGAAAAGCACATGCATTTTTCGCATGGTGACTTATCGACATCACGATTTAGCTACATGGGCCTTCCCCAGGGCTCATGTCTAAGCCCCCTTTTATACAATTTCTATGTCAACGACATTGATGAATGTCTTGACAATTCCTGCACGTTAAGGCAACTTGCAGACGATGGCGTGGTGTCTGTTACGGGACCCAAAGCTGTCGATCTACAAGGACCATTACAGAATACCTTGGACAATTTGTCTGCTTGGGCTATTAAGCTGGGTATCGAATTCTCCACGGAGAAAACTGAGCTAGTTGTATTTTCAAGGAAGCGCGAACCAGCACAACTACAGCTTCTATTAATGGGTCAAACTATCGCTCAGGTCTTCACAGTAAAATATCTAGGGGTCTGGTTCGACTCGAAAGGTACTTGGGGATGCCATATTCGGTATCTGAAACAGAAATGCCAACAAAGGATCAACTTTCTTCGTACAATAACCGGAACATGGTGGGGTGCCCACCCAGGAGACCTAATTAGGTTGTATCAAACAACGATACTGTCGGTAATGGAATACGGAAGCTTCTGCTTTCGCTCCGCCGCGAACATACATTTCATCAAACTCGAAAGAATTCAGTATCGTTGTTTGCGTATCGCCTTAGGGTGCATGCAGTCGACCCATACGATGAGTCTCGAAGTGCTGTCGGGCGTTCTCCCGTTGAAAAATCGATTTTGGGAACTCTCATATCGATTGCTCATTCGATGCGATATCTTGAACCCGGTCGTGATTGAAAATTTCGAAAGGCTTGTTGAGCTCAATTCTCAGACCCGTTTCATGTCCCTGTACTTTGACTACATGGCGCAGAATATTAACCCTTCTTCTTACAATCCCAACCGTGTGCATTTCATAAATACTTCTGAATCTACTGTTTTCTTCGACACATCCATGAAAGACGAGATTAGTGGAATTCCGGACCACATACGCCCACAAGTGGTTCCAAACATTTTTTATAATAAATTCCGAGAAGTCGACTGTTCTAAGATGTTTTATACTGACGGATCAAACCTCGAAGGATCCACTGGCTTCGGTATTTTCAATCAAAAGTTCACCGCCTCCTACAAACTCAGTGACCCTGCTTCAGTTTACGCCGCAGAACTAGCTGCCATTCAGTATACCCTTGGAGTCATTGAAACATTACCCGCAGACCATTACTTCATCGTTTCGGATAGCCTCAGTTCCATTGACGCTATTCGCTCGATGAAACAAGGCAAGCACTCCTCGTATTTTTTGGGGAAAATACGGGAGCTACTGAGTGCTTTATCTGACAACTCTTTCCAGATTACCTTGGTATGGGTCCCTTCTCATTGCTCCATTCCGGGCAATGAGAAGGCAGACTCCTTAGCTAAGGTGGGTGCCTTAGAAGGAGACGTTTACGAAAGACCAATTTGCTTCAGCGAATTTTTCAGTATTACTCATCAGAGAACCCTCGAAAGTTGGCAAACTTCGTGGAGCAGTGGAGAGCTGGGAAGGTGGCTACATTCGATAATCCCTAAGGTATCGACGAAACCTTGGTTCAAGGGGATGGATGTGGGTCGTGACTTCATTCGTGTGATGTCCCGACTCATGGCAAACCATTACACGCTGGATGCACATCTCCGGCGTATTGGGCTCGTGGATAGTGGTATCTGCGCTTGTGGCGACGGCTATCACGACATCGAGCACATTGTCTGGGCGTGCACCGAGTACAGTTCCGCCAGGTCTCGGCTAATGGATACCCTGCGGGCCCGAGGAAGACCAACCAACGTCCCGGTTCGAGATGTGCTGGCAAGCCGCGATGTTCTCTATATGTCCCTTATATACACCTTTGTGAAAACCATCAATATACAAGTCTAACTGCCCCTTGTTATCTCCTTATCATTCTCAGAACGCTCTTCCACCTGTATCAAACCATCTGTATCGAATGAGCCAACAAACACGGGACCTACGGCACGAACATAACACGCTTAACTCGAAATGTAGCCGATCCACATCTGAGCCGTACTACGAAATCGTCTGGAAAAACCCCTGCCATCTTGAGGAGGACCACCCGGCGTCCCAGTACATGATTCCCCTGATGAAGGCCACCCGAGTTTGTAATCCATCCGTTGATCTCACGATGCCTGAAACTGAAATAATTTTCTCTCCCTGCCATCTTTGTCTACCCTCCCTCCCCTGACTCTTATACCCAGAAGTAACACCCCTACCCCCCCCCCCCCCAATATCATCACGAAGCATTTAGCTCTTCTTGTCTCTTCTAGTTTTAACTATTATATTATATAATCTCGTTGAAATTGCCCAACTCTACTACCCACAAAAATAACTATAATTACGAATCTTTACAAAATTCAATCATGCCCTCTAGTTATGCCTAGTTTTAAGTTAGTCGTAAAAAATTGTCCCCCTTAATTAAACATTATTTGCTCCAATAATCTCACTGATAAAAATGTCAAACCATATTGCCACAAAAACTAAATGACCCCCCTAATCTTACGAAAACAATATTATCCCCTTGTGTAGATATATAAGATAGCTATAAAATCGCATTAGTTTCATTTTTAAAAAATCAATATGTAATCCCCTAGTTTTAAGCAATTTAAAATGTAAAACAAAACAAAATTGGCACCTTTAAGCTAACGCAACGTGCCTTATTAAATAAACGATTTGAATAAAAAAAAATGACTTTTTGATGACTCATTTGACCAATTGAGCTCTCAAACAGAGATAGGGTTACAGCCTCTAGTGGTACTTTGACCACAGAGTTTTACTGAGCAGGGGATAGACTTCAAGAGACACATGGGTATCCGTTGAAATCAATTAGAATTTCGAATTAAATTGATCACTCGACAGAATTCTGGAATGCTTCCATGGCTTTTTATTGTATAAAACGCTTAAAAACAAATAAATATGCACTCTTTTATTTCTTATGTAGCTCGTAGGCACTAGGAGGAAAAATATCTTATTTTCTTCATATTCACCGTAGAGTGTAATGTTTTGGTAAAGAAATACACTTTTCCGTACCGTTCACATTTAGTTGCATGTTTTTGAATTTGTGAACAGTTTTGTTGATTAAGTTGGGTGTGGTACTTTGCTTCCTCGGACATTCACAAAGATTCTAAAAGCACGAACCACTCTCGCTGTGAAGGATAACCCGAGCGAACTTTGCTCTGCTCCACAGTAAACAAACACGGAGAGTGATATCACACTTCAGTTTCTTTCGAGAATCTTGGTGAGGACCATTGATCCATTGAAGCGAAGGTCCAATGGGGTAAAGTTAACCCAAATGGTCCTTTTAAAATAATATTTGCCAATACCAAGAGGACCCTCCTTAATGATTTGGGCCTGCATCCCGAGGATGATGTTTACGAGGACTGGGTGCTAGACGATTCCTGATAAAGAAAAGGGTAACGCAAAATTGCAAAATAATCCAATGGATTCTTCCGGGCGAATTCGAATTACCTGAATGAAGACACGCAATTCGCCTCCAACAACCAGTGTGGCAACCCTAAGCAGGGTTTTTTCTTTCAATAATTACTTTCAATACTAATCCAGCACTTTCGAAGATAGGTAATTCTATTGAATTTTAAATCAAAAAAATCGATTTCATATTGGAGAAATTCATGACTTCTAATCAAACCATTTAATTGTTTATCCCTTACAAGTCTGATCATATTTTTGTTAAATTAAATTTTAATTTTAATTTTCGGATTAATCTCGAATTATTTTAGTGTATCAAGGATTTTTGATGACTCATTTGACCAATTGAGCTCTCAAATATTTTTGTTTCGATTATAGACATTTTAATCATAAGGTCAGTCGCTTCTTCATTCAGACTAGGAATCTTCCTATAAAACATCTTTATTCCAGTGTGCGGGGTTGGGATTCGTACCCAGGTGAGTTGCGTACATAGCATTCGACGTACAAATTCCGCTATGCCTGCTCGAATCTGATCATGTTTCCACACCCCGGTTCCTCTCCCCTCTCGGCGGCCCTGGATAACTGCACAGATATAAGATATAGAAATAAACTTGGGTAATTTTGAATATTTTGAAATTCTACAAAATCACCCAGAAAAGTTTTGTTGAAGTGATTTTCAGGGGTGAATCATAGAAAACTTCACAAATGTCCATTAAAAGAAAAAGATAGATACATAGTCTCTTCAGCAAAGTTATTTCTTATTATATTCCCTACAACATTGCTGAATACAGTTTTTAATTATTTTCATAAATGATCGAACAATAATTAGCTTCTCACCTTTAGGGGGTTTAATCACCAAGCAAATACTTTAACAGGATAGGGAATATTTTATAGACAAACTTTGCTGGAAGCACTATAGCTCGAAAATCGTTTTTTTCGTGGTCAACATAATTTCTATCACGTTTTTGCCTATTTGGAAGCACTGTGCGGTGATAGCTGTTAGAAATTCCCGAAACTGGACTGATCAGACTAATAGCAGAGATACAAGTTGATCGGGACCTTTTAGAAGAACTGAATTGTGTGAGACGCCGTGAACGGTAGCTGCTGCATCCCAAACGAGCCAAATCTTGCCAGGTTTGTTTGGATTTACGACGGGAAACACCGGGAGTAAGGAGCCTTAAGTTCATTTTGGCTCAGCTTCCGGATATAGCCCTTTTACACGTAATCTGTGATTTTTGAGTTCAATGTGTTGGTTAGGATTCAGCTTAGGTTAGGTTAGCATTCTCCGATCAAGACACTCCTATTGCCTTAACCCAATTCCCTTGCTATCCGGGAGCGCAACGTTGTCGTACTTCCAGAGGAGTCCAGATTCGAAGCGACCGTCCGCATATTTGTGGATCGTTGATCATCGTTTGACAATAGCGGTTTTTCCGTACGTATAATTCCTAGGCTATCGAATGAAAAATACTCTTTCATGGTGCGGTGGAGATCCTCGTCAAGGCCTTCACTGCATTGGCATTTGTTTAAACTATGGTAATTTACGAAGTAATCTGGCTGTCTATCTTCAGAACAGCTACCACAGGACTACCCAGCCCAGCCTTGCTTTAACGGCAATTGGTTGATGCAAATTTCCCCACCCGGCTCTTCAAAGCGTGAATCAGACCAATAAGTATTCGCGGGCTAACATTGTAGTATGATTCAATGGGTAGGCTGGAAAGGTGATCATATTTCTACTTTAATCTTTCGGCTAACGGTGCTTGAGGGCGAAGCTGCAACGATTCTATTGTTTGGACTCCGAAGAGTACGAGTATTTTGTCGTGGAATTATTTACCCTTGATACCTCGAGCCCGACCTTGTGGGACATATTTTCGGTTCTTCGCATACCGCCTGTCCATTTTAAAGTGATTTAGTTGGTCCCTTCACGCCTAGCTCATCAGCTAGACCTTGCTCCATCAGTGTCAGCTCGGATCCGCCATCAAGAAAGGCATATGTTCGAATTTCTTTGGTCGGGCCGTATGCGATAATGGGTACTATCCTAAACATATTCTCTGATTGTGCTTGGTTAACATTGCAGCTCGTCTCTGCCTTTACCATCGAAGAGATTATTTACGGCATGGATGTACTCGCCCGTTGATTATCGTCGTAAAGAAGAGTGTGGTGGAAATAGTAGCATCCGTTAGTACCATACGGCTTTTTTAGTTTGCATGATCCGTTGTGTTTACGTAGACATGTACGGTAGAGCTTGCATTCCCTCACTGCACTCCATCTGGAGTCGTAGCTAAGCTCAATAAAGCAGTTGCATTTCACTATTTTGGGGCAGGTTCCCTGTCTGTGTGTATGTATGTATGTATATGTGTGTGTGTACTTGTGTGTATATGTGTATGTGTGTGTGCAATGTCACCTCTGTTTCTCAGAGATGGCTGGACCACTTTGCACAAACTTAGTCTCAAATGAAAGTTACAACCTTCCCATCGGCTGCTATTGAATTGAATTTATTTTTGTTGATTGAACTTCTGGTTCCGGAGTTACGGGTTGAAGAGTGCGACCACACGGCAAATACCCATATGAAATGAATGAAAAAAAATTCTCAAAGGGGGGAATAAGGGAAAATTTCAAAATCGAATGCCAAATGACTTTAAAATGCACGAAACGTTGATATTTGATGTAATCTCGAAAAAAATTTTTTGACGAAGATTGCCTTTTTTGACTTTTTGCCTTTCTCATATAGGAAGGCTATGCAATCGCTCTAAAAATTGTCAACCTAATCCCGGCCAAAATTTTTTTTTTGCCTTTGTATAGGCTTAGGTAGGAGTATGCAGTTTCAAGCGATCTTTCAGTGTCGACACATAGTATCTCAAAATCGTGGCTGTCGATCCATTGTATGTACTATGTGCAAATCGTACTGAATATGTAATATACATTTCCACGATTGTATTGAACATAATGAGCCATGGAATCGTAGTTTGAACAAATGAGATAGGCACAATTGCACCACTAGGTGGATTAAAACAGGTTCTCCTAACCGACCAAGAAAATTATCCTTTCAACTAATTCTTCTTTCTACTGTCATTAAAGGGTTTCCGGTTTTCAATTTTAGAGTTTCCGGTTCTCTCTTGAGTTTTATTTTCCCTATCACAGTTTTCCCGTTATTATTTATCTTCTGTACTAGGTTTCATCCACTTTCCTCCCCAATACCCACCACCCATGAACCAGATAATTGATTCGAGCACTTTTAATGTTACCTTTAGCTAAGGCGCAAACACTGCTGCGCATTGTTTGTGTAGAATATTGGCCTGCGCTGCCTGGCAGTTCAAACAGTTTCCAGTTTTCCACAGGAATTCCAGCAAATATTTTTTTTATTCATTTCGTTTATTTGATAGGCACAAATTTGTTAGCTTGGCGGTGCCAAATTCTTTTGTTTTTACATTTTGGATATCTTAAAACTAGGAGGTTACAATGTTGAAATATTTTTTTACAAAAGAATAGAAAGTTTACAGCTATCTTAAGACTAGAAATAAGATTCAATATACAAGAGAGGACCAAAAGATTTTTTTCATGAAAAATTTTATTTGATTTATTTTTTTTTTTTTGAATTCAGTTTGATATACAAGAGGGGGAGTAATAGTATTTTACGAAATATTTTACAGTTATCTTAAAACTAACAATATAGTTTAGTACACAAAAGGGGGAACAAATATTTATGAGAAATTTTACAGATATCTTAAAACTAGGAATACAGAACACAAATTTGATTTTTTTTAACGAAGACTTATGCTTGGTCAAGATATTCAGAGGGTGGCTTATTTCCACATCAGTGTAGCAGCAGGTGTATCGAGGACAGGAGAGAGAAGGCATATATAGTGACAGGGAAAGAAGAGCAAAACTTGCAACTTTCGCTCAAACGGAAGATCAACGAAACAAATTTGCGTTTCAGTCTAGTAAGTCATCGAGTACCGGATTGGTGGATGGTATTCTTCAGACCCGCGGGGAATCCTTCAAAAGTCATCGGACCTCGAGTCGCTTCAGTTTCCTTCTTTGCAGGCGTAGTGGTAAGGGCGACAGCGGTTACATAAGGGCACTCTGGAGCTGATCGGTTCCACAAGGCAGGAGGAAACTTCTAAAAACGAGAAATAAAAGATAAATAAATTGGGATATTTATCGTTTTTATGAAAGTGTAAATAAGGGACATATAGGGGAAATCACGAGTTGCAAGCATATCTCGGACCGGTACATTGGGTGGTCTACCTCGGGCCCGAAGGGAATCCTTTAACTGAGACCTGGCGTCCAAATACCCGGCGCATACCCAGACAACGTGCTCGATGTCGTGATAGCCCTCGTCACAAGCGCACAGACTACTTTCCGCAAGCTCAATACGCCGCAAATTCGCATCCAAGGTGTAGTGATTGGACATAAGCCGGGACATTACACGAATAAAATCCCGACCTGGATCCCCCTGAACCAAGGTTTCGTTGATACCTTTGGGGTAATCGAATGTAGCCATCGTTCAAGTACACCATTGCTCCACGAGGTTTGCCAAATGTTGAGTGTCCTCTGACGACAAATACTAAAAAATCGTTGAAGCAGATTGGTCTTTCGTATATGTCACCATTTAATGCGCCCACCTTTGCTAATGAGTCGGCCTTTTCATTGCCCGGGATAGAGCAATGAGAGGGGACCCAAACAAAGGTAATCTGGTAAGATTTTTCAGATAACGTACACAAGGACTCCCGTATCTTCCCCAGGAAATATGGGAATTGCTTTTTGGGCTTCATCGAACGAAGAGCCTCGATAGAGCTGAGGCTGTCCGAAATGATGAAGTAGTGATCTGTGGGCAGAGTGTCGATGATCCCAAGGGTGTACTGAATTGCAACTAACTCTGCGACGTAAACTGAAGCGGGATCATTGAGCTTGAATGAAGCGGTGATAGTATTGTTGAAGATACCGAAGCCAGTGGACCCATCGAGATTTGATCCGTCAGTGTAGAACATTTTGTCACAGTCGACTTCTCGGAATTTATTATAAAATATATTGGGGATTACTTGCGGGCGCATATGGTCCGGGATTCCACGAATCTCTTCCTTCATGGATGTGTCGAAGAATACAGTAGAATCAGAAGTATCTAGGAAACGAACACGGTTGGGAGTATATGAAGAAGGATTAATGCTCTGTGCCATGTAATCGAAGTACAAGGCCATAAATCGGGTTTGAGAATTAAGCTCGACGATCCTCTCGAAGTTTTCAATCACCAACGGGTTCAGAATGTCGCATCGGATGAGCAATCGATATGAGAGTTCCCAAAATCGATTTTTTAGCGGAAGAACGCCCGCCAGCACTTCGAGACTCATCGTATGGGTCGAGTGCATGCAACCCAAGGCAATGCGCAAGCAACGATACTGGATTCTCTCCAGTTTGATGAAGTGTATGTTCGCAGCGGAGCGGAAACAGAAACACCCGTACTCCATCACCGACAATATCGTTGTTTGGTACAACCTGATCAGGTCTCCTGGGTGAGCACCCCACCATGTTCCAGTTATTGTTCGGAGAAAATTGATCCTTTGTTGGCATTTCTGTTTCAGATACCTAATGTGACATCCCCAGGTACCTTTAGAGTCGAACCAGACCCCGAGATATTTAAATGTGAAAACCTGGTTGATCGTTGCACCCATTAATAGAAGCTGGAGTTGCGCCGGCTCACGCTTCCTAGAAAAAACAACCAACTCAGTTTTCTCCGTGGAGAACTCAATACCCAGCTGAAGAGCCCAAGCAGACAAATTGTCCAAGGTATTTTGTAATGGTCCTTGCAAGTCGGCAGCTTTGGGCCCTGTAACAGAGACCACCCCGTCGTCTGCAAGTTGCCTTAGCGTGCATGAATTGGCAAGACAATCGTCAATGTCATTCACGTAGAAATTGTAGAGCAGGGGACTTAGACATGAGCCCTGGGGAAGACCCATGTAGCTAAATCGCGATGTTGTTAAATCGCCATGCGAAAAGTGCATGTGCTTTTCAGACAACAGGTTTAGCAAAAAGTTATTTAAAATTGGCGAAAGACCATGCTGGTGCAGCTTCTCTGACAGAATGTTGATAGAAACTGAGTCAAAAGCCCCCTTAATATCCAAGAAGACTGATGCCATCTGCTCTTTGTTAGCATAGGCCATTTGGATTTCTGTAGAAAGCAACGCAAGGCAATCGTTCGTCCCTTTGCCTTTGCGGAAGCCAAATTGTGTATCTGACAGTAAGCCATTTGCTTCAACCCAATTGTCGAGGCGAAACAAGATCATTTTCTCGAATAACTTCCGAATACAGGACAGCATTGCAATCGGCCGATACGAGTTGTGGTCGGAGGCTGGTTTTCCTGGTTTTTGAATGGCGATGACCTTCACTTGCCTCCATTCATAAGGGACAATGTTACCCTCAAGAAACTTGTTAAATAAATTCAACAAGCGCCTTTTTGCAGTGTCAGGCAGATTCTTCAGCAAGTTGAATTTGCTTCTGTTTAACCCTGGGGCGTTATTGTTGCATGATAAGAGAGCAAGTGAGAACTCCACCATCGAAAACGGTGTTTCGTTCGCGGTATCGTGAGGAGACGCGGCGCGACACGTTTTCTGTACCGGGACAGAGTCCGGACAGATTTTCTTGGCGAAAGCGAATATCCAACGGTTTGAATATTCCACGTTCTCGTTGGTACTATTACGGTTACGCATACGTCGAGCCGTACCCCAAAGAGTGCTCATCGCTGTTTCTCTCGTTAACCCGTCGACGAACCGGCGCCAATAACTGCGTTTTTTTGGCTTTCATTAGACTGTTCATTCGCCTTTCTAACGACGCGTACTGTTGATAGCTAGCGGGTAACCCGTCTTCCCGGAAGGCCTTATATGCAGTGGACTTTTCCGCGTACAGCTCTGAGCACTCTTTATCCCACCACAGGGTGGGAGACCGTCCATGGGTATTCGCGCTGGGTACTGGTTTAGTTTGAGCTTGATTCGCACTGTCGAGAATCAAGCCAGCCAAAAACCTGTACTCTTCCTCCGGAGGAAGTTCTTGAGTGGATTCGATTTTAACGGATATCGCGGTCGCGTAACTCTTCCAATCAATGTTCCGTGTGAGGTCATACGAGACATTGATTGTTTCCGATGGTCTTGAACCGTTTGCAATTGAAATCACGATAGGCAAATGTTCGCTACCGTGGGGATCAGGGATCACCTTCCACATGCAATCTAACTGTAGCGATGTCGAGCAAAGCGACAAATCCAACGCGCTTGCGCGTGCTGGTGGTGTAGGAATCCGCGTCATTTCTCCCGTGTTTAAGATGGTCATGTTGAAATTATCGCAAAGATCTTGGATTAATGTTGATCTATTATCATCATGAAGACAACCCCATACCGTACCGTGCGAGTTAAAGTCTCCCAGAACTAGCCGCGGTGCCGGTAAGGATTCCGTGATATTACAAAGCGTTCGGTGCCCTACCGAGGCTCTAGGAGGAATGTAGATGGAAGCAATACAAAGGTCTTTACCTTTGATTAAAACTTGACAAGCGACAATTTCAATGCCTGGTGTCGAAGGGAGGTTAATTCGGTTGAAAGAATAGCACTTTTTGATCCCCAAAAGTACTCCTCCATAGGGGTTTTCTCGATCCAGACGAATTATATTAAAGTCGTGGAAGTTGAGATTTATATCGGAAGTTAACCAAGTTTCACATAATGCGAAAGCATCACATTTTAAACTATTTAGTAAAAATTTAAAGGAATCGATTTTCGGGAGGATACTTCTGCTGTTCCACTGTAGAACAGTGATCGAATCGGTGACCTCGTTCGATGACTTAGCCATCGAAGGATACGATCGCTGCAAGGAGGGGCCATTTAGTAGTCAACTGCTTCAAAAATGTTTGCACTATAGGGAGAAAACGTATCAGAAGGCTTTTAAGAGGATCAGTAACATTGAAAGCTGTGAAAATTAAGTCCACTATGTCAGAAAATTTCATTAGTCCGTTACTGGACTGAGTATCTGTTTGAAAAACGGGGACACTTGGGGTTTTTGGTGTCCCTGGAAGTGGTGGGTACTCCTTGTTAGAATTAATATTTCCAAGTCCTGGAGCAAATTGCTTCGGCTTTTGTGCACCACTTCCGTTGGATTTATTAGATGTGGTTGGCGCACTCTCAGAGGAGGACACCTTGGGACCCTTACAAGGCAGTCTAGGGGAGGCAGGATTTCTCCGCTTTCTGGACTCCCCCGGGTTAACAAAAGATGTTCCCTCTTGTGGATTATCAGATTCTTGCTCAACAGGAGCCAAAAGAGCAAAGGAGTTTTCGGAAAGGACAGATGGCGAAGCATTCTTTAACATTTCTGCATAAGAGCGCTTCGAGCGTTCCTTGAGGGAGCGCTTAATTTTATCCCCGCGCTGTTTGTACGCAGGGCATAATTTAAGAGCATGCGGAGGGCCCCCGCAGTAAATACACTTCTCAGTTTCTCCACCGCAACCGTCATCCTCATGCTCTCCCTCGCATTTACCGCACCGTTTTTATTGCCACAATAAGTGGCTGTGTGGCCCAGTTGCTTGCAATTGCTGCAGTTCATTACCCGCGGTACAAACAGGCGAACAGGTAGGCGAACCTTATCCAGGAGGACATAGTTGGGAAGAGCAGATCCGGAAAAAGTCACCCGAATCGAGTCTGACGGAGAATAAGTTGTCTTAGCATCTTCAGTTTTTGCGGAATACAATTGCTTGCATTCCAGAATCTTCACCTTTTGAAGTGAAGGGTCCTTAAAGCAGCCAACCCCGTACTTCAACAGGTCTTCGCACTTTAGACCCGGTTCGGCGACGACCCCATCGATCTCCATAATTCTACAAGGCACATACACTTTGAATTGCTTCGTAAAACGCTCGCTGCGAGCAATCTGGTTTGCATGGTCGGGGTCATTTACTATAACGCGTATCTTATTAGCTCGAACACGTGTTATCTGAGCTACGGACGGGTAGTTAGCAGTCAGCTCCCGTGATATTTCTAGAATATTGGGCGATTTCGTGTTGGGCCGGAAATACACCACCCAGGGTCCATTTGAACTGGGTGGGTATGTTTTAATACGAGGAGGACTGGGGAAATCAGGGGAGGGAGTAATTTCGGGTTTATCCGGTAAATCCATGGGAATATCATTCCCATCCAATGTTCCTTCGCCCTCAGCCATTAAGGCACGAGGATAGCACGTGGTGTAAACGAGAGATGAAACTTGTATTCAGGGGAAAGGGAAAAGTAGAGACCGATCGGGGAAAGGGAAATGAAAGAAAGAAAAATAATACTTAGCTTTTATAGCGGCGTGTCCGGCTATTTTGGTATTCACTTCACCAGCCTGGGCACCGGCGAACAAAGACTGCCTCAAACAATGGTTGACCTTCACTGACAATATATATTCTTGCTCACTTTATGCACAGCACCAGAAAACGAACTGCTTCGATCGAGAGCTCGGAGAGTTATGATTGAAGTACGTTTGTTTTCGGTTTGAATAAACTGTAATAATCCAAGTGTAAAATTTAAATAAAATTCTTTGAAGACAGCACGACAAGTCGTGTGTATTTCTGGTGGAACTTAATTTCACATTTTTATTCATGCTCCAAATATTTGCAGGAAAATAAGCTTTAAATTACAAAATTCTTTTTTCTGTGAAGTTAATGAAACAGCATGTTTATACCATTGAATTGAATACAAGTGCTATTAGTTTTTATTTTCATTGGAGATCTTGAATTGTTCATTTCGAATAATGTGTATGGATAACTTGCATGAAATGTCGTAGTTCGTTTAATCCATTGATTCGATCAATGAACCGCAGATTCTTGGCGATATTTTCGACTTTATGGACCAACAGGCATATCCCGTTGACCCAATGACCGTCTCTATGCACACAAATATTTCACCGCTGAGACAAACCTCCGTTCCTGTCCTACTCTAACGAGCCAGTAAATATCTCCTCCTATCCTTCTTCCCGGCGTAGAAAACTGTCATCAGCCAGTAAACAGAGTTGATGAACACTGCTCTGCTACAGCCTCCGGCCAGACCGAGGGTCACATTCTGTCGCTTTCATTGCGATTGAGCAGCCGATGCTCGTCATACCGGGTCAACTAACATAGGGCTAATAGAATGAAGAACCGACCATTCTCGCTGGCAGACAGACACAGGCACTCAAACCGAACTCCGGTGTGTTTGTTTAGTTCTTCAACGTGGAAACTGTGCTTAGCCTACCCATTTCCCCATTTGCCACACTTTACCTGCCCATTCCGTGCCACAAGAGACACTCGCTAGTCGTTACAAGTTCCAGCATAAGAGACCTTGGGAAAGGGACGACGAGGTTGAGGTCCTCTTTGATCATTTTGATTGAAACAGATGGCTTCTGATGGAGCAGTCGCATCGTTCAGGGTATCGCAAATGTGTGTAGGTTTTTGAATGCCTCAACTATGATAACGACTGCAACCACAAACCCCTCCCGGTTGGTTTTGTCTTCCACTGTCACCAACCGTTTCTTGCGTATAGGTAGGGTAGATGCTCTTTTATTCATGTATATGTTTCTTTGACTAATGGACTGCGCTTAAATCGATATAAATAGCTTTGCTTCATCCCCAAGAAGTAGCACAGTTACAAAACCTGCGTGAAAAACGTGAAATTAAACCAGAAGTAGCGAAGTGAAAAATTCGAATCGTTCGCTCAATGACTGCTTTAACGTAGGTAGCAGTCACTAATGGCTTTTAATGGATAGGATAGATAGATAAGCAAAGATGAATTGGGCTGCGTCTACCCTATTGTGTGTAGCGATTGGGTTGTGAAAAATTATGACAACGATTGAGTTGACAAAATAAGAGGCCAGCAGGCAGATAGCACACAAATGAGGCCTATCAGAAGATTACGCACCCAAACCCAAAGTTTCTGCGTGTATCGGGTGCAGGCAAGTACGGTTCGAATGGCAGCTCCAGATACGGAGTTAATTAAATTCAAATTGACCCATTTGGTGAATGTGCTGCCCAGGAACGACCGGGGGAGCGAAAGTTATCTTCATCACTATCAGGTTTGATAGATTTGACTTTTGAACGGTTGAACACTCATTCGGTCAGACAGAGTTTCGTTCTATTGTTCTGAGACGAGTTCATATCGGAAGTCTCCAGCTCGGAGAGTAAGTTCACAATTGAGGCTCGTTTGGGGAATAATGCTCACTTACGAAGTGAATGGTTGAAATTAAGGGAGGTTACGTTTATCAAATATCCGAAAACGATTGCTCGGAGCTGGCGATTGCGAATCTGTTGGTCCTTGAATGATGCGGTATTTTGGTGAACCATTCGTATTTTGAATATATGGAATTACAGTAAGACAGTTGACTTAATAGTGGGGAATTGAAAGAGCAACGTTTTTTAATTGCTTTGAGACTATTAGAATTATTTTCAGATATTGATCCACTCAGTATTACTCCATTCGGTTTTTTGGCATCTTACTATACCAATACACCTGAACCACAACCGGAAGCCTAAGCAAGTAGCTTCTGTTCAGGCTATAACGAGAACTGCAAAAATTAGGTCCAGTAATCGACCATCAGAAAAGCAATTGTGCAGAGACGACAAGTTCACACTCGTGGCTCATTATTACAAAATTGAAGGAAACATGTTTGATTGTAAGCGTCAAGGCAGCAAAAACAAAGACGATATGTTATGCCAACTTTTTTCAAGCCGTCCCGACGACGTTCGCATAAAAACTCTTTAAACAAGCACAAAAAACAACCAAAACATTCCACAACAGCTAATGACCATTTAATTCAATCCATTGATCCATGGTAGAAACAACAAACCAACCCCACCTGACCCCACACTTGAAACCATAGCAGCATCTCAAATTATTCCACCCGACGAGAACAGCTATCAGTAAGATCAGCCAGCCTGGATCTGCCTGGATGGTTCAGCACAAAAAACCGCTCGAAAATACCAGCAAAAAGCAGCTGATATACAAATTGGTTCCAAATACTACTCCACGCTGAAAAAAGAGAGGGGAGTAAAATACGATGCAATTAACGGTAGCAATTGTTTTTCGACTCGCATCAACCTCACGATAGGTACACACACATACACACACACACACACTTCCCGAAAGCTTATTTCACCCGCCCCTCCCCCACACTAATGGAATGTTTATTGGCGTAAGGGCTCGTTAGGCGTGGCTGTCCGAACGCCTTTAATTTGCCTGCGGGCGTGGGAGTACCGGCGTGGGACGGAAGAGTATCTACATTATTTAACACATCGTTGAGCAAAATTAATTGAATGTGGAATTGATCAGGTTTTATGTTGCATGCAATGACGTTCTACTTACCCGATCAGCAGCGGGTATTACACTTGTTTCTTCCCCGGGTGCGCTACTTCCTAGTGAGCAGCTTGGTCACTGCTGGGGATTTTCGAGCTTGTTTTCTCGAACCGAGCTGAATGGACATAGCATCACTTGGCGTACTTGGATTAGAACTCGTTTGGCATCTTGGAGACTAAAGATGCCAACTGGAACATTTAGCTGGGAAGCTCAAGCGATGTCGTTGTATTCCACTCCCCACTTGCCACACTGTTTTAAGAGCTCTTTCTTTACATATCTATTGACAGTACTCATTACGGTTGACTGGTTTGAATAATGTTCCAAGTCAAGTAAAAGCTAATAAGTTGTTCGTATACGATGCGAATCTACTCAATGAATTCATTATTAGACAGTTAATAAATTCTTTTTGGATTGAGATAAAAAATGTAAATGTATTTTCCAATGTTTGGATACTCTCTGTTTTGACGTAGTCATCCGACCCGCAAAAAACCACTGCTCTTGCCCAGAACCGGATTGCTCCCCGGTACCACAATTACTTTGCGGAGGGGGGTTTTTTAGCACACAATAATCCAACTACTTAGTAGTTGGTTCCTTCAGTAGGGCGACGGCATCACTCCCCGACACACCACTAGTTTCTGCATGCCAGTCGGAAAGCTAGCTGTGGCTCAAGACTTAATGCTCTTCCATTACGAAGACAATTTGGTCGGCAAACTTCAGATTGTCTAATTTACCGAGCCCTTCGACTCCTTTGTGCCATTCAGCACTACGACTCTGCGCCCTTGTATCCTTCAGCAAAGCAACTCCATTCTCGTATCATTCAGCACCACTTATTCGTTGAGTTTCCGACTTGTTGTTCGCGAACAACCCCGGTCTAGTCCCCGACGATGGACCTAGTCTACTCCGACGGAGAATTCCCAGTCGAGATAAGTGTGTGTGTGTGAGTGTGTTTTACCTTCTAAATTACACTGGCCGGCAGTGGCATTATGAAAACAAGTTTTCTGCATATGGTTTAATCACACCATGCAAACAACTTAATCTCGGGATATAGTAGATGTTAGCTCTACCGCTTTTTCAATGACCCATTTCAGTAGAAAAGAGGCCTAGCGGTATATTCCGAGACCATTTTCCCATCGGTAAGCCTCGCTTAGTTATAATACGTGTACCATTATCAGAGCCTAAAATTCTCAACCCATTCAATGAACGACGAAATTCAGAGAATTCATCGTCGTCCTTTCCCTGCCTCTTTCGTCGCTAAATGCATGAAAAAATAAAACAATAAAGGCGATGTACCCTCCTCTCTCGATTCTACGAAAATGAGTAGCAGCAGAAGCGACTTTCGTTTTCCTATGACAATCCGAAGTTGCAATTTCGTTTTGATGTATGCTCAGTAATTTGCGATTCTCATTCATTAAATGAAATTAATGCAATGTGCATCTAATAATGCAACTAGAACATAGTTAAAATGAGAAATATGCACACCGATCAGTCTTCCGTCTTACAATACCATAATTAGCTCGCAAATTTACAGAATCGAGCATCGACAAATAAATATCATTGCTAGTGTATTTTCGTTTCCCCAGCAGTAAGTTCAATATCAATGTTACCAATATCATTCTGAATCTCAAAGCGAAAACGAGCGTGCGGAGAGAATAATGAAAACGCTCTGCTAAATGCTTGCTTTGTCCTAGCCCGTTGTCTCATTTTCGAATTCGGAAAGTGCTAGTGGTATGGAAAGAAGCTTCGTTCTTTCGTCAGTTTCGCCTGATTTTGGCAAATGAAAAAAACATTTTCCGACTCTGATTATTATACCAGTATTTCAATCAAACTTTCGATTCTTTGCCACGAATGCGTGTGCAAGGAATTGACGCGTATTTAGTGTATTGTAATTTTTTGTACTTGGGTTAATTATATAAATATGTTTGGTATCTCAGCTTTTCACCTTATACATAGCGTATTGCCTAAAATTTTGGTTAATATACATAAATAGAAGTTAATCATTCCGATTTCAAGCATTGAGAGTTGTTTATTGCGATAAAGGGCGAACACGAAATTATTGCGACACATTCAACAGGGCATAACTTTTTTACCATTAGGTAAAAATCAACCAAATTTTGCACACTTTCTCATTGATGTGTATTGTTTACATGCTGTCAAACTCGAAGTCGTGTTTTTCGATTCAACGAAAATGGAGGTGAACCAACGCGAGTCGAGAGAACAAATTCTTTCCAAACACCTGGAATTTCCTGACCTGTCGCACCGGCAGTTGGGAAAAATGTTGAACATTCACCATTCAACCGTCTCCAGAATGTTGAAGCGGTTCCAGGAGCGGTTGACGTTGGACCACGGCAAAGGAGCTGGAAAAAAACCGGGACCGGAGAACAAAAAGACGGAGGGAAAGGTGAAGCGGATGATTAAAGCAAATCCCAACGTCTCAAGCCGTGATTTGGCTAAAAAGATCGACATGTCGCAGAGCTACGTCCAGAATGCAAAGAAGAGAGTTGGACTACATACATACAAGGTACAGAACTTCCCAAACCGCGATGAGCGTCAACAATCGACGGCTAAAACTCGGGCACGGGAGCTCTACGAGAAGATGATGACAAAATATGGCTGCTGTGTGATGGACGACGAAACGTATATAAAAGCCGATTTTAAGCAAATTCCGGGGTTGGCGTTTTTCACCGGAAAGAGCAAGTTCTATGTGGACGACAAATTTAAGAAGAAGAAAATGTCGAAGTTCGCCTCCAAATATCTCATTTGGCAGGCCATCTGCTCTTGCGGACTGAGCCTTTCGTGACAAAGGGCACAGTAAATGGCGAGATCTACAAATCTGAGTGCCTCGAGAAGCGCCTTTTTCTGTTCTTGCTGCAGCACGACGAAGCTCCGCTATTTTGGCGAGATTTGGCATCATGCCACTATTCTAAAAGTGTCCTGGAGTGGTATGAAGCCAATTCTGTTCATTTTGTTCCAAAGGACATGAATCCGCCAAACTGTCCGGAGCTGCGCCCGGTGGAGCAGTACTGGGCAATGATGAAGCGGGAACTTCGGAAGAGCAAGAAGACAGTCAAAGACGAGAAGGACATGCTAAGAAAATGGAAAAAAACTGAGAAACTGGTACCGGATGACACTGTAAAGACTTTGATGGAGGGCATCAAGCGAAAATGCGTTCAATTTTACACTCAAGGCTCCATCGATTAACTTTTCTTTTGATTTTTGAAGTAAATATATGTATAAAACTACCCTAAAATTTTGGTTTGATTTTAAACATTAAAAGAAAATTGGCATGACATTTTCAGTGTCGCAATAATTTCGTGTTCGCCCTTTGTTAAATAAGGTATTTGGTTAGAATGCACAGAAACAAATGGATAGATTTTGCTCACGAATGCAAAATTGATATTGATAATGATATTCCTTGCACATCCTGTGTCATATGTTCCATTTTCCTATTGTTAGTGTATACCATGTGCAGGAATGAGACATACAAACATTATTTTAATGGTGACCAATCAAGAATGGTCGGAAAATGGAAGTTTGCGTTTTGGCGCCTTCACCGTTTGAATTCCCTGGCGAGAGAAGTTCTCCCGAAACCGAGCCAACCACCAGGTGTTGAGGTCAGTTCGGCGACTGGTGGTGTCTCGTCGCGGTCTACTCAGTCTAGTCCTTGGCGGTAAATCTAGCTAACGCCGACGGAGAGTTTCCCGGCGAAGGAAGTTATCCAGATACCAATTCTTCTTTGGTTTTAGTACCACAACTTCTGGAGCCCTTTGGGTCCCTGTTTGGTGTCATTCTTTAAGCCTTTTGGTTCCCGTCTCGTTCCATTTCGCTCTACTTGCTCGAGGAGCCATTCAGCTCCCGCCCTTACTTGTTCGCGAACTACTCAGTCTAGTCCCCGACAATGGATCTAGCCTACCCCAACGGAGAATTCCCCGGCTAGGGAGGTTCTCCAGATACCGAACGGTAGATTTCTCCTGATACCGATATTCGTTTCCGTGGCCCATTTAGCTCTTCGCTTCGTTCCGATCTACTCGATCTAGTCCCCAGCGATGAATCGAACCTACTTACAAGCTACCCGGTAGGGTGTTGAGGTCGGTTCGGCGATTCCGGTGAAGCTTGACATCCGGTTCACTGGCCCCGACGACCCCAACCCGGTGCTACGTCGCGTACTATTCAACTGGTCCCGGCGGCGGAATTTCTCTCGAAACCCGATTTGTGGCTTCACAGCGACTTTCTAGCTAATGGTGCTACTTTGTTGGTCCCCTCGCCACTACCTCTGCTGCTGGGAGAGTATGTTCGTAACCACTCTGTTGACAGCGTCCCAGGTATGTTCGTCGTGGAACATCTCTTCGACGATATTGTCAACTGTCACACCAGGTATTCCCCTACGAACTTCTTCGAACCTAGAGCATTCGAAGACCACGTGTTCCAGTGTCTCTTGCACGTTCGCACACTCCGGGCAAAGGGGTGACGAATACAATTACTTCCGGATGCATCCGTGCCCGGACAAAAACTGCGTTAAATGGAAGTTCACCTCTCCATGCTTCCTATGCACCTAAGCCGACACATTTGGGACGAGTCGGTGGGTCCACCTTCCTTTCTCCGCGATGTCCCACTCCTGCTGCCATTTAGCCAACGAGTCCGCTCGGGCAAGTCTCCTTGCGTTACGTTCATTTCTCCGCTGGTAGCATTCTACATCCTCCGCCAGGGTGATGTAGATGGGGATCATCCCGGCGATAACGCATACTGCCTCCGATGATATTGTTCTGTAGGCACTCGCGACTCGTACGGCCGTCAGCCGGAATGTCCTTTTCAGCTTTTCACAGTTCCGCTTGGTTTTCAGCGCAACACCCCAAGCAGGAACCCCATATCGGAGTGTCGATGACGAAACAGTACTTAGCAGACGTCTCGCTCTGCTTCTCGGGCCGCCTACGTTTGGCATGTTTCTCACTATTGCATTCGTTGCCTTCGCCGACTTTTCGCAGGCGTAGTTGACGTGGTTGTTGAAGCACAACCTGTCGTCGATCATCACTCCCAATTACTTCAGTGCACGCTTCGATGCAATCACGTGCCCTCCGACGTCGATCTGCATCCGTTGAACCGTTTTGCAGTTACTGACCAACAACACCTCCGTCTTGTGGTGAGTTATTTGCAGCGTGACCCCGTTCATCCAGCTCTCGATCGCGTCTATTGTCTCCGTCACCGACATCTCTACTTCTTCAAGTTTCTCACCCATCACCGTTAGTGACACGTCGTTCTGACCTTCGATCGTCTCGTACAGCAGAACTCTGCTCTGGAAGTAGCTCTTCATTATTAATTTCGATACATTCACTATATTTATTATATTACATATTTTTTATATGCAAATTTCAACTGGGTTGGGAGGGATATACGATAATCTAACAATTTCAGGAATCAATTGGGAACTACCCTAAGGAATTATAGTAATCTGAGTTTATTGCTATCATCATTGTGCATTAAATTAACACATACACAATACATATTATATTCATCAACATTATATCCATCAGATAAAATATATTCAACATAATCGTTATATACAAAATGTTTACTATATAATACTATATGCCATTAGGGTTGGGAGGGAGCATCAGGGTGCTATTCAAGTTGCAACTTGGACTAGATTTCGTGGGTCGCCAGCTTCTAGTCACAAAAAAAATTCTACCATTGATCGCATAATTCTTCGGGATCATGATGTTGCTGTGAACGTTCTTATCTGACAAGTGTGTAAGTAGGGGTTTGCCCACTACTCGGGTTCTTGTTTGCCCGGCGAACCCTTCTTTTCAGGGCGGCCTAGGTGCCTCTACAGAATTTCGGATTTTCGTAACACAACAAACAAAAAGGAAAAACAAATAAATTAAATTTTACCGTGTTTTATTTTCACCTACTCTCCCTTCACTGTACACTGCTGCTGCGGGCGGATAGACGGGCGGTTTCCTCCGACCGGCCGGGACAGCAACGGCCGAGTTCTCCCTATTTACGTTGGCTGCTCCGGCAGCGGTCCTTAACAATTAGCTAGGGAGGTGAGCTTGGCTCTTTTGTTGGAACCTCCCTAGCGACGTTGGTGATGAATCACCGGATTCCCTTGCTCCCCGCAAGGAATCCCGGAAGACACCGCAGTGTTCTTCCCAGGCGGAGTCGTCGTCCTACCTGCTTCCCTCTCCTTGACTGTTAGCTGCAGAGGAGAGCAAGGCTCGTTCGACTTATCCTCTGCAGCGAGAGGGGTGGGTGCGTCGGATCCTTAGCCGGTTAGCCGGGGAAGCGAAAGCTTCTTGGTGATTAGCTTCCCCCGACGGCGATCCAGCACCACTATAAGCACTTGTGCCCGAACCACGGGCCGGCACTTTTGACGGATTTAATTTGCCGTCACACGCGCGCTGAACTTTTCGTTACGGTGGCGGGAAACTGTCCCGAAGAAAAAACAATCTTATGGACGTCTGATCACTACCGTGGTTCGTCACTTTCTAACTATATTACGATGGCCGCCTTCCTCACGACACGAAAAAACAAACACCAACACCAAAGGAACCGTGCCGCCGCATATCTGTCTTCGCTATGTGTAGCATATTCAGCACACTTATTGCAGCAAGTGGAGAGCGGTGGCCTATCTAAGCCCTATGTTTATTGTATACAAACATAAAACAAAATTTACTACACCTATCTGATTACACAAAACCTTTCACAAACGCGAAACTATATAAAAATTTACAAACTAAAGGTGAACGGTGTCGAACAGCGGTGAGCATAACTTTAACGTAAACAATACACTCTACGGAGTGTATACGCAAAATTAGGTATATTTCCACCCAGTGCTAAATTGTTACCCTGACGGGTTACAAGTGGTAATAAGATTGACGCGCCCTTCTCACACAAACTGCAACTGGCTGGATCTTTTCGTTGGAAGGAGATTCTCTGTCCCTTTGGATTGCGCATAAATGACTCTGTTTATGGATCCACCCCATTTTGGTCCTTCATACAACGTTAATGTGAATGTCAGTTGATAACATAATTTTATCTTTGCTGTTAAAAGCATCTTCAGCTACCGGAGTATTCCATGCACTGATGGTGGGTTCCTATACCATCATCATCATCTTCACATCTATCGTGACCAGGGATGCCAGATTTATCTGGCACAGCCAGAGGTTTTGGCAGCTTCCAGACAAAAAGACAAATCTCTCATTCTGCCAGACTTTTAAGTTTTGGAAGCGGCTACATCAGAGGTGGGTAAGAAAACCAACCGGTACGTACATACACTGGTATTGTTCCCAAAATCTCAACACGTGTAAACGAGTGATGCACATCGTATTCGGTTTGGATTTCGTTCACACGGTAAACGAAAGAAAAACCTCCACTGAGTCTCAATTTATAAAACTAAACCGAGCCACTCAGCACCGTTTACATATGTGTACGAATTTCAACTTGTGTTGATGTATTCTCAGCAGCGAAAACCGAGCCTGGTTTTTTTCTGTACACAGTGCTTCGGTTGAAAGAAGAAGCAGTAAATTCGTCTGCAGTGCTGCCGAATAGACAATTGAATTGAGTTCAATTAGTTGTTGAGAGTCAATGGGGGTAATATCAAAATGGCTGCTTCTAAGCAGTTGTTAAAAGTTAAAAGTTTAAATTGAAATTAAAGAAAACAATGAAATCAGCGATGTCAATAAAATAACAATAACAATAAAATCAATTAAATTAATCAAATCAATAAAATTAATTAAATCAATTAAACATGACTTGAATCACATGAAACTACACATTAACACTCAATGTATAATAGTCACAATAGTCGTATCAATGAGATCAAATCCACGTCTGGTTGCGCTGGTTAGGCGATTCTCGAATAATCTCGAGCACACACTCGCATTTTGTATGCATATATCTTTATTATTACTGCTACGGCGCATCGTATTGATACATCTATCCTTGCACAGAGGCAATTGCGTGTATGTGTGTGTTATTCACATATGGTAAACAGGGGCGGCGAAACACTTTACGCCCGAGTGGGTAGAAAGCATAGGGTGAGGGGTTCATTAGTAATGATTTTTTTTCCCTTTTCGCAATGCACACGCTTACATTACATTCACATTAAGTCACGTTCGTTTATGAAAATGGAATTGTGGTACATCGATGTTTTCAAATGTGTGTAGCGCAAGATACATGCGTTGCACATCTAAATTTGTTGAAATGGTTCAAAATTTTGAGTGGGTAATTACCCACTCGGTTATTTTCGAGTGGGTAGTACTACCCATACTACCCACGCTTTCCGCCGGCCCTGATGGTAAGCAACTCAGACGCAAGTGGGGGGAAACTAACGATTAGGTTCTTATTTACTGAGTGCTGGTAATACGTATTTCTTGAGCGTTTTTTCAAAACGTCATATCTGCAATGAGTTACTCTCTTTGTTTACTTTCTCTTCTGTTAATAATTCGGTCATTTTAACATTTATCCCTCAACTCTTTGCATAATATACTAGTTAAAACCACCGTCTTTCGATCTGTACTGTAAAATAAGTGAAAAGTGTTATAGTGACGCCGTAAAAATCGAAAGAGAAAGTAAACAAAGAGAGTAACTCATTGCAGATATGACGTTTTGAAAAAACGCTCAAGATTTCTGTTATTTTTGCTGTTACTGTACATCGTTTTGAAACATCTAGAAGGTTTGGTCGCGAAACATTCGAGTTTAGAGAAAACTACCACTAAATTATTCAATTACAAAAAAACTTAATTAATTGAGAATAACAACCAACTAACGAATAGCAAAAACACTTGCATTTTATAGACCGCCATTAAAAACTAAGTTTCTTTAAGGAATAAATATTTCCGGTGATACCAGTCGATGTGTGTATGTAAATCTACTGCAGAGCAATTATTTTTTTTTAAATGTTGCGCAATAATTTGAATAAAAAAATTTGTTCACATTGTGTCCAATCACGAAGTTGTCTGTCTCATTACAACAAAACATGTAAAACGACCTTCAATCATTAATGTGAATATTGGTCCACAATGTAACCATGCTAGTTGTTAAATCATCATGAATATGCCGCCATTTTAAATTTCTAATTTACGACGCAATTCAAGTTTCGTTTCCTTGGAACCATACGCCTATTTAAATATGCATGCTTTTAAATGCTAAATCGTCGTGAAAATAACACCATATTGGGATGCAAAATGACGACGAATAACTATATTTTATCTCTACACAACTTTTCGATATCAAAAATACCCTTGTTTCATGATATTTTTTACCATTAAAACGTTATTGAATGCCAGTAGTATTGAATATAGCTCGCCATTTCAGATTGTAAATGACGGCAGGCATCAATTTGCGATCTTTTGACATATTTCTTATATTTAAAATGTCCATTTCGCGTGATTCTAGATGACAGAATATCTTAAATATACTGTCATCTTAAATTTTGATCTGCTATCATAGGTATAAAAATAGCGGAGGCTATTAAATTTCCTTTTACTTTCGATTTTTTGGGCAGTTTCCCATACCGAACATACCCATATTGCAAACTTCCTGATGATAAACCATTATGAAAATGTCGCAATATTGAGTTAAGGAACGCCATTCATGACCACGAACATAATTTATTTGAACAGAAATATGTCTGAAGACATTTTTTCAATTACCGAAAAAATACCTTATATTATAAAGAAATTTGTTTAGAAATCTTAATAAAAATACTAGCAGCACTAGCACAGCCGATAAACATCAACCCGAATACACAACCGCAACACAACCGAAGTTTGGTTTCGTTATTCTCGTGTTTCCTTCCCATACTCGTGCACCGGTAAACGAAAATCAAAACCAAACCGCGGTGCTGTGTAAATGAAACTCGGTTTGGTTTTCGTGTCTCGTATAAACACAACCAGCAATAAGACCGCACACAATGTAGAGGAAACATAAACACTTGCGAAAATTTGGTTTACCGTACCGGTACTCAACCGGTATTTTCCCACCTCTGGGCTACATACACATTTTGGAAATTTGGGTAAAAATGTCCCAAATTTTACAAAAATCGATTGATGCACATTATACGCGCAAATTAATTACGAAAATTAATATATATATTCCAAATTTCGATGACTATGAGGTCGCTGTCAAGTGCCAGATTTTGCCAGATATTTTTAATTGAACTGCCAGATTTTCATTGAAAAATAGTGGCAACCCTGATCGTGACCACTGCGCAGTATCGATCTCCTTTGAGGAATCCGAACTGCATCTTGGGGAGTCCGCGCTCGCCTTCCGTGAATTTCGCCATCCTGTTAAGAACGATCGTTTCCAGGAGTTTTCCGAGTGCATCCAGCAGGCATATCCTGCACCACGTTTGGTATTCCATCCGGACCGAGGGCTTTCTTTGATTTCAGGCGCTTCGATGCTTCTGCGAGCTCGTCATTAGTCACTTGCCGATCATCCTTTTGGCTACTTTTTCTTCGCCGTACGGTGTTTGTGGCCAGATAGTTGCTTCGGGAAAAGACCCTCGACGATTGTCTTCAGCTTAATCGGGCACATTTCGGCAGGCATCGTTGAGCCCTTCATTTTCGCCATCACGACTCGCTACGCGTCGCCCCAGGGATTGGCGTCTACTTCTCGGCACAGCTTTTTGTGGTAATCTGACTTGCTAAGTCTGATCTCCCGTTTTAAAGCGGCCCTAGCTTCCCGAAACGCTGCCTTGCGCTTTTCTCTATCTCGTACCGATATCGCTCGCTGAGCTCTGACTCTGAGACAAGCAGCGCGTAGCGTGTTAAGCGTCTCGATCCACCAGTAAGCTGGACGACGTTTGTTGCATGGTTCCAGCTTTCACATGTCAATTTTGCATATAAACTGGTAACACTGATACCTTATAGACTACTTGTACATAAAGTTAGAATGGAACGAAACTGTACACAGAAAAATATCCGTTCGTGAATTTATGAAACAAAGATCACGATTTCGTGAATGGAATGATTTACGAAAACCGTGACCAAGCTTCTGAAATGATGGACAATAAACCTCGTATTCATGAAACGATTTGTGTTTTCAAAAAACTAGGTCGCCCCGAATATGTACATGGCGTTACATTCGAATGTTTAGTTGAGATACTGTTTTTGTTCCCTGGACATGTTTAATTTTCGTTATGATTCTTGTTCATAATTTGGAAATATACAGCCGACAGTCTACCGATGTTCATGATTTCAAGAACTTATTCGCGATTTTTATGATTGCTCATCGCGTTATTCATTTTATTCATCAGTTTATTATCGTAATTTTCTGTCAGACTAGTGGGATTTATGTTCATGATTTCAGGATCATAGCCGCAATTATCGTATTTTTTATTCACGTTATCGTGATATTTTAGTCATGAGTCATTCATGTTCCGGATTTCAGAATCTTAGTTACGATTTTTTATTTTTTTTAATCACCGGTAACTTTGTTATGATTAAAAATATCCAAATTTTGAAATTGTTCACGTGAAAATTTCATTACCATGTTGCAAGGAATTAAAACAATGATTAGGGGAATCTTCTAAATATCACAAGCATGCAAAATAGATCGTAAATCATATACTATGAATCATCTATCCATGAATAATATTTCATGATTTTGTAAACTGAGGAGCTGGAATGGTCAGACGTGATTATTGTACTAAGAATCATGACCCATTTCACGAATACATTTATCATATTTCATGATTTTGTGAACTATTTCACGAGCACGGATATTGGATCGTGACTAATATGTTAGGAATAATGAACAAATTCATGAATACATGAACAATAATGATGATTTTTGTTAACTATTTCACAAGCCCGAATGTTATGTCATGACTATTATACTAGGAATAATATTCCATGATTTTGATAAGTATATTAGCAATCAAAAATTAGTTTACGAGGATTTAAAGGGTTGATAGATAAAATTCTAAGTGAAATATGAAAATCCATGAATAACATCATGAGTCAACCTTTGGTTTTATGAATAATGTTCATAAAGTTATGAACTAGTTCACGTACGAAAAATCGATTTGGTAATGTCATGCCGGAAACCGTGACTGAAATTCACAAAACAAAAAAAAATCGTTTCCACTAATAAAACGTTATATGGTCGTTACTTAAAGGGAAGATGAGCATAATTATAAAACACATGATTTTTGTTTATGGTCCTGCTTTTGTAGCGTAAAAACGTGATTGTTCTAGAACTTTTGGTAGTTTTTTTTCACTATTTTAAAAACCAGCCTATTCCGCCTAGTGATAAACACAACACGATGCCCAATAATTCTATGTCTAGCAAGCGTTCTGCTGATGTGGGAAAATGATTTAGATTTTCATCACATTTTTGATTGTCAACGATCAAATCTACACATGCTTCCTCTCCAAGTTATGCTTTTTGTGGTCGCGCAAGGGCCTTACACTGATTTAGCATCTTCCAGTATGCCTGGCCCATCTTAAAACGGTACGGAACGAATAATTTTGTCATCGTTCAACCATTCTAGAACTTCGCCCTAGAGATGAGCGAAACAGTTCACTTCGAAGAACCATTCCCGACTGAACAGTTCTGTAAGGGACCATTCATAAATTACGTAACGCAAAAATTGCCCAAAATTGACTCCCCCCTCCCCCTATGTAACAAATTGTCACAAATTTCTCCATCCCCCCCTCCCCTGTTACGTAACAAATTCCAAGAAAAAATTTTTTTCTTCGATGAAAACATGTTACGTAACGATCTAGTTAACACCCCCTCCCCCCTATGTCACAACTTGTCACAACTTGTCGTACCCCCTCCCCCCCCCCCTAAATGCGTTACGTAATTTATGAATGGTCCCTAAAAAGAACTAGTTCAGATGAACCGTTCTTCCGTTCAGCTGATATTTTACTTGTATCTAGCGAATGTCTCTCAAAACATTCGATTCTTGGAGAGGAACCAAACAGATGCTGCCCAAACTATTATACCCCTGTATGCTTAACAAGTTCATCAAGGGTAGCGATTTCTTCATGATGTATAACTAGAGAAATAGAGAATGTGATGAGTCGTTCGCTTGTGAGTCGTTCTTCGCCGGTTCCATTCTGGGAGAGCACAGAGAGCGGTTTGTGGGACGGCAAGTCGGTTCATTTTCATTCGTTCGCCTAAAAATCGATCCGAGAAATTCGCCAAACGGCTTTGGGCCAGGTTCAGTTCATTCGCTTTGAAGAGAATTGAGAACTACCGTTCTTTTAAAAAGAACTTCCATTCGCTCATTCTCTTCGAAGAACCAGTTCACTTGAACCGTTCGCGAACGAATGGCCCATCTCTACTTCGCCCCATCAAGAAAATTTGAGCCGACTTGAAACCACATTATTTTTGTCACTAGTAATATTTCTTGTTATTCTGTAATAAAATGATTTGAAGTTTTTTAGAATGTAGTGCGTATACGTTAAATTTAAAACGGTCAAACGATGCACGCAAAGTCAAACTGTGAGCCAATGTCCTTACGAATGCTTGAATTTTTCATCTTTGAAAATCTCAGTTACCTCGACTTGGGATTTAAACTTAGGCTGGGAAATAACAGCAGTCAGTTAACCACTGGCGGTATCAATAAAATATTACTAGGAATATTGATATTATTTAAAGTGTAGGAGACGGTGGGGAATTGTGAACATAGTTTTGTTTTCAGGGCCTAACTACCATAAACATTGGTCGATTTGCAACATCTTAACTTGTATTTGTAAAGGACTCCTTAATACATCCACAGACTTTAAAAAACAATATCTTGTTCAAGACATGGTAGATTGCGTGAAATGAATGGAATCGGCATTTTTTAGTTTTGTTGGAAGTTCATCATCATAAAAGTAGGAGAAATGGAATATTGTTGTGGTTTATTTTTATTAAGGCTATAGACGAGAATTTTAAGATATTTCTAAACTAGAAAAGAGAACATGATCTGATTCGCAATGAATAGGTGAGAATATGACTCGCGCCAAACTATCTGCGGCACATAGCGATTAAAATTATGATAAAAATCCTGTTCTTCGCATAAAATTGCTCATGAAAAAGTGACGTCATGACAGAAACATTTAACAATGTTTCCACATTTTTAGCTTTGCGGGTAATGACGACGTTCACAACTCCCCACCGTCCCCTTACTATTCAGCTCATTTTCAACGTCTTCCCGAGCCGATCATAATAAACGAGTGGAAAAAATGTCTATTGAATTTTATAATAAAAACCTACCTGTCTCGATAAATATGGAAAATACTACAAAAGCCGTTATTTCTATTCATACAGTAAGGATGGAACATAAGTGAACCCAGGGCGATATGTGCGCTTAAAATTAACCTTATATTGATTAATTTCAAGCTAGTGGCAAAATTCGGCGAAGTGGAATGTTCATTGGAAGAGAATATGGCTATTTCCGAAGTTGGATGTCGACTCGACTGTACAGATTCATCACATCAGGAACGTTATGTTGCTAACAATTAAGAAGAACTGTTCTAACAAATCTAAACGGGACAATATGATTGCATACTATAGTAACTCCCGTAGATCGTTAACTAGGAAACTGTTTGCGTTTTAAATCTTAACGTCTATATCAAGATCAAGGTGGCTTTCATATGCTGATAAAAAAAATTCGATACGATAAATCCAAGTTGTAATGCATGATCAAATGGTGTACTTAAACGAATCCATGGCAAATGCATTTTCAATTTCAGTTTGATCAGTTAGAAGCAAAACGCATTATTTCTGGTAGATTGGATCTTCTTTGGATTTAGAGCCATGAGAAGAACTCCGGAAAATAATGCCATTATTTTCTGGAGTCCTCGAGCAACGGCGAAAGTCAATAACAAATATTTGTCCCTATATTTTATTCGCATGATGAGGAATGTACTTTACTGATAGTCCTCTAAAATAGCCACGTTTGTCTATATGTAAACAAAGTTTAGAGATTATTGATATAGAATACTTAAGCATAAGAAACTTTGCGCTTAGTTTACGAAAACCACCTCGAACACATCACGAAATACGATGATTTTTTACTGCCCTACTTCATCATTCCTCCTTTGCCAAAGCTCTCTACATTCTCAAACAACGTCATGCACCCATGGAGTTCAGATTACCACTTATTAATTCTGGCAGCTTACTGCTACATCATGAAAATGTTATTAAGAGAAACGTCACGCAATATCTTTCATTTCTAGCCTTCAAATATCCTGTTATCTTTCCAATAGCCATTACAATGTCTCTTTTTAGAAATCTTTTATGGATTGAAGCACAAATCTTCTCTGTGATACGCTGCTTTATCATTTTCATCGCTAGTAACTTAGGGTGATATATTGCTTTTTTTGGAAATCCTGCGCATGATAGAGTAACTTTCCAATAAATTTTAAGATCAACTCAGATCATATTGCGTATATAATTCCACCTGGTGTTTGAATCTATAACAATGCATCTTCTCCATATATTTTGATGGTTTTTCCCGTACAAACTTATTTGATGGCCTACTTGGTTCAAATTTGGAAGAGTCTTAATGTGGCATGTAGAACTGTACTACAATGCACCTATTTACACCTGTTAAATCATGGAGGCCCCTCGGTTCAATAGTGCCCAAGGGCTCCTAGGCGTCTTAATACGACACTGTACTTACTAACTCGAGCCACTTAATTCCCAGCTATCACGAATTATATTTAAAACCCCTTGAACCAGATGATTACCGGTTCAATAGCTACCACTTGTTTATTTTTCCACTGCATTACTGCACTTTAATTCATTACTATTTCGGTTATTCCCGAAGAATATCACAAAAATTCTTCCAAACGAATACTATCTCATTGAACTATGTGCCACATTAAGATTGCCGGTTTGCTCCCTCTCTCTCTACGATCTCGTAATGTGTAACGTATAACAACATTCCGATTCTAATTATAATTTCTACCGTACTCCCCAGACCAAGCGCCAGCGTATCTCATTTCAAACCGAACTGCCCACGGCGATTCTCTGTGGGACCATTCCACCCGCTCCATGTTCCACGCTGATTTGCGACCGGAAAGGTGATCGCACACATGCGATTACAATTCCAACTTAAATAGTTCCTGGTAGGACGTTTCCGCACACTTTCCCACGCGGACGAGCCGAGGGTTTGGCGACCGGATGGGATCGAAGCGGAAGCATGATTACCACTCACATCGACCGACCGACCGACCGACCATCCAACCATCCAACCCAGTGAACGACCGTCCCGTCCCGACCGGATGGTTGATTGTTAAGTCAGCAACCACCACCGAAGCTCTAGTATGAGCCCGGCTTCGACTAATGTGTAATATTTGCTAAACCTCGAAGCCTTTAACGAACCTCAGCAGGTCCACCGCTTGATGAAAGCTTCCCTGGTGCACGTACCTACTTGCGGACGGTGTAGTTCCCTGGCAGGCGACACAGCAGCACAGTCTAATCTGCTTCGGCATTATTGCGGCAATGAGATTATATGCTAATTCGAAATAATTAAATTTGAATCTTATTTGTTTTCCGTAAAACCTCGTCGACCATAGTAATTATGCGCATAGACAATATATACTATGTAGAGAGAGAGAGATACAGTCTCCGACGGCAGTCAGTGCTCTTTCTTCGGTCAAGTTACAAGACAGACAGTGAGGAAGGGCGGACATGCCTCGGAGGGCACTTGGTCCTTTGACGACAAACGAGACCTTTGCAAGGTTCCAATGGCAGTTTGCGGAGGTGGTCGCCTAGAGGCTGGAGAGCAATTTGCCTAGAATGAAGCCTCCACAATTTTCCAGAATTTAAACGAGGCACAGGACAATAAGCAAATTTGTTCAACGCATGGGACCCAAAGGGAAAACTTGAGTGCAGGGGACTGCAGATCTCATTAAAAACTGTGGTTCAGGCCCTGCGACCAATGTGGGTGTGTGGGTGGTGAGAAGTTAACCAAAGGCGTTAACTGTGCTAGTGAAAATCGAGCCGGAAAATTTAATGATGAGAGGTTCTTTGCGCAACTATTTGCTTCGGAAGGACACTAACGAACCGGAACTGGGGGATTGTCACGAGCGGCAGTTTAATTGGATTGAGAAGAATTTTAACACTTCAAAGGCTGAACTTCAAACTCTATTTTGTCATAGTGAAACGATAAAGAAACATCTCACCAACAGTCGGAATGCGGAATGATTCCGATCTGTCTGCCGTTGACATAAGAACCTAAAGCAACCTCTCGACCTGTAGACATGGCCCCGTTTGGCTTGATTTTTTTTGTGCCTGCCAGCAGGCAGACAGTTGACATTGCTGAACGATCAAATTTCATCCTTAGGGTTAAGAGGGGGTGGCTCCAGTCGTTATCATGCGTTGCACCAGGGGAGAAATGTTCACAGGAATCTCGGTTCCCTGCTGTCTCCGCAAAACACCGCGGCCCGCTTGTTTGGCATCAATCAACGTCAGCTGCGATGGCTGAAACCGGATATGTAACGTGACACCGTCTCTCGGAAGCAATGTGTCGTTTGAGCGAACGCTTCACAGGATGTTAGCAGCTGTCTATAACATCAAGCAGCTACTCATGGAAGGTGGAACAGAGGCAGTTTTGTTTTAATTTTCCCCATCGGAATTTGAGATTTATCCTGTATGTATATAACTCCATCAGTCTCAAGCTCAATTATCTCGAGATTCGAGTATTCGCAATAATCACAATTAATAAAAACGACAATCATTCACGGAAACTTTCACACGGTTCAAATTTGTTCAATCTATTAGCCGAGCATTTCACCAAACACAGACACACATCCAGAAGCACATAACTGAATGGACAGCACAAAGTCACACCCGTCCAAAAGTTGGCAAAGTCCATTTCTCAGCTTGTTGAATATTAGCTTGACAACAGATTTCCACCGACTTAGTCCACCTTACCGTGTGTATGCTTCCCCCGGTGTTAGATTGGGGTGGGAACACAGGGATAATAAGAAGCTGTGAATCAAACCGACAGCAAATTCCAAGAAACGGGCAACCCCAGAATGCGGTACGGAGAAAGAGAAAACTTCCGTACCGCGCCGTGTCGGACTGGCAGCAGGAAAAGGTTTTATTTCATAGAGTATAGAGGTTGCCTTGTGGCACATCCGTAAAATCTCCGTTGTGGCCAAGTCCAGTAGGGTGCTAGGGGATGGAGGATTTTGGAGGGTGTAAATCAGAGCGTTCGGGCAGCCTGAGTGACATTATGATCTACCTTCATTTATTTCTGTCATGTTACCCGAGGTGTGACTTTTGTCCGACGGTCCGTCCGATTTGTTGGGTGGTGTTTTGAGACAGAGTTCACATCAGCGAATGTTGTAGCCTTTGAGAGATATGAGGAAGAATAAAGGAACTGCTTGACGCGATTAGCTTCCGGTGGAATTCCAACTGGAGGTTGTCTAGAATTTTCTTCAGTTTCGTTGAGCTGCTGTTGCAGTAAAAAAATTACGAGATACTCACAATTTGTATAAAAGAATTACGGTTTGAATGCGGAATCCACATGTGACTGCAATCGTTAACCCATAACTTCGATTTACGAACTATGTGGCATTTAACTGAAAAGCAAGTTTTGTATTTTGTAATATTATGCGGAGATAGGAGCAGTCATACCTTGTTACCATTTCGTCGGTCTTCATTAAAACTAGAGGCATTTGCCACAGCTTATGAGCATGATTTAAGCTGACCAACTGTGGGCTAGGAAAAATCCGAACACATTTCATCTCAAAATTTAAAACACAACAGTTGAATTCTTAGACTGTTTAGTATTTCTCTTGTTTACTATATTTTACTACAGGCAATGTGATGTTTAACAATGACTTTAGGGGTTAGCATGGCGTATTTGGCAAATCGATTGGTTCGATTCCCAACCCCGCACACAGGGTTAGTTTTGTCAAAAAAGATTTTCCTACTTTGGAAAAAGATTTTATTTCAAATTTAGATCTTCGAATGAAGAGGATGTATTCCATATTTCAAATTCACAAAAATAGCTGTACGTATTAACAGAGTTCTATACAAATCGACGCATTAAAAGTAAAATGCAAATGCATTTCGAATTCTACTCATCAGTAAATGCCACCGTATTAGCAACATTTAGACCCCAAGTCCGAAAAATCATAAGTCAGGCAGGAGAAGTAAGCACAGAATCATTGGTTTGCTGCACCCAAAACTCGGCCATAATACTTTTACGATAATAAGAAAAAAATGCTCTAATTGCAAGACGTTTAATACTAAAACGGTCTCAACAAAAAATTCCCCAAAAGACAATAACAAGACATTCAAATTTTCTCTGCGTCGCACTCATGTTCTATTAATTTTTATACAATAAATATTAACGTTTGTCATTGTATTGCGCATCAACCGAAAACAACACAATGTGTATAAAAACGAGTTTCGATTTTCTCTACACGACACATTCCGTATTTGGCTCACACTCGATGTATGAAATCGATTTTGGAACCGGGTGTCCATTCGCATATTCGCGTGTGATTTTGGATGATCTAATACTTAATTTTCAGTGTATGGTTCAGATGCTAGAAGAGAGTGAGTTCTCTATCACTATCAGCTCTATCACTAGAGCTCTCGGTCATATCGCCATGAAAGGTATTGTCTAGTGGATATGAGCGTCAGTTTTTTTCTGATTGGTCCAACAGAAGGCATGGACCTAGGCTGCTGGAGCCAAGAGGAAGAACTTCCGGATGTAACCAATTCATGATTACGCGAACACGAGCATTTATTTATTTATTTATTTGTTCGATATTCGGTAGATACCGTACAGAATATTAGAAAATAGAACATACTTTCTAAATTAATTAAAAATTCCTAATAGCTAACTTATAACTAGATTTGGTGACATTAAAATCGAACAGATGTGAAGTAGGGTGTCCCAAAATGACATCATGTTGAAAAAGTCATTGGGCTCACTTCTTAAATGAAAGGTTAGGATATTAGGACCACTTTCTTCTTCGAAGTGAGTTTGCTAAAATGCTTCCTACTGGTGGCGACTTTTGATTTTTTGAAAAATGGGCCGATTTCGGATGAAATTTCAAATTTATGCCTGTTGAAATGGTCCTGAACTGTCTTAGATTTTTTTTCAGCATTTTTTATTTTTCTGGAGGTCAAAGCGGAGAAGTTTGGTTAGTTAGTTTGTACAAATTTTGAAATATAAGAGCGGCAGAGCCATTAAAACTTAGTAAAAAATGAAATTTTTGGTGTTTTTCAGTATTTTTTCTTCAAAACTGGGTATCTACAAAATTTTAAATGCACAGAAAACACTTTATATAGTTGAGCCGAATTCAGGGGCGTAATTTTGCTGAAGGAAGTATATAGCTACGGCTAATGGGGTATGAGTTATTTAAATTTTTGTTAGAAAACCTTTGACATTTTTAGCAATTTATCAAAAATAATGCTGTTCCAAAAAGTGAATTAGTTCAAATGTTCTTTGACCACACATTGTTTTTCGAAAAATAGAAGGAAAATTATGATAAATGACGTTTTCTGTACGTCTTTAGTATGTCAGGACGAGGTTTAATGAGCATCTGATGATTTTTTTTTTTTGTAACTTAAATTATAAAAATAATAATGACGCCAAGTCTCTAATTATTTTTTGAAGAGTTAATTCTCCACAATTACTTCTAGGAGGCATCTTCAACAAAACGATTGTGTCAGAGGATGCGCTGTATTCTGTTGTAAAACTTTTTCGAGGATATTTGCCCCAAATTTGACTATTTCTGAATTATGTGATCTAAACAGTAAATATCAGTTTTTCACCACTCACCTCACTCTTCTGCATTTTTCTCCACTTCAAAGTTCCTAACATGAAAATAAGACTTTATATACAAAATGTAAGTACGTTTATCAATTCAGCCTTCAAATATACGCCATAACTTGCCATTAACTCGACATATTTGTTTAATTTTAGTGATTTTCAAACCCGCTAGGTGGCTATTAGTATAGAAAATAATTTTAAAAAAAAATATCAAATGCTCATAAAAACCGAATATGATGTACTATAGACAAGCGAAAAACGCCATTTTTCATCATTTTCCTTCTATTTTCTGAAAAATAATATACGGACTAAGCCCACTTAAGTAGTTTTATTTTGTAGAACAGTGTTATTTTTATGAATATCATAAAATGTCAAAAGGTTATTTAACAAAAACTTAAATAACTTATGCCCCATTGGCCGTAGCTATACACTTTCTTCAGCAAAATTACGCCCCTGAATTCGGCTCAACTATATAAAGTGTTTTCTGTACTTTTAAAATTTTGTAGATACCCAGTTTTGAAGAAAAAATACTGAAAAACACCAAAAAATTCACTTTTTACTAAGTTTTAATAGCTCTGCCGCTCTTAAAATTCAAAATTTTTACAAACTAACTAACCAAACTTCTCCGTTTGGATCTCAAAAAAAATAAAAAAAATGCTGAAAAAACATCTAAGACAGTTCAGGATCACTTCAACAGGCATAAATTTGAAATTTCATCCAAAATCGGCCCATTTTTCAAAAAATCAAAAGTCTCTACCAGTAGGAAGCATTTTAGCAAACTCACTCCGAAGAAGAAAGTGGTCCTAATACCCTAACCTTTCATTTAAGAAGTGAGCCCGATGACTTTTTAAACATGATGTCATTTTGGGACACCCTAACGTGAAGTTTAGTTGAATTTGTAGCAACATCTATCCACAGGATTGTTTTAACCGTAAACAGTACGATGTCTAGGAATCAACACAAGAGGACGGTTCCTTAGAGCGCGAGGAGGTACAAACATATTAATCCGTGCAAGAATATCTGGGCAGTCAATGTTATTACACAAATGGTTCGCACCAATCCGATTTTAGTGCGTAGAAATCGTTAACGCCAGCGGTATTTCGCTTCAGGAAACCAAGTGTTGCGAATGCCTTCGTCGTCGTTGCGGTGATGTGATCCGAGAAGCTAAGCTTTCTATCTATCAAAAAGCACTCCCAAGCCACGAATGGAGTCCACTCTTTCGATGACGCGGCTTTGGAGCAAATACTCATAATGAGATAGAGTGGATGACACTTTTCATTTTACATTTGTCAACGTTTATCTGCATACCAATCAACAGGCACCATTGTTCAATATTAAGTACATCATCTTGAAGTGCAGCAGAGTCAAGTCCAGAAGCAATGGAACGAAAAATCTTCAAATTGTCGGCGAAGAATAGTTTTCCAGATACGAGCACAAATGTCGTTTATAAATAAAATAAAAATTAGCGGCCCTAGGTGACTTCCTTGAGGGACTCCGGTTGGCATGTCGAGCAAGCTAGAACGTGTTGAACCAATTTCAATGAAAGCACTCCGACTAGACAGATATGATTGCAACCATCCAGTTAACCACGCAGAAAATCCTAGTCTTTGCAGTTTCAGAAGAGCAATGTTGTAAGGTACTTAATCGAATGCTTTCGGGAAGTCAAAAAATATTGCATCGGTTTGTTAACGCTTCTCAACAGAGGGGACCAAGATGCTAGTGTACATCATCAAATTTGAAGTAGTAGAACGTTGCTTCACAAATCCATGCTGACATTCGTCAATGATGTGAGAAGCAGCAGCGTACATCTCATTGTAAACAAATTTTTCAAGGACTTTAGCAAAACAGTTCAAAAGTGAGATTCCTCTGTAATTTTCAACATTATGAATGTCTCCAGCCTTGTGACTTGGAAATATAGCCGCTTGTTTCCATGCACTCGGGAAGACGCTTTCAGTGATTGAGCGGTCAAAAATAATGCTGACCGGCAATGACAATGATCGTGCACATCCTTTTATGAATATCGGAGGCAAACAATCCGGGCCTGGTCCTTTCGATGGGTCGACACTGGATAGAGCTTTCAACACGTCTGCTTCAGTCATATTCAAGCTAGGGAGACTGATATTGGTAATTTGTCTGTATACTCTTGTGACGGAGAGATAGGTGAATACCCCACGAAAATGTTCTGCAAAAAGGTCTACGGATTCGGCTGTGGATTGCGCACTGGCATCTCCAAGATAAACATTTACGGGAATGCCACCAGTGCGCTTTCTGCTGTCCACAAACTTCCAGAACGTCGAGGGGTTGTTCCGAAGGTTGCTTTGGACGTGACTTATATACTCGCCGAATGCACTATTTCGGGCTGTTTCGTATTGAAGTTTGGTTCGGCGAAGAACAGCTTTGTTTTCGTCGGTTTTATGACGGAAGTAACGCTTGCGATGTTTTCGGAGAATGTTGCGTAGACGACGAAGCTCGGAATTCCACCACGGATACTTGTAGTTCGTCTTTCTGTTGACACGTTTCTTAGGAACTATGCGGCGTAGTATCTCGTACACTGAAACCTCCATTTACGAACTCTTTTTTTACGTAATATTCGATTTACGTAACTTTTTTTACGAACTAAATTCGAAATAACGAACACTTTTTGGAAAGTTTGAGTTCGTACATTACAGCATGAAGTTATATACTTATGTATTCTTAGTTAATTGTTACTAATATAAGTTGGGTATTTTCGGAATGTGGTTGACGAGTGCATGACGGAAATCGATGTCTTGAACTATTTTAGAATCCAATTCTCTATAACATCAACCATATGGGTATTTTCGGGATAGGGTTGACGAGTACATGACGGAAATAGAACCCACATTGTTCGTTATCAAGAATGATGCTCAACCGGAAATCGTCATATTGAACTTGGAAAAGTTTCTAATTGCCCATTTTCAGCATCTACTTGGCAAGTCCATTCCAAGAATACCCGTATTGTTAGGGTTATTGAGAATGTTGCTCAACCAGAAGTCGCCATCTTGGATTTCAAAACGGTTCTAATTGTCCATTTTCAGCATCTACTTGTCAAGCCCATTCCAAAAATATCCATTTTGTCAGGGTTATCGAGAATATTGCACAACCAACGAATATTAATAAAAATGTGAAGCAAACTTTTTTACGAACTAAATCCCAAATAACGAACACTTTTTTTACGAACTAATTCAATTTACGAACCCCCGGTTTGGTTCGTAAATGGAGGTTTCAGTGTATAGAGTTCCGTAAAACACCGCGACAGCATGATCCAGATCGTTTCCACTTAACAGATCGAACCAATCAACAGCATCGATGGCCGCAGACACTTCTTCAAAATTGCAGCGATTGAAGTCAAAATTGAGACCGTCGACGGATTCGGCAAAAGCGTCTTCTGTTTCAACTTGCATGTTAAACCTCAGCACGAAGGGTTTATGGTGAGCGTCCACTTTGAGTATAGAGATCGGAGGCTCGAGAAGTTCGACTAAGGGTGAAGCCAGAGTGGACGCGATGCGTAACGCGACGCGATGCGATGCGAACTGCGTGCGATTTCCAACACGACATGATAGCCAGAGTGAACGCGACTGGAAGCGATGGTCATATGCGTTATACGTAAACAAAAATTGCGTTGAAGTGTCGAACGGATTGCGAGCTAAAAAGTTTCTGTGAAAATGAGCTCAGACGAAAAATATTTCATGTCCGAATGCGTACGCGATTTCTTTTTCAGAAACCATAAAGATTTTGGAATTCATCCGATCAATAGGAAAAGAGAAGACGTATCTCACCCTGCACCAAGATTTGCTAAATTATTTAAAAAAAATTCGCAACTATACCCGTGTGAGCATCGAAACGTTTGATTACATTTTAAGCCATATTGAAGTTGTTCTCACTAAAGAGTGGACCAACGTTATTAAAACTCCCATAGAACCACGAGAGAAACTTATAATCACGCTAAGGTAATGCTAGACCTCTCCCTTCCCCGTCGTAGTATGTCTTCACGAATTGCAAAGCAATCACCCCTTAAAAAATAATGTTGAATTTGTAGAATACCACACATTAATTCTACAATCCCTACGATATATCGTGGCATATTAGGACGCTTCGTATTGGAAGATCTACGGTCGCTAAAATCATTAAGGAGACCTGTCTTGCATTATGGATAAAGCTTCAGCCAATTCATATGCCACAGCTAACCCAACATTTATTTACACAACGTGCGCAAGATTACTGGACTTTGTGGAGCTTCCCCCATTGTTGTGGCAGCATTGATGGAAAGCACATTCGAGTGAAATGTCCGCCACACTCTAGGACAATGTTCTACAACTACAAAAAGTTTTTTTTGGTAGTACTTGATTGAATCGAGACAACTAGGCATTCCATCAGAAAATAATCTCCCCGGAAACAAACATATCCATGATGAAGCTCACCCGTTGTTAAAACATGTTTTGCGACTATATGCTCAACGAGATATCACTATTTCAGAGGAATATTTTAATTCTAGTCTTTCAAGTGCAAGGAAATCGATCGAGTGTGCTGTCGGGGCAATAAATGCTAAATGGAGACTGCTATGGAAACCAATTGAAAGGAACGGCCTAAGATACTACCAAAGCTTTCTGTATTTGTCACAATGTTATCATTGATAGGGAAGGATGTATAGATGCTATTATGAAGAGTGAAGATTTCTTATAAAACGTTCAAAAGCCCACACATAATCCTGTCTGTTGCAGCACAATTCGAAGTCGAAGCTTCTCTAGGGGATTTCTTTACATGGGGTAGCGGGCTATCAAAGAAAGTTTTATATCAAGCAGTTCTAGCTTCCTTTGCTCACCAGCATCCTCGGATCTGAACACCGGCAGCTTGCATAGTTCGCGACCAAAAGTGTCACGCAACTTTTTACACCTATTCTTTGCAACATCGTCTGAAATTTAAAAATATATAGAGTTTAGAGCAAGTATAACATTTGAGAAAATGTCGGTCACTCACAGTACCCATTAATAACAATTTAAAAATTGTCCATCGATTTTACTTACCATTAATCCAAAACATATTTCCAACATTGGTTCACAAGAATCCGGTGCCGTTAATGGCGGGGTTGTTGGTCCCACAGTGCACACCTTTGGAAGAAAGCTCCAATGTGTGCTTCGACATCGACATAAACATCCTCTGCCACCAAAGTAAAATCAAATTTTGAATTTGTCAGCATCTTTTCGCGCGAAAAACCTGTGCACGTACTGGTTGGTCGCGCGTCGCGCAAAAAATCGCTTAGTGCATCGCATCGCGTCGCTTCCACTCTGGCATGTACTGTATTATTTTGCAGGAAACAAATGAACGGAGCTCGGTCGCGCGTCGTCGCGCGATCTGTCAAAAATCGCTTCGCATCGCGTCGCGTCGCGAATCGTCTTCACTCTGGCATCCCCCTAAATCGTCGTAGTTCACGAATGTCAGATCGAGCGTCCGTCCATTTGCGTTAGTGAGCGAGTTGATTTGACACAGTCCCCCAGCGACTATCGTTTCCGTGATAGCTATCTCTTGTTCGGTTGTGGCATTTTCAGGCAGGTAACATTTGAGATCATCGTTGAATATCCATCTGAGATGAGGCAGGTTGTAATCATCTACAATAAGTACACTGTCTGAGCTACTAGCTTTATCCAGAATTTGTTGAACTGCGGAGGAGTGGGCATTGTACAGGTCTGGACTGCTGTTCGGCCACAGATATGGCCTGTGTTAAGCCAGACCGGACTGAGAGCCAAAATTATAGTTTTCAGATATTTCACGGTAAAGATCATTGGTCAATAACTTAATTATCAAAGAACGCAATGGATCAGCTATGGTTGAAATCGAATTGAAAATAAGTTTTTAACTAAGGCACTTCATATATTCATAAAATTCAGTTCTGTTCTTGTATAAAAAAGAATAATAAAAAAGACGTGTTTGCACTTAGTCCACTCTGGCTGAATTACACTTAATTGAAGGAAATTTTCAATCAATCACCGTCACTGTTATTATCATAGTCGACATCTGCACAGTTTTCGTCGGATTTCAGACATTTGTAAAATTCGTGATGAACAGGCGGTACGTACTTCAAAATATGCAAAAGGTCAGCATACTTAGCGGATGAAATTGAGTGCCCTTCGGGATACAGTAACTTCGTAAGAGTGACACTAAATGATGGGGGAGCTCCTCCCAATCTCTTTCTCAGGTCCAGTTCCATAAAAGATGCATCACTGTCATGTGTGTATTTGAACATCAGAATACCTGGTTTTGATTTCTCAACACGAATCACTCTCATATTGAGCCAGTTGATTTTCTCCTTGCAAACGTCTTTTTTTCGATTTGTAATCAATACCTCCAATGGTTTCGTTGATATAAAATTGTTAGTATCCATTTTCGTGACGATGAACTTTTTTTTGTTCTGCTTGCAAGATCGAGCTATATCGCAAAACTCATCATACGTGTACATATTGCTGATCTTTCGCATCTTGTTTTCAATTTGACTAAAGTCACGATCATTAGGAAGGTAGCTATGCCCACTAATACAAAATTTATGCTCAATTACTTCAACTTGACATTCATCCGAAGCAACAAGAAACATCATAATCAAGGCAAATTTTATGTTACGGTTCTGTCCACCGCACGCATCTGACCACAAAACAAGTGTATTTGAGGATACATTCTCTTTCACATGTTTCAATACACAAGATCCTACCTCTTGAGCTCCACGTGACGCTAATCCTTCGTGCCAGATGTACATAAACCCTTGTTGTGTAGATAGATCATGTATGCCCAAATTAAATACCGATAGTTGTCGTTTGTAATAGGCTTCGTTGGTCGTTAATTTTGGAAGCGGAAATGTTTTTTGGAGGTCAAAAGATAGAACTTGACATTGCTTATTGTTTCCCAGGTCGATGTCTTTAGAACGTTGGGTTTTGGCTAGCTCGACTAAACTGTGGTGATGATCGATGTTATTCTTAAGTTCAGAAATTGTATCTTCATTCCTTTCTCCACTCGGTTTAGCATTCTCAGCATCAACTAAAAGCTTCAAGCGGTCACATGTTTTACACGTGTCCTTCTTTGGAGCTTTAAATTTCAAATTAAATTGCTGATAAAAAACACGTTTATACGTTGGCAAGCTTACATATTTGTCCCCTTTATTCAACTCATTTTCAACGTATAGTGTGTGCATTTTTTTCAAATTCAGTTCACTTGGCAAGTATAGGCTATTCGGACTATCATGCCTCTTGTAATGGCTCGTATATGTTGGAAAAGATTCAATGTGATCGCATACCTTTGATATCATCGCATCTGGAACAGCATTTGCTGGTTTATGCTTTCCCCTCTGATCAGTAAATGTACCAGACTCAGCCTTCTTCAGCGCACGATGAATCCTTGCACTGCTCAAACACAAGGTTTTCATAAACATAGCTTTGCAAACCTGAACATCGAGAGACGACGCTTTAAGGTAGTATTCCCTGGAGTAGTACTTTTTCCACATGTCAGGATCGGATATCCTTCTCCGCTGCACAGCTTTAACCTTAACGGTGTTCGAAATAATGGTTGTTTGAGTCTCCCAAGATGCGTTATTATAGAACCTACTGTAATTCTCTCGTCGTTGTTCCAATGAAATGCGTTCTCGGCAATTGAAGCTACACTTGCAGCTGTAATCTTGGAACTTTTTGGGCGGCACAATACATCCTTTGACGTTAATGTAGCACTCTCCAGCATTCCTTCGATGCTTGCGAATATTTTTCTTTCACTTACTAGGTTCAGCATGCTTCCTCTTTTTAGGACGCTCACTAGGGCCAAACACTTCTTTGGAGTCACCCATGCCATCTTGATACTCTTCAGTTTCCCAATCGCAGTCAGACACATCATCATCACCGCTACAAGCTATAATCATAAAATTTGTTTTGCATATTCCGATTGTGAAATATACAGAACAATAAGCATATAATTAGATACATTGACATTTCTACTTTTTCTTATTTTGCGATCAGCCAAAGTGAACTAAGAACCAATAACATCTTTGATTCGAATATTTTCAAAATAGCCCATAAGTAAGTGCGGCTTTATGTATTTTGTCAAAATAAATTCATAAACATTTGATTTTCACAGTTAAACGGAAGAGTACACTGCAATGAACTTACGAAATCATAATAAAAATTCTGATGCCTCTTGGTTCACTTTGCCTGAACTCAAAATGCAAAACATATAGAATGTTGAAGCACTAGTTTATATACTCGTTTCAATTTTTCTGCCGCTCAAATACTTACAGTCTTTCTCTTCATCCGATGATAAGAGAATCCACGAACTTTCCGACACTGTAAAATCGGAAATGTCTTCGGATATATCGCAAGATTCATTTTCCGAAAAATCGGAATAGCTTTTGGCGTTCAGTCCGGTTTGGTTGTTTTCAAATCAGTCACTCACATAATCTGCCAAACAAGAATTTCTTGTGTGTGTTTAAATTTTATACAAATACTTTTTAGTATAAGAGTGTGCGTGTTGTTTGTGCATGATTTGATACGATTGCGTCATTTTCACAATTTTTTAAAAATTGGCTCTTGGTCCCCTTTGGCTTAACACAGGCCATATATGCAACAAATAAATAGAGCGCTATTTGGTAGTGAAATGCGCACAATAACTTGTTCCAAGCATTCAAAACCAGGAATTTTTATTACAGTGCCGGTGAGATTATTTTTTATCGCAATAAGAACGCCACCCCCGCGACTTAGTTGACTAGAGGAAGAGTTGCGATCGCAACGATAGATTGTGTAGTTCATTGAAAGTTCCGAGTTATGTATTTTAGCACGCAGCCAGGTTTCTGTGAGAACAATAACATCATAATCGCAAGAGGAAAGCGTCAGCAAGAAGCCCTGAGTTTTTGTTCTCATTCCTCGAACATTTTGATAGTAGACGGACAAGAAACCGTCCGACTTAGAATTGGAATTGGCGGCCGACTTAGGATTGGAATTGACGGCTTGAGTGGGCAGGCGAGGCAAAGTTGTGCCGATGAAGTGTCGGTTTGGAGCTTGGTTTATTTGGACACTGGCAACATGTGGCGGAGCAGGCTTTACTTTGCTGCCTTCAGTGTTTGAAGGGTCATTCTTGAGACCACGTTGATAAATTTATAAGTGCTAAAACGTTCACTTAGTACCCGGGGTGTTATCCTGTTTACAAGATCGTAAGCGTAGGTATGCGTGAATGATCGCGAAGAGCTCAAGCGTTTGTATGTTAACGTGTTTGTCGCGTGTGCTAGCGTGTATGTAACTTCGCCTGTATAAATTCGATTTTGTAACCGTGTGGCTATTCGCATATTTCCCTGTATTCTTGAATGATCACGCGCGAACCATGAATCTTATACTTAATTTGCAATATATGGTTCAGATCCTAGAAGACAGGTTCCCCCATATCACTAGAGTTCCCGGTTATGTCGACATGGAACGTGTTGTCTAGTAATTTTCCAGAAGCCATGGCAAAAGAGGCATCTACGTAAAATAAAATCATCCCAATAACTGAAATAGAAGTAAAAAATCTCATCACAACAACTTATAGCAGTAAATATGGACGATTTCTTGATAAGAAGACTATCAAACCTGTGTCTCCCGTTGATACAAACGATCCTGATATATAACACAATTTCTATCATACCATAATTTCATAAACGCTCCTGAAGCAGCGCAGGATAAGAAGAAATTGATGACTGAATATCAAAATACGTGTCCACGCATTTTGCACTTATGCTTATCATGCTCCTTGTGGGTAGTCAAAATTAAATACTCTACCTTTCAAATCAAATTAAAGGAAAAACCTAACAATCAATGTAAATGGAAAATTTGAAAGAGTTCCAGAATCCACTGCAGATTTGAATTGTATTGTCTCAGAACTACAGAATACAGTCGAACTGCAGCGGTAATAATTTTGTCCCGAAAAAGATTAAAACTGAAAAATGTATTTTGAGATACATTCATTGGAGGAAAATTGAGTTGAACCAAATATGTACATCGAGCACTATATTTTTCAAAACGGAAATTAATCGGGTAATTTGCGTTTCGACTTGAATAGAACGACTTGGCGTCTGGTAGAGATTTAATTTAAAAATGCCGCCCAACTTGGAAGAATGGTTTAAACAACTAGTCGAGATGAATAACGAGACACTTAAAAGTTTAATTGTTCAATTTATATTAGAAAATATCGTGAAGTCACAAAGCACATAAAAAAATTCACAAAATAAATTTTTTAGCACTCTCGTTCACTGATTTCCTTTTGCTAACAAAATTGCATTTTTAGAACCTGGCAAACTAGTTTGCAACGTTATCTAGTCTTTTTCCATTTGTGGAAGACTTTTTGTTGTCCTTGGAGTACGTCCGCTTTCACTGAGGTTGAAAATTCCGTGCAAATTATGGACAAATCCTTATCAATATTTTTTCTTCACAATTTTCTAATCAACAATTGTTAAAAGCTGCTAAAAGTGTTCACAGAACAAGATACCGCGAATCAATCACACTTGTATGATCCAGTTCATAGTATCACGTTACTCCGAGTAAAAATCAGATAGTTACCAGAAAATAGCATATCGCTATAGGGCGAAGAGAATTTACGAATACCATGATAAAACTACTGATATCATGAACATGAGTCACATTATTAAGTTCGAAAGTAAGCTCTATATTAAAATATCACGATAACGTGAACACTAATTACGAAAATCGTGACTAAGATCCTGATATCATGGACACATATCACACAACTCGTGACAAAGATCCTGAAATCATTAACATAAATAAACATAAATCTCTAGTCGTGACTAAAATATCACGACAACGTGAATATAAATTATGAAAATCATACCAAATTTTAAGGACATTCTAAACGTAAATCACATTACTCTTGATTAAAATGTCAAAAATCGTGACTAAGATTCTGAAATCATGAACACCATATCATGTGAATAGAAATTACAAAAATCATACCTAATATCCTGAAACGATGAACATAAAGCCCGCTAGTCTGACAAAAAATCGCGAACAATGTCCTGAAATCATGAATAGGTATATTATATTATATATATATATATATATATATATATATATATATATATATATATATATATATATATATATATATATATATATATATATATATATATATATATATATATATATATATATATATATATATATATATATATATATATATATATATATATATATATATATATATATATATATATATATATATATATATATATATATATATATATATATATATATATTAAAAGAATGGTGACATCATACCGGTTTGAACCTTCGTTCGAACTGGTCACAAATCTTGATAGCTCCTGGTTTACCTAGAGTTTTTCACCAGCAACAGTCTTTTTCAAGGTTACTTATATTTTCGCTCGATCAGTCTTTCTCAAGACTACCTATATTTTTTTCGACAATTAGTCTTTCTCAAGACTACCTACTTTTTTTACTCAATCAGTCTTTTTCAAGACAAACATTTTTCAAGAACAATTTAGCCTAAAGAAATATTTAATTCTTCCAACATGCCTGGATCCTCCCAGAAAGGCCATGTGCCCAAAAATTAAAGCTAAACGGAAAAGGGTATCTTCTTCACCCGAAAATTCAATTGACTGTAGCAACTCATTTGATGTTTTATCCGAATGTGAAGCTGAATTCTAAATTTCCTCGCATTGCGCATAATGCCAACGAGAAGAAAACGCAATCACCTTCGCCTATAACAGTGATGATCTCCGACTTCAAAGCCTTTCGAACTGAGCTTTCGACGTTCCTTGCGGACGTGAAAGTCTCTTTTCAGATTGGCCGAAGAGGAGAATGTCGAGTTACAGCGGAAGAATTGATTGGCCACAAACGACTACTCCAGAAGTTATATAAATTTTATTCATATAATTTCAAGACAGATAGACCATTCAAGGCTGTCTTGAAAGGGCTACCAGAAGGTCAAAGTTTGAATGAAATATCCAACGAATTGAAAAAATTACTTGGCTTTTCTCATTCACAAGTTATTCTTATGAAGAGAAAGGCTAGCGGCGATAACACGCCAGTACGCTCTGGAATTATCCAGGAGCTTTATTTAATTCATTTCAACCGTAATGAGATTAATAATTTGAAAGTATTTGAAAAAAAACACGTTTTATGTTCCACGTGCGAGTAAAGTGGGAACATTATAGGCGACATGGGGGTAGAATTCAAAATCTGACCCAGTGTTGTAGATGCCATGGCTTTCGGCAGGGCACAAAAAATTGTCGTTTGGATTCCAAATGTATGATCTGTGGTGATAAATCTCACACGAACGCGGTGAAAAAAACACAAACAGTTTCAAATGCGCTAATTGTAGTGAAAATCATAAATCGAATTTCTGGGGTTCGAGAAAAAAATTATAAATTCTCGTTCTAGACAACAAAAACAACAAATAAAAAATGTACCTACTTCTTCAGGTACACTTCAAGAAAACACGTCCAAACGTGTTAATCCGATCGATTCAAAATAGATTAACAACTTCTTCTACCTCCGTCACACCATCCTACAATGGTGTGTCATCTTATGCTTCAGTGGCCAAAATAACGGCTACCGTTACCACGCCTAACTCGTATGCACCCAACGCTTCCTTTAGTCCAATGGATCTAAGTAGCGTAACGGAAGACAAAATTAAAATACTTGCAGGACTCTATGTTACCTATGATGAATGCTATGTTAAAACATTTAAATTTATTAAATTGGAATGCTCGTTCATTAAATACGTACGAAGACAAATTTTTCAACTTCTTGAGGATACATCATGTTCGTATAGCCGTTATGACCGAAACTTTTTTAAAACCAAATATTAAATTGAAGAGGTACTCTAATTTTGTTATTCATCGATTTGATCGAATTATTGGATTCGGCGGAGGAATCGCAATAGCGGTTAATCGCAGGATCAAACATTCCGTTACGCCGTCTCTTGACACCAAGGTGATCGAGAGTTTGGGTATCGAAGTTGAAACTAATCTTGGTATCATTTTTATTGCTGCAGCCTATTTGCCTTTTCAGTGCACTGGCGAGCAAATTAATTTCTTGAAAGGAAACTTACAAAAACTTACAAGAAATTCTTCATAATCGGTGATTTTAACGCCAAACACCGAGCATGGAATAATGCGCAAAGCAATTCCAACGGTAAACTACTTTTTAATGATTGCTCTGCTGGTTATTATTCAATTTTGTTCCCGAATGGTCCTACATGCTATTTGTCTGTAAGGAATCCATCAACAATTGATTTGGTTTTGACAGATCAAAGTAACATTTGTAGCGAATTGATTACACATGCTGACTTTGATTCTGATCATCTTCCAGTAACTTTTTCAATTTCTCAAGAAGCTGTTTCCAATCCCATTAGCTCAGTGTTCAATTACCACAAAGCGAATTGGGAAAGGTACAAAACTTATATTGAGAATAATTTTAATCATGACCTTGATTTATTAAATAAAGCTGACATTGATACGGAATTACAAAATTTAAGTAATTCTATAGTTGATGCTAGAAATTTATCAGTACCAACAATACAGAAACAATTTAATACTCCCATTATTGACGACGATCTTCAACTTCTGATTCGCTTGAAAAATGTTCGAAGACGTCAATATCAACGTTCTCGTGATCCTGCTATGAAATGTATCTATCAGGATCTACAAAAAGAAATTGAGCATAGATTCACACTCTTAAGAAATGAAAATTTCGCGAAAGAGGTTGAACAAATCAAGCCAAATTCTAAACCTTTCTGGAAACTTTCTAAAATTCTTAAGAAACCTCAGAAACCAATTCCAGCCTTGAAGGAAGGTGACCACATACTTCTTACAAACGAAGAAAAAGCTCAAAAACTTGCTCAGCAGTTTGAAAGCGTCCCTAATTTTAATCTCAACGTTGTGAGTCCTATTGAAACCGAAGTTTTACAAAAATATGAAAACGTTTCAAATCAAGTATTGTATATTGTTGAAACAAACTATGATGAGATCAAATCCATCATGAAAAAGTTAAAAAATATGAAAGCTCCAGGTTATGATGGAATTTTCAACATTCTTCTTAAAAACCTTCCCGAAATCATCATGAGATACTTGGTCAAAATATTCAACAAATGTCTTCAATTAGCATACTTTCCTGAAAGATGGAAAAATGCCAAGGTTATTCATATTTTGAAGCTAGATAAAAACCTAGCAGATGCATCTAGCTATCGACCAATTAGTTTACTCTCTTCTAGTAAATTATTTGAAAAAATCATCCTAACTAGAATGATGTCACATATCAATGAGAATTCTATTTTTCTTCCTGAGCAGTTTGGATTTCGTATTGGACATTCAACTACTCATCAACTTGTGAGAGTAACTAACATGATAAAGGCAAATATCTCAGAGGGCTATTCCACTGGAGTTGCTCTTCTAGACATCGAAAAAGCTTTCGACAGTGTTTGGTACAATGGTTTAATTTCCAAATGTGGGCTTTCAATTTTCCAATTTACATAATAAAGATAATTAAAAATTATCTTACTGACCGAACCCTACAGGTTTCTTATCAGAATTGTAAATCTAATAAGCTACCCGTTGAAGCAAGCGTCCCTCGAGGATCAAGCGTCGCACCAATCCTATATAATATTTTTACCCCTGATCTTCCAAATCTACCTACAAGCTGTAAAAAGTCACTTTTCTGTGATTATACTAGCATCTCAGCCACTGGTAGGAGTCTTCGTATTATCTGCAGTCGACTGCAACGAATCTTAAATATTTTCAATGATTACCTGAAAAATGGAAAATTTCCACTAATGCGTCAAAAACACAATTGATTGTGTTTATGCATAAGCCAAGAGCTTCTTCTCTTAAACCAAATAATAACCATATTATTAAATTTAATGGTTTGAATTTAACGTGATCAAATCAAGTTAAATACTTGGGTTTGATTTACGATAAAAAACTCACTTTTAAGGATCACATTGAAGGAATCCCAAAAAAATGAAACAAATATATAAAATGTTTATACCCTCTTATAAATAGGAATGCTAGGCTCTGCCTAAAGAACAAACTATTAATTTATAAACAAATATTTAGACCGGCAATGCTATATGCAGTGCCAATCTGGGCAAGTTGTTGTGTTACTAGGAAGAAAACGCTTCAAAGGATTCAGAATAAAATTCTGAAAATGATTTTGAAGCGTCCTCCCTGGTTTAGCACAAATGAGTTGCACAGACTCGCAAACATAGAAACATTAGAAATTATGACGAACAGTATTATAAGCAACTTGCGACAAAAATCGTTGCAATCTTCAATTGCAACAATTGGCTCTCTTTATAGTTTATAAGTTAGTTTATAAGATTTGTTTAACTCCTTATTCAGAAGACAAGTAGGTTTAAAACATCCTACTGCAAAAATCACTTAACTGCGAAAGCATATTATATCTTAATAATAATTAACTGAATCATGTAAACAATAGGGATGAAAAGTCAGCACTTGTGGCTGAACACCCAATATACTAAATTAAAAATGTAAGCAAACAAAACAATATAATCAAATAGAAAATAATATATAAAAAAGAATGGTGGAATAATGTATCTCGTCTACCCACACTTAAATCAATAGTAGTAAAGTCGATAATGATGTCGATGTTTAGGATGCTCTTTTCAATGCAACGTGCCTAATACGCGCCACACTAATTTCATATGTGTCCATTGTCATTCTGAACTGCATATACTGTGTATCTACCTTAGTTTAACAATTTTGCATTTTAGCGCCCACAACCGGGGAGAAAAATTTGTTTGGCTAAAAACACAGCTTTTCAAAAATTTGCTTTTCACTTTTCCGTTTCAATCAATATGACCTCGTCGGCGGAAAGTTATGTATATTTGTCTTATCCTTCGGTTGGCATATAGAATTGCTCTGTGTATTGTTTATTTATGCGTTCTCCGAAAACTACTTGAACTCTTGCCATGTTATCATCTGCCCTAAAGACTCGCAATTTATTTTTATTAGTTCATTTGATATAGTTCAAGGATCTTTTATCTTATACAATAAGTAATAATGAAAATTAACGTTAAAATGCCTGCCTATCGGGTCTTGTTAACGTATTGCACTGCTTGGCGTTGAACAATTAGTTACGTTGTCCATCGTCGCTTGAGGCTCATTTTGTCTGCCTGTCAGTTGATGTCGTGATACAGGGCGCGATCGTTATTGAGGTAATATTTGTTACTACCCAATTCGCAGTCATTGGTTTATTAACAGCTTGTGGTTTGAAATTCTGCAGAAAATTTCAGAAACATCCAAAAAGCTTCCGATATTTAGTTTATGGTTTGAGAATCAAAATTACTGAAGACTGTAAAATGATCCAATTTAGTTGTAAAAAGATATTATTTTGTATAGCAATGTATTACCTCTCTTTCTCGCACATGCTAAGAGAGGATATTTTCAAAAATTCTATTGACCTTCAAATTTAAATAACTTTGTCCGGTAGCCACGATTCAATAAACGGACTGTAACAAAGCTGTTTTATTTTAACGAGCAAATAATTATTGCCGATATATGCTAAACATGTTTATAATAGACTAGTTTCTCGATAATTTTGTTAGAGGGAGTTTACTGAAAAAAAACTCTCAGATGATCAAGATACACCGTTTCACGATACCTAATTTAACAAAAACTGATAAGATGAGTGTAAAATTTTCAACAATCAATAATTATTCTGTTAGGTAAGAGTAGTGCCAGCTTTGATAATTGCTGCTATCAGTAAAATGTTCGAGCTCCGCAAAAGACCGATGATTCCTTTTCTAGGTCAACTAAATAAATAATACCACACCAATCTTCACCACATAAATAGTCTCAACACAATCCTCAGATAACATTTCGAGCTTCCAATCGGTGTTTCCTTCTAGCAAAAAGGAAACCACGTTATCATTATTTGAACTTCAAAATAATATATCTGCCATAAAAACAAACAGTTGCGCATATTTCATACAGCGAAAACACACATCTTAACGAAAATAATCAAATTATCTCAATCATTCATAATACTAGAGATGAATTGGTACTTCCAGACACTCTCAGTCTTACAATCAAGCTCCATCTTTCCTTGGACAAACAAAGGAGATGCATTTATGTTAGTAGAGCAACAATAATAACTAACGTTACTGCTCTACATGCAGCAACCTTTCCATTTCCAACTAGCTATGCTATGGTAGCCCATGAACGACGTCATGCTGATGCAGTTTTATATGTTCACATTATTTGCACAATTAAAAATACGGAACCCGTATATGAACATGTTCTGAGAAATCGAATTCTTAATTAACTTGCAATAATCAAAAATAATAAGCAATATTATACAACTGACGATGGCAATGCGGCAGTGTGTAGCATAGTTCATGAATGTGCACCAATAGCTACTCTCGTAGCTTAACTACTATCCGCACTACAGCAGACGTCGTTGCATTGTGTGTAGATCCAGCTTTGCATTGTTGCCGTTATACAGCAATTATTTTCTACCCATCGGCAAACGAGCAGTTGCTTTCCTGATATTTTACCAGAAACGGAAGTATCATTTGCCTGTCGAAGGCAAAACAAACGTACCCCCCCCTCCCGAGCACCACTCGCTCACTCGTTCCGGCACAGTTTTCTCAGCAATTTTCAACCTACAAGCCGACCGGATGAACGCGTTATGCGTACATAGAAAGGATGTGTTAGGAAGTACAGAGCGAATAGCTTGCATATGTCGGTGTTTCCCATCGTTTTCATCGTACTCGGAACCGGCTGGAAGTTGAGCTGGGCAATAGACGTCCTGCGAAGAGAGAAATTGAAGAGTTGTCGGTGAACCGGATTGCTACTCAAACGTCTAAATGTTATTGTACTGCGGTGTTTCTCTGCGACGGTGGATGATTGTTACTGGTTGTAAGTCGCGAAAAGCGGGCTCTACTAGGCGCATGTTGAATTTAGCTGGGATTTTCTGGGATGATTTCTGGTTCCAATATCAAACTGCTTCGAAATACGGATAAGTGCTATCAGTTTTAATATTCGAATACTTATTTGAAATCCAAAAACATTTGTACTCAAACGAAGGACACAGCTCTCACCGATAACATCGCGTTTCAGTATTTTGATGATTTAAACAGTCATTGATAAAAATGATACATTTGACATTACTACGGCCTCAGAAGATAGTATGGCCTCGGAAAAGATGACTCTGCCAAATTGCATCACGGAAATAACGCTGAAGAAAATAACCCATTTAGTTTCAACAGGTGTTTACGGCTTTCTCAGTCGGTAATATTTAGGCAAACGATTGGTTTTATAAATTGCCCGACGTTTCGGCCGTTTTTGATGGCCTTTTTCAAGGGAAACTGGAATTTTTATTATGTCAGAGAGTTAACAGAGTAGACAGAACCTATCGACCGATGGCTCTACCTATTCTTGAAATGTGTCACATCACAAACACAGCTAACACTGTGAACCATCGCACTGACGTAGACAAACTCAACACAAATTAAGCAGGCATTCTACACACTCTCAAAACGACCAACACTCGCAGAAACAGAACCCCACACCTAGACTCAAAAATTGACACTTCTTTTGGCTCACGATGAATATCCAATACACACACCGCTACTGTTGGCTCATCATCAACAAACCAAACGCTAAATTCGAATCGTGTAGATCCAGAGCAATCACAAAATCACAATTCAGCCACAGAAATCCATGCAATACCACCCAACATCCGACCGTTGGCAATCAACGATTACAACAAAAACGATTAAGTTAAAGTGAGTTCCCAATGCGCTACATGTTTTATGTTTCCATACCTTCTTTTGTATTTTGTTGTCTTGTGTATTTGCATTTTATTTTTTAACTCTCTGACATAATAAAAAATCCCGTTTCCCTTGAAAAAGGCCATCAAAAACGGCCGAAACGTCGGGCAATTTATAAAACCAATCGTTTGCCTAAATATTACCGACTGAGAAAGCCGTAAACACCTGTTGAAATTCCCGTATCCAGTCGTTACAACACCCAAACATAACCCATTTAGTATTTTCTTTTGAAAATTTGGGTAGAATTAGTTTAGAGTGTATTGTTTACACTGTATTTTTAACGCTGACAGTTTTTCGAAAATTGAAAAATATGGCGTCATCCGAAAAGTATAGTTGAATCTGTCCAAATCTTTCGTTCAGAGATCCAAGGATCGGAAGGGACTTCATTCGTACAAAGTGCAGAAGGCTCCATATCGTGACGAACGGCAAAATACGGTGGGAAAGTCACGGGCCCGGAAACTGTATACCCCGATGCTAACGAGACCTCCTTGTTTCATCATGGATGATGAGACTTACGTCTAGGCGGAAATTCGGCAGCTTCCGGGGCTACTGTTCTTCACCGCCCAGTACAAGTTTGATGTTCCGGAGGAAGTAAAGAAGCAGAAACTTTTAAAGTTTGCCAATAAATACATGATTTGCCAAACGGAGTGCGTCGTTTGTGGCTACCGGAACTGTAAACGGGGAGATCTACCTCAAGGAGTGTCTAAGGAAGCGTCTGCTTCCTCTGATGAAGCAACACGAGGGCCCTAAAATCTTCTGGCCTAATCTAGCGTCGTGCCACTATTCAAATGTAGTCCTGGAGTGGTACAAAGCAAATGGGGTCACTTTTCTACCTAAATACGAGACCTCCCCCCTCTGACGCACCGGAACTAGGGCCCATCGAAAAATACTGGGCAATTATGAAACACGCACTACGGAAGCATCACAAGTAGGTCAAATCTGGCGAAGACTTGAAGGAAAAATGGGATTCCGCAGCCCCAGCCAGATGTTGTACAGAACCTAATGAGTAGAGTTAAACGTTTTATTTCTTATTAAAATGTTTTCGAGTATATTTCAATTTTTTTAGGTCAAAAAGCCAATTCGAATTTAACAATTTTGAAGGCCTTTGTGTAACAAAACAGAATTTTGTCATGTCATTTAATTTTAAATATTGACATCGTTCACGAAGGGCACACAGGCATGTAATAAAGAAAAAAGTTGTTTTTTAACTGTTTTTCCGTTCTTAATTTATAGTGGTCAGAATTTCCTAACTGTCCTAAATTCTAATCAGAATGGCTGCACGTGCAAATCTTCGTACGGTGGGTGGTATGGCTACAAATTCTCTCGACTCGGCGATATATGTTATAATCACGATATGGGAAACGATATTTCGAATTTAGGAAACACTTTTCCTAACATGGGTGGAGAAAGGTGAAGTAACTGGCGAATCATACATTCCTTGAAATCAATCACTTCGCTAAAATAAACTCAAATAAATCAGAACCGATATGTTTGTTTTCTTTGTTCTTAAAACAATGTTTTCGATCGATTGGAGAGAAATATAGAAAAGTGAGTGGGCACGCCAAATTTCGGTAACAGTCGTTAATTTAAGCTGTATGAAAAACTTTCTTTAAAATGGGGTATACTTGGGCTATTCCATACATTTCGGGCGTGGTGAACTCCGACGACGTAACGTCAAATTTAACATTTTAATTGTGAAGTTTGGTATTTTTATACATAAACGAGTGTATTAGTCGTATTTACATTGGCGTGACAAAAATATCTCGGATTGCATCCCAATAGCACGCAGAGAAGGTAGCGTTTTCGTAAGAACCTGGTAACTTGCGAGATCGCTAACATCAAACCAGATGGCCACCTCGAGTTCGAGCAATGACAAATGAGCAAAGGTATCAACAGGAGCTCCAAGGAGAAGAAGGCCATATGCTGAGCCAGACGCTTGAACAAAAAGTGGTACACCTCAAGAAGGAGCCTATAGAGAACAAGAACATCCTCCAACTAAATATCGAGTATCTAGTGACGAGTATCAAATCCGCCATGAATGGCGTTGAGCGAAAGCAGATCAAGTTGAGGAGTACGTCGAGTACGACGAGAATGCGCCAAACGAATTCAATCGACCTATCAAATACGTCATTACGAAACAAGTCTACTCTGCAATACCGATATGAAATTAGAAAATATAAATCTTTTTTGGCTTTCTTACATATTAGGAAATCACTTAAAAAATCGACCTGCCATTTGAGTCCCACAAAGCCAAGTGTCACATACATCGGATTCAGTGATAACTGAATCCATTTTCACCAACTAGGCCTCTCTCATATCCTCTTTTACAGTTATAATCCCTTATTTCCCCTCCAAAATATGTTATTACGAAGACAACATTTAATTCATGCTGATTTATCCACTTAAATATTATATTTTATGTTCCAAGGACGTCATCGTAAACATGTTGCTCATCAGGTTCGTGGCAGTCGTGTCCTTGTAAATATGTGCAAAGTGTAATAAGAATGTAATGGAGATTTTCACAAATATATTGAATATAACTTGCTATTGGATAAATGAGAAAAGCACAATTACACCATTAGGTGGAATAAAACAGGTTTTTCTAGGCGTGTAAACTTGTGTAGAAAAATACTTTTGTCCTGGTCTATAAACAAATTACGCGCATTTAATCGAAAACACAGTGTAGTTCAATGTCAAAAATGAGGTAGGGGTGGGCATAGCGTAGTTGGTAAATCGATAGCCTTGTACGCAGCTCACGTGGGTTCAAGTCCCAACCCCGTACATAGGGTTAGAGATTTTTCTTAAGAGATTTTCTAACCCGAAGAGGCGAATGGCCTTAAGGTTAAAACCTCTATAATTGAAATAAAAAAAGAAATCTCAAAAACGAGAAGCAAGCATTCAAAATATAATTTCAAGTTTTTAACCATGGTTTGCACAAATTAATTAATAATGGCAATCAAAATCCACACTTAACAGCTTCTCCGTCTTGCGGTTACAGCACCATTTGACACGAAAATCATAATCACCCATCAAAACCGCCAAATACTGACAAATAAATCGACCAAAACCATTGTAGTCAATCGTCCACCCATGTCGTGTCGATCAAGCTTATCCTTCTGAAGCACTTAGAATTGCCCACCTCAAACACCACCCAAGCCGATTCGGAAAAGCGAACATCGCATGTCACACGTCGACAAATAATAGCTCCATCAATAGCGCGTCAAAACTGATTAAAGCTCCTTCGCAAACTGACTTTGGTTGACTGGCCGATAGTCCGCTTGCGGTGGTGACCGTTCGTTGCCCATGCATGTCCCCGACCCCCCTTGCATTGGTCCACCCGTTGTTGGTGCGTGAGAGACAAGTGATTCCATGACATCCATCAATTTCACCGCAATCAGCTTACCGTCGATGCTGTCGATATCGATGTTCCTGGAATAGGCTCCCAATCGTGGGACAATCTCATCATCGTCGCTCATCGTCATCAGTATCGTCGTCGTCATCATCATCATCAAAATCATCAACAACAACAACAACCTCGTATTTGTGTCGTTCATCATTCGTGTCGGTTGTTATTCCGGTCCAAAAACAGGACAAGCTGCAGCTATGTAGGGATATTCGCTACCATCAAATACATATATAGAGCTGCTTCCACGTACACCCACCCAACGAACACCACCCAGTAGTCACGAAATCGAACAATAAATCAAGCAGCAAATTTGATAATTTGTAAGTAAATTAGAGCATTAATGTTTACGTTTCGTATCGATCGGCGGTCCCGGGAGAACTCGCCCCTGCTGTTGTGCTATGCTATGCTGGCACGATTCAACCAATTTCGGTGGATTGTATGTCGCGTAATGATGGATCATCGAAATAAATGGGCCGCTTGTTGTTTATTTGCTCAACCGTTCGTACTCATGAGACGAAGCAAAAATCCCGCACGATCGATGATTCGATTAGTATAGTACATAATGATAATGATGGCTCGTTCTTCAATGCAGTACAGCTATGATTTATCTTCATTGGTTTGACCTTTTTTCGTTAGATTGTCCAGGTGTTAGCACTTTTTCTACACCCCCCCCAGCAGTCATACATATATGCATAAACGGTGGAGGAACTGTTCCTGAAAAAGAAAATATTGTCACCATACACCATCGTTCTCGCTCTCACCCGGATGAAATATTTACCACGCGTACTTAAACTACCTTTACGAAACATCAAGCATATCGTCATCGGGAGGTGTTTTTGCTGTTCCTGTTTTCTGTTATTTTTTGTCCCCCGCCCGTGCCGTCGTCGTCGTCGTCGTCGGGTGGCAATGGTCGATGATGGATGATGTGCTGCCCGTTGTTGTGTTGTGTTGGGTCGGACCGGACCAGCTTCTGTACTTATACCATTTTCAAACACATTGAAGTTCCGTACCTCAATAGTAATCATGCAAATGTTGATGATAATGGCGATCGTTTTACCAAAGGTTGAGCCACTTTTAGTCTCGACACACGAACAGAGTATTCGCCGGATTAAGCAGTAGGTCATGTTTTTATGCAGCTGTTTAAAAATCTTTCAGGATTTTTTTTGCGGAAGATTGCTGAAACTTGACCCGGAATGGGTTAATTATTTCGCTTGCGCCTCATCTTCATTTCTACTGGACTTTTTAGTAGTAATTCGGCAACAAAAAGGATTCAAAAGGTGTGTAGAAGACACACCTGTCAGATGTGAACTAAATCACAGTATCAAAAGCGGCGGCATAAAATGCACATCAAACGAGCTTCGAACATTTTGTTATATAGTAGCGGCACTAGCGGTCGAACAAAGAATGTTTTGACAAGCCAAAGCTCGAAATTTTTCAAAAATGCCTTAAAGAAAAAAACATGTTTTCTGCAACTTTCAATAAATTTATATTTCGCTTGGTTTGAGCAAATTAATTTAAAAATATTAGGAAAGTTACTATTTTGAACAGCCAAAGAAAACGCTCATTGTGCTTTCCGATTGTGCCCGAGCCAGTGCGAAGCGAACGATAAAAGCAACTACTTTCATAATGCATGCATCGTCTGAACAAAAGAAACTGTTATTTTAATTAGGCGAAAATAATGGTCGCAAAGAAGGACAGAACATGCTTCGTAAAAGCCGTTTCAAATATGTTAGAATATAAAAATCGGAAATAAACTTCAAACGTAAAAATCGGATAGAGATCTTTCAGCATAAGAATCGCTTAAACAGTTCTCACTCGCAAAACTGGCCAAGGTTGAATCTCCAGTATAAAAACCGGTTAAAAATAAAAATTGTAGGCAGGAGCATCCGTACATCGTAATGTTCAAGATTAAGTCGCCTAAAAACTACTTTTCAAGAATCGGATACGTTTTTTTTTTCTTCCGATTTTTATACTGTAGGTTTTTTTTATCCGACTCTTACAAAGGAGAGTCCTACTCCTATTTTTATACTTAATATATTTGAAACGGGTTTTACGAAGCATGTTCTGCCCTTGCGACTTTTATTTCCGGTCGCTCAATTCTTACCGTTGTGATTTGTTGAGATGAGTGAGTCACAGAAGCAGAAAGTGGTGCTCCGGCCACATGCGGTGGCTATTGACTTCCGGCCTTTTCGCATAAGACCGTGCATTCGTGATGTGAAACATTTACTAAAGGTGAAAATGGAAGTTAGGCTTACGGTAGTCGCCTTTATTGAGTTTTACCATGTCAGGCATTCAATGCAGCCAAACGTTCAACATATTAGCCCACATTCATTTTGCATTACCATTTAAAACTCATGGTTGTGCGCGGCAGCGCTATAATCAAGCTCCTCATGTGGGTGATCAGAAAAGCAATGATCGGCTACAAGATCTGACACCATTCATCGCAGTAACCTTGGCAAAGGAAGTGACGTTTTTTAAAAAAACTCGTGCAGCGTGATAAATTTTTTTCTCGTATTTTCAGGGGGGAAAGTTGCGGTGATCGTGGCAAGTCTGTGTGAAGAATTATCCTTCCACGATTTGATTGCTGAACTCCAGGATTCGGATTGTCAAGCTCACTCATTCAAGAGGAAGAGGAGTGTTGAAGAAAGGCAGACCATTGAAAAAAGTTGGAAGGCAGGGGTGAAGAATTTCGGAATTTTTTCCATATCGTTGCCAGGACAGAACGGGCTGCTCGCGTGACTGTAGAGAGCCGGCCCAGAAGAGGAACAGGGATGTATCTGATAAGTGGTTTATTTATTTTTATTTATTTTAATCTCTTCTATTTTATCTTTTTATTTTCCACTATTATTTTGTTATTATGTTATTCTCTCATAGTATTCTCCACTTTGATAGTTAAATTTCGACTTTGGAATGGATGTTGATTCAAGCAAAATTGGTTTGAACGACATTCCAAACAATTTAGACACTCCTGTTGAGAAAATAGAGAATCGTATAAGGATATATCCTTTATCTTCAAAAGGACCTTATACTGTTTATTTTAGAAAAAAAGACAAACCAATAAATGTTTTACACATTTCTTCAGAGATTTATAAAAAATTTAAAACCGTTAAAGAAATTAAAAAAAATTCTTTGAATAAATTAAAAATTACATGTTCTGATTTTATTGAGGGGAATTCTTTAGTATCTTCCAAACTCTTTTCTGATATTTATAGAGTTTATATTCGTTCTGATCTTGATGAAATTGATGGAGTTATATTTGATGAATCTATTAATTCTCATGATTTACTCAATCATGGATCAGGAGTATTTAAAAATAAAAGCATTTCGTCTGTTCAGGTTTTACACAGTGAACGCCTGTACAGAAAAGTCATTGAAAATAATATATCTAAATTCATTACTTCTAATGCTATCCGTGTAACATTTTCTGGATCTGCTCTTCCAGATTTTTATATGTAAATAATGTAATATTTCGGGTTCTTATTTTCACACCTAAAGTAATGCACTGTGATCATTGCCAACTATTCGGTCACACTGAGAAATTCTGTTCAAATAAAATTAAATGTGGAAAATGTGGTGATAACCATGTTACTTCTTCTTGTGATTCATCTGATGAAAACTGTATTTTATGCAAAGGTGTTCATAATCAGTTGAATGAATGTCCTGCATATATTAACTGTAAATCTAAATTATACCAAAGAACATTAACCAAAACCAAAGTTTCATACATTACTTAAACCTTCTTCATCTATTTTTCCTACTGAAAGTTCTTTCGATTTACTTTCTAATAATGATGATAATTATACTCAACCCCACTGTACTTATCGTCCTCCAATTAAACGTAGAAGAAGTAATGTATTACGAGAACCAAAGAAAAATAACAAAAAATAACTAATTCAACTATTTTCAACCCTAAAGAATTCCCTCCACTTAATCCTTCATTATCTAGTTATATTCCAGGTTTTCATAAAAATGATTCTGAAAATAAGCGTTTAGATCCTGATGAATCAAAATCTATATTTCATAACATTTTAATGAAGCTTATCGAATTATTGGGATGTAATGATTTTTGGAAAAAAATATTAATTTATCTCGTTACTTTGATTTCTACTCTTTTTAATAAACTATCATCATTTTTGCCTCTCATTGTTCAATTATATTCAAATTTGTAATAGTTTTACAACAAAATAATTATTTGAAATTTCTTCAATGGAATTGTAGAAGCATTCTTCCAAACATTGATCACTTGAAGTCATTAATTTGTAATAATAATGTGGATATTTTCTGTATTTGTGAAACTTGGTTAAATCATACAAAATTTTTCCGTATTCCTTCTTTCAACATTACATATAAGAAAAGATAGAAATTTAGCTTTTGGTGGTGTTATGATTGGTATTCGTCATAATATTGAATATTGTTCTCTTGAACTCCCTTCCTCTAATTCGATTGAATGCGTTGGAATAACAGTTTAAATAAATAATTCAAAATTTTCTATTCTATCAATTTATATTCCTCCAAACAACAGTTTTTCGTCTTCTGAATTCAATAATCTACTTTCTAATATTCCAGAACCATATTTCATACTAAAGGATTTTAATGCTCATAGTTTTCTTGGGGTTCTGACAGGGAAGATGGTAGAGGTCTTATCATTTTAGATATTATTGATGAATTACATTTATCAGTTTTAAATAATGGTTATCCAACCAGAATAGCTGTTCCCCCAGCTAGAAATTTTTCAGTAAATATTTCTTTATGTTCCCGGACCATGCATTTATACTGTTCTTGGGAAACTATTGATGATTTGAATGGTAGCGATCATTTACCAATAATATTCAATTATCAATATACAATTTAAATAAATAATTTAAATCACTCTGTTGAACATATCATGTTTGATTTAACTAAAAATATTGATTGGGCTAAATTTTCTAATTTAGTTTCATATTCATTATACAATTTTGTTTACTCACTACATCCTCATAATAATTATAAATTATTTTGTGATATTTTATTTCAAAATTTATGACAAGCTCAAACCAAACATCATTCAAATTCTAACAATAAAAGGAAATCTCCAACATTTTGGTGGGATTCTGAATGTTCGTCTCTTTTAAATTCAAAATCTGCAGCGTTTAAACAATTTAAATCATCTGGTTTAATCAATGATTATTTAATCTACCGCAAAATGGAAGCTATGTTTACACATACAACTAAATTTAAAAAATGTAATTATTGGCAAAACTTTGTTCAAAATCTTGATAAAAATTCTTCAATGTCCACTTTGTGGTCAACTGCCAGGAGACTACGTAATTGTACTTTGTCTACATCTTCTAACTCTGAATATTCAGAAAATTGGGTAGAGCTATTTGCTTCAAAAATTTGTCCGGATTATGTTCCTTCTAATATTAAAATATTCACTCAACTATTTTCTAGTCCTTTTCCTCATTTAGGTACACCTATTTCATTCCAAGAAATCAACTATGCCTTATCTACCTGTAATAATAGTTCTCCTGGTTTAGATAAAATAAAATGTATTGTTCTTTTTAATTTACCTGATAATGGAAAAATACATTTAGTAAATTTGTTCAATACTTTTATAACACGAAACATTTTACCCAATGATTGGCGCGAAATTAAGGTTGTAAGTATTCTCAAACCTGGTAGGAATCCATCTTTAGTTGATAGTAGACGTCCTATAAGTCTACTTTCTTGTATACGTAAATTGCTAGAAAGAATTATTCTAAATCGTCTTGAAATATGGGTAGAACGAGAACAGATTTTATCAGACCCACAGTATGGTTTTAGAAAAGGAAGAAGAACTAGGGATTGTACTGCCCTTTTAGCATCCCAAATTCAACTTTGTTTCAATAAAAAAGAACACATGGCAGCTACGTTTTTGGAGATTTCAGAAGCTTATGATTCAGTATTAATCAATATTCTATTGCTAAAAATGTTTGAATTAGGAGTTCCTTCTATTATTGTTAATTTTCTTAATAATCTTTTCTCCTTCAAAATTATGCACTTTTATTTAAATGATTCAATTAAACTATCTCGATACAGTTACTTTGGCTTACCTCAAGAATCTTGTTTAAGTCCCTTTTTATATAATATTTACACAAGTGATATAACCAGAATTATTCCCAATGGTTGTATTTTTTATCAATTTGCAGATGACAAGCACAGAAAAAAATATTTTGTAATTTTAAGTTTATTTTCATGCACATATTTGGAGCATGAATATAAATGTAAAATTAAATTCCACCACAAATACACACGACTTGTCGTGCTTTCTTCAACGAATTTCATTATAATTTTACACGTGGATTGAAAATAACAGTTACTTTGAACGGAAAACTAATGCACCTCAATGTATTTTTACACAAATGCTGCTGTAAAATGAATGACATGTAATATTACACGAATGAAAGTGTAAAATTGTATGCTGTTTGATGCTCCAATTGATTTTAACGTAATTTTCAATCAAATTTTTGATTCGATCTTTGTATGTTTACATTCGAATTGATTTACATGTCGTTTAAATTTCATTATTTTTTGGTGTGAGGTGCTTTCAGTTGTAGGAAAAGATAGGGTCGTTATTCAAAATTTTATGCAAATCGCGTTGGATAGATTAGAGAAATGGTCTCTTGATAATGGATTCACTTTTTCAGTGTCTAAAACTCCATGTATTATTTTCTCCCGAAAACGTACCGTTTCAAATTTTGATCTATATCTTTACGATCGGGAAATCATGAAGGTTGATGGATATAAATATCTAGGTATTTGGTTTGATAGTAAACTTACATGAAAAAAACATATTCATTGCCTTCTTAAAACTTGTAACAAAAGAATAAACTTTATGAGAAGCATCACTGGCACGTGGTGGGGTGCTTCTCCTTCTGATTTGATTATGCTTTATAAAACTACTATTTTATCAGTTTTAGAATATGGTTGCTACACTTTTGGATCTGCTACAAACTCACATCTTTTAAAATTGGAGTAAGTTCAAAATCGTTGAATAAGAATATGTTTAGGTTTAATGCAATCTACACATATTAAATCCCTTGAAATTATTTCTTCTATTCTTCCTCTTAAACTTAGATTCCATGAACTTAATTGCAGGTTTTTAACTCAATGTTTATCTATTAACCATCCCCTAGTTTCTATTCTTAATTTATTATTTCAAATCAATCCCTCTAGTAGAATTTTAATGCCTTACATATCGTGTATTACACAAAAAATAGTCGAATCACCTTCCTATTTATATTATTCATTTGATATCAATTTTCATTGCACTAAACCATTAATTGACACATCTTTACAAACACAACTTAACAATATTCCTTCTATTCATAATTCTCAATTTGCTCAAACTTTTTTCAATCAGAAAGTTGTAAATATTAATGAGGCAAATATATATTTTACTGGTGGTTCAAGGATTAATGAAAAATCGGGATTTGGAATTTATAATTCTCAAATCAATAATTTTTTCGTTTACGCTCTCCATGTTCAATTTTCATTGCAGAATTAACAGAATTATTTTACATGTTCAGTTATTCAAAAATTAATTCCCCAATCTTATTATTATTATATATTTTCTGATAGTCTTAGTTCTTTATTAGCTCTTGATTCTATAAATTTTAACAATAAAACACACCATTTTATATGGTTAATTCGAGATCTAATTAACAAAATGAACGCTGAAGGTTTCTCAATAACATTTATTTGGGTACCATCACATTGTGAAATATTTGGCAATGAACAAGCAGATAAGTTAACCAAGTTAGGATCATCAAGAGGTATTTTTTACGATCGAGGAATTACTTAGGAATACTTTCCTTTGATTCGACATAAAATTAATATGCTTTGGCAACAAGCATGGGATCCTAGTGAAATGGGACGAATGTACCATTCTATTTTACCCAATGTTAAACGTAAACCTTGGTTTCATGAATTAAATACTGGAAAAATTTTAATGCAAACTTTCTCTCGTATAATATCAAATCACTACTCATGTCAAAGCAATTTATATCGCATTAATATAATTGATTCAAATTTATGTGAATAATTAGAGTCATATGAGGATATTGATCATATCAGTTTACATTGCTCACGATTTTCAGAAACAAGACAACATTTTCTTTCTACCCTCTCTTCTGTTGGAAAGCCTATCTTTAATTCTGTTAGAGATGTATTAGCTAATAAAGACTTTGTTGTCCTTAAAATCATTTTTGAATTTCTTATGAGATCCAATCATAAACTTTGATACTTCATAAATTTATAGATTTTCAGATATTTAAAGACGATTCACTGATCGAAAGAATTACATAATCAAGCATTACATTTCACATACATAGGAGGAATGAAGCTTAGCTCTGTTATGGTTTTATTTAACCGAGTGAGCTAAATTAGTTTAAGAATTTAATGTATTTATATATTTTGAAAAGAAAAGTAGATCTTTTATGCCTTTTTGAGAAGAGTTTGCAAAAGCAAATTTCACTCAAAGGAGCTTTTCCCTACTTCTTAAAAAAAATTTCAAGTAATAAATAAATAAAGATCTGACACCACTTAAATACATCGTTGCTATCAAAAATTGCGTGTCCTATTAGGAAGAAATAAATGGACACTCATTTGAATTTAACTGGTGTTTTTGTAGTGAGAATCTGGGTGAATCGACTAGTGATTCTAGTACCGACTCTTATTGTAAAGATTCGGTTCATTGGCATTTAAACACTTAGTACCCGTAGTATTGGTAAAATACCGGGACACGATTTTTTTCGAAAGAAAGAGACAAACATTTTCGAAGAAAGAGAAACATTACAGAGTTTAAGTAATCGTTTGAATGAATGATTTTATTAATCAACTCCTGCAAGCCTAACACATTCTGATCAACAAAGCGTACTTAACCTTTACAGTACCAAGCTAAAATTTTTCTGAAAATTTTGTATAAATTTTGCTCTCATTTCGTCAATTTTTGACCGAATTGGATGGAACCGGCTTTAAAAGATCTGGAATTTAGTCCAGTTTCTATATACCGAGTAGTGTTCAAATCCGTGGACCGGTTCCGGAATTAATCCGAATTCCCTTGGGGTATATCCGGCATCCCAGTGGGGTGACGGACGAGTTTTGAAGAAACATCCCATAAATTTAAGTAATTGTATTTTGAAATGTGCTACATATGACTATTTCCCATTGATCCTTCACAACAGACATGAATTGGACCAATCTTGGCCACCGGAGAACTGTTCCGGGAGAACCTAAGAAAATGTATATATTTTTCTATCATTCCAGCGATTTGGGTTCATAGCTTTATACGAAATGCGAAGTACTTCCAATCATACGGTTCTACAGCTCCCTCAAGGCCATTCCGGCACCGGTTCCGTACGGATGGACATTTGACGCCATTTTGAAAACCAAGATGGCGGCTTCCGGTTACCACAAAATAGTGAAAACCACCATCAATATGGGTGTTATTTGAAAGAGAACGGCCAGCAAAAGCCGGAAATTGATAATTGACGCCATTTTGAAAAGCAAAATGGCGATTTCCGGTTACCACAAAACAGTGAAAAGCATCATCAATATGGGTGTCATTCGAAAGGGAGTGGTCAATAGAAGACAGAAATTGATTTTTGACGCCATTTTCAAAACCAAGATGGCGGTTTCGGGTTATCACAGTGCAGTGCAAACCGCCACCAATAATGGCGTCATTGTAAAGCGCTAGCGATCAGCCAAAGCCGGAAAATGATTTTTGACGCCAATTCGAAAACCAAAATGGCGGGTTCCTGTTCCAAAGAAACAGTGAAAACCGTTATCAATATGGGTGTCATTAGAAAAGAGATGGTCACTTGAAAACCAAGATGGCGGTTTCCGGTTACCACAACAGTCAAAAGTATTGTCAATATGAGTGTCATTCAAAAGGGGGGGGGGGGGGGGGGGTTAATAGAAGACAGAAATTGATTTTTTCGCCATTTTCTAAGCAAAGATTGCGGCTTCCGGTTTCCACAAGGCAGTGAAAACCACCGTCAATAATGGTGTCATTGTAAAGCGGGTGGTCAACAAAAGACGAAAATTGGTTGTTTACGCCATTTTGAAAACCTGTTCCAAGGAAACAATGAAAACCATTGTCAGTATGGGTGGCATTTGAAACGGGGTGATCAGTACAAGACGGGAATTGATGATTGACGCCATTTTGAAAACCAAGATGGCGGCTTCCGGTTTCCACAAAACAGTGAAGACTGTCATCAAGATGGAAGTCATTTGCGAGTGGATGGTCGGCAGATACGGATATTGATTGACGCCATTTTGGAAAGCAAGATGGTGGTACCACAAAATAGTCAAAATCATCATCATGGGTATGGGTTTTATTTAGAAATGAACGGTCACCCAAGTAGCAATTTTTCACACCAACAATAAGTATGTGCTGTTGTGACAGACAACTAAGTTTCTTCGTGACTCAAAAGGTACAGATTTAGACTAATTTTCAATATAGTTCAGCGAAACTTTTAAAACTTGCTCCGGTTTCGTAGTCATTACTATGCGAGAATAACCGAATTAAATCATATTGTTGTCAATATGTTGAACGCAGATCTCAACAAGATTAGTTCATTCTTGCCGATGTTCACATGGGCTATCAATCGGCAATATTATTATAATAATAATTTTCGATTTGGACATGTGTATTTTTCCTCGTTCAATACTGCGGATCGTGATCGTGCGTTGCATTGGAGATGTATTTGTTGATTCACGCGTTCGTGGTTGGTGTCGGTGTCGGCTTCATAGTGTGGTATACGTGCAGGTGCGTGGGGCTTTTTCGATGACTTCATCGTTTATGGAGTGATTGCTGGCCTCAATTAAAGCAGTGGATGATATCAAGAAGTTTTGACTCGTGAACCGCTGCCGAATAATGTGCTGGGGGAACGACGGCGACTGGGATGCCGCGGTTGCCTACTTTTTTCTTTACTTTGTAAGTAAGGGTTTTCCACTACTCGGGTTCTTGTTTGCCCGGCGTACCCTTCTTTTCAGGGCGGCCTAGGTGTTTCTACAGAATTACGGATTTTCGTTTCACAACAAAAAAAAGGTAAATAAACTAATAGATTTACCTTTTATTCCACCAAATCTCCTCTTTGCTGCACTCTGTCGATGAAGTTGATCAGCTGCTTCTGACGATGGCGGGAAGGCGGGCGGTTTCTTCCGACCGGCCGGGAATACAACGGCCGCGTTCTCCTGCTGGTGTCGTTGGCTGCGCCGGCAGCGGTCCTTGACTTTTAGCTAGGGAGGTGAGCTTGGCTCCTTTGTTGGAACCTCCCTGGCGACGATGGCGAATTATCGCCGGATCTACTCGCTCCCCGCGAGAGATCCCAGAAGTCACCGCAGTGTACTTCCCAGGGAGCACCTTTGGCCACCCTGCTTCGCTCTCCTTGAAGCTTAGCTGTGAAGGAGAGCTAGGCTCGTTCGGCTGATCCTTCACAGCGAGAGCGGAAAGGCGTCTTCTGGGTCCTTTATACTTAGCCGGGGAAGCGAGTTGCTCCTTGGCGCTTAGCTTCCTTTTCCGGCGACCTGACACCAAAACACTTGGGTACCCGAACCACGGGTCGGCACTTTTCGAACGGGATTGTCACGCGCACTTCACCGCACTGGTTACTGTGGCTGGAAACTGTTCCGGAAAAACAAAAAAACTCGGGGCGTCTGTTCGATGCCGTGGTCCGTCACTATCTAAAAACCTCGATGGCCGCCTTCTCCACGACACGAAAAAACAAACACCAACACCAAAAAACCGTGCCGCCGCATAGCTATGTGTAGCATATCCAGCACACTTATTGCAGCAAGAGGAGAGCGGTTCCCTATCCAACCCCTTTGTTTCTTGTATACAAACTTAAAACAAAAATTAGTACACCTATCTGATTACACAAAACCGTTCGACGATTGTAAGGACGTGACCCCTATCGGCCTACCCCTGAGTCGATTCCTAGTCCCACCAGGAGTACTTGCTCTAAATTTGAAGCAAATCGGACAAGTCTAGCTACCGGATCAACGTGCCTGAAGTTTGTATGGGATTTTTCGACAATTTATATGGAGATAACCCACTAGCTCGCATTTTCACCGCTAGGTGGCACAGTATGCATCGAATTATCACTGTAAATGAAAATAAGAAATATAATTTAATTGTGTACAACTTTGTCGAAGACTGCTAGTCAATTCGGCTTTGTTAAAAGAAGTTATTAAACTTTTAGCGAAGTGGTGTCTGAGTCAGTTTTGCATGGGGCCTAGCAGTGCGTGGTAGTGTATCGGTACTAGGTTCTAACAAACTAAACATTTTTGTAGAATAATGGTTAGATTTAGCTGAATAAAATGTTCGGAAGAATTGCACTACATAATACGAGTTATGTCTTGATTAGAAAATTTTAGTGCCACCTGTGACCGCATAGATGGCGCCAACACTAACTTTTCAACGGAGAGAGATAGAAATTAGGTGTCTTCTACAAATATCACCGGTTCTATTTACTATAGAATCCATTCGAAAAATGGTTTTTGAAGAAAATTGCTCAAGGAGCTTAACTTTTCGCGGCAGTGATGCCAACTATGCGATTTGTTTCAGTTAAATATTAAGTTTTTTTTCTTATTACAAATATTTTAATTTTGAAGATTCTAATGCCATCGTGTTCTGTAGATATTTTTACATAAAAAACACTTATAATCTCAATATAATTTGAGCGCATCCTGAGATGCACTGTTTTGAAGGGAAGAATTCGAATTTTCTCATATAAAAATCCATTTTTATTGGCCAAAATTGAGAAAATCTTCAAACAGTCATAAAAATTGACCCTGATCTGCTAAAAAGCAACCAAAAACGTAATTTTTCATAATTTCTCGTCTACTTCACGATAAATTATGTGTGAACTTAGAATACTCAAGTTAGTTTTTTTTATTGTTGCGCCTGAGATTTTATATGGGAAATAGCGTTTTTTTTGCTTCAAAATATCGCTGATTTGCTCTTTGGCTGAAAAAATTGGATAGTTGGCAGCACTGCCGCCAATAACTAATATATCTTCTAAACTCCTTGAACAATTTTCTTCAAAACCCATCTTACGGTTTGGTTCTAGAGTAAATAGAACCGGAAATATGTTCAAAAGGAAATCAAGGGTTTTGACAATTTACCAAAACGGGTGGGGGGTGCTCCCATTGCCCGAGGAGTGATTGACACAAAAATTTGGGTTTTTATATATTGGCCCTAGATGAGCAATTCCTCCAAATTTGATTCAAATCCGTGAAGGTCGATTACACGTGCCTTGATCACTGCGCGTGGAATGACCCTTACATAGAATACATGGGAATTGAGAGGGACCATCAAGCCACCTGATTGAAACGATTTGGGCAGGAAGAGTGAAGTAGCCAGATTCTTGTTGCTAACATTTCGTGAACATTGCGCAGAATTTTTTCCCCACCTATTGAGGCTACTTTTTAAAACAATGGCTTGCATTGTAATTGGCTTATATGGTCTTGTTATTGGAAGCAAAAGCTTCCGTAGTACATGTAAACGAAGTCACTTTCCGACCACGCAATTCCTTTTTGGCCCTTTGTACAGTAGCATGCTGAGTATGGTCAGAGAGTAATGCTTGAACACGTCATGCTTGTCGTGTAAATATTGCTCAGTGCTATGGAGAGTGTTCCTGTTACAAAGGTGGTAGTACCACCGCCACCACTACATCTACTGACCACCCCTTTCAAATGACACCCATACTTATGGTTTTCACTGTTGTTTGTAGTAACCGGAAGCCACCATATTGGTTTTCAAAATGGCGTCAAAAATAACTTTATGACTACCCCTTTCTGATACCTATACTGATGATAGTTTTCGCTGTTTTGCAGTAACAAGAAACCGCAAACTTGGTTTTCAAAACTGCATAAACAATCAATTTCGTACTTCTTCTCACCAATCCCTTTCAAATAACACCTATATTGATGGTAGTTTTCACTGCTTTTTGGTAACCGGCAGCCGCCATCTTGGTTTTCAAAATGGCGTCAATCATCAATTTCCGTCTCCTGCTGACACATTCCTTTCAAATGACACCCATATTGATGACGGTTTTCACTGTTTCTTTGGAACATGAACCCGCCATTTTGGTTTTCGAATTGGCGTCAAAAACCAATTTCCGGCTTTTGTTGATCGCTAGCGCTTTACAATGACGCCATTATTGGTGGTGGTTTGCACTGCACTGTGATAATCGGAAACCGCCATCTTGGTTTTGAAAATGGCGTCAAAAATCAATTTCTGTCTTCTATTGACCACTCCCTTTCGAATGACACCCATATTGATGATGCTTTTCACTGTTTTGTGGTAACCGGAAATCCCCATTTCTTTTCAAAATGGCGTCAATTATCAATTTTCGGCTTTTGTTGACCGTTCTCTTTCAAATAACACCCATATTGATGGTGGTTTTCACTGTTTTGTGGTAACCGGAAGCCGCCATCTTGGTTTTCAAAATGGCGTCAAATGTCCATCCGTACGGAACCGGTGCCGGAATGGCCTTGAGGGAGCTGTAGAACCGTATGATTGGAAGAACTTCGCATTTCGTATAAAGCTATGAACCCAAATCGCTGGAATGATAGAAAAATATATACATTTTCTTAGGTTCTCCCGGAACAGTTCTCCGGTGGCCAAGATTGGTCCAATTCATGTCTATTGTGAAGGATCAATGGGAAATAGTCATATGTAGCACATTTCAAAATACAATTACTTAAATTTATGGGATGTTTCTTCAAAACTCGTCCGTCACCCCACTGGGATGCCGGATATACCCCAAGGGAATTCGGATTAATTCCGGAACCGGTCCACGGATTTGAACACTACTCGGTATATAGAAACTGGACTAAATTCCAGATCTTTTAAAGCCGGTTCCATCCAATTCGGTCAAAAATTGACGAAATGAGAGCAAAATTTAAACAAAATTTTCAGAAAAATTTTAGCTTGGTACTGTAAAGGTTAATATGTTGCTTGTATGGAAACATGAGATTTCGAGGTCTAGAGCACTTTTGGATAAGTAACTAATTAATGGTTTTGTTAACTGATAGATGACAGAAACCTTATGTGAAGATCTGTGTGAACACGACGATAACGCACACAATTCAGCACAATTTACTCCATTACGACATAATGCATCAGCACACCCCTTCCGTCAGCAAACTACAAATCACTGCCAATACGAAAATTAAGTCGTTATAACAGTCTGTTCATATTCACCAAAGACAACGGTCACGATACTCAGCATACTTTCTGCCTCTGTCAGCGCAAAGTGAACGACAAAAACGGTTATTTTAAGCTTGTGTAACAAAGAAAACCTTTGAATTTATTTTTGTCGAGTGATATATCGAAATTTTTGAGTTGTAGAAGCAAAAGTGTAGCTTCGGCCAACTATGTTGGTCCCGTTCTTTCCTATTAGGACGAAAATTTGCGATTTGGAATATTTACTAAAACTGAAGATTGAGCTTAGGCTACCTCCCTGGGGCTCCCAATGAAGTTTTAGTAATGAGGATGCATTTAAAGTGATCCATTTCTTTCCGATGGCACATTCTTTCAGAGGGCACATTACTGAAAGCCATACTGAGAATCTGCTATGGAAAACTCATTTACACATAGTCTACAATACCATTACCAGAACCATAATTACTGTAACACCTGCGTTCAGTTCCTCAGAATCAACAGCCAACACCACCAGCAAAAAAATTAATAACAACGACAGCAGGTGCACACCTGTGGCCAGTACGTGTAAGAAGCAAGGAATAATATCTGATTGCGAGCATCAAGAGAGCACAAACGATGACAATATGGATGTGAACAAAGACGAAAAAGAAATGAATGACACCGAAGATGCTGTTGGCTGGGAAACAAATGATTCCCCGTCGTGAAAAAAGGTTTTTTCCACGTGCAACGGCAGGTCGTGCGAACGAGGCATTATTAATACAAGATGGTTGTAATTATTGTCGGCCAAATAATGCGGGGGGAGGGGGGGATTAAATATATGCTTCCCCAAAAGTTTTTCATACACACCAACACATAATTAATAAAAATATAAATCAATAGGGTTGTAGACATTCATTGTTTGAAAATGTGATAGAAAATTAAGTTAAAAAAATGCACATAATTAAAACATCACAAAGCATATGATTTTATTTATTTTGTCATATGGTGTTATATGTCAAACTTTTTTTTACCATACTGGAATTAAAATAAATGCATTGATGTTTCAATTAATGAAACTGGAATTTTTAATCAACCGTCAAATTATAACAAAATTCGTCGAGTAAAGTGCGGCAAGTCGTGTGTATTTGTGGATTTAATTTATCCAAATACGTGCATAAAAATCAATGTGAAAAAACAATATAGTTTTTTGTGTAGTATCGAAAATACCGGTTCTTACTTGTGTTCAATACCGGTATTTCGGGACCAGAAATGGGACGGCATTCCCGAAATTTTCGGTACCGGTATCACCGGTAGTACAACTCTAGAACCGACCCATTTACTCCTACCTGACTCTATAGTACAAAACAGTTTGTGGCAGCAGTTCGGGCAATGCTGACAACGGTGAAAGCTTCGTCAAGTACCTCAAAATCAATAGCCAGAACTATCGTTGAGGAAGATTACACTCTTTACCCGCAAGGGCAAGAAGCAAGAAAGAAATAAGATGTTCGTGAACATGAAGGTAGCAGTCACGATGATGATCCGGTAGAGTACGGAATAGAAATGGATGACCCTGAAGACGCAGTTACTGAGGAAAAACTATTTTTCGGCTCGTAAACTGATCTCAACCGGCAATGGCTACAACCCGTTTTATCATTTTTATTGTTTACCTCATGGGAATATGTAAAAGACTAAAGACCCCTTTTAGCTAATGCATTGAACCGGATCCAATAAATCAATTTTAAAATCAAGAAGTAAAAATGTTTTATAGAAGTCTGAACCCCAAAACTCTCTAAAAATAAGTCCTTTATCGCTAGTGATTACCATGTCTAGCAAAGCTCAGATATTATGTTAGATATATGCCAGAATAAAGTTAGTTATTTAAATGATAAATTTTTAAACCGTGAACAAATTGAATTTCTGTATTAGGTCAGTGTATTGCACTCTTAGTATAATCACACTCAAGCGTGCTAGCCAACAAATATTTCAATTTGGTGAGATAGGTATGGTCGAGAAGATAGTTTTTGCTTTCGTGTCATTCTAACACAATAGAGTTTTTATTGACACTGAATTTCATTTTGATACGCGGCATCCGTTTCGTACTAAAAAATGTGACGTAATATTTTTAACAATAGTACAATAAATACGTGAAAATGACAAAAAGTGGCAAATCAGCGGTTTTAGAGAGATGGGAATTCATTTAGCCACGAATTGTATAAGAATACATTCGTATATTATTAATTTTGCTGATATGAAGAAACGTGCTCTCTGCTCAGTAGCAATAGGACTAACAATTGTGACTTTGTCATTTCTTTCAATCCGATGTCAATTTCTGCTAAAAGATATATCAGTGTATCGATTATAACTAATTTAATGTTGCAACTAGGTGCAGCATTTTAGTCGCTTTCTATAGTTTCCAATTGATGGTTATATAGGGTTTTTGGTTCATGAGTGATTGACTGTCATATTTGGAGCAAAAAATCGTTCTACACATACCATCAAATCTCAACCGTTACAGAGTTATTGAACTTTTTGTGTAAAAAAATTGTTTATCGTAAAACACCTCTAACTCAAAAAGTATACCTCGTATTTTAAATCTTTTATAGCCATTGGAAAGGTGAGAAAATTTTCTATTGAAAAATGTCTTCATATCTTTCAGATAATTAGTTTTAATTACCTTTTAGTTGTAAAGTAGTAAAAAGTTAGTGTTTTTGATGAGGTTTTTGTTAATTTTCTCAAAATAATGAATAATGATTATAGCAATATCTATTATCCAAAAGTTGGGTTGGAGCACGATTCATAATTTGTTCTTCAACATAATATACCTATCTCTTCTCGTTTCCTTGTAATTTGACTTGTAAACTTTTCCTGTAATTGACTTTCAAGTTCTTAAAAGACTCTAATCTAAAAAATATGTTTTATATCGCTATTATCAGGGCTTAATTGGAAAGCTGAGAAAATTTCCTTTCGATGTATGTACAGATATCTTTCAGTTAAGTGTACTACATGACTTTTTACTAGAAAAATAACTCAAAATATGCGTTTTTTTGGTGATTTTTGTAATTATTCTAATTATTAATTAACTAAATTTATCGTCACTATTGTTCATTTGGTGCAGCTTAATATTCTCTACAACTTGTTATTTGACACTTTAGCCCTATCGCTTTTCATTTCGCTGCAATTTAATAGTTAACACAGCAAGGCCTTATCACAAATGCAGTAGGTTCGAAATCGTTGTTTTTGCTTATAAAACGAGAAGATAAAAATGATTTGGCTTCGAAACTAAAAGAGATAATTGAATGGAGTCAAAGGAAGAATTGTAGAACTTGCTGAGATGCATTAATTCCATAATGAAGTTTATTATTTACTATTTTAAGAAATTAACGAAAATGCTAATAATAACACTAACTTTAAACTAATTAACTTCTAAAAGAATACTAAATTCACCTAACTGAAAGGTATTAATACATTTTTCTCTGCAAAGTTTTCCTGGCTTTCGAATAAAAATAAGAAAAGGTACAATAGGTGCCATACTTTTTCAATAAGAGCTAGTATTAGTGAATATGAGATAAAAATATCCAAGTTCAATAACCCAAACACATAAAAACAAGACAAAATAAGTGTATCATGTCAAAGAACAAATTATACAACTTTTCAAGAGAGGGGGTGGGCGTAGCGTAGTTGGTAAATCGATTGCCTTGTACGCAGCGCACCTGGGTTCGAGTCCTTACCCCGCACATAGGGTTGGAAATTTTTCATAAGAGACTTTTCTAACCCGAAGAGGCGAATGACCTTAAGGTTAAAACCTCTATAATCGAAATAAAAAAAACTTTTCAAGACTAACAATTTGAATTATTAAAATGGTGATGTTAACTATTAGGATTTTCGCGAAATGAACGAAAAATCGATCAAAATTGTTAAATTTTAAATAAATTACTGTGAAAAGGTTACTTAACCTTATTAGCTGAAACATTTGAGGGCATTTTTCGATGGAAAATTTTCTCACTTATCCAATGAATCCAAAAGATTTGAAATACAAATAAAAAAAGCTTTTCAAGACTAACAATTTGAATTATTAAAATGGTGATGTTAACTATTAGGATTTTCGCGAAATGAACGAAAAATCGATCAAAATTGTTAAATTTTAAATAAATTACTGTGAAAAGGTTACTTAACCTTATTAGCTGAAACATTTGAGGGCATTTTTCAATGGAAAATTTTCTCACTTATCCAATGAATCCAAAAGATTTGAAATACAAAGTATATTTTTTGAGTTAGAGCTATTTTAAGGCAACTAAGTTTTTAACACAAAAAATGCAATAACTTAGTAACGGTTGAGATTTGAAGGTATGTGTAGAACGATTTTTTTCTCCAAATATGACAGTCAATCATCTCTCGAGAGGTTCTTAACTATGAACCAAACACCATGTATAAGTTTAAAAACTACGTGACAGCGGACAAACATCGAAATGAAAAACAGAGAGCGACTAAAATGTTGAGACTGGTTGAGTCTATAAGTCATTGGGATTAACATTTAGATTTCATATGTTCAGTATGTGTTAGTCTTTTTTTGTTTGTCGTGGAATACAATGAGAAGAATAACCAGGAATCACGAAGAAAATAGAGGAAAAAAATAAATTGGAATCCAGAAGATCACCTCTGTCATCTTTTCTACAGGGGTATTTCGAAATTTCACTCTGATCCTCTCCTTTCGATTTGAATGAAACAATATCTTCTTATCTTGATTGTGATTGTAGAAAAAATACTACTACTCCCCAATGTACACGACAATTTTAGAACTAGTGCTGTAATCCTACTGATCACAAACAATCCTTTCTGGCTGGACACCTAAAATATCATTCAATTGAGCAATTTTGCATGATACAACATAATTGGTATTAGTTGCAGGACGCCTGATCAAGAAAATCGAAGTTAGACTGTTTCTCCGTATCAGAAAATTTAAAGCAAATTGCGACCTTCTTTTTGCTCGAACATTCTCAGGATATTTTTACAGGTATTCATTTCAATTTAGCCACTTCAACACCTTGTAAAAATGTAGTCTAGAATATCTTGCATTTTCTAGCACCGTCGGGGATATCATATTGGGTTATGCCCTGAACACTTTCAATAGAATTTTGTGGTAACTAGAGTAAATTGTGGCTTGTAAATAAACAATAAAAATGAAATTCAAAATTAATAATTGGTCGATCTACTATAGTCTCCCTTGTCGAGAACATGTTTTTGGGATATTTAGTTGGTAGTTCTATTGTTTCAGTCTAGTATCCCAAGTCATCAGAATTAATAAATTTATGCACTAATTTTCAGTAACTCCCGAAATAAAATCCTGGTTACGGTTCTGAAGCACGTGTGTTCCAGTGGTGAAAGTCGAAATCCCGACATGGTCAATTCGAAACAAAGCGAAAACATTGAAAATTACCGCTTCTATCAGAGGTGCTGTTCTCAAGCAGTTCCGTGATTGAAAGAGTGCAGCATGAAAAGTTCAAGACAAACGTCGTGCAACAACTTTGTATCGGAAACTGGATTCCCAACCACAGCACGGTATGATATTCTCAGCACGTTCAGGATTGTTTTTGGTGCTAGTTTCTCCCGGAAACTGATGATATGGCAATGAATTTGCTGCTGCAGATTTTTTTTTTGTAGAAAACGAGCCAAAAAATTTCTCCCGGATACTAATCGGAAAATGTCAATGAATTAGTTGCATTTTTCCAAACGCAATTACAGCATTCTAGTGAGGATACTGCAATTGCAAGCCATACGATTATGGAGTTTGCAATTGTACTGTAATTTCAACCTCCATTATCACATGGCTACTATTGAGCATGCTGAGTATTCGTGTGATCTCTGTTATGATATATAGTAACCCTACAGTAAATATGTTGCGTATCCCAATTTTTGGATTCCCATACATAAACGTACAGAAACCTACAAATATGCTATTATTCCTAACCATGGCATGTCGAAAGGAATTTTTCATCTCTACAAACTGTTTAAAAATTTGCATTTGGTTAGAGAACTACTGACTAACTGATTAATTACCGTTCTATCAAAAATGTTTAAGAATCTCATGAGTAAATTTTTTTTAAGCTCAAAAGAAATAAGGCGATAAATTCATTGGCTCGTTCTCCAGCAGACTGAAGGATAATGCGTTTCAGAATTTAAAAATTTCCAAGAATCCTTCGCTCATAAGAGTGAGAAATCCATTACTTGACCACTAGCGTTATTATAATAATAGGTGCCAAAAGTTTCACAACACAGGGTAAATTAACTTATCAAGAATAACGGTTGTTTCACCACTGGTGAAATTCTTTTCATGGGTATTTCTGAAATTGTCTTTGAATATTATAAAGTTTGATACCCATGATGCCGTTTTTTCAAACAAATGTATTGGACGATACCCGAACCTGCTGAAACCCTTGTCCGGAACTCACGGTTGATACCAATTTACCAAGCTCACTGAACGGTCCAGACAAATTTCAACTATTTCAGTTCCACCCACCACCATACACGCAGCAACACGCAGCAACAATGTGTGAAATAAATCGACCCCCGCCGACATCAATCGGCTGCGTTAGCTGCGAAAACGAAACGAGCTGAAAAAAGACCCACTTTGCGCCGGGGACCCCGAACGGATAATCAAAATATTTATGATGCATTATTTTGCCCCTTTAATGGAAAACATTAATTAATATTCCTTTTATGTGCGCGCGCGCCATTTTAAAGTGCAAAATTTATGCACATCCCCGGCATACCACTATCTCTCGGCAGTGTTGTTGGTACATAGTGAGTGCGAGGCGGACCGCGGTGGAAAGCCGTTCGATGGGCTGGTAATGTAGCAAAATGGAATTTAAATTTGCTGCCACATTCACACGAGGTATTATCCCCTTTTAGTTGAAATTTACGGGTGGTGAAATAGCTTCAGCCGTATGGCTAGCGTAGTACGAGAAAAAAAACACACACACACACTCGTGACAAATTAATATTAATCTTTATATCTTTTCCTGCTTTTTTTCCTCTCCTCTTCACAGATGTTCCAGTACACGTGGAAAAGGTGCTAGTGAATGATACCGCCCAAATTAAGTGCGACGTTTCGTCAAATCTGCCAAACGACCGGATACTGCTGGTCGTGTGGTACAAGGACAACGTGCCCATCTATAGGTAGGTTTATGAATATTAATTTTTCGTAAGTTTTGGTCCTGTTAGCCTGTTAGTTAGAAAAATAATGAATTTTTGAAAACTCAATCGGTCCACCCCTAAGTCGATTCCTAGTCCCACCAAGAGCACTTGTACCAATGTTGAAGCAAATCGGACAAGTCTAGCTACCGGATCAACGTGCTTGAAGTTTGTGTGGAATTTTTCAACCATTTGCATGTAGAAAACCCACTAGCTCGCATTTTCGCCGTTAGGTGGTACTGTATGCAACGTATTATCACTGTAAGTAAAAATAAGAAACACAATCTAATTATCTACAACTTCATTTGTAGAAGACGACTAGTGAATCTGGTTTTGTTAAAAAAAAGTTATTAAACGTTTAACGAAGTGATGTCCGAGTCAGTTTTGCATGGGGCCTAACAGTGCATGGTTTTGAACCAGTACTCGATTCCCACGAACTATACTTTTTTGTAAATTAATGGTTAGAATTAGCTGAATAGTATGTTCAGAAAAATTGTAGTACATGTTATGTTTTGGTTATGTTTTGGTTAAAAAAAAATTAGTTCCACCTGTGACCGCATAGAGGGCACGAACACCAACTTTTCATAGAAGAGAGATAGAATATCAGGATATTCAGAAGAATCACTGATAAATGCCTGTTTTACAACTTTGTAGAAGACACCTAATTTCAATCTCTCTCTGAAAAGTTAGTGTTGGCGCCCTCTATGCGGTGCCATGGGGAACTAAAATGTTCTAGCATGACTCTTATTACTTCCTATAATTATTCTTAACATGCTATAGAGCTAAATCTAACCATTATTTCACAAAAATGTTTAGTTCGTGGGAATCGAGTACTGTTACATAACCGTGCACTGCTAGCCCCCATGCAAAACTGACTCAGACATCACTTCATTAAAAGTACAATAACTTCTTTCAACAAAGCCGGATGGACTAGAAATCTTCAACAAAGTTGTGGACAATCAAATTATCTTTCTTATTATACAATGTACACAGTTCCACCAAGCGGCGAAAATGCCAGTCAATGTGTTTTCTCCATTGAGTTCTTTGCGACCGGTCTCACGAACACTAATGAAGTATCCTGGTTGAAAACAATCCCATTTACTTTTGCCGTCTTTGTTTATTATTTTCCACCAGTTTGTGATGTAGTATTTGTGTCATGTGCCGTGTACGTACATGAGCCGTAGAAAAGTCTATGTAAATCGACGAAAAATCCCATACAAACTTCAAGCATGTAGATCCGGTAGCTGGACATGTCCGATTTGATTCAAATTGGGAGCAAGTACTTCTGGTGAGACTAGGAATCTAGGACTAGGACCAAAAACTATAAACAATGCATTTAATTTGGTAGTATAGTATAAAAGCAGAGATTTTATTATTTCTCGGGTGCTTCTCGAAATTGTGGGTGGGTAACGTTAGAGACATAACCGGAGTGAAATAGAATACACTTTACCCTGTTAATTCGAATGTAGTAATTGTTACTATCTTCAGAAAGCTTCTATTATTGTCATATTTTTCTGCATATCTATAAATATCGCATTTCAGAACAATTTAATATAGTCGCCATTTTCAATATTCTCTTATATGAAAGATCTGAAAAAGATGTTCATGTCAGTAAAAGAATTATTTCGACAAGATAGGAGAATGCTTGTATTCGTTTAATAATCCAGTGAAACCTTAAAAATCCAATCCGATGTAGTTCCGAATTCAAAAAAATGATCTTAGTACTGGATCATTCTAAGCTGTGCCTGCAATGCACGAATTACAATGGACATCAATATTGCTGTATTTCTCCGATGGCTCCACTCCTGCTTTGTATTGTTTTAAAAATATGTTGTCAAACGGTATTTTTGACGGAAGAAATATGTGTTAAATTGAAGCTAAAGAAAAGAATGCCTTGTGAAGATTCAAACGAATGAAATTATAAACATGTTTTACTTTTTTCTCCTCATGCTTCGCCTGGATTTTTGATACAAAAAAAAAAATAATCCCAAAATATGACCTGTTTGAAAACCGCTTAGATTTTTATTGAAGGATCTGAAATGTCTGAAAAATTTTCTACGTTGTTGATGGACAGCCCCCAGGCTGTAACGAATGTTGCACCCAGCTTGTAAGTAACTCATGGATTTCGTTTGTCACACCAGCTGTGACGCGATGGAGATGTATGGTGAACCTTCATGCGGCTTCATCGTTTCTATGCATGTGGGGTGTCTGCATACAGTTGCAATTTTTTTTTATTTTTAAAAAAATGTATCTCCGAAACCTCTGAAGCTGACTGCCCAATATTTGGATATGTTGTGTAGCATTAAAGGATCTTTCAAATAAAAATATAAAAGTATGGACTAGCTAAAGACTCTCGCAGTACAAAATCAAGAAAAACCATTTAATGCGTAGTTTTTCATACAAAACTGATCGATCAAAAAAAAAGTCGCGAGGACAGAACATGCTTCATATAACCTATTTCAAATATATTGGAATAAAAAATCGGAAACAAACTTCAAGCGAAAAAATCGGACATAGATCCTTCAGCATAAGAATCGCTTAAAAATGTTCACCCATAAACCTCGGCAAGGTTGAATCTCCAGCATAAAAAATCGGTTAAAAATAATTAAATCGTTCGCAGGAGCATCCGTATATCGTTATGTTCAAGATTAAAAGTCGGCTAAAAAACTACTTTGTAAGAGTCGGATATATTTTTTCCGGTTTTTATGCTTTTTTATTCATTTCGTTTATTTGATAGGCACAAATGCGTTAGCTTGGCGGTGCCAAATGCTTTTGTTTTTACATTTGGATATCTTAAAACTAGGAGGTTACAATGTTGAAATATTTTTTTTTACAAAGGAAAAGAAAGTTTACAGCTATCACAAAAGGGGGGAACAAATATTTATGAGAAATTTCACAGAAATCTTAAAACTAGGGATTCAATTCTATTTACAAGATGGAGGACAAGAGTTTCAATAAAGAGTAAAAATTATAGCTATCTTAAAACTAGGAATACAGAATACTAATTTGAATTTTTTAACTAAAACTTATGCTTGGTCAAGATATTCAAAGGGTGGCTTATTTCCGCATCAGTGTAGCAGCAGTTGTATCAAGGACAGGGGAGAGACAGGGAAAGAAGAGCAAAACTTGCAACTTTCGCTCGAACGGCGGGGGGGGGGGGAGGGGGATCAGCGAATCAAATTTGCGCCTCAGTATAGTAAGTCGTCGAGTACCGGATTGGCGGATGGTATTCTTCGGACCCGCGGGGAATCCTTCAAAAGTCATCGGACCTCGAGTCGCTCTCGCTTCAGTTTCCTTCTATGCAGGCGTAGTGGTAAGGGCGATGGCGGTTACATAGTGGCACTCTGGAGCTGATCGGTTCCACAAGGCAGGAGGAAACTCTAAAAACGAGAAATAAAAGAGAGGGGCTAAATTGAGATATTTATCGTTTTTATGAAGGTATAAATAAGGGACATATAGGGGAAATCACGAGTTGCCAGCATATCTCGGACTGGTACATTGGGTGGTCTACCTCGGGCCCGAAGGGATTCCTTTAACTGAGACCTGGCGTCACAATACCCGGCGCACACCCAGACAACGTGTTCGATGTCGTGATAGCCCTCGTCACAAGCGCACAGACTACTCTCTGCAAGCCCAATACGCCGCAAATGCGCATCCATGGTGTAGTGATTGGACATAAGTCGGGACATTACACGAATAAAATCCCGACCCACATCCATCCCCCCGAACCAAGGCTTCGTTGATACCTTTGGGATAATCGAATGTAGCCATCGTCCAAGTTCCCCATTGCTCCACGAGGTTTGCCAACTGTTGAGCGTCCTCTGACGACAAATACTAAAAAATTCGTTGAAGCAGATTGGTCTTTCGTATATGTCACCATTTAATGCGCCCACCTTTGCTAATGAGTCGGCCTTTTCATTGCCCGGGATAGAACAATGAGAGGGGACCCAAACAAAGGTAATCTGATAAGATTTTTCAGATAACGTACACAAGGACTCCTGTATCTTCCCCAGAAAATACGGTAATTGCTTTTTAGGCTTCACCGCACGAAGAGCCTCGATAGAGCTGAGGCTGTCCGAAACGATGAAGTAGTGATCTGTGGGCAGAGTGTCGATGATCCCAAGGGTGTACTGAATTGCAGCTAACTCTGCGACGTAAACTGAAGCGGGATCATTGAGCTTGAATGAAGCGGTGATAGTATTGTTGAAGATACCGAAGCCAGTGGACCCATCGAGATTTGATCCGTCAGTGTAAAACATTTTGTCGCAGTCGACTTCTCGGAATTTATTATAAAATATATTGGGGATCACCTGCGGGCGTATATGGTCCGGAATTCCACGAATCTCTTCCTTCATGGATGTGTCGAAGAATACAGTAGAATCAGAAGTATCTAGGAAACGGACACGGTTGGGATTGTACGAAGAAGGATTGATGCTCTGTGCCATGTAGTCGAAGTACAAGGACATAAAACGGGTTTGAGAATTAAGCTCGACGAGCCTCTCGAAGTTTTCAATTACCAACGGGTTCAGAATGTCGCATCGGATGAGCAATCGATATGAGAGTTCCCAAAATCGATTTTTTAGCGGAAGAACGCCCGCCAGCACTTCGAGACTCATCGTATGGGTCGAGTGCATGCAACCCAAGGCAATGCGCAAGCAACGATACTGGATTCTCTCCAGTTTGATGAAGTGTATGTTCGCAGCGGAGCGGAAACAGAAACACCCGTACTCCATCACCGACAATATCGTTGTTTGGTACAACCTGATCAGGTCTCCTGGGTGAGCACCCCACCATGTTCCAGTTATTGTTCGGAGAAAATTGATCCTTTGTTGGCATTTCTGTTTCAGATACCTAATGTGACATCCCCAGGTACCTTTAGAGTCGAACCAGACCCCGAGATATTTAAATGTGAAAACCTGGTTGATCGTTGCACCCATTAATAAAAGCTGGAGTTGCGCCGGCTCACGCTTCCTAGAAAAAACAACCAACTCAGTTTTCTCCGTGGAGAACTCAATACCCAGCTGAAGAGCCCAAGCAGACAAATTGTCCAAGGTATTTTGTAATGGTCCTTGCAAGTCGGCAGCTTTGGGCCCTGTAACAGAGACCACCCCGTCGTCTGCAAGTTGCCTTAGCGTGCATGAATTGGCAAGACAATCGTCAATGTCATTCACGTAAAAATTGTAGAGCAGGGGACTTAGACATGAGCCCTGGGGAAGACCCATGTAGCTAAATCGCGATGTTGTTAAATCGCCATGCGAAAAGTGCATGTGCTTTTCAGACAACAGGTTTAGCAAAAAGTTATTTAAAATTGGTGAAAGACCATGCTGGTGCAGCTTCTCTGACAGAATGTTGATAGAAACTGAGTCAAAAGCCCCCTTAATATCCAAGAAGACTGATGCCATCTGCTCTCTGTTAGCATAGGCCATTTGGATTTCTGTAGAAAGCAACGCAAGGCAATCGTTCGCCCCTTTGGCTTTGCGGAAGCCAAATTGTGTATCTGACAGTAAGCCATTTGCTTCAACCCAATTGTCGAGGCGAAACATGATCATTTTCTCGAACAACTTCCGAATACAGGACAGCATTGCAATCGGCCGATACGAGTTGTGGTCGGAGGCTGGTTTTCCTGGTATTTGGATGGCGATGACCTTCACTTGCCTCCATTCATAAGGGACAATGTTACCCTCAAGAAACTTGTTAAATAAATTCAACAGGCGCCTTTTTGCAGTGTCAGGCAGATTCTTCAGCAAGTTGAATTTGATTCTGTCTAACCCTGGGGCGTTATTGTTGCACGATAAGAGAGCAAGTGAGAACTCCACCATCGAAAACGGTGTTTCGTTCGCGGTATCGTGAGAAGACGCGGCGCGGTACGTTTTCTGTACCGGGACAGAGTCCGGACAGATCTTCTTGGCGAAAGCGAATATCCAACGGTTTGAATATTCCACGTTCTCGTTGGTACTATTATGATTACGCATACGTCGAGCCGTACCCCAAAGAGTGCTCATCGCTGTTTCTCTCGTTAACCCGTCGACGAACCGACGCCAATAACTGCGTTTTTTGGCTTTCATTAGACTCTTCATTCGCCTTTCTAACGACGCGTACTGTTGATAGCTAGCGGGTAACCCGTCTTCCCGGAAGGCCTTATATGCAGTGGACTTTTCCGCGTACAGCTCTGAGCACTCTTTATCCCACCACAGGGTGGGAGACCGTCCATGGGTATTCGCGCTGGGTACTGGTTTAGTCTGAGCTTGATTCGCACTGTCGAGAATCAAGCCAGCCAAAAACCTGTACTCTTCCTCCGGAGGAAGTTCTTGAGTGGATTCGATTTTAACGGATATCGCGGTCGCGTAACTCTTCCAATCAATGTTCCGTGTGAGGTCATACGAGATATTGATTGTTTTCGATGGTCTTGAACCGTTAGCAATTGAAATCACGATAGGCAAATGATCGCTACCGTGGGGATCAGGGATCACCTTCCACATGCAATCTAACTGTAGCGATGTCGAGCAAAGCGATAAATCCAACGCGCTTGCGCGTGCTGGTGGTGTAGGAATCCGCGTCATTTCTCCCGTGTTTAAGATGGTCATGTTGAAATTATCGCAAAGATCTTGGATTAATGTTGATCTATTATCATCATGAAGACAGCCCCATACCGTACCGTGCGAGTTAAAGTCTCCCAGAACTAGCCGCGGTGCCGGTAAGGATTCCGTGATATTACAAAGCGTTCGGTGCCCTACCGAGGCTCTAGGAGGAATGTAGATGGAAGCAATGCAAAGGTCTTTACCTTTGATTAAAACTTGACAAGCGACAATTTCAATGCCTGGTGTCGAAGGGAGGTTAATTCGGTTGAAAGAATAGCACTTTTTGATCCCCAAAAGTACTCCTCCATAGGGGTTTTCTCGATCCAGACGAATTATATTAAAGTCGTGGAAGTTGAGATTTATATAGGAAGTTAACCAAGTTTCACATAATGCGAAAGCATCACATTTTAAACTATTTAGTAAAAATTTAAAGGAATCGATTTTCGGGAGGATACTTCTGCTGTTCCACTGTAGAACAGTGATCGAATCGGTGACCTCGTTCGATGACTTAGCCATCGAAGGATACGATCGCTGCAAGGAGGGGCCATTTAGTAGTCAACTGCTTCAAAAATGTTTGCACTATAGGGAGAAAACGTATCAGAAGGCTTTTAAGAGGATCAGTAACATTGAAAGCTGTGAAAATTAAGTCCACTATGTCAGAAAATTTCATTAGTCCGCTACTGGACTGAGTATCTGTTTGAAAAAAGGGGACACTTGGGGTTTTTGGTGTCCCTGGAAGTGGTGGGTACTCCTTGTTAGAATTAATATTTCCAAGTCCTGGAGCAAATTGCTTCGGCTTTTGTGCATCACTTCCGTTGGATTTATTGGTTGTAGATGGCGCACTCTGAGTGGACGACACCTTGGCACCCTTACGAGGCAATGTAGGGGAGGCTGGATTTCTCCTCTTCCTGGATTCCCCTGGGTTAACCAAAGATGTTCCCTCTCGTGGGTCGTCAGATTCTTGCTCAACGTTAGCCAAACCAGCATAGGGATTTTCGGACAGGACAGATGGCGAAGCATTCTTTAGCATTTCTGCATAAGAACGCCTTGAGCGTTCCTTAAGGGAGCGCTTAATTTTATCCCCGCGCTGCTTGTACGCAGGACATGATTTAAGAGCATGTGAAGGGCCCGCGCAGCAAATACACTTTTCAGTTTCTTTGTCGCAAGAGTCATCCTCATGCTCTCCTTCGCATTTGCCGCATCGTTTCTTATTTCCACAATATGTGGCTGTGTGGCCCAACTGCTTGCAATTGCTGCAGCTCATGACCCGCGGTACAAACAGGCGAACTGGTAGGCGAACCCTGTCAAGGAGGATGTAGTTGGGAAGAGAGGACCCGGCGAATGTCACCCGAAGCGAGCCTGATAGAGAGTAGGTAGTCTTACCTCCCTCGGTGTTTGCGGTATACAATTGTTTGCATTCTAAGATCTTAATCTGTTCAAGAGAGGGGTCCTTAAAGCAGCCAACCCCGTGCTCCAACAGTTCTTCGCATTTCAGGCCCGGTTCGGACACTACCCCATCGATTTCACAGGCCACACAAGGCACGTACGCTTTAAATTCCCGCGTAAAGCGCTCACAGCAAGCAATCGCGTTTGCCTGCCCGAGATCATTCACTAGAACACGTATCTTGTTTGCCCGAACACGTGTTATCTGAGTTACGGCCGGGTAATTAGCAGTCAGATCTCGAGAAAGTTTTAATATATTAACCGGTTTCTCTCCGGTCCGAAAATATACCACCCATGGCCCAGAGGAACCTTCTGGGTACTGCTTTATACGGGGAGCAATGCGAGTATTAGGGGGATCAGGGACTTCCATGATTACATCAGATGGTATTTCGCCCTCGGCCATTTAAGCACGAGGGCAGAGCGTTATATAAACGGGGATGTGTCTTATTATTTGATTACAAGGTAGAGTAAAAGTAGGGAAAAGGAAAGAAAGCAAACGAGGGAAAAAAAATAAAGCAAAACTTATCTGCAAACAACGTCGATTGTTCCGCACCAGCGAAAACAATGTGCTGGATTTACTTTCGGCACCAGCAGAACGACAGCTAACGAACGAACAAAGGATGACCTTGACTCACTAAAATTTACACACCGAACACCACTGTGAAATATAACGATCCGTTCCGTTCAAAGGTTGGGAGACGTATGAGGTTTTTATGCTTGAAGTTTCACGAAGCATGTTCTGTCCTTGCGACTTTTATTTTTGGTCGCTCAATTAAATATTTTTAAAGTTTACTATTTTTACTTGAAACTAAACTTAAACACTTTTTATTTGACCTGTTATCAATGAAAATCGGTTTAGCGGTTTAAAAGTTATTAATTTAAAAAAAATCAACTTTTTGAAAATCACGATTTTTGAACCAGTCTAACGTGGAAAGAGACACCCTAACGACGAAATAAAAAATATGTATCTGATATTTTTCTGTAAGGAACGATTAATGACCCCCAGTCCCCGGTCCTACTGCGAGTTAGGCAGTCTTGCTAGGATATGGTGTCGATTAGATTTGGCTGTGTTGTACCTCTAAAAAGACCATAACTCTGAAAGCAGCTGCGTCGAAGCGAGTCTGTGCCACTTCTGCTAAGATCCAAACAAAGGCCAACCGGAGTGCACATTAGAATCGACACCAGTAACATCCTGATTATGGTATACTGACCATGGCGAACATCAACGGACAGGACACGGATCACGAATTGGAAGATGACTATGGGCTGTTCTACTCCCGAGTAAGGAAGTATGACACCGACTTGAAATTACGAGTGGGCTTACAGCACGGCTGCATCCGTCCCGACAGGTCTCCGGGTACGTTCAAAACATCGTTCAAGGTTCGGTTGGAGCATTCCCGATTTTACGCCGATGCAGCTCTGGGCACTACTCCCCATGAAGGATAATGTCAACACTTGCATGGCTACACTGCTCGCATAGATATCCATGAGTTCGTGAAGGACAAGCACAATGTACACACAAAGGTGAAGCAGCTAGTGACTGATATCAAATCGGCCGTAACAGCTGCTGAACGCGAGCAGAAAGCGTTCTTGATGAGAGCTGAATCAGCCGAAAAAGCTCTGATGAAAGCCGTAGGACATGCGATGGCAGAGACTGAGGTGACACTGAAAAGTCACTGCAATACTCACTCGGTGAGAAGAGAGAGGAACACGCCGGAAGAGCAAGAGGACCTTAAAACGCAGAAGAGCGAGCTGGAGGGCTCCCGCAACCAGAGGAATGTTAGAAGAGATCGTTGTTGGTGCATAGTAGGGCGAGGCAGAGGGAACGGAAACAAAAGGAAGACAAGAAGAAGCAGAAAGGGAAGAAAGAGAAACGTAAGCCCTCTCGAGAGATACTTGGGTAATGCACTGATCGTCGAAGCGAACGACGTCCTACGCCTCTCTTCTCAAGAAAGTGAAAGAGTACCCAGAGCTGAAGCAGCTGGAAGAGAACTTTGTTAAAACGAGGCGCACTCAGAAAGGCGAGATGATCTTCGAGCTGAAGATGGATCTTTCCATCAAGGGCTTGACGAAAATCGAGCTCGTTGCTAAATCCTTGAGCAGCGAAACGAACATGAATGCTCTGTCGCAGGAAACCGGAGTCGAGTGCAAGGGTCTAAAAGAGAAAACAACCGTAGACGAACTGAAGAGTGCACTGATCGAGCGGTGCAAGCTAGATGTACCGGAAATTATCCGGATTTGGAAATCGTATGAAAGCACTCAAAAGGCGGCGCTTCGACTACCGGTGGTCGTTGCTAACAAGTTGGCCGAGACCGGCAATTATTGCAGAGCTGTATCGTGTTCCTGCCGAAACCGGTAACTGGGGGCTGGATAGTGAAGGGATGGCGGCAATCCAAGTGATGAGCGGGTTCCCAGGGTTACCATATTCATTCGGGGTGGCAGGGTTACCATATTCACAGATTTTTCTGTAATGACACAGATTTTTTCACAATTTTTGATCACAGATTCTTTTTCACAGATGACAGATTTTTGGCATTTTGATAAAAATATCACAGATTTTCAAAGATTTTTGGAAATATTGTGATTTTTCACAGATTTTTTGGAAATTTATCACAGATTTCCACAGATTTTTTCCCGTTTTAGTCATCACAGATGGTAAAAAGATTTTTTTGGCCGAAACACAGATTTCAATGTGGCATCCCTGATAGGTGAATGATAACTCACACTAACGTTTCGTGTTCACCAGGATCAACGGTGTATTCGTCTGTAGCTGTTATGCTCCTCCAAGATGGACACCAGAGCAGTACAATCGGACGCTGAACGCACTAACCGACTCGTTAGTCGGACGTATGCCGTTTGTTACAGGAGGATATTTTGACGCTTGGGCCGTGGAGTAGGGGAGCAGGCTGACCAATTCAAGAGGTTTCAGCCTATTGGAAGCCCTGGTGAAGCTGGTTGTAAGGCTGCGCAACGAAGGTTTCGCTAGCATATTCCGCAAAGACGACCGGGAATCCATCATCGACGTAACACTCAACAGCGCGTCACTGATGGATACATGGATTGGCGAGTAAGGGACCATTCATAAATTACGTAACGCTTTTAGGGGGGGAGGGGGTACAACAAGTTGTGACATGTTGTGACATAGGGGGGAGGGGAGTTAGCTAGATCGTTACGTAACATGTTTTCACCGAAGAAAAAAAAATTTTTTCTAGGAATTTGTTACGTAACAGGGGAGGGGGGGATGAAGAAATTTGTGACAATTTGTTACATGGGGGGAGGGGGGAGTCAATTTTGGGCAATTTTTGCGTTACGTAATTTATGAATGGTCCCTAAGTGAGCAGTACACACATAGTGACCACCAAGCGATCCACTAAAAACCATTGGTCTGCTGAATTGAACGGTAACGCGGAGAGTAAGGATTGGCGAGCGGAAGTGGAAAACAAAGAACTTCGACAAGGATTTTTTTGTGGAGGCACTTCGTGCTGACAGGCTTACTCCAATTCCGAGTTCCTATGAGCTGTCGGAAACAGTAGCGAGGGCATGTGATGTAACAATGATGAGGAAACTGGAGCTGATGAACTACCACCGTCCGGCGTATTGATGGAACTGGTTGCCTGCCTGTAGTCTAGAAGACGTGTGTAGAGAATAAGATCTGAGGCAGTCAGAGAAGAATGTAAGGTAACATTCCGAGCAACCATGAGCCACTTTTAAACTCGAGATAGTGCTAAACAAGTCCACCTGCTACAAGGAGCTGTGCAGAGAAGTAGACGCTAGCCCCTGGTACATTACTTACCATGTCGTGTTGGTCAGGGTCAAGAATCTATCGACGCCAGTCGAAATGTGGGCTGGCAAAATGAAAATTATTATGGAGGGTATTTTCCCAAAGCATGACCCAACCGCATGGCCACCTACGCCGTACGTCGATGCAGACGGTGTAAATGCCGGTGACAATCGAGTCTTCAACGACGTGCTCCTTATAGTGGCACTGAAGGCCGCGATTCTGGTATTTCCGGACATATTCAGGATAGTCTTACAGAAACGCCTGAACGATGGCTACTTCCCGGATAGATCCAGAAGCTGGTGTTGTTGCCAAAACGAGGGAACTCACCAGGAAATCCAGCGTCTTATTGGCCTACATGTCTGCTGGATACTTTTGGTAAAATTCTGGAAAGGGTCATCATCGACAGGCTGACAGCCTACGCTGAAAGTGAGAACGGACTGTCGCAGAGGCAGTTCGGATTCCGGAAAAGGATATCGACGGTGGACGCCATCCGCACAGTCATCTCAAGCGCGGAGAAAGCATTGAAGGAAAAGAGAAGGGGTAAATGCGCCGTGGTAACGATAGACGTGAAGAACGCGTGCAACAGTGCTAGCTGGAGGGCTATCGTCGTAGCGCTGCACAGCATGCGAGTTCCGGACTATCTGTACAAGGTTCTGAAAAGTGACTTTCAAAACCGAGTACTGGTCTACGAAACAAACATGGGGCGGAGATCGATTAGGGTCCCGGCGGGAACACCTCAGGGCTCCATACATGGCCCAACACTCTGGAATATAGTGTACAATGATCTCAACTCGCCTGGAACTGTCCAGGCGAGTTGAGATCGTCGATCTTGCAGATGACGTTTCGTGACGATAACCGGCGAGACCGTGGAGGAGATGTAGATGTTGGCAACAGAGACAATAGGTATCGTGGAATCCTGGATGGCTGACGTCAAGTTGCAGCTGGCTCACTTCAAGACGGAGGTAGCAGCACTTTCTATATGCGTAAGTCAAAAACCATCATGACTTGATTTCGCTTTCGGTTTCAGCGTTGCACTCAATTTGTACCGAAAAAATATTCAAACTTAATTGGTCACGAATTTTGAAAATTTTTTCCACATTATTAGGTTTTTTGTTGTTCCTGAAATTGTTTGAAGCTTTTTGCTTCTGATTGCTCATTTTTTTTCCTTTCTGAACCAAACTGGATTTCATGATTTTTAGATTCATTATTTCGTGGTATCTTCTTAAGTGGAACTTAGTAAAATATTTTTATGATTCTTTAAAAGTAACATACGATTGCACAGTGGAATATATATCAGTAATTAATTCACCTATAAGTGATATACGAAATTTAATTTCTGAACTAATTAATATAGAGACTCAGTGTTTTCGGCAAAGTTGTACCAAATATTACTACAAAAGCAATTACTCAAGGCACTATATATCTCATTAAACAATTCTTAAGTTCTAAAATATGTTATATGGAAGACCTTTTAAAATTAGTTCTTATTAGGATAGCTTTTTAAGTCATATCCCTACGTTGTTGAAATCTTTCACAAAGTTACTTGGGGTATCAAAACAAATATTTTTGTGAAAAATAAACTTACTATCTGCTGAACATAAAATGATATTCCAAATTTTGCAATATTTTAGGGGAAAATTCTACCTTAAATAACCCATTAAGAAATTTCACCAACGACAGGAAGTAGAATCAGGAATAAAATCTAAGTTGTGCTAAAAAAATCACCCTAAATATGAACTTTAAACTCTGGAGGAAACCTTGCTATTATTTCTTTAGCTGTTTGAAAAAAGATATCATATGTAGATTGGCAAGCTGTATTCGGCGGACGATAAATTCTTGGAAAAATTCACAACAAGTTCAGATTTAAAATGCGATAAGAATTCTTACTAGCTGCTGTTTTCAGATTCGGTTAAATCAGATTTATGTCAAACAAAAATTGATTGACTAATAATTCAATTTTTTTTTTTGTCTTTTGACTTAAGTGCCAATACCTTATTTAGGACTGGTGGTATCCAACGGGGAAAAACGATCGAAATTGTGAGTGGAGCTAAGCAATCATGTGAAAAGAGCGAGACTCGAACTCGCAACCTTTGAGACTCCGGCCCAATGCACTAACCCTTACGCTATCCCTGGGTATGGCGACATCCCAGAAAGAGGGGTCTTTCTGGGATGTCGCCATACCCAGGGATAGCATAAGGGTTATTGCATTGGGCCGGAGTCTCAAAGGGGGGAATTTTTTTTCACATGATTGCTTAGCTCCACTCACAATTCCGATCGTTTTTCCCCGTTGGATACCACCAGTCCTAAACAAAGATAAACTATGAATCACGGCGACATATACTCGACCATCCAAAGATTCGTTATTCCTTATCCTGCAGGCTTGAAAACTGATTCTAAATCATCTGAAGGGATTCGCAAAAAAATTTTGTTTGAGTTCGCGAAGCGTTTATTGAAATATGACGTTGCTGAAGCCATATTATATCCAGTTTCATCACATCAGGAACGTGGTACTGTTCACGTTTAATATTTTAAGAATAACATTTTTATAAGCACCGTAGGTTAAAAATAGAGATCAATAAAAATTGATTGATTCGTTTAAATACATCTTCGTGTAACCAATGCATGATTTTAACAACTGGCATTCTGTTACTTGGTTTTCGTAGATTGCCATAGTTTTATATCAGCCCTATTATAATACATCAAACGAAACAGACAAACGAATGCTCGGTACATGCAATTCTGATTTCAGTTACTTCAGTTCGAAGTAAAACATATCAAATTGATGTAGTTTGTATGTGTACTTCTAGTATATTAGATACATTTTAGTTTTACAACCAAAGGTCCACGAAATTATTGCACTAGATTGAAACCATGGCCAAAAATTAATTCGATATCCATTTAGGAAAAAGATTCAGCTTGTGATATGTAATGTTTTAAAACAGTTTGGAATGGTAGTCATAAACTTTTTCACAGTAGTATCTGTAACTTCTTTCCCAGCTGTCTTCAACTTTCATTACATTTCCAATTCATATTGAGAAACATCGGATTTTTAGTAGCTGCTTCGTAATTGACCAGCATCTTTCGATTTACTGAAGTTCTGGGCAGTTTGGAGTATTGCAGTATTTAGGCACAAATTTTATTTTGATAACTCTACACGATTGTAGTACGGACTTTGCATAACGGCACGACGTCAAATCATACCAAAACACCGGAGAACCACAGTCTTGTTTAAAAGCGGTAGTCAACGTTAGTGAAGGCACTCTTTGTCGTATGTGCTCTGGTTCATAATCCCGGTTGTGACATAAAACCGACTTCGCTTGTCGCAAATTGCTTGCCAGACGAAAAAATCCTGACCATCGAGTTATTATTTGTATTTTTCAACGATATTGAATCTATCTCTGGCGAGTCACACTCGAAACTGTGGCGCTCACTGTACGGTAAGGTGGGGCAAATCCGACCTAGCAAATGGTTTTTGCGGTAAAATGCTCATTTTACATTGTATCAAGCCGGTTATATACCAAATTAAAGATTAGACTTCTGCGCTACTTTCTATGCCCAGCATTTTATTCACACCGTGGGAAGATTTGGAATTCGATGTCAATCTTGGAATGTCAAAATCAAGGGCCATTTTAATCACAGCAATTGCTCGACGAATACTAAATTCATCACAACAAACGTCTTTCGTTTGTAATTACGAATAATTGTGCTAAAAAATAATAAAAATTCATTTTAATTTGATAAATACACAATTTCATAGCAAAAACCAACTTAATCCACCTAGCAGTGAAATGAGACATTTCTTACACATGCCACTGTTGGATCATTCATTAGTTTGCAGAACTCGTTCATTAGTTCGCAGTTTCTAGCCCTGCATAAAACCTCGAATAAACTGAAAAAAATATAGAAAATCAATAAAACAAACAAAATAAAAAATAAAGCACAAAATAAAAAAACAAAATGTTTTCAAATTCATTAAATGAGTACAATGAATAATATAAATCATATTAATAAAATATATAAATCAAATTACATTAGCTCATTAAATGACAAATTAGGCAACATTTAAAAATAGTTATAAAATTAATTTAACAAATTAAATTAACTCAAACTAACAAATTGAATGAAATAAATAAGTGGAATGACTGATTATGAAATGAATTAAATTAAAGAAATGAACAAAATGAATCAAATTAATCAAAATAATCAAATGAATCAAATGCTCCGAATGAATCAAATGAATCAAATTAACCAATTGAAACAAATGAATCAAACGAATCAAATGGATAGAATGAATTTAATGAATCCAGTGAATACAATGAATCAAATGCATGAAATGAACAAAATGAATAAATAGAACGAATCAAATAAACAAAACGAATAGAATTGATAAAATGAATACACAGTAGAAGAAAATGAATAGATTGAAGTGACAAATTAAGCGATGTTAAAAAGTTATAAATTATGGAATAAAAAATAAATAGTGTCAAATAAATAATTTGGGCGAAATGAATAAATCTGAAAAATTATTAAAATGAAGAAACTGAAAACACAACACATAAATTGGAAAAAAAACCGAATAGAATGCACAGAAGGAAAACAATGAATAAAATAAGTTAAATAAATGATATGAATAAAATGTACGAAAAAATAAACTGATCAGAGAGAATCCAAATAATAAAACGAAAAAATAGATTAAATTAACCCAAATGAATAAAAGGAATGCTGAATGAAATGAATAATTAAAATGCAAATATCACAAACTTAAAATTAGTCAAATGTTCAAAATGAATAAAATAAACAAGACGAATAAAATCCATGAAATGAAGAAACTGAAAAAAAATAATTAAAATTAAATTAAAAATAGTTTTTGAATAAAGTAAATGAATAAACCGGATTGTACGAATTTGAGAACTATTGTATCAGAAAGTTATGAAATGTTTTTGAAAATCCCATCATCTGAAAAATGGCTAATTAGTATGCAATGATCTTTCTAAAGTTCTAAAGTTCATTCTTTTTTGTTTTCATCTTTTTGTTTTCGTTGTTCTTCTCTTGGCGGCGTCGTTTAAAATTATCTGGTGTTTCTACATTATTAATGGACCTTAATTAGTTATAAGGAACCTGGAACGTTCAATTTGTTTTGGAATTCAATATTGGATAGTAAAATAAGACAAGGTCACATGTGCTTTCAAACTCTTTAAACAGAGAGCGACAGACGGAGAATGCGATTTGTGAATGGGAAAGGTCAAAGTTTTCATTTGCATTGACGTAAATAGTGTGAAGCTATGCTATGTCGATAGTACAAAAGCCATTCAGTTGATTATAATGTAGTCTCTTTCCAGTCATCCTTATAGCTTGTATATTATTTCGTTTGGAATTTTCGTTCAGGAAATATGGATAAATGAGTGCTAAACAAACCAATACTACGAAAAAGAAATGGTTCTAATTTGCAGGATAAGTATTTGATTTGTTGAAAATACAAGAGGTCAATGAAAGTGTCACTAGACATAATACTGCTCTTGGTGGATAGACATACTTGACATCACAAATCTTAATTTTCTGCGAATAAATATGTTTCTAGTTACATTGGTCATGAAAAGGGTACCATCGGGTTAATTTGTTGTTACACAGTAATGTGTATGACAAAAATGTAGTAAGATCAAACGTTTCCGTACACAGGACATCCAACGCTTCTCTGCTAATTGTGACTGTCATTGAAACATTAATTGAATTGTACTTAGTATAGAGCAAAAATGAACAACAATAAATTAGAAGAAACATTGTACTTGGATCCCCCATCGATAGTGGAGTCTTTGGGAGACTTCTTTTCCCGGACCTAATTCGGGGATATTTTTAGACTTTGATCAGTTATTCTTCAAAATAGTTTATACCAATACAATGAACATATATTTTCAATAACACATCACAAAAAAGATGTTTTTACTGTTCACATAACATATTTGAACATATGATTCATTAAAATTTCAATTCAGATACGAAAAGATTAAATAACGCAATTTTTATCTTTAAATATCCATATTACCCAGTTAAGTTAAATATTTTTCTAGAAAGCCATGAATTTCCTTAATTATACTGTATATATAAGCTCTGAATAGAACTGAATTAAATTTGAGTTGATGTAGTTTTCGATTTTTGGTCGACTGCCTACCCATAGTTCAACGTTTCGGAAAGATACACCTTTCATCTTGATGGTGTGAACATTTCAAAACAGTTATAGTTTTCTCATAATACAAACATTTTGCAAATTTTCTCAGGACGACAAATATTTTATTTACCAAGTAGAATGTAATATTAAGCTTGTTTTCACGTGATTGGACATTAATAAATATTTCAGATTATCAGAAGATCTTATCACACAACTTAGAAATGGATAGAGAAACAGCAAGAAAGATGTGAGTCGTGACAGTTACCACGAACACGAAGGAAGGACAGAGAGAGAAGAGAGAGAGAGTGAGAGTAAGTGAGAATGAGAAAGAGGCGGCGTGTTAGAAATGGCAAATGATGTTTAGTGCCGCGACCTTGTTCTTATAGGTATATTATGCGATATATGTATTTCTTTACCCCCTTATTGTAAATAACGTAACAAGTAAGTTTTACGCTATGACCTGTATAACATAAATCTTGCGAAAAAAGCCCATATATTCCCTAGAATTTTAGGATTCAAAAATACAGTTGCTCTCGGTGATGCTACGAATATAATTATATGAGAAATCTTTTATCTCACTACTGGGTGGATTACTTGGAGATCTACGAATTAATATACCCTCCAACATCTACCTTACGGTTGAACGCAACGCCTTATTCAAGGGATAAATACATAAAAAAATTCACTATGTGGTCAATAGAGTGCCCAGAAAAATAAAGAATTTTTGAAAACTCACTCGGCCCACCACTGAGTCAATTCCTAGTCCCACCAGGAGTGTCTGCTCCAAATTTGAGCCAAATCGAACAAGTCTAGCTACCGGACCAACGTGCTTGAAGTTTGTATGGGATTTTTCGACAATTTACATGGAGGAAACCCACTTTCGCACATTTCCCCCGCTTGGTGGCACTGTATACATCAGATTATCACCAAAAGTGAAACTTAAGAAGATAATTCTATTATCTACAACTTTGTTGAAGACTGCAAAGCGATCCGACTCGAACAAGAAAAGTTATTAAACTTTTAACGAAGTGATGTCTGAGTCAGTTTTGCATGGGGCCTAGCAGTGCATGGTTGTGTATCAGTACTAGGTTCTATCAAACTATACATTTTTGTGGAATAATGGTTAGATTTAGCTGAATAGTATGTTCGGAAGAATTGCAGTACATAATACGAATTATGTTTTGGTTAGAAAATTTTAGTTCCACCTGTGACCGCATAGACGGCGCCAACACTAACTTTTCAACGGAGAGAGATACAATACCGATATGTTTAGAAGAATTACTGCAAAAGGCTTGTTCTACAACTTTGTAGCAGACACCTAGTTTCTATCTCTCTCCGTTGAAAAGTTAGTGTTGGCGCCATCTATGCGGTCACAGGTGGAACTAAAATTTTCTAACCAAAACATAATTCGTATTATGTACTGCAATTCTTCCGAACATACTATTCAGCTAAATCTAACCATTATTCCACAAAAATGTATAGTTTGATAGAACCTAGTACTGATACACAACCATGCACTGCTAGGCCCCATGCAAAACTGACTCAGACATCACTTCGTTAAAAGTTTAATAACTTTTCTTGTTCGAGTCGGATCGCTTTGCAGTCTTCAACAAAGTTGTAGATAATAGAATTATCTTCTTAAGTTTCACTTTTGGTGATAATCTGATGTATACAGTGCCACCTAGCGGGGAAAATGTGCGAAAGTGGGTTTTCTCCATGTAAATTGTCGAAAAATCCCATACAAACTTCAAGCACGTTGGTCCGGTAGCCAGACTTGTTCGATTTGGCTCAAATTTGGAGCAGACACTCCTGGTGGGACTAGGAATCGACTCAGGGGTGGGCCGATGGGGGTCATTTTTTTTCTGTCACTCTAGTGGTCAACTTACACATTATTTTGTCTTTGAAGAAAACTAACATATTAATTTTTGAGAAATATTTTATATATTATTGAGGTAATTCACAAAACGTTTTAAGAATCGAATTCCTTTATTCACGTAGATGCGTTTCCATACCTCTATATTCAAAATCGATTTAGTTTAGCCTCTAAAACACCAGTAAAGCAATACTCTGTATGAAACTGTCTCATTTTCAGATAGTGAAAATTGGAAAGCGAGGAATAAAAATACGAAATGTTTAATATCTTCGCCGCTCGTGAACGGATTTTGAAATCTATAGCTTGTCAGAAAGGTATATGCTTTCTACTTTTATCTAGCGCAATAAAGTTGCCTTGATCAAAAGTTATTCGCCTAAAACACGTTTTGTTTTGACAAAATCACCTATATCTCGGAAAGTAAACAACATATCGAAAAACAAAAATAATAGTGTCAAATGGTTACGTTGAGCCTTTCATTTGAAACTAGTTTCATTAAGATCGGTTCAGCCATTGCTGAGATAATTACATGACATTACACATACAGACATTGTCTCAATTTGTCGAGCTGAGTCGATTGGTATATGAAACTCGGCCCTCCGGGCCACGGAAAAAGTTTGCAAAGTCTGAGTGAATCCTATACATTTCTTTTGTAAGAAATGTAAAAAGCGGTCGCATTTACCCCACTATTTAGAGATCGGATTTGCCCCATTTTTCATTACGATGCGATTAAAAAAATTATGAAAAAATTGAACCAAATTCATCTTTAAACGTAGTAGGACTTTAATCAAGGAATCTAAATCCACTTACTTTTTTATGCGATCACTTCAACAATCAGAAATATCCTGTAGTCAATTATGCACAAAAATCAAATCAAAAGTTATAAAACACACTTATTGTCGTTTAAGCATCTCAATGTAGACTAATAACATACTGTCATGCCACAATTATGATTATGTTCGATGCTCTACACGACAACACTGATATTAGTTTGCGTAGTGCTTCCGATGTTCGGTAACAAAGGGACGGGCGGGTTTACCCACACGGTCGGATTTGCCCCACCTTACCCTACCGAATCGTTTCTACGTTTGCGATGAGATCATTTAGAATTCATGCGATGTTGAATTTTCTAAAGTTTGATTGGCTGAATTTTCTGGCTACGTTTATTTATAGAAAGAAAACCCTCCAAATTTTTCAATATTTACAAAGATATTTCGCCAAATTTACAAAATATGAACATTACACGTTAAACTGTATTTCAACTAAATATGGTTATTCTGCGTCGTTTTGAGAAACTTGTAGTGTATTTTTTTTGTGGATAGCATTAATAGTGGCAAACCCAAAAAATCTGATGGTAGTATGACCCAACAAAAATCTAAATAGATATTTTTCCTGTATTTTGTTCGCAGTTAATGTATCAAAAAGTCTTATACTTCAGCGGTAGATTTTTAAGCTAGTAATGTTTGCCCATCTATCAATGGAGATTGGCCTCTATTGACATATATTAGCATATACAATAGATGATGCAATATGTACGCAGTTATACTTAGCATTGTTTACGAAAATAGCCTTAAACGCATCATGACGTACGAACAAATCCGTTAAACTGTAGGGGTCCCTTCGTTTATTAGTGCCCAGGGGCCCCGAGAGGGCTTAAGACGGCCCTGGCTGAAATATATTTTTTTTATTTCATTTGTTTCCGAAAATTCCAGTCTTACTTACAATTTTTTAATGGTATAATCAAACCAAATTTAGCCTTAAACTATAGCCTTAGTTCAGTTTCCTTTAGTTTATTCAATAAACTATAACCTAGGCTAGGCAAATTTTAATTGTTTTAAATTCCAGGTACATACCTCTTGATTTACTAACTTGGTTGAATCCACATATATTTTAGTTAGCATTAGAGATTTACTTTTGCGTTTGAAAATTAGATTTAAGTGATTTTAACACAAGCCACATTAGAGACACTATTTTGCTGCCTTCAATACTGACACTTTTTTCTTTCTATCCCCCTTCAATACTTCTACTGAAAGCTGCAGTCGATCGTTTATCGATCATACCTTTGACGGACCGATCTTTTACCCAGTGTTCTCCACTCAATCATTATGGCTGAGTGCTGGCGCCATAACAAAGCCTAATATATTTTTATGGATTTCGATATCGAATTTTTAATGCACTCAGTATTATAACAGTATTATTTAAAACTGTTGGATTATTGCCAGCTACGTCATGCTTGAATTTAACCAGACCGTTTCGTTCTGTTTTTTTCATGCGTTTAAATATTGATTATCTGCTAGATAAATCGTTAAGCTCATTCCTTTGTGAGAATATGAGGTGGAACCATCATAATCTCTCAATAACTAAATGAAACGTAAAAAATGGCCAAAGCTGCTTGTACAAATTTCAATCCAGCAATAACTGAAAACATTTCAGCTATACATTATGGCTTGGATACCGTTGGACATAGAACAACTTTCTGCTGACATAGATGACGAATAAATTTCTCACTGATAAATCGACACACAAATTGTTAAACCTACCTCAGGTAGCAATTCCAATACATAAAGCTCGCAACCGAGCTGGAACGAATGTACCCATCCTAAAACATATGCTGAGACGTGCCGACTTTTTCCTGGAATGACAGTCTCAAACGTGTCCGTTCCCAGGATAAAACCGCTAAGCTAGACTGATGGGGCAATTTTTCTACCAACAGCGCACAGATTCGTTAGTCGCCTCAGTTAAAACTTCAAAGACTTCTTACGGCAATCGACCTCGTTTGAATTCATCGTTTTTCGCAGCACGTCTTACGAACAGTATTTTCGCAAAGCCTAAGCCCTACTTCCGCACCAATCTTGCTCACCCCCCTGCGTTCCGTTAACTTCCCATAGGATAAACGGCAGCCTAAGAGCAGAGGAAAATGTCTTGTATTTTTTATGCTAAATATGTGCTGTGCATAAATAACAACCCAGTCGGTGCCGCAGCATGTAAAATGTCCACCACTCTTACCGTCGTCAAAGTACGGATACGCACCGGGGAGGAATCACCCCCGAGGTCTTCGAAACTTTCCAGTCAACCAACCAGCCAGCCAGCGAACCTAGGAAGATGAAGACGAGCGAAGTATGCTCTGTCTGCACTTATGAATTCACAAATATACCCTGCACCAACCACACTCGGGCCGGGGCATCTCCCAAGCGAGAACGGCGGCGCTTTTGATGACGACGTTTAGCGGAAGCCGTTCGGTCTCTATATGACTGGAAGCTGTGTGTGCGTGTGTGTGTGGGTGAAAGTATCATATGAATATTATCTGCCTCCTGGATCCTCGTCACCGCCAATCCAATTTAGTGACACCCGTCGTGCTCCGGTCTTGTCCCCGCAGTCTCTGAACGTTTCGTCGTCCAGGGAAGGTTGGAAACGGCCCTCGGGGAAGTATTGTAAACGATAGGGAACACAGCACCGAAGTTAGTACGGGGTTTTGTATCGAAAAGAGGAAATACTCGAAAAAAGGAGCCTCATACTTCACAAGGTGAAAAAAAAAAACAAACTGGTGCCAACAGTCGCCTGCGGCACAGTATGTCATCGCCGGTTACAGCATCCCTGTAGTCTCTTTAAAGGCTCGGATGACACGATCGCCGTAGAAAGAGACGAAACATTCTCGGCTGATACTTTTATATTTATATTTATCTGATATTATTCCGAAAAATAGACGATATGTTTATGTTGAAAATGTTCCCCATCGCACATGTGAATTATGCATGTAGACGATGGGTAACGTCGTTTTTCCATCCATTCTCGCCAGCGCGCAGAAAACTGGCAGCAACTCACTTGGGGCGAACCCGTTTTAAACCAACGGAAGCGGTGGTAAAATGATAGAAAATTGATTTTTTTTCTCTCGTTCCAAGTTGACAGCTTCTTGCAGTGCTCTGCCTAACTGTGTGAGCAAGTGAAGTTCTTCCCAAGCGACATCCGACCAGAAAGCAACAAACCGACCATCCAGCACCATCGTTGTACATACAATCGAGTACTTCCGTTCATTTTTTTTTCTTCGTCCTCTCTCTCTCCCTCGGGACTGATCCTTTCCGGTTCGGTTGGAAAATATTCAGCGATGAAGTTATCGATATGTAAATTATTTTTTGCTGCTGCCTCTCATACAAGTGGCATCATGGTGGATGGTTCGAATAGTACAAAAAAAATCCAAAGATCGATGCTTTGAATATTTTATGTTTGACATATATAGCGTTTTTTTTATATTTGCAGCATCGGCGGAGATTCGTTAGTGTAATGAGGCTCTGCCGTGATGTAGTGATTGCGGCACAAAGCCTTAATGAAGAGGTTCCAACATTTTACATACCATCAACAGTGCGGAAGCAGCAAACACTGACTGGGCATAATATTGGTGATGAATTTCGTTCCGCTAACGTTGGCAGATGAATGCAACCTATCGTAAACGGGGAAAATATGAATGAAATTTGAGTCAATATCCCCGGTTTTCATATCAAATGGACTTTAAAATGAGTTCTGCTGAATCAGAATTACTGACATTTTTTCATTAATTGGAAGGAATTTGTGCAACGGATAGTATTGGTTTTCAACTACATTTGTAGAATGTTAAGTTTCCGGGATTAAAACATTGCTGAAGCTTTATTTAACCAAATGAACTCTTTCAGTTTAGTTCATTGATTTACAGCATTTCGCGTAACACTTTTCATTCAAAATTTAAACGCAAATCCTGGAAAAGATGGAATCTTTCTTTCGTTCTGCAACAAAAGGGATTTGATATTCTCAAACATGTCTTGAAAAAGATTATGTTTACCAGTCTTGCTACCGGGTAGCGTGGGAAATCCACCATCCCTCTGTTTCACGATGTTGTTTACCACTTTGAAAAGGCCTTCGCTCACTAGCATGCGTGCATTCCAAGATATTGAAGATTCTTTTGGCAATGTGTCCTACCACTTTATTCTGGAAGCGACGAGCGGTGGAGTATCTGTATGTATGTCGGATTGGATAAACGCAATACTTAGTAACCGAATTATTTGTTCGTTACTCAAACAGGCAGAGATACAGAAGTTGAGTATTTGCATTTGGTTGCCTTGCTGTCACCTTTGTTATGAAACCTGGTTTCCGACGGCTTGTTGAAGAAACTCAATGAGCTTGGATTTCCAAGCTGACGATCATCAAATACTAATTAGTGGACTGTACACTGGAACAATTTTTGATTAATTGCAACAAACGTTAACAGTCGTGTCGAGAAGTTAAATTATCAGTTAATCCAAACAAAATTTCAATGGTTCTTTTCACAAGAAGCGAATAACAACCGGGGTTCGTCCCTTGCAGTTCTTTGATTATGATCTACTGAGTGCGGATCAAGTGAAATACATTGGAGAATGCGGAGTCAAGCATGCGTGCATGGCCTTCGGGCTATGCAGATGAACTTTTGGAAAGATCTGGGATCTCAAACCCAAATACGCCACAATTGTACATTCAAGACTGTCATGCGGATGCCTTGTATGGTGGCAGAGGGGAGAGATGATGACGGTCTAGTCAAAGCTAAACCATTAGCAAAAAATGGTGCTCATAGCGTTGATTGATGCTCTCACCACAACTCCGACTGCTGCCCTTGAAGACCTACTAAATTTTAAACCATTAAATATACACCTAAAACAAGAAGTACTATGATGTGCATGCAGACTGTAGGTTTCTGGGCTTTGGAACAGCTATGTTAACTTTGTTAATCTTGATACCACTCCTACACACCGTGATCACAAATGGTTACATGAGATGAAGAAGTTCTTGCTCCCAACGATATTATACTAGCTTGAGATTTTTCTTACAGGATATTCCATGTTTCCTCTTGAGAAGAGTGGTTGTCAGGATATATGGAGAGAAACAACAAACACAAGTGGTTTCTTACACTGACGGCTCCCTGATGGAGGAAAGTGCTGGTGCTGGTATCTACTGTCGTGAAATGAGATTGGAACAGTCTTACTCGCTAGGTAGATACTGTGTTGTATTCCAAGCAGAAATCTTCGCGATTATGTGCGGGGTACAAACGGCCCTTCAACAGAGATTGTCCGGCAAAGTTATAGACTTCTGCATTGATAATCAATAGAGTGACAGGGAAAAATGACCCCTATCGGCCCACCCCTGATTCGATTCCTAGTTCCACCAGGAGTTCTTGCACCAAATTTGAAGCAAATCGGACAAGTCTAGCTACCGGACCAACGTGCCTGAAGTTTGTGAGATTTTTCGACAATTTACATGGAGTAAACCCACTAACTCGCATTTTTGCCGCTAGGTGGCACTGTTCGCATCGTATTATCACTGTAAGTGAAAATAAGAAAGATAATTTAATTGTCTACAACTTTGTCGAAGACTGCTAGTCAATCCGGCTTTGCCAAAAAAAATTATTGAACTTTTAGCGAAGTGATGTCTGAGTCATTTTTCCATAGGGCCTAGCAGTGCATGGTTGTGCATCAGTACTCGATTCGCCCGAACTAATCATTTTTGTGAAATAATCGTTAGATTTAGCTCAAAAGTATATTCAGAAGAATTGTAGTAAATAATAGGAGTCATGTTTTTGTTAGAAAATTTTATTTGCACATTGTACCGCATAGAGGGCGCCAACACTAACTTTTCAACGGAGAGAGATAGAAATTAGGTGTCTTCCACAAAGTTGTAGAACAGGCATTTTGCAATAATTCTCCCGAACATCTCGATATTCTATCTCTCTTCTATGAAAAGTTAATGTTGGCGCCCTCTATGCGGTCACAGTTGGAACTAAAATTTTCCAACCAAAACATAACTCGTATTATGTGAGATAATTTTTCTGAATATACTATTGAGCTAAACCTAACGGTTATTTCACAAAAATGTATAGTTCGTAGGAATCGAGTACTGATACATAACCTTGCACTGCTAGGCCCCATCGAAAACTGACTCAGACTTCACTTTGTTAAAATTTTAATAACTTCTTTTAACAAAGCCAGATTGACTATCAGTCTTCGACAAAGTTGTAGACAATTAAATTTTCTTTCCTATTTTCACTTACAGTGATAATACGATGCATACAGTTCCACCTAGCGGCAAAAATGCGAATTAGTGGGGTTTCTCCATGTAAATTGTCGAAAAATCTCATACAAACTTCAGGCACGTTGGTCCGGTAGCTAGACTTATCCGAGTTGCTTCAAATTTGGTGCAAGAACTCCTGGTGGGACTAGGAATCGAATCAGGGGTGGGCCGATTGAATTTTCAAAAATTTATTATGTTTCTTGGCAGTCGAATAGTCAAGCTGCGATCAAGGCCCTTATCTCAGACAAATCACTAACTAAGCTAGTGATGGCGTGGCGAACCCAAATCGTAGAACTTAGCATTGTCAACACTATCTACCTTGTCTGGGTGCCCGGATATTCCGGTGTTACTAGAAATGAATGGGCTAACGAATTGGCCAGGGCAGGTGTAGCGATTGACTTCATTGGGCCTGAGCCCGTCCTACCGATTTCGACAAGTTGGATAAGAGAAAATATAGCACTGCAATTATTGGAGAAATCTACAAACGTGTCGCCAAACAAAGGCGTTTCTAGAAAAATCGTGTCCAGTGATTTCGAATAACGCCCTTTATATTTCGAAACTCTACTGCGGTATTCTGACCAGGGCTTTAAACTTGAACAGAGAACGTTGAAAATCTTCACGAAAATGAATCAATGTATTCGGGGCATTGGTAGAGTATTATGAAGATTTTTTCAACGATGAGAGAAAAAACTGCTTTTTCGTTGTCCAGGATGGCCGCTTTTTCAAGCTTTCTCAGTTGAACCTTAACAGGGCAAAATCTAAAAAAATGAGACGATGATAGCACTGGATAAAGAATTTCTTCAGCTGCATTTGACTTTTGTCAGATTTGAAATATGTTATAATAAGTATAATTTTGAGCAAAAATAAAATAATTTCGAATTGTAACGCAAAGGATGCTGGGATCCAAACTTAAAACTCGTTTTGACGTAGGACTACGTCTTTGTTTTCGATATAGGGGTGCACGTTGCAAATTCTACAAAAATGGTATGTAACGAAAAGTGGTCCAATTTTAAACGCATATAATTCAGCCATCTCAAGATAAATTTTCAAATTTTTCGCGCATGCCGCCCCGAAATACTTCTAAGAATAGATTCCAATAGATAAACCCAAAGATTTTTGATATCACCGAAGCAGCTCAGTCGCCTGTTGAGCGGCAGGCGAAGCAGATCACTGCGCTGTGTGCTTTTACAGCCAGTGTAGCTGAGTTAGAAGTCCGTTACACTGCCTGTGGAGGTACGCTACCCAGTGAATGCGAATGAGCTTGTCCGTATGCTATCTTTTGTGTTGTGCTCGTTTCCAGCACACTTTTATGTATATAATTATAAAATATCGTACACAAAATAGTTTGTACATGCAAGCTCCATTTGCAAACACGGTTAACATAGAGTCGTGGTATTAGTTGTCTCTTTCGCTCTACTTATCATCATCAGCGTTGATTAATTTTGCTTTGTGCGCTTGGGTTTAATGTTTGAGGCGAATGTGTAGGTAGATAGATCTAATTTGTTTCTAAATTGCACAACGAAAGTTTATTATTTACGTTCGATCAATTCATTGATTCATTTCCCCATCACGTGATTCATTTCCACTCAGCCTATAGTACTTTGATTCTACTAATAGGTACATACTACAAAGCCTATTTATGAATGAATACACTGCCACTTGAAAAACCGTTGCAAAAACGCATCTTATGCATATATAAAATTGTTTTCGATTCTTATGTATTTATAGTTTCGATATATGATTAAGACCACTGCATTCGCTATATTTGTATGCGTACTTTAGGAAACTAGAATGCTTGGTCTATAATGAAATGTAATAATATTGTCTAAAATTTGATTTTTCTTCACTGGTCCAGTTTTTTTCCACACACAAAAGGTTTTACAAGCCAATCTTATTCTATAAAGATTTAGTTCCAGATATTAGTTCGGTCACAGTTTTCTGTCTTCTTTCTTCAGATCTTCTTAAATAAGTTTAATCGGATTCGATCACCTACTACAAATGAAATGACCTGATAACCAAGAAGGTTTGGTTCAATATGTAATATTCGATGTTGATTGGTTGTGATTAAATCATACGTAAGAAATATGTTTGATTTATTATTACTATAAATGTACTAAGAAAATAAATATTTTACATTAAGTAGTATAGTCCTACGTCTACAGCTCGTGCAACCCCATAGGGCTGCCCCTTGTAGTTTTTCAATTAGAATTAGACAGCCAATAAAAGCATGAGTCCCATATTGAAAAACAGCAATCCGAGAAAAACGCTGTTCAAGATATACATTTTCATTGTGCCTTATGGATGAAACAACCATGTTTTGGTATTTTTTTCGATATTTTCCAAACAAACTTGGTAATCTTATTTGTGCATAGTCACGGTGTTCCTAAAACCGTTATTAACAAAAAAATGACCATAAATTTGCCATACGGCATTCGAAAGGTACAGTATCCAAGCATCTTCTCAGTGAATTTCAAAATGATCCATCGAGGGATTCGAGAGAAATTGCAATTTGAAGTTTTATGACACGTTTCATAAGGCTACCAACCAACACCCACGGGTTTGGTCCTTTCTCCACAAAAAATTTTTTTTTGTCTACTTATTTAGTACATGGCATTCGAAAGATATAATAATCAAGTATATCTTCTGCAAGTTTGAAAATATTTCATTGACGGAATCGAAATTTATAACGGTTTGGATGTGGTATGCGGTCATAGATGGGTTTTCTACCAGACTTCAAGCGTGAATCCATGTTTGTCCATTGACTATTTAGATCGTTTATACGTGTCGCGGTTTTTAAAGGAAAACCTTACCATTTAAATACATAAATATAATGTACAAAAGGTGTTATGGTGTACTGAAAAAATATGAAAATAGGGTTGTCTACCAAACGTTAAATATAATGTGAAAACTAAAAAAATGAATAAAAGTTGGAATGTTTACTTCAAATGGCTATATCTCAATGGTTTGTTGACCGATTCTAATTATTTTTTTCATTATTGAACAGGTAAACGTTTCATTGTTAATTTTCATTAAGAAGAATATAAAACAGAGTCGTCTACATCAATAAATAGGCGATATAGTTGATCTCAACTATATGTATTATCATTATTTAGTAAATATTTTTGTTTTAAAAATAGCTACCTATCCATTTTTATATACCAGTTGATTGCAATTGCTGTATAAACATCTGAATGTCAAATTCTCATGATAAGTTCAATTCGACAATAAAACTGACAATAGTTAGAGATATAAGCAGATGAACTTGTACTAATAACATCCCCTTTGACCAGTTTTAACATCTGTCAATCCAACCAGCGATTGTACAAAATTTCCAACAAAAACCGTATCATAACATAAATTGATCTGAATCAGCAAATACCTTCATATTTTTTAAATTTATGGTTTTATTTTTCCATCATTTGTAGTTTGCGTTCGTTGCATTCAACTAATGTATAGGTCATCGTTTTGAATACAAAGATATTCACTAAATAGTGATAATACATATAAATGAGGATAATTATGTTGTCTATTGTTTGAAGCAGGCAACTCTATTTTATATTCTTCTTAATGAAAATTAACAATGAAACGTCTACTTGTTCAATAATGAAAAAATAATTAGAATCGGTCAACAAACCATTGAAATATGGCCTTTTGAAGTAAACATTCTGACTTTTATCCATTTTTTTTAATTTACACATTATATTTAACGTTTGGTAGACAACCCTATTTTCATATTTTTTCAGTGTACCATATAAATAACACCTTTTGTACATTATACTTATGTAATTAAATGGTCGAGTTTTCCTTTAAAAACCGCGGCACGTATAAACGATCTAAATAGTCAATGGACAAACATGGATTCACGCTTGAAGTCTTGTAGAAAACCCATATATGACCGCATACCACATCCAAACCGTTATAAATTTAGATTCCGTCAATGAAATATTTTCAAACTTGCAGGAGATATACTTGATTACTATATCTTTCGAATGCCATGTACTAAATAAATAGACAAAAAAATTTTTGTTTGTAAAGATAGGACTAAACCCGTGGGTGTTTGCTGGTAGCCTTATGAAACGTGTCATAAAATTTCAAATTGCAATTTCTCTCGAATCCCTCGATGGATCATTTTGAAATTCACTGTTCAATTACATAGGTATTACGATATCTATTTCAACTAATGTCTCGAGTCGTTAAAGGTTATCGTTTTTCATGATATTGTATTGATTTTGGAATGTCGTGTTTCGTCGAAATAATAAATTCGTTCACATACCGTTTGATTCAATTAAACATAAGCAACACTCACGACTGTCGGCGATCCAGAGCTAAAGTTGCCTTTTTTTTACAAACCGAGCATTTCGAAATTAATTCAACAAACGATGAATCTATCAAAAATTCTCGGCAGCCGGCTGCTCAGAGCAATGAACACATGATAATACTTCTAATAGTTGCATAAATCGTATAAGTGATACGATCAAGGGGAATCCAGGTTTATGTATTTCTTTACCTCATCCGACTAACAAAAACTCCTTCCCGTGACAAACGTGGAGATGCAGAGGTATACACGGTCTCCATAACAACGTTTGTTACACTAACATTCCTTTCCTTCACCGATGAGTGTAAGGACATGGCCGGCTCCGTTATTGGCATTTCAAAGTATAGAACTCTCTAAACGTGCACATTGAGAATGGATAGCTACTCCCAGGTCCCCTTCGTTGATTCTCTGTGCAATTTCGCTTCTTCTGGTCAATCACGCAGTAGCAACTACGAATTGTACGGTCATCATGCTCATTCTCATGTTCATAGCGATTCAGTGGCGATACAGAATACTGTCCAACATATAACTCATTTTCGACAAAAATCCATATGGGACTCTTATGCTTTTATGGACAGTAAAGCACTTAACATACGTTGCTGTTATATGAAATAGCATGATTTGTGGTATAGATCACCAAAAAATGGCATTTTTTTTTGCAATGTTTATTCTGAAAATAGGTTAGTTTTAGTAAAGAGTATATATAACTTTCTAACGAGGGAGAGCTTGAACTTTCAAAATGCGATAACTTTTTGGGTTTTGCACCTAGAAGTTTAGATTTTCTTGACTTTTCCTCTTTGATGGAGAGCAACGATCTTCAATAGTTCAAAATTTTCGCTCATTCCTGAAGGTCAGTACAAAAAAAGTTACGAACAATGTATTAGCGGGTCATATTGATCCCGATTTCGAACTCAGTTTTTAAAAACAATTTCAACAAAATCTGTACGAACTGGTACTAAAATTGTTTGTTAGAGTTTCAATTTTCAGTTTCTGGTAAATATTACCGTTTTTCACCTGTGCTGACACTTCTGTATATAAGAGTCAGGGGACGGAGGGTGGACAACGATGGCAGGGGAAGAAAATTATTAACTTTCGGTTTCAGGCATCGTGTTTGTTGGCTCATTCGACGGAGGTGTTTGGTGTCGCCTTGGAGTTGCAGCAAACCTTCGTGCGTGTATGGTACAGGCGAAAGAGAGCACTTTTGAGAATGACAAAAAAAAATGAAAGAGGTAGTTAAATCTGTACATTGATGGTTTTTGGGAAAGTGTATACGAGGGACATATAGAGGAGATCGCGGCTTGCCATAAGATCTCGAACCGGGACGTTGAGTGGTCTTCCTCGGGCTCGGAGGGTGTCCGTTAGCCGAGACCTGGCGGAACTGTACTCGGTGCATGTCAAGAAATGTGCTCGATGTCGTGATAGCCGTCGCCACAAGCGTAGACACCACTATCCTGAAGCCCAATACGCCGGAGATATGCACCCAGCATGTAATTGTTTACCACGAATCGGGACATCACTAGAATGTAGTCATGACCCACATCCATCCCATTGAACCAAGGTTTCGTCGATACCTTAGAGACTATCGAATGTAGCCACCTTACTAGTTCACAATTGCTTCACGAAGTTTACCAACTTTCTAGGGAAACAACCTTAGCTAAGGAGTCCGCCTTCTCATTGCCCGGAATGGAGCAATGGGAAGAGACTCGCACCTAGGTAATCTGGAAAGATTTAGCAGATAAAGCAAGTGTGCGGTAAAATATCAATTTCAAACGAAAATATTCATTTCAAGTGAAACTGCGAGTCTTTCACTGTAAGCATACCACCATACCTATATCACCTATATCAATTGAGTTCTGCTGCCGTGTTCGCTTGAGTCACTCAGAGTTCACTGTCAATTGAATAACAGGTTCTGGTCATTTGACGTTTTTGCCTGTTTAGTTTCTATTGAAAACCAACCTCACATTAGCACGGTCTCAGTTAATAGAAGTGAGCCATTCCAATGAACCACTCACAAATGAATATGAATGAACACTCACTGACATGAAAATAACTCCGACCAAGACAATAAATACATACAGGGTAAAGGCTATGATAAGACGAGGCAACTCAAGACGGATACCGGTAGGAACATTTTTTCTCTGTATGAGTGAGGTTGTCATTTTTTTCGATGAAGCTGATAAATCAGGAGAATATGAAAAAGTAAACAATAAACAAAAGACCACTACGGCTTTTCTGTTAATATAAGTTTTGTTTTGGTTTGGTAATCATTATTCTTTATTAGTAGTTTCGAGATAAAAGTGTCGCTAAGTAATCGAATCGGAAGATCCGAGGTGAAACACGGCCTTTTCTCTCTTTTCATCGTGCGGCAAAGAATCGGGATGCTCGTCCGGATGTTTATGTTTACTACCAGGGACCTGGCGGCCATGCTTAATTTTACAAGTATAAAACAAATACACTCAAAAATGACAAATGCTCCGAACCTTTCTATCTCTTCATCTTGGAGCAGTTGTCTCTGTATTTTTTTAGTTTTCTTGCCAAAACCCTGCTAAAAATTGTTGACAGATGACTGTATACAGCTAGCGAGGTTGGCAGTGTAGCCAATTTCTTTGTCATGTTTAGATATGTTGCTATAATACACATAATAATGACCGTTTTATTAACTCACATTTAGCCAAAATGTATCTAAATAATCAATCCAACATGTTTAACACATACTACATGTTTCTAGCCAATTTGACCAGCATAACAGCCTATTCATCAGAATCAAATTTGCCACAAAGATTGAAATAGAGATGGACGTACTATCAAAATACAGAAATATACAGAAATAGTATTACTAGTTACCTTGTCTTGTCTTAGGAGTAAACGGCTGAGCTCGTTAAAGGTCCAAGATGATAGATAACGGAAATCGATGGTTAAAGTCATTTCAAAGGTGCTGTTGGTTGAGTGGTAAGCGTGACAGCCACCCATCCCAGTTGGTCTGGGTTAAACCCCAGCCGAGGTCGTTGAGATTTTTCTAAGATGAAAAATCTTCCTTCGGAAGTGAAGTAAAGCGGTTGGTTCTCGGTCCATGAGTTGATGGGTCGATATCTAATTACTACCAAATATCCTCCTCCCGTGATACTTGTGGACTGCCCTTTTATGCAATTCTGACGTTAGCGCCAATAGGAATATTGTTCAGAAAACCAATTTTTGTGTTTCGCGATGTTTTCAAAAGCACGAATAATGTTTCAACTATCTGTTCTGTACAAAATGTGTACAATCAATCGTAGATAATAGCTAGGGTTCGCAGTACCGACCCTTTTTGGCGAGAACCGGTACTACGGTACGGAGGCCCTCAGTACCGGTAGTACCGGTAAAGTACCGGTACTCGAATATTTTTTTTTTAAATTCGAAAAAAGCCTCAAACTGAAATTGAATGCTCAAACTGATGATCTTATTCTCAGATGATTGATTTGTGCTGATCAAAAAACATGTTTATTGTTTTTAATTGCTTCGGAATGGCAAGACTTATTTCACAGAAGATATTTTTCATATAGGGCAACTTCTTTTATTTCGAAATCTAGGCCACTTTGAAATCAATAACTGCTAAGTTGTGCGACTTTCGTCGATTTGAACAGATGGTAAATGTATGAAACCCTATTAACAACAGTAAATCAAAGCGAGAATGGCAGTAAATCCGAGCAGGTTAATCGCATTTCCTCTCTTGCTTTTCTGAAAATTGGTTCCGACCTTTATGTCGTTTGCCTACTATTCTCTAATGCACATCAAGGCTCCTTGCATTTCCTGTAAACTATGGAGTTTTGCTGAATTTTCCGATCACCAATAATTACCAATCGCCCCATTTGAAGCAGTTCACCAAGTCTAAAACTGTTAGCTACTAAATCGCTGTTCGTTCTTTTATAGATAAAGGTTTAAGAGCAAACTAAATACAGATATGACTTAGACCATAGTCTTATTACGCGCCACCCAGTGAGTAATGGAAACCAATCAGAATGTCGCTAATAAAACTTTGACTTCTAGAATTATTATGATGATGACCCCACCTCATTTCCACACAAAGGTGTTATCTCAACGATTTATTTAGAAGGCAAATTAATATAATTAAACGCTATCTTGCAGACCGATATTTTGAAGCAGATCCCCCTGCAGAGTTAACATATTTTTCATAAAAAATTGTATAGTACCGAAAATACCGGTACTGGCCTTTGGTCAGTACCGGTATTACGGTACCAAAAATGGGTCGGTATTCCCGGGATTTTCGGTACCGGTATTACCGGTACCAAAACCCTAATAATAGCCAATTGCTTAAATTTTCAATTTTTGGCAAAAACCTTGTAAATTTTAGCAAACGTCACTTTTACAAAAAAATAGCGATTTCATTTCACTGTTTTTACGCAATTCTGACGTACGTATACAAACCAAAAGTACCGGGTAAAACGTGTCGAATATTATCAACCGTTTCAACTGAATTATCTGCAAATGATTATTACTTCCTTCAAGTTTTCGAGGCTATATGTGATGGTCTGGTCAGATGGTCGGTTTTGGATCTACACGGATGTTCCGTGGGTTATGTCCGAGGGCCATTCAGTACATTTTCATTAATTTTCCAAAGTTTAGCTGCAAGTCAGGTATTATTATACAATGTATTGTATATTTTATCCTACATTTGAACACTATAACTTCATTTTGGTATCCTGTAGGTCTCTTTCAGGCAACGTGGAAGCAGTTCTGCGCTGGAAGTCCTAGTGAATATGGAATGCGCTACCCATGTTTGTGAAACATTTATACTTGAAGATACCTGCCATGCGGCACATTAACGATGATCTGCAGACATGTAAAGTCATCCGGAAACACGGAGAAACTTTACAACACATTCGGTGATTCCGGATTTCTTTTCAACGGACACATTTTTAAGTGAATATTCCTGTCACGCGGCACATCAAGGTGCACCAGCTCGGTTTTCTACGAACAATGCTATCACATGTAAAGTCATCCGGGATGAAATGTTTTTGTTAAACATTTCTGTCATGCGACATATCAAATAATATCAACTCTATAATTTATGGACAATGCAAATTCAATGCCAAATAGGGACACTTTATTAACAATTTTGGAATATGGAAGTTCGGACCAAACAATTCTAGTAATTATTTCTGTCATGCGGCACATCAAATTCTGTGATCTGTGAAAAATACAATCATATTTGAAGACATTTGGATACAGTGTTCCACTTAACGACTGATCCCGGTAATTCCGGTTTCCCGCTTCTTTGGTAATTTTTTAGTGAATATTCCTGTTACTGCTACGGCACATCAAAATACATCACTATTCAAGCACATTTGAAGTCTTCCTAGTATACGGTTATTCTGGAGTTGATTGCATTTTTAGTGGATCAAGCGTGTCGAATAACAGGTGTATTCAGGTACAAACGTTTCACAGGTATGGGTTACTCATTTTGAATCCACAAAGTCTCTCAGATGGTTTCAAAACTAGTTGAGAGCCTTTATATATACAATTTATTAATGTTCATGTTATATTAATACCAGTTTTCATGCTATACCTTGAAAAATTAATGAAGCTGGCTTAACATTGCCTCGGACTGACCCCATGAAATTTTCGTATAAATTTGGAGCCGGATATGTGAACAGTTCAACTCACGGTTTATGAGACTTGAATAAATTCCATTTCATTTGCAGGCGTTTTGGTTGGAATTGGTTTTGAAATTGGTTGGGTACCAATTGCGCACTACAATGATGAAATATAGAACAACAGCGGTCAAGGTTTGGAACAAAAGTTTTCACCAAGATACATTCGTACATTATTGTGGTATGAAAAATACATGTTGAAAAAGACTAAGCTTGCTGCTTTAAAGAAGCATTCGAACTTACACAGGAGACTTCTTTATAAAATATAAATAGTTAAAAAAATTTATCGTGCTAAAAGAATTAATTTGAATATCACCCTAGCATAAATATAACACCACCCTAGCCATTTACATCACAAAATGGTGCTTATCTAGCTCTCAACATTACTTATGATACAACAGCTTAAGAATAAATTGTTTTGCCTTATTAAATATACCTCCAATACTATATTGCACCGGTACGTCACCTTGGTAAAAAAAAAAATGGCGCCTACGTCACTTTGTTTTTCTCGTTTTAAAAGGCCATTTTGCATAATTTTTTAAAGACAATTACACTGAAAGACGTGAATTTTTGAGGAGAATTCAGAAATATGAAAAAATGAAATTTGACCAAAGTGGCGCTTACGTCACTTTTGCATACAAGGGCAGTGGAGTGTGCAGTAGTATATACGGCCTTTAGCAAAAGCAAGTATCGGACTAACGTTCCTTCCGCGATCTACGTTCGGGCTTGGCCGGCGCCGGTTTTGATCAATAAACACTTTAGGATTACCAGGAGCTGCACATTGAAAGATGTTTTCCTAATCCCAAGCATAATTATCTACTGATTCCCTGTGCAACTTCAGCTAGTCCAGATCGATAACGGAGTAGCAGCCAGGGGTGGTCGCACAAAGTCAAATCCAAGCTCGATGGTTAAAGTCATTTTAAAATCAGAGATGAGGGCAACATGGATACCATTTAAAAATAGGTGAGGTCATTTTGAAATCCAAGATGGCGGCCTTTAGTTACCAAGAAACAGTGAATACAACTATCAATATGGGTCGGAATTTATTAATTTAGGTCATTTTGAAAACAAAGATGGCGGTTTCTGGTAATCACCAAAGTGAAAACCGAGGAGCTTTCATTCTCAGGTGATACGATCTTTGAAATCGCCGATCAGCCATGTTGGTGTTGAAAACGACAGCTAACAACAATGTTTACCACATCTCCATGTTTGCTTGGATTTCAGTATACAAACAAAGTTGACTGCGTTCATTCAGTTTCGATTGAATGAAATGAATTTTTACTGCACTGCTCAGTAGCTCCCGTATTTTCCTCAAAAATACGAGGAGTACTTTCCATGTTTCAACGAACGAATAGCGTCAATGGAACTGAGGCTATCCGAAACGATGAAGTAATGCTCTGCGGTTAATGAGTCAATGAGTTCAAGGATATACCGAATAGCAACTAGTTCTGCGGCGTAAACTGTAGCAGGGTCACTGAGCTTGTAGGAGCCGGTGAACTTTTAATTGAAAATACCGAAGCCAGTGGACACTTCGAGGTTTGATCCGTCAGTATAAAACATCTTAGAGCAGTCGACTTCTCGGAATTTATTATAAAACATGTTTGGAACCACTTGTGGGTGTATGTGGTACGGAATTCCACAAATCTCGTCTTTCATGAATGTGTCGACGAAAACAGTAGATTCAGAAGTATTTATGAAATGCACACGGTTGGGATTGTAAGAAGAAGGATTAATATTCTGCGCCATGTAGTCAAAGTACAGGGACATGAAACGGGTCTGAGAATTGAGCTCGATAAGCCTTTCGAAATTTTCAATCACCACCAGGTTAAAGATATGCAGAAATGGGTTTCTCCTCATAATCTGCAAATACCCACCACATAATTTGGGGCAGCTCAGATATCAATTTCAGAGGAACCGAATTAATGGAATATTCAAGTAATAAAAATCTGCACGTTTTTAATGCAGAAAACCGCCCAACATTTTCACGAGCTGGCAAAGAAGAGGTGTTAGATGTAACTCTCTGCTCTGACGGTATTACTCATTAATTGGCAAACTGGCTCGTACCAAATGAGCTCAAATCGTCGTTATCTGATCATAAGTACATTGTCTTTGATCATTTAAACGTCTCTACGAAGAAGGCTTTGCGACCAGGTTTCTTGGGAAGGTATCTTGAATCTCTAGCTTAGATGAGGTCGTGCATAAAACAAGCTCACTTATAGTAGCAGCCAGTGGTGCAAATTTTAATTTTCAAATGCCAACTTTCAACTCAATCAAACCCAACCATGATTCAAAATTCAAAGCCTCCCTTAATCATTCACTTTCAAGTTGGCGGGATTTCCCTAACCAAACCGTACGTCTTCATTTCAAATTGATGCTTTTTCATTCACCAACCAAAGTTTTCATCTGCTCTGTAAAGGCCAGTTCAGGTTAAATGTTGCCATAATTTGCGTTTACAAGCCTACATGAACAGTAAGAAGCATGTTCAGAGTAGTTTTGCTTGAAAAACCTAATCAATATCCCAGTACAGAGATATTCACAGGGTAAATGAAATCGAAAATGAATGGAAAATGATTGAGTAGCTCGGCCGTTTGAATGATTGTTGTAAACGAATAATTGCGAATTGAACATAGTAGGGCATGATTTGAGATTTGTTCTTCCTTCAAGTTCAAAACAACCTGGTGAAACTTTGCAGCTCTGGTAGCAGCACAGAAAACATACATCCATGATCGGCCAAATATGATAAAAAATAGTGTAAACTTTTTAATGAATATATGCTAAACCATTAGCGCCGCCGTCGACTGCATGCACCCTAAGGCGATACGAAAACAACAATACTGAATTCTTTCGAGTTTGATGAAATGCACGTTCGCAACGAAGCGGAAACAGAAACTCCCGTACTCCATCACCGACAATATCGTTGTTCGATACAGCCTGATCAGGTCTCCTGGGTGGGCACCCCACCATGTTCCGGTTATTGTACGAAGAAAGTTGATCCTTTGTTGGCATTTCTGTATCAGATACCGAATAAGGCATCCCCAAGTACCTTTCGAGTCCAACCAGACCCCTAGTTATTTTACTGTGAAGACCTGAGCGATAGTTTGAAGTTGTAGTTGTGCTGGTTCACGCTTTCTAGTAATACAACTAGCTCAGTTTTCTCCGTGGATAATTCGATACCCCGATTAATATCCCAAGCAAACAAATTGTCCAAGGTATTCTGTAATTGTCCTTGTAGATCAACAGCTTTGGGTCCTGTAACAGAAACCATGCCATCGTCAGCAAGTTGCCTTAACGTGCAGGAATTGTCAAGATATTCATCAATATCATTAACATAGAAATTGTATAACAGGGGGCTTAGACATGAGCCCTGGGGAAAGCCCATGTAACAAAATCGTGATTTCGATAAGTCACCATGCGAAAAATGCATATGCTTTTCCGATAACAAGTTTCGTAAAAAGTTGTTTAAAGTTGGTGAAAGACCATACTGGTGCAGCTTCTCTGAAATAATGTTGATAGAAACTGAAAAAAATGCTCCCTGAAGATCTAAGAACACTGATGCCATCTACTCCTTGCTAGAATAAGTCATTTGAATTTCGGTTGAGAGCAACGCAAGACAATTGTTCGTCCCATTGCTTTTGCGAAAGCCAAATTGTAAGCCATTTGCTTCGACCCAATTGTCGAGGCGAGATAGGATCATTTTCTCGAAAAACTTCCGGAGACATGACAGCATTGCGATCGGTCGATACGAATTATGGTCGGAGGCTGGTTTTCCTGGTTTGTGGATGGCGATGACTTTCACTTGTCTCCAATGGTGTGGGACAATGTTAGCCTCAAGAAACTTATTAAATAGTTTAACAAGCGTCTCTTGCAGAGTCTGGCGGATTCTTCAATGAGAACTTCTCCAAAGACTTAATCAGGCTAATTTGTTTAGTTTTAGAAATACTCAAAATTCTTGCAAAATTTGCATTCTGGACCAGTGTGCAATGGTTGACATTTTCGGGTGCAGCCCAAAAATAAATCTCATACTTTACCTAAGTAATCGAATATGGTTTGCCTTGAGGTTGTTTGAGGTTTTATTGCACTCTTGAAGCCCTTCTTAAAACTTAGAATACGCTTGTAGTGTGCTATAAAACGATAAATGCTACTTGGGTTAGCTGGTAGAAACGAAGTTAGCTCAATATGTCCAGTATCAGTAGGATTACAGTACTAAGCCTGTGATTTTCCGGAAGCACCTTGTGTCGAGATTTAGCTTTACTTTAATACCAGAATGACTAATGTATTTGAGTAATGAAATTTTTCGATTTCAATTCGGCTTGCGTTTATTATTTTTGAATCCGAATCCAAGGGAGATTAAAACAGTTTGAGTTTTCATCATTGTCGATAGATATTTGGCCATGACACGTGTCATAAAAAGCTACGAAATGAATTCTAAACTGATTGCTCCTTGTTAAATTGGGAAAAGACTGAATGTAGTATTCTCTAGCAAAGATTAATACAATGCATACGAGTGATATGGTAACATGACTTCATCTGCTTTTAACTGAATCGTTTCGAATTGTATAAATAGAAGGTAGCTCTCCAGCATTCGAACAGGCAAGTGCTGAAACAAACGAGTTAACGAGTTTCCAAAATCCAAATTGACTGAACGAGCAAGATGTTTGAATGGATGGAACGAAGAATGCAGATTACCTTCATTTAGCCTTTCGCATGTGGTTCATAGCAAGTCAAATATCCAGAAACTAATTCTTCCATCAAACTCAAACATCCTGGTAACAAAACTCCATCCGAAGAAAATATCACCTTTTCCGGTAGCTACCTAGTGGGAAATCCATCTGCAAAAGAGCACACAATTTGTTTCGAAATTTGCTCCCCTCCCATCACACACACACCCTGCTGCAGCATTCCCACAAAATTCCTTTTTCCATCAGCACTATCAGATTGCAGCCACTCAAGATTCAATTCCGAGCTGCTTTGGCCAGAAGTGTGCAAGGCGAAATCCGCACAAGCTGTTCGGTGTACTCTCTTGTCGATGCATACTCGAAACGTAATTTATACAAATAGGGTCAAGCACATACCGAACAAGCAGAAGACAGAGCCATGCGATACCTTCCGAGGTCCTCGAGAGGAGCACAATCCGAATCCTTGACAAGCTCCAATTTGCCCACACTCTAGCGCTAACTGTCTCTCTCTCCCTCTCGCCTTGGCCTAGGCCACCCTTCTCCGACTTGATACAAAACTATCGACAAAACAGCTCATCCCGGTCCTGACGAAAAAAAAACAGAAACTTTCCCCCGACACTTGACTCACTGTAAACAAAGTTTTCCTCCATGCGCGAGCTGCGAGCGGTCTAGGCCTGCCCTCAAGACCGGGCGAGGGTGCCCGAAAGCAGATATGTACACACATTCGCCGACCTGCAACAATACCGTAAGAAGAAGTTGTGAATAAAATATCTTGTTCTTGAACCACCCACCCCACGTCTACCTGGGGTTCCTGGGTAGGGTCGAGCGAGAAGCCAAGCCGGAGTCAGGTTTTTGTGTTAGAACGATGCGATGAAACATCAAAATCCGCACGAGTGGTACTCAAACAAAAAGCTTCTCCTGTGGAGCTTTCGAAGCGCTCGGGCCGGATGAATGACTATCATGCGGGGTGGTAACTGCTAGGAAGCTTCGTACCTGTATATGGCAATGACGACGACGTCGACGGACCGGTTCGGAAAAATACTCCAACCGGCTGTGTGTGGAACGTGTTTGGTGCAATGCAGAAGACACCCGCAGCAACGAGCATTTGTTGTTTGATGATGCTGCTGCCGCTGCCGGTGCTGTTGTTGTTGCTGATGCAGGTGGGTGGTACGGTTGCTTTTTAGGTAACAGTATGGGTGTTGCTGCGGGGAAGGAAGATACTTTCCAAGGTGACTTCACCCTATTCATTCACAATGCGGAGGAGAGTATGGGGACCCTAATTGAATCAAATCACCGTTCAGAATTCTAATCCGATTTCAACTACCCATATGTGTGTCTCTGTTTGGCATCCAGTGCGGTATTTAAAGAGGAGGATGAAAAAGTCTGACTGGGGGAAAATTTTATTCACATCAGCAAAACGATTCTCCGCCTGCTATTGTTGGTCGTATCAGAATATATTTATATACTTACATACTCACCTAGCCGATTGTATCGAACAATAATAGACAGCAGCTTATCGGTCAAGTATTCATGTGCACTCTTAGCAGATTAAGAGATAAGGATGCTCATCATTTGCAATGTTCTGTAAACATTTCTTTGTAAACTGATTCAACATATTATGGCGAGAGATGATAATTACTGCTTGGAACATATCTGAGGAAAAGATTCATAGACGATTCATCGATATTTCAATCAGAAAAGTGTTTTCTGGTTGTGGTTAGAAAGAACTGAGATTTTCTAAAAATAATATTGATTCTGTTGTTTTTACTCTTTAGGTAAATAATGACAATGGTGGAACGATCATTATCTAATTGCAGATCTACAATAAAACTAAACAATAAAGGGAAAAAATTGAAAACTGAGCAAATGGAATAGTGGAAGTGAGAACCCGTATAAAGTATCCAATCATCTAGCAGGATTTGAACCTAGCCTTCTAATCGACTTCATTGCTACGACGGCACGCTCATTATGCGACAGATAATCTGCAAATTAAAAACAGCTACTTAACATTAGATTATGCGGATACAGAAACCACTCAGGAGATATGCTTTAATAAAGAGAGAGAATACATTAGGTTTGCAGCAGTCGTAACTCTCTAAAATTTTGGGGATAAAACTGTCAAATTGATGGATATTCTCCGAGAGCGGGAAAGGGTGTCCCACATCAACTTCAACACCTTAACCGTACGCTCGCACCTCACGTACAATATCTGACTGCGGCTTCTTCTGTACGGAAACCCACTTTTCTTCATGTTTTCCTCAAATTCGATCTCCTTCAAATACTTTCGTAGTGCCTGCTTCATAATTGCCCAGTATTTTTCGATGGGCCTTAGTTCCCATTCGTTGGGAAGATCCATGCCGTTGGTATAAAAGTGACCCCGTTGGCTTCGTACCACTCCATGATAACACATGAATACTGGCTCGAAGCAAGATCCGGCCAGAAGATTGTAGGGCCCTCGTGTTGCCTTAACAGAGGAAACAGACGCTTCTGTAGACGTTCCTTGAGGTAGATCTCCCCGTTCACAGTCCTCGTAGTCACGGACGGCGCACTCTGTTTGCCGCATGAGCAGATCGCTTGCCAAATCATGTATTTATTGGCAAACTTTGAAAGTGTCTGCTACCTTACTTCCCCCAGAACATCAAACTTGTGCTGGGCGGTGAAGAACAGTAGCCCCGGAAGCTGCACGGAAAGATAGAAATCAGCTCTAGTGCTAAATCCTATTTCTGTTTTCAAATTAGTTGAATTTAACAACAAATTCCTAAAATTAACAAACGATTTAGTTAAAATTCAGCTTTTATTTTTCTAATTAAGTTTTTGTTTTTAAGAAAAGGTTTTAATTAAATAAAATCCAGGACACAATCCAGCAAAATGAAAACTAAAAATGGAATTTTCAACTTTGCTTACGGTTGAATTTAGAAATGAAAACAGCATTCTCAACCAAATAGATAAAGAATGGTATTTTGTTATTTCGGGGCTGTGTATATATGCTGTGAAAATTCAGCACGGTGAATAACAAAAACCTTTACTGAATTTTATAACCAGAAACATTGTTAAAAACAGAACAGTTTTTGCTCATGTCAAATTCACTTGAGCGAAAACAATAAATTGTTAGTAAATGGTGTTGTGGCAGATTTGTGCACGAAATATTTGGTGAATTAACGTTGTTTAGTTTTAGTTCAAAAGGATTATTGTCAATAAGTAGTGCATGTATAAAATGAGAAGTTAATGTTGCATGAAATTGTCCACGAAAAGTATAGTATTTTGGTGGCAATGTATGCATTGTCAAGAAAGAAGACTTAATGTCAGTGAAACTATTGTAGTTTCATCGCATAATGTATTCATTTAGCATGTTTACGTCCGTCCAATTCCCTAAGTATAAGATGTGTCAGAGGATGTTAAGCGCCTTTTTGAAATCCAAGATGGTTAATCAAATTTTTTTGCAACACAATCAGTATAGGAATTTTTTAAAATGACTGACGAATGAGTGTCGATGGTTGATGTTTACCGCCATTTCAAAATTAAAAATGACGACTTTCGGTTTAACGAAGTTCGGAAAAACCTAATCATTAAGGTTATTCTAGGAATGGTTCGGATGAGTTGTTTCCCGAGACAGATGTTTTACGCCATTCAAAAATCCAAGTTGGTAACTTTACACGCAGAAAAATTAAGCATATTTAAACTAAAAATATGTGTTTTTGAATCCTATCATTCATTGTTTATTACTTAAAATAACAAACTTATTGGCCTGAAAAAAAAAATTATCGCAACAACAATAAAATTTTGTTTTCAATAAAATCATTTTTAATTTCAGTAATTTTGTTTTAATTTTAATAAAATATTTATTAAAAAATGGAATAATAATTTTGAAACAATAAATAAATTTTATTGAAATCAAAATAAATAAATTTATTGTCTCCCGACCAATAATTTTATTATTGAATTTAATCCATATTTTTATTGAACCTACAAATCTTTTTTTTCTGCGTAAGTTAAGCGAAATTCTATAAACTAATCACAGTTTTTTCGAAATGGAGGTGACGAATAGGTATTAGAGGTCGATGTTGTTTGGGGTTTTATTTGATTAATCCAGAAATTATGACAGATTCAAATAAGGAATATTTGTCAAAGTTTGTGGTTTACGTTTTTAGATCCCATTTACGGAAATATATTCCTAACAAGAAATTGTTATAAGCCAAGGTTAGGAACCAAGGAAAAATTCTCGCAAATATTCATCAAGCCTATTCGAAAACAACTATACTGAATGAGTTACAGAATTATATTCATCTTGATTGGGTTAACCCTTTGCGACGCGAGTTTTTATTTTCATTGTTAATACTGTTATTTTTAGCTTTATATAGGTTTTAGAGGTCACTGATTCTGATTCTGACGTCAAAAATGTAAAATTCAAAATGCGGATCCAGTATAACGACTATGCGACCCAAAAAACCGTGAATCGAGTTTTATACTGACGGTAACAAAATTTGCCAAATTCGTAAAAATGGTTGCCATTTTGTAGGCGCCATTTTGAATTTTCGAATTCTGGCATCAGAATCGTAATCAGTGACCCCAAAAACTCTAGTAAATCGAGTTTTATGCGCATTTTTTTTTTTCGAAAAAACTGACCTACGAAAAATTCTGCAAAAAATATATTATTTAGTTCAATGTTTGAGATACTTTCAAAAAAACGTTTGAGTCTCTAGGACTTTTAGTTCAGACGCAGCCAAATTTATTGTAAAAAACGAGATTTTCGAGTTTTAATTGTTTATAACTAATAAGTAAATAACAAATTCACATACTTTTTGTGCTAGTTTTACTCCTTACATCTCTAAGAGTTGATTAAAGGAAGAAATTATATTTAGATATCAACGCCAACTAGAAATCAAATAAAAACTTAGGAGAAGTAAGTGGGGCATGTACGTCCCTCCGCGTCGCAATGTTTGAGGGGGTGAGGGGAGTGCAAAGGTTTCAGCATGGAAAAAACACTTTTTTGAGATTTTTTTAAAACTTAGCGTGAAGCGAATTGATTGAAACTTTTATACATTACAGTGAATTATTACAATAACATGTTATAATTTTTCTATGCAAAAATATCGACAAACGACTCGGTGACGAAGCTTTTTGTAGAACGCCTCTGGAAAAACATAATTTGCGGTGTTACCTGCCATTCAAAAACCACTCAACCGATTTCTTTCAAACTTTACATAAACATTCTATTCAAAAAATACCTAACCCCCACGTAGAGTTTTTAAGATAAATTTTCAATTAGGGATTTTTTACTCATTTAATTTTTCTTCGTTTCGCGAAAAATTCCGCCTTTTTATTAGTAAACACCCCTTTAATCGAAAAGTTATCTCAAAAACTCAACGTAGAAGTTAGATATTTTTTACATAGAATGTGTATGGAAAGTTTGAAATAAATCGGTTGAGTAGTATTTGAATGGCAGGTAACACCCAAATCATGTTTTTTCCAGAGATAAAAAGCTTCGTCACCGAGTTGCTTGTCGATTGTTTTGCCCAGAAAAATTGCAGCATGTTATTGAAAAAATACACTATAATGTACAAAAGTTTTAATCAATTCGCTACACACAAAGTTCTAAAAAATTCGCAAAAAAGTGTTTTTTTTTTACGCTGAAACCTTTACCCCCCCTCCCCCCCCCCCCCTTAAAGAAAATTTCGTTAAACCGGAAGTCGCCATTTTGGATTTAAAAATGGTGCTAAACATTGTCCTCCGACACCCTCGTCAAAACCATTTCGAAAATACCCATATTGATTGTATTCTAAAGGACTTCAACTGAATCAAATTAATGTCGCAATATAAGTCTAAAAAGCAGGAATTTTATTTTTTTAAATCAGTAGAAAAAACGCTAAATTTAACCAAAGCTGTCGTAAATTTAAAAAATTAACATTCTAAATTTAAGTACGAAAAATTTTAAATTTAAAAACAGAATGGCTTAAATTCAAAACTGACATTTGTTGAAATCAACTGAGGAAAAAACTAGATTGAACAAAACAACCTCCCTAAAATTAGCACATTTTTCTGGAATTCAACTAAATAACTAGATAATTTTAATGCAAAATTTTTTTGAATTTAGAGTATATATTAGTTGAAATAATAGAAAATAGCACCAAATTCAGCTTAAAATTTAGTTGAGAAGATGGAGAATGTGTCTCCGCTAAAAGTGACAGCATCATTTTCTCGACAGAGAAAACAGAAATTCCAACTAGCATTTTAGCTCTTTTCAGGAAGATCGATAACAACTAATCAAAATCAGCAAATTGAGAATTTTCTTAGTTGTGCTAAATAATAACTAATTCAATTCAGTAAATCAACTAAGGTTTTCGCATCCGAGCCGAATTTTGGTTCTCCGTGTGGCGGAAGTCCGTCTTGATGTAGGTTTCATCAACCATGATGAAACAATGAAGCTTCGTCAGCATCTGGATGCATAGTTTTCGGGCCCATGACTTTCCTGCGTATTTTTCTGTTCGACACGATTTGGAGCAGTCCTTCCCGGTTCTTGGCTTTCTGAATGAAAGACTTGGATAGATTCAACTTTTTTGCCACATCCCCAACAGAAACATTTCGATTCCACTTAAACGCTTTCATTACATGCTTGTGATCCTAATCGCTAATAGAGCATCCATTCTGACCGCCTCTCTCCTTCCGTCCAATGCTCAAAGTTTAGTAGTAATCAAACCACTCACCGTTGACTGCACGATTCCGAGTTGTTTTCCGATGTCCCGATGAGAGAGGTGAGGATTTTCCAGGTGCTTGCACAAAATCAATTCGCAACGTTGCTTTTCGGATGACGTAATTTTTTCCAATTCTCAAAAAACTGACAGCGATAAAAATGCAGTATAAACAATACACTCTAAACAACTTCTATCCAAATTTTCAAGTGAAAATATCCAAATTGGCGGTTCCCGAGCAAACGAGGTTTCCACAGATTCCCCAGCGGTCGAGCTGCCGGAACACACCCTCTCGCCGGTTTAGGTACAAAATGTCGAAAAACAAAAGGTCGAATGGACAAAAAGTCGAAAGACAAATGGTCGAAAGACAAAAGGTCGAAAGAACTAAAGGTCGAAATGGACAAAAGGTCGAAATGGACAAAAGGTCGAAAGAGACAAAACGTCGAAAGAGACAAAACGTCGAAATGGACAGAACATCAAAAAGATGCAATATTGAAAGGCATTAAACGTAAGGGACCTTTTCACGCGGTTACTCCATCGTAGTATTTCATAACATAGTTTTTTAATTAGAAACATAACTGAATGTGAATAACCAAGACGATCAATCACTTTTTTTACTGTGTGTCGGAAACGGCGGCCCCTCGCAAGCAAACCTGTGATCCACTCGTTTGCCCGGCTTACTCAACCTCAAGGGTCGATAAATTAGTTTAAGTCCGACTGAGCAGAGCGACGTCGGACAGCACACGAAGTAAAGCGATGTGGCGTAGCCACATTAGGCGGCAGTTTTGATACATTTATTTATTTTACTCTTCTGCTTTAAAAATGATGAACTAACTATGATTGGTATGCGACATTTTTATTCTATATATAATATTACCAAAAGATTTTTGTTTTACTATAATAAACAGAGAAACATATAATTCTAAATATAATATAAACTATTTTCCTGTGAATAAATGATATTTTCAAAAATACAAATTCACGTTGTTTGAACTGTTGCCAGCGTGCAAGATATAGCTACGGATCCATCTGCTTTAGCGTTTCCCAGTTCACTGAACAAGCGGTTTAAGCGCCACCTCTTACGAGGACCATTTGTCACGTTCAAGGTTGCCCGACCAGAAACCCAACCCCAAGGCGACTAAGTTTTGCTAAATTATGGGGGAAACGAAACGGGCGTTCCGCTCTGACTGGTCTAGGACTTCCCCCGGAGGTGCTAGATAGGACCCTGTGCCCTTGCCTTTCCAGAAGTCGTGTTGCCGGTGGTCCAGTTACTCGCGTTCATCAAGGGTTGTGATTAGCCTTCTGTTGATCATCCGTTCGAGGGTCGAGGAGTAGGCTAATGGGCTGAAAGTCTTCGACCGTTCGGTCCCCTCTGAACCCTTTTGGGGATCGAAATGACGAGGGCCGTTTGCCACAACTTCGGCCACCCTCTCAGATCCGGTTGTAGCTTTGGTGGAGGGCTCCCGCCGGTGGCAGGTTGCTTTGAAGTGGGTATTCAACGTTATCGATTCCGGTGGTCTTTCCTCGCCCCTGGCTATGGGCGTCTGTCATTTCCTGTCTGGAGAGGTACTGCTTCCACTCAGGCGATGAATCGGGGATGAATGTTACTGGAATGGTTTAACCTGGCCTGGAACTCCGTTGGCAGTGAAACGGTCGCAAAGAGGGAGAAGAAATATCGTCCCAGTTCATCGGTGATTTCGCGTGGCTCAAGGTTTGCGACATCTCCGATTTCTAGCGAGAATTCGGTATTGCACCTTTTCCCACTAAGTGCATTTACTCGTCTCCAGAATTGCTCTATGGGCGAGTCTGGTTGAATTCCGTCCAGTAATGCATTCCAATATGCGGATTTGGCATCCGCGACTGCTTTCGTTCCGAAGATGGCAAAAATTTTTGGACCTGATGACCCAGAGCGGACGGTCGAATGGCGTTATCCGGATAGTTCGGTGGGCTCGTCGTCGGTTTCTGATAGCGTTTGTTACCTCAGGGCATCACCAGCGGATCACTCTCCGCGGGGGAACCCCACACTCATCCGGCGTGTAGGTCTTTTGTGAGTCGAAGTTGTTCATAAACACTTCGACAAAATTGGTCCAATCGGACGGTTTATACAGCCTTCGTCGCCGCCGAGAAGTGAATGGGGCAGGCTGTCTTGTGGGTAATTATGATAGGTCGCTAGTCGGCCGCCAGAGAACTAGAGCAGATGATGAGGTCTAGCTATGATACGACAGTTCCTCTGACGAAGATTAGGCTCCCGTCCTTGACGATGGAGACCCCGTTGTTCTCAACGGCTTCCAGAATTTCGTTGCCGCTACGGCTAGGCCCGCGTGATCCCTAGGCGGGGTGGCATGCGTTGTAGTCGCCTATTACCAAGAACGTGGGCAGAATTTGTCACATAAATTGGCCTAACTTCTTTCCGAACACACTACGCTGGACAGGTATGCGGATCCTCTTCGCGATCGCCAGCAGCTCGGTATCCAGCTGAATTCCTTCCACGGGCATATCGACTCGAGTGGCCATTCCTATGATTTGGAATATATTATCTACAGTCCGGATTCCCATGTTTAGCGGCTCCCAAACAGCCGAGAAACTGAGGGGTTGTGTCGGGCGATGATCACCTGGAGATCTCTCAGGTTCTGTTTTAGCCCGTTTATGTTGCATTGAAGCGCCAGCGAGCTGCGGTCCGGGTGGCGTATTGGTACTGGAGCTGGTAGTCGATGTGGATCGGGAACTAGGTCGGGGTTCGATGTGTCGGCGTGTTTCTGAACTTCCTCGTTCCAGCGCTGGGCTTCCATTACGTGATGTCGGGTTTGATGGCTGCCTGCAGAGAGGGTCTCGGGGGCCGGTCGGTGGGCCGGTGTGTTGGAAGGTCCAAACGCTGGTAGGCTATCAGATCGGCTACCTAGAAAAAGTTCGGAGCCGTAAAACTGGTCTTTGTATGTGGTTGATATGATTAGACTTACCCGGGGGGAGTCCTGTCCCCCGACCCGGCAATTGCAGAAGGCTCATCGGTGCAGGCCGATCCATCCGCGACCAGGGACGATACAGGGGAGAAGGCTTTTTCCGTAACGCTGCTCCATATAATGATTTAAGTGCCAGTTATTGGACAGTTGGCTGCGGAGGTGTCGCTTTGTACTCTTGTTCGGAAGGTTGCCGGGTGCCAGGAGCACGACTACTGGGCTAGCGGATCGTGGATCCGGTCCTCCAGGGGCGATTCCGATGGTTGGTAGAGGGCTAGCGTACTGCCCTTCCAATGATCCCCGGAGGTTTTGCAAGGAGTCCACGTGGCCGAGGGTGGTACTCATTTCCTGATGGATTCTGGTAGAATAGGTTTTTGGTGTTGGTAATGGTGAGGGGTTTCAGTCTTGCGGAAAGGCGTATCGCCCGTGTGTTGATTGCTGCTTCGTTGTCTGCAAAGAAGTTGGAGGCGCTGAGCCGTTCTCGGCATATGAGTTGACGAATAGAACTTACCCGGAGGTTTCCCGGTCCCCCTGTACCGGCAGCCGCCGAATGCTCGTCGCTGGGGGCCGGTACGTCCGCGGTTCCGCTGCAGGAGAGGAGGTATTTTCCTTAAACGTGCAGCTTTTCGTGTCCGATCCTATCATTTGCCCTTTTTGGAGTAGTAGGCAGGTTGGATCGGCCCGCTGTCCTTCCAGTGATCGCAGTGAGTGTGGCGGGGGTTTATGTATCCTTCCCGAGAGGTGGTGGTCCGGGTTTTGGCTGGTGGTTGGCTTTCTGGAATAGGTTAGGGGGTGCGTTTGTATTTTGGGCGAGTGTCTTTTGCTAGGGGGCTTGGTTTTGGTTCTGGGCGGCTAGCGGTTTTATGAGTTGCCTTTTCAGGTCAGCAAAGGCATCCTATAACGCGGTTTTCTCGTTCCTGTGATACTTGTTATTAATCTCTACTTATAGCAGTTGCTCTTTTCGCTGTAAACGTTTTTGATGGTGGCGTTCTGAACACTTGGGGAGGATTTGTGGCTGCTTTTCTAGGGTCTTTACCTTCTTCCGCAGCAGATCTACTGTTCGATCTCGTTCGTTCATGGCTGGGTTCATTCGGTTACTGGCGGTCCCGAGCTGATTGGACGTCGTCGCCAATGCAGTAGCTGATCTGTTGGAATGGGTTCTCCCTGGATACCTCACGTCGCTTCACACAGTTCTAGCAGACCTCCTTCTGGTTGCAGGTTTTGCGTTCGTGTCCGAACCGGCCGCTTTCAGTGTTAATGTTTGCTGCTGCTGCTGCAGCCCTTAACCCTTTATAAGGCAGTGGCAACCATCCATATTGCCACCTTTTCGTTTCGTCCATAACGCAGAAATATGAAGTGAGAAGTGAAATCTACTTATTAGGAGTCTGGCTACTCTTCTTATTACTTTTTATTGAGATACAGTGAAAAGTGTCAGATTGGTGAAGAGTTTTTTTGAAAAAAAATACGACGATTTCTTTTTGGATAATAAAATTAGCTCAATTTTGAAAAAAATACTCTAGACCCTATAAGTTGGTGATGCAAATTTGTAAAAACAACAATTTTTAATCCGAAAATTTGGTTTATGACTCGTAAAAATTACAAAGAAAAAAAATTAAATGAATAAATGAACGTCTGTAATCTGTGGTCTCATTTTTCAACTTATCCTCAGAATCCAGGGGTTATTTACTGTTAATCAGGTAATAACCAGTAACTCACCTTTCTGAATTTCCGATCCAGCTCGATTTGTCTTTAATAGCCCCAAACTCTGGGCCTTGTAAAGGGTTAAATGTTGGTTAGGGAGGTGCGCTTTTCACTTTTGTTGAACTTCCTTAGGGACTGTGGTGACGGAAGTAGCGCTGTTTGCTTCCCAGGTAATACCGCTATCCTATCTGCTGCACGTTGACCGCAATCTTCTTCTGCAGTTAGCTGTGGCGAAGAGCAATGTTGGTTGGAGTTATTCTCCACAGCGAGAGTGGCTGGCGCCTATGGATTCTTTGCGGAAATTCCACGGCTAACTAAACCAACAAAACTGTCCACAAACGCGGAAAATTTTCAGCCTAATATCTACGGTACAGTGATGCGTAGTCTACCCAAATGAATGCCATACACAACGTATGATGTTCATTTTAAACGCACATTTTGCATACAAACCCGAACTCGCAAATTCTCACAAAAACGTGTACACATGTTCACATAAACAGTTGAACTCCATGTGCGTACACGGTGTACATACACACAAGTTCGTGGCACTAGTTTTCTCCACTCGTTTTCGCTTGAGTTGTCTGTTTTCTGCGTCTATTCCTATTTCTCTTGAAGCCTATCTCCAGATCAGTAATATCTCTGGATTAAAGCCCGACGTTGCAATTCTAATGCATAATCCATATCACCCATATTACCGCTTATTTCTATAGAAGCACTATATACTAAGACAGTAAGTATCTGATCAGTATTCCGAAGAGCCCATCATTAATGTTAGCCGTTAGACCCGATATTATATGACTACTCAAGTAACCATAAACACTAAGCCATTGCACAATATTAGCTATAAATTTGCACTAATGTTACATTGAAACTCCATTGTAGCATTTAAAATGCAATCAAGCTCTATATGAGTATTATAAATGCCTACAGGCGCTACCAAAATATAGCATTATCACTTGCGCTATACACATATATAATGCTGACATAACGCATATATGCTTCAAGGATCTTTAAAGCATGCATGCATTTAGTGCTATTATATAGCGAACATATTTTGGATTTATTCATTATGCAACTTCTCTTGAAAATTCTATTTGGCACAATTCATTGCATTCGAGCATATTCAGCGCACCTATCGTGATGGATAAGGCAAGGTACCTCTGTTCGAGACTTACTAAAGGTAACCCTAATAAACATCTTATGATCCAGGAGCCTAACGACCTGTTCAGGGTATAGTCCAAACAATATGTGGAATCGTTGGACTATATGGGTTAAAGTTCGTGTATATTTTTTTTATTGGGGAACGTTCAATGTATTTGAGGGGAGTCAATTACAGTGCCAGTCTTCCCACATGCACATCGCACACAATGTTCGCTCTGGTCCTGTGCTCATATTAAACCCACACTTCGTGTACGAACTCAAACACGCTTTTTCGTACCTAAACACGTGCACATGTTCGCCTGCACAACCGAACCCCATGTACGTACACGGTGTGCGTACACGTAGGTTTTAGGCACTAGTTTTCTCTTTCTCACTCTCATCATCACTAGCGTTGACTCTTTTTGCCTTGTGCGAATCGTTCTCGTGTACGCACCCGGTGTACGTACACGGATGTTTGAACTAGAGTTTGCACATCGTTCGCTTGGGTTCGATGTTCGAGGCGAACCTGCACATCGAGACGAAGCATGTTTGAGGTTGAACGCGTGCGCGAAATTTTGTACACAGGTACAAACTTGTCGATGTGCATGGAAAGTTTGCCAAAGAGTATTTTAATTTTTTTATTCTTTTTGTTCGTCATACCGAAAGGGATAGGTAAGAAAGTGCTAAAAAACATTGTCGAAAATGACAACCAATTAAAGCATTTTAATAGCTGATATCAAGCTTTCAAATGTGACTCTTACTCATTGGTGCTTTCTAATAGCATTAGTAATGTAAAAACGGGTTGTCAATCTCTTCGCGGTAATAGCACAATATTACGCCTTTTGCGTATAATATCAGCATTATATCAGAATAAAGGGCGAACACGAAATTATTGCGACACCGAAAATGTCATGCCAATTTTCTTGTAATGTTTAAAATCAAACCAAAATTTTAGGGGTAGTTTTATTCATATCTTTTCTTCAAAAATTAAAAGAAAAGTTTATCGATGGAGCCTTGAGTGTAAAATTGAACTCATTTTCGTTTGATGCCCTCCATCAAAGTCTTTACAGTTTCATCCGGTACCAGTTTCTCAGTTTTTTACATTTTCTTAACATGTCCTTCTCGTCTTTGACTGTCTTCTTGCTCTTCCGAAGTTCCCGCCTCATCAATGCCCAGTACTGCTCCGTCGGGCGTAGCTCCGGACAGTTTGGCCGATTCATGTACTTTGGAACAAAATGGACAGAATTGACCTCATACTACTCCAGGACACTTTTAGAATAGTGGCATGATGCCAGATCTGGCCAAAATAGCGGAGCTTCGTCGTGCTGCTGCAAGAACGGCAAAAGGCGCTTCTCGAGGCACTCAGATTTGTAGATCTCGCCATTTATTGTGCCCTTTGTCACGAAAGGCTCAGTCCGCAAGAGCAGATGGCCTGCCAAATGAGATATTTGGAGGCGAACTTCGACATTTTCTTCTTCTTAAATTTGTCGTCCACATAGAACTTGCTCTTGCCGGTGAAAAACTCCAACCCCGGAATTCGCTTAAAATCGGCTTTTATATACGTTTCGTCGTCCATCACACAGCAGCCATATTTTGTCAGCATCTTCTCGTAGAGCTTCCGTGCCCGAGTTTTAGCCGTCGATTGTTGCCGCTCATCGCGGTTTGGAAAGTTCTGTACCTTGTATGTATATAGTTCAGCTCTCTTCTTTGCATTCTGGACGTAGCTTTGCGACATGCCGATCTTTTTAGCCAAATCACGGCTTGAGACGTTGGGATTTGCTTCAATCATCCGCTTCACCTTTCCCTCCGTCTTTTTGTTCTCCGGTCCCGGTTTTCTTACAGCTCCTTTGCCGTGGTCCAACGTCAACCGCTCCTGGAACCGCTTCAACATTCTGGAGACGGTTGAATGGTGAATGTTCAACATTTTTCCCAACTGCCGGTGCGACAGGTCAGGAAATTCCAGGTGTTTGGAAAGAATTTGTTCTCTCGACTCGCGTTGGTTCACCTTCATTATCGTTGAATAGAAAAACACGACTTCGAGTTTGACAGCATGTAAACAATACACATCAATGAGAAAGTGTGCAAAATTTTGTTGATTTTTACCCAATGGTTATGCCCTGTTGAATGTGTCGCAATAATTTCACGTTTGCCCTTTATAGGGCCTAACATCTCTTTAAGACTACCCTAAAACGAGATTTAAAACTAATATTAGGTACTTGGGTAATTACATACAATTCAGGAAAGCAATGAATATAATTTCAAAGCGTTACATTTGATACGGGTTAAGGGACAATTTAATTTAATTGCTATGGAGAGACTATTTCAAAGATTACGAGGACCGGAAAATGAAGTGTTCCATTAAAATTGAAGCAACAAATATAGCAAAAAAAAAATCAATTCATTTCAAAGCCACTTAAGAATAGTTAAATTTTGAAATTTTTATTCAACATACCCGCCATTGAGTGCAATTTTGTCATATTTAGCAAAAATAGGGGTTGGAATGGATAGCAATCAATCTACTTTGTTTATGTGTGGTTCCAAAAACAAACACTACAAAATAAGAGCCGTACAAAATAGTCTCCAAAGGTTATTTGCATCACAATAATTCTAATTGGGTGTAATTTTTACAGAAATTTTAGGAAATACAATATAATATATTAACCTGCAGAAAATAATTTTAACCAACATTGTTACATGGTGTTTTGAGCTTTCAGGAAGTGGGGCTACTTCTCGGGTATTAGTAAACATGACATGATGATTTAAAACCAAGCGCAAGCAAAAACATTTCAGGTGGGCAATGAGGTATAGCTTAATTCCTTGTCTTGTTAAAATTTAATATCCAATATTATTCAACCTGATTGCAGCTATCTGTGTGAATGTGTATTTTACTTTATTTTGAATAAATAAGAATATAAAATAAAAACAAAATATGAAAACAAACGCTGGAATCCTCTTTCCAGGAAGCTGTCCGTGCGCCAATGCAGCAAACAGATGAGAGATCTGTTTGCAGCCAGTAAGCAACCATGGTAGCAAATAAAATTAAATGTTCCAAAAAAAACCGACCGAAACCGACAAACATACGTCCATGATAGAATCGATTTTCCAGCCAACCTACGGAAATTGAAAATAAAATTTTACTGCTTTTGATGAATGTTTATGCCTCTTTCGAATGGCACCATCTCACGGCACTGAGTGCTTTGTGTGTGTGTCTGGAATAACGTGAATTTATGTGCGAATAATAGGCACCGAAACATACGAAATGACCCCCGTTCCATTTCCTCCCACACCCCCTCAACTGTTGACTGTCAAGTTCAAGTGCGCAATGGGGGACGAAAACCTTAGTGCTAAGTATACGGGTGAAAATTGATTACTACATAGCTTTCTTTTTGCGTGTTCTCCCACCATTTTATTTCAGCTACGATACGCGCGTCAAAAATAGCGAACTGCCGTCACACTGGAGGGACGGCGCAATCCTGGAAGACCGTGCCAACTTTAAGCCGCTGCGGGACAAAAGCCGGGCGGAGCTGGTCATCAGTCCAGTGCTGGTAAGTAGAACACGAATCTAGCGACAATGGGTATTACGTGTGGCGAAGGCGTTAACTGCGTGGATTCGCGGTGCTCGAGCGGAGTGCTTGAGGTTTTATCGAGGTTGTTATTACGCTTATTAAATAAATTCTCGCTGAGACTTGTGTGTTTTAGATTATATCGCCCTTGAATGGTCCAAATGATCGGAATAATTTGACATGAATATAACACTACCGTCATGAAGTTTGAAAAACATTAGTTTTTTGCGTTTTATCTACATGGAATTCGAAGAAGGCTTGCCATTTCAACAAAATCCCATTATTTTAAATACTTAACCTTACGAATACGTCAAGCAAATTCTTAGATAGTGCTAATTTCATCGTTCCGTGTTATAAATGTAAAAAACAATTCACCAGAAAAGTACGAGAACTTAATTACTTCTTTCGGAAAAAATAAGTTGAACACATAATCCAACTACGTCCTGCAAACATTTTCAGAAAATCAACCCCGAATAATTGTTCACGGCTGTCTCGATCTACCCGCGCTTCGATAAAACTCACTCGAATAAAACTTTATGGAGCACACAAACATTCGCTGAGCTATTTTCAAATTGATTTCCTCCCGGAAAAGATAGTAACCATGGAGCAAAAATACGTCCAGCACCGCCGTCAAGTCAAACAAGCAAAGCCAAAGAGATTATTACTTTTCCATTCGTAATAAATTTCCCTCCGTCAACCACAGTGCTGCTTGGGTGGGTTCTGATGGCAACGGGGAATGGGAAGCGGGGGTTCCCGGCGGTTGTCTCGGCAGAAATTGGATCCCAGCCCCGGCAAAAAAGTGGAAAATTCGAAAAACGGGAGAGCAAATCGGCGGAAACTTCCGGAAAATACTTTCACACAAATTAGATTCTTTATTTTCAACCCGCGTGAAAGCTTTCACTCAAACATCCGCAGCCGACTCGCTGGATCCACTTAATCAGCTACAGCGAGGGCGCGGAAGGTGGTTCTGGTGGTGATCGGATTGGCTAGGATACGGAAAGTAATTTCAATTCAAATCGAGGTTTAGTCGGTTTTTGCCTTACGGGCTGGGTGGGACCATTCCATTGGCGGTACTTACAGCGTTCTGAAAGTAAAGTTATATAAATTATGACCGACTAATATAGTGCTGGAGAAGGTTTATTGTTGTGCGATTTTAGTAAAGCCCTGAAAGCTGATTTTAGTTCAATTTTTCGATATCTCAGCAGCTGATTTTAATAGCTTATATTAAGCTGCTTTAGCCGTGACGTGAACGATTTTCCCACCTACACATCGGAATTGATTGGAACCATGAAAGTTACAAACGTAAAATCGTGTGATTAATGCTTTTGACTCGTGTTACTACTGGAATGGGATCTATTGTCCAAGATTACGAAAGATTGAACCCGTTGAAATAGTAATTTGAAGGTGGTAAAATTTTGTGGATTTAGAATATTGTGGCGTCGAAAAATTAACCGTTGTGTGTCCGACGCGGTACCCGGGTTCCTTTTTAAATTTCAATTAATTAAATTCCTATGTTTTATCCATACCTGGAAATTGAAATTTTGTGACATCTTAGAACTTCACTAAGTTAAGTTTTTGGGTTAATAATATTGTTGATATAGTAAGGGTGGGAGTGAGGAGGGGCTCCTGAATTTTTTTACTACGTAACAGGCCGACGTGGGTACCCGGGTACCCACAAAACTAAAATGCTCATAACTAAGGTAATATCCTACCGATTTCGATATTTTTGGCTGTTTTGGATTCAGGAACTCATTCACTTTTGGACTTGGTAAAAATGAATCGGGTTACTTCATTCGGTTCCCGGGAATCCGGGTTTCCGGAAGCAGGTTCCAGTGCTGGGGTACAATTTGCGAACTTCAATGGAATACTAGCAATATGGGTATCAAAATTCTTGGAATTGCATCAGTAGGCTGTATCTCGTGGTTTTGGAACAATCTGGTGATTTGACCCCGGAACGGACATTCCGGAGCAGGTTCCCGTGGGGCCGTGAGTGGCCATTGCATTCCAATTCCATTTTTCAAATTGCCATAGGGTCCCGTAACAATAAAAATACGACTTCCGAGACAATTTGAAGAGTTTTGATACTCATATTGCTAGGACATTATTAAAATTTACAAATCATATCCTAGTACTGGAACATTACTCCGGAAAATCCGGATTACCAAAAACCACATCCATTATTCTGGTTCTATTGTACAGTATCAAAAAGTAGACGAGTTCCTGAATCCAAAACATCTGAAAGTGTCCAAATCGGTTAAAGGAAGCCGTAGTTATGAGCATTTCAATTTGTGGGTACCCGGGTACCCTCGCTGGCCTGTTAAAGGTGTTTTTTTGTTGGACACATAACTGTTAAGAAATGCGAATGCATATTCTAGCTGTTAACTAAATTTCATTAAAACAGAACACAACCATAGTAACAATAGAGGTTTTATGGTAGTTTTAAAGTCACTTATAAAACTTAGGTTGCACTTGGAGCATGCTCTAAAACTTCAATTGTTACTTGGTAATGTTTTTTTTTACAATGGAGAAGACATTTACGTCCTAGCCCAGTACACGTGCTATTGGTAGGGTCCAATCTACCACACGGGGTGCACTGGGGGCGTGTCGGGTTCGAATGGTGACGCTGCCATTAATACCGACTAAACTCCATTGGGCTCCGCCATCATTTCTCCCAGGAACTACCTCTCGGTATTACTTCTGGGGGGATGGCTGTACTTAATGTACTCATTCACTCTCACTCACGCGTTCATACGTCCTGTATGAGGCTTACTTGGGTGCTCTCTCAATCGTACTTTGGTTCACTCTCAAACACTCCCACATGAGGCTGACTTTTGTGCTCACCTTTTTCGTTCCTTGCGAGGCTGACTTGTGTGCTCACCTTACTCATTCCTTGCTAGGCTTACTTTTGTTCTCGCCCAACCCATACCATGTGAGGCTGACTTGGGTGCTCACCCTATCACCTGATTCACTCTCGATCGTGCCACTCTATTGTACCTCTGTCACTCCCCCTGGCATCCCAAGTGGGACATTTTTCTTAGGCCCCACTTCTGACATACCATGCGAGGCTGACTTGTGTGCTCACCTTTTTCATTCCTTGCTAGGCTGACTTTTGTGCTAGCCTCTACCATACCATGTGCGGCTGATTTTTGTGCTCACCCTTAACATGCCGTGTGAGACTGACTTGGATGCTCACCCTTTCACTCCTCTACCACGCCATGAGGCATCGATAGCTAAGTCCCAACAGACTACGCTACGACCCTCCCGTCTTGCCATGAGGCAGTCCACTTATACTCCTATACACTCACTCTTCTGTCTTGCTTCGGGGTGGCTGGGTTTACCCCTTACGCGGTTGCCAGTCGCTGCGCCAAACCTGCCTCGGCATTCACTCCCTTTTTTGCGCTTGGCCTTTTTCGCTCCAGCTAACCAATCACTAGTTAGCCGTGCCCGTCGTCTGTTGCTCGGTTCGCCAGATTACCTGTAGCTTACAGGCAATCTGGATGGTAGCAGTCGAGACTGCGTTCCACTTCTCCACCGATTGACACATCCGCTGAGTAAGGGTATCAGGGGTTGTGTCCCAGCCACAGACGTCAAACATTGCTCTTCTTTCGACGTCGAACCGATGACATACGAACAGTATGTGTTCGGCAGTTTCGTCTACACCTGGGCAGTCCGGGCAGACTGGGACCTCCGCGTGCCCGAACCTGTGGAGGTACTGTCGGAAACAGCCATGGCCTGACAGGAATTGTGTCAGGTGGAAGTGAACTTCCTCATGGGGTCTTCCCACCCAGCTCGATATGCTAGGTATCAGCCGGTAGGTCCACCTACCTTTCGAGGAGTTGTCCCACTCACGCTACCATCTGGCGACCGAGGTCACCCTGGTGCGCTCGCGGGCTCCCCAATTTCCACGTAGCTCGAAGCACTCCTCATCTTCCCGAATGACCAGCCCGACTGGCATCATGCTCGCTATCAAGCAGGATGCATCGTGTGATACCGTGCGGTAGGCTCTGAAGCACATCACGCGGTAGGTGCTCGCCAGTTTCTGTAGGTAACTGGTTACCCTCAGTGCTCTTGACCATGACGGGCCGCCGTACCTGAGGATAGATACGGCAACGGCTGCCAGTAACCTACGTCTACTGGCGCACACCTTTGAGCTGTTGGACATCATTCTCGATAGAGCCGCAACAGCAGTCGACGCTCTCTTGCACGTATAGACGACATGGCTGCCGAAGGTCAGCTTGTCGTCTATAATGACTCCGAGAGACTTCAGACTTCGCAGTGAAGTGATCGCGATTTCTCCCACATGGATAACTGCATGTTGTGCCGATTTGCGGTTGTTGACGATAACTACCTCCGTCTTATGATGAGCGAGCTCCAGGCCTCTCGCGCTCATACATTCCTCCACCGTGCTGATCGCGTGTTCTGCGGTTAGTTCTACCTCAGGAATTGACTCCCCGTAGACCTCCAAGGTTACGTCGTCAGCAAAGCCGACGATCTTGACCCCAGGAGGGAACTTCAGTCTCAGAACCCCGTCATACATGAGGTTCCATAGCATCGGGCCTAGGATCGAGCCCTGCGGGACTCCGGCGGTAATCAAAACCCTTTTCTGACCGGCATCGGTCTCGTATAGCAGTACGCGGTTCTGGAAGTAACTTTCCAAGATCCGGTACAGACCCACCGGTAGGCTAAGCTGGTGTAACGAGAGAGCGATGGCATCCCAGCTTGCGCTGTTGAATGCGTTCTTCACGTCAAGTGTCACTAACGCACAGTATCGAATATCTCGCCTTTTCCGTTGGATCGCTATCTCGGCAGTATTTATCACTCAGTTGAGAGCGTTCACTGTGGACTTACCCTTCCGAAAGCCAAACTGGTTGCTTGACAGACCGTCCGTACCTTCCACGTACGGGGTTAGCCTGTTGAGGATGATCCTCTCACGCAGTTTGCCAGTCGTGTCGATCAGACAGATTGGTCTGTACGCCGATGGGTCGCCTGGCGGCTTCCCGGGCTTCGGCAACAGCACCAATTTCTGCATTTCGGGGAAACGGCACTCGTCAAGGCATCTCTGCATAGCTAGCCTGAACATGTTCGGGTTCGCTATGATCGCTGCCTTGAGAGCGTTGTTTGGAATCCGGCCCTGGAGCTTTGTTCATTGCTAGGGATTTAGCCACTGCAAGTAGTTCTTCATTCGTCACTGGAGCCACCATTTCGGCCGTGCCCGCACTGTCTCGTAGTGCAGGTGGCCAGGGGCTTGTGGCTCGAGACGGGAAGAGTACTTCGATAATCGTTGCCAACCGGTCCGGAGACCGTTCTGGAGGTGAGGAGCCCCCTTTGGTCTTGGCCATCACAATCCGGTAGGCGTCACCCCACGGATTCGCGTTGGCACTCTCACACAGGTTGTCGAAACACGCTCTCATGCTGCTTTTAATGGCCTTGTTAAAGGCCAATTTCGCAGCTCGAAACACTTCACGGCGGTTCTCTCTTGCATCCTCGGTGCGAGCTCTTTGCATCCTACGTCTAGCTCTGAGGCAGGCTGACCGTAGAGCTGCTATCTCGGCACTCCACCAGTATACCGGGCATCTGCCGTTTCTTGGCATTGTTTTTCTCGGCATAGTGGCGTCGCACGCGCGTGATAGAACAGCTACCAGCGCATCCCCGCTTAGACTGTCGGTGTTGGTCTCCAGTCCCAGGGCTGCGGTGAAAGCTTCGCTGTCGAAGTGATTGGACTTCCACCCGCGTACCTGACAGGGATCTCCCGCCCTCGGATGCTGCACACCATAGTTGATCCTAAAGCGGATTGCTAAATGATCGCTATGGGTGTAGCCTTCGTCTACCCTCCATTCCATGCCTGGAGCCATACTCGGGCTGGCAAATGATACGTCAATCCACGCCTCCACTCCGTTTCTACGGAATGTACTAGCGGAGCCATTATTAGCTAGCACAGTATCGAGTTTCGCAAGCGCCTCCATTAGCGCTTGACCCCTGCTATTTGTACAGCGGCTGCCCCACTCCACTGCCCAAGCGTTAAAGTCTCCCGCTATGACTACCGGTTTCCGGCCCACTAGGTCCGACGAGAGCCTGTCGATCATCTGGTTGAACTGTTCTATTGGCCACCTTGGTGGAGCGTAGCAGCTGCAATAGAACACACCATTGATCTTGGCAATCGCAACACCCTCGGCGGAGAAGTGTATTACCTCTTGAACCGGGAACCGTCCCGTTGTACAGATTGCCACCATTCCAGACCCGTCCGACACCCAATTGCCGTTGCCGGCAGGGATGCGGTACGGGTCTGATAAGAGGGCGACATCTGTCCTCGACTCCGAGACCGACTACCACAGCAGCTGTTGGGCTGCTGCACAATGGTTAAGATTTAGCTGTGTGACGTTCACGGCTTCTTCTTATTTGCCTCACCGAAGGGACACGAAGGTCCGCCCATAGCATGTTTATGGGCTTGCTTCTTAGCGGTGCAGATAAGGCAGTTGTACGCATTAGTGCAGCCCCGCTCCTTATGCCCCTCCTCGCCGCAGCGACGACATAGTTTGCTCCTGTCTGTACCCTTACATTCGTACGACTTATAGCCGGACTCAAGGCACCGATAGCACCTATCCACTGAAGGCGGCTGGGGTATGCTAACTGGACATACTAACCAGCCGATCTCCAGTATTCCTATCACGGTAACCTTTTTTGCTTCCGCTTTCAGTAGCCTGAGGTAGGCTACTTGCGTGCCGGAGGGTCCCGCTCTCAAGCGTACAGAGGCCCGATCAATTACTGCGCCACATTGCTCTGTGCTGGCAGCGACGACATCATCTGCGGTCGTGAACTCGTCTAGTTGCTTACACTGGAGAGTCCTTTCCGCCCCTAACGACCTCACCTGGGCGCCTTCGCCCAGGACCTCTTGGGCCAAGGCCTTATATACCGCACTAGATTGTGCGCCTCGCTTCAGCACCAATAGCATTTCGCCTGTATTGGTGCGTCTCACGCTGTGCACGTCTTGCCCGAGGGTCGAGAGGCTTTCGGCCGCCCGCATTGACTGTAGGACGTCGGCATATTTGTCCTTGTCGGTCTTTAACCACAAGGCCTCGCCTCGGTCCTTGGCCTTCTTTGCGGGCGGAGGTGCGTCCGGTGTCGGTGTCGGCTTCCTCCTAGTGACCATCTTCCAGGGGTTTTCGCCCCTGTCCCGATTGCACCGGGATTCTGGTACCTTCTTTCTGCCAGGCGGGGTCATTTGCGCCCTGGTTTGGGCGTGACGGTTACACGCCGTTTGGTGTTGTTTTTTGCACCCTCGCCTGGTGACTTCCTAGGACGCTTCGCGTTCGACTCCGTATTGCGCTTGCTCCTGGCCTTCGAGTGGAACTCAGCCGCCGCTTCGAGCGACTTGGCTGCTCCATTGAAAGGAAAGGGGAAGGCCCCTGCCTGTGGGAACAGGACATATGGAATCCGAAATCGACATCACTATCGGCTCAGGAGTGCTCGCAGGATCTCGTGGGTCGGACTGTTCTTGCCGACCCATGCAACAGTGACCACTTTCCTATCCAGGTTACGCACGATCAGACGCCTCCTTTAACAGCCTGTCGAAGGCGAAGTCAAACAGGTCACAGAAGACGCTATAAAACACGAGCTGGACCAGATTCGTGAAAGGTATTTCCCCAGACTCCTCGACAGTAGAGCTCTGGCGGAGAGCCAACGTCCTAAGCGGAAAGCGACGCCACATTGGCCACTCCATTGCCGTTAACGGAGGCACGACTTTCGATCCCACGACCATCGGTAAAGAGCTAGCTAGGCACTTCGCATCCCTGTCTTCAGACGCCGCCCTCCCGCCTACTTGCTTGCAAATTAAGCAAAGCGCTGAGAGTAGGCCCGTTCGTTTCGAACCAGATTCAGGACAAATATACAACCAGACCTAGACTGGCGGCAAACTTTGTGTGGCATTGGAATCGGTACGCGGTGCCAGGAGAACAGAACACCGGATGATTTCCGCCCAATCAGTTTGCTTCCCTGCTTTGCCAGGATGATGGAGCGAATGGTGAACAGACGGTTGATGGATTTATTGAAGGAGCGTAAACTCTTGGAGCAACGACGTTTCGCGTTCCGACGTGGAGCAGGAGCGGGTGCCTACTTCGCCAGCTTTGGAGAGGTGGTACGTCAATCCGAAATCGACAGGCTGGACGCCGATATCGCTATACTCAACGTGAAGAAGGCTTATAAAACCGTGTGGCGTCACGGAATACTGTAACATCTGGCCAACTGGAATATCACCGGAAACATGGGTTACTTTGTGAGCTACTGCCTGTCCAACCGCACCTTCCGGGTGGGAATCGCAGATGCCCGATCCGACGCATAGAACAACAGGATCCTCCTGGGATCTGTTCTCGCCGTCATACTGTTCATTGTGTCCATGAACTCTACACACTCAATTCAGTTTGGTAATTTCCGCACAGCCGAACAGTCAGTAAAATTTTTCTACTGATAATTCTGCAAAGTGGCTTTAATTTATTGATTTTCAGCGATATATTTTTTGAGTTCAAGCAAAACAAACGTCACTTTTACTGAGATCTCGGTAAAAGCTTTGTTAGCTGAGTGCTCGGCTGTGTAAAACTCGGAAAAGTTGCGATAAAAGCTGGGATTCGGTAGAACAAAATTGAGTGTGTGTATATGCCAACCTGCTGGCGCGGATCTACGCCTTCGTCTAAGCCGATGACAATGTGCTGGTAGCAATGCGAAGGACCATCGGACGAACCCGTCGCAAACTTCAAACCGCTGAGCCGGTGGACGGTTTCAGTCGAATTTAACAGGCCACCTACTAAAAGCGTGATTACGCACTGCTGCAGTACAAACCGTATCGCAACAGAGAAACCGATCCAGCTGGACGGGGCTATCGTTCCTGACCGCAAAGAACCGAAGATTCTGGGAATAACCATAGACCTTCACATCAGTCTTTCGACGGACCAAAGTCAACTGCCAGAATCGGTTGCAACTAATTAAAACGATCAGCTCCTGGCACAGGCACTGAATAGAACATTGGCCTGGCGATAGTCCACAGCAGGATTTTCTTTGGGGTAGAGTTGACCGGGCCTGGTACGACCACACTAACAATCTGGGCACTAGTATGTCGTCAGAGCTGAGGGCCGGTCCTGCCGGCCGTGAAGCTAGAGCTAAATATAACCGACTCATGGCTACCAGATATAATGATCATGTACGGCTGTTCACCTATGGATATTCACCGACAGCTCGAAGATCGTTGACGAGGTCGGAATAGGAGTAAGCGGAATACGGGAAGGGCTCTTCTTCCACCTACCGACACCATGCTCGGTGTTCACAGCCAAGGCGTCGGTTATCGCGCTCGCTTTGGCATAGAAACCAAAAGATAGGCCTGTCCAAGGTGTTTAGAGTTCTAAGATGATTCGTCTTTGGCAGTAACTAGGTGAGGAATGAGGTAAGCGTGCAGCAAGCTGCGGGGAAGAAAACTTTGTTTACATACTGAAATCCAAGCAACCATACATGGGGATGTAGTAAACAATGTTTTTAGCTGTCGTTTCTAGCACCAACGTGGCTGATTGGCGATTTCGAGGATCGTATCACCTGAGGATAAAAGCTTCTTGGGCCTGTCGTTGTACTGTCTAACACTCTGGTGGCTATATCTTCCCTTTGATTCGGGGAAATCACACCACCCTTTCATCTAGGCTATCGAGGTTGAATCTGACTCACTCACTACATATTTTGGCTTTCCGGTCACTGTAGCATCGACGGCAATGAAAAAAGTGATTGCCTTGCGGCCAGGGTAAGGCTGCTGGACAGACCGGACCGACAGGAAGGAACAACGAGTACTGCCGCGGCTCTAGGGTTGAGAACACGGAAGATCTCTCATGCCGACACCGCATCGCGTGTCCGTTATGTCCGGAGTTCGATAACTTCCGGCAGCATTATATACTATTGTTCTTCATCAGAAGGATTTTCGCCAACGAAACTGTCCGAGAAAAAGTGTTACTGGACTTTCTGAAGGACGCAGGACTTCTCAATCAGCTGTGATGGATAATATATTCCGAGGTAACCATAAGCAGTAAGGTGTAAAGTGCTTAAACCAAAAGCCATTTGCAATTTACGATTTTAAAGGCAAGGCAACAAAGGATCTTTTGTGTAATGTTAAGATTTATTTATACACTCATTGTGTATTAAAACAATTCTTTCAATCACGCAGAGTCACACCTACGAGCGTTCCCAGAGTAGACGTCCAACCATTTCCACGTCGAGGAGCGCCGCGGCGAACACGATAACTCTCGATAAAATTGTCTCACACAGGAAATTCAATAAGATTTGCAAAGCGTAGACTTGTAGTTACTCGATGAACCAAATAAATGAAAAAAGATTGAGTTTCGGAAAATGGCTGCATGAAAACGGGAAAATCTCATATTTTATGTAAATTTTTTCCTCAAAATAATAGGGAGAAAAATATTTTTATTCGGTTTCCTGTGTTCCATCGACAGGCTACACATATTGTGCATTCCCATAAAAAAATCAAATCAATTCGTTAATTTGTTTTTGACTTATCGTGTTCGCCAATTTGAAAGACGCGGTTTCGAGAAAAACGTTAATAAAGTTCCCAATAGATTGAAATCTGCGTATGTTATAGCAAATACGCGCGAGGAGTGCATGACTGTTTAAAACAAAAGAGCGTGGCCACCAAGATTACGGAAGACTATCCTAGTAACAATTGAAGTTTTATGGTAGTTTTATAGCCCCTATCAAATCTTAGATTGCACTTGTAGCGTGCTATAAAACTTCAATTGTTACTTGGGTATTCTAGACAATGAAGCGAATAAAAAAGAAGTCGATTTTTTTTGCCCACTACACCAGACGGGCCCTTTAAGGTTGCACAGAGAGTGGATAAAAATCGAAAACGAAAAAAGCAGATTTTTTCCACACCGTCTAATAGATCTTCATAAAAATCAATCAGCTTATGTAGAATGTTGTTACAGTAATGCTGATTGATTTTTATTAAGATCTAACACACGGTATGGAAAAAACTGCTTTTTTAGTTTTCGATTTTTGCCCATTCTCTGTTCAACCAACGACACGACTAGACACTGGCATTCCAAAACTGTATCGAAAATCAGACTACCCCTCAGTGACTCAGGTAACTGGTAATGTCAAATGTGACATTAAGTTAGAAAATGCATGAAACTAGCAACACTGAATAATCCGTTGTTATTTTTCAAACAACCTGTGGCAACCAATGGTTACGCAGGGAAAAAACATTTTGACAACAAAACATACCGCAAACCAGTAAAAATAGAAAATCCTCCCAAAAATTATTTAATTAGTTGAATCATTTCCGGTGTCTTAAGTAACGGAATGTTGTAGTCTGCGTGGAAGATTGCAGATTCTTCCAAACACTATCAATGAATACACAGAACAGCCGACATATTTTGTTGCGTTACTAATCCTACACGTAAGTCACTGAAGAGGATTTTTTGGAAAAAATCCATCCGCAAACGATATTGTAACAGTTAAGATAGTCCCAGCGAACGAATCGCGTGAAACGGCTGGGACGGTCACCAATCACAAAATCCCCAGTATTTAACTATTTCCGCAAAACGATAGGCCCTACAGCAAACTACCCTTCTGAACTCTGCCGCTTAAGCGCCAGTACAGTTCAAGGATGTACTGCGGTGGAGCGTGTGTTTACCAGCCCGGCTAAACCTCTCAGGGCAGGTCAGGTACGAACTACCACAACCAACTCCAACTACAGGAAAATGAATTCAACGATACAGTCCAAAAAATCTTAACCCTCTACCCAATGATTGCCCGAATTGTCAAACGAGGACTATTGATATCTACAGTACGGTTTATTTTCTTTTGGCTAGACATAATTTAACCCTTTCACTTATTTCTAGTTGGATTTGACCTGTTTGTTTCCACCGTTTATGTTGCTAGTCGGTCCAAGTACTATTCAGGTACTGCTATTCGAGCCCGGGATTCTATGCTTCGACTTGGTCGTCACCAAGGAGCGTCCCATACCGTTTTTTCGCTCTTCGACGGGTTCTGGAGTTCGACGGCGTACTATGGCGGCAGGAGCGTTACTCGAATCAGCGAGGTCCGTGATGCCGACCAACGGCGGCTGATGAGGATGATCGACACGTGCACGATGTGGATCGGAGGGACTTTTCCGCTTTTCTGACTAGAAAAAAACCTTCGCCTGAAGGTTCTTCAGGCGAAAACGGATGGCTTCAGGTTTTGATTATGCTTTGTGATTGCTTGCACTGGTTTACCTCTCTGGAACAGCATTGACTGTTCTTTAAACTTTTATCTGCGCTACTGTTTCTCGTCGTGACGAATATCCTAAAATATCCTACCGCCAATATTAATTACGGTTCACTTTCTTATTAGCTAGCTTTTACACTCACTTGGTCAATTCTCGAGTTACATGGTGCTTGTGCATTACTTATTTCTTCGGCTGCTAGCCACACTAACTCGAATACTATCCGACCATCGCAGGGTTTCACCGTTAAGTGATCTTGGACTGTATATCGCGTCGGCATGCACCCCTTTCAGGTTCTGAACTTCTCACACGATACTATTGAGTTACGCACGTGCCCTGCTCTGATTGGTCTACTTATATCGTATGATTAGGCTCTAATCAGAGAGATAATCAGCATTTGAACCCCATCTACGGGAGCTAAACTTCGGGGTGGCGTAAGTTTGAAATTAGTTACTAAACCCACCACCTTAACATTATGTCGCTGTCATCACTTAAGGGTTACAATATTAGCTGCAATTTATCCGACAATCCCGAGTCGATTCCATCGTAATACAGGATAAAGCTGTTTATGTTGGGGGCAAACCAACGTTGATGCTATCCGAGATATTGTGCTCTCGCTGTGATAACGTTATTGAATGAATAATAATTATTTGCGCAATAAAGGCACGTAGAGACAGACGTTAACAAGATTTATTTTTTCATGTCAAATTCGATTATTGTTATTTCAAAGTTTGTAATCAAGAAGGTCTTTATATCTCATACTAATTGCGTAGTTTCCTTGCTCTACTTTTGGCTGCCAGGGAAACTGTCTGATATTACCGCGCACTTATGGAAAAAACCTATATTTTTGTCCTGAACTTCCTTAAAAAGAGCCACTAATGAGTCACTTAACCCGACATTATCTGATACGGGGCAATTATGCATAAATGTTTTTGGGCTTCGCGGGCAGTGGCAACTATATTGCCACCAAGATTATTATTTTCTCTAACGAAAAAATACGTAGGGGTATTTAATGATGTAAACTTTGATTTTTATTATAATATGTATTGATTCCTTGCTCAATTTTCACGGCCTTATAAAGGGATAAATTGTCATCCGTGAGTTGCTGGGATGAAATGAAGGTTGTGTTGCAAGGCTCACATCGATGCAGCCAGTCAACGGTATGCCCTTTCAAATGCGACAGCAACGAGGTACGCTGAATAAAACTCTTGCCACATTGTTCACACTGAAAAGTGTGGTTGGTCATATGCAGAACAAACGTGTGTTCGAACGCCTTCATGGATTTTGAGATGCATTTTGAAATTTTGTTCACGCTTGAATCCTTTACCACAAACGTTGCATAGGAACGGATGCTTTCCGGTGTAACTTCTCTCATGATTTAACAGATGGTGCTTCTGGAGTTTCGCTTCTGGAGTTACACAGCCACATAGTAAATTTCCATCACTATAGTTCAAGACGATACAAAACTTTTCAGCACGAAGGGATACAGAACGTCCGTTATGAAGCTGGTGGAACATGCAGTGCCTTCGATGTCGCAAATGATCGACTTGGTGACAAGTACTTTCTCATGGAAACTGACGGCTGCCACCTTTTTTCATCTTTCAAAGTTAACTGCTTTTCAACTCACTGTAAATTTTGAGGCCCAAAAACATCATTCGAGATGAAATTTCGCTGCTAGGAAATATCCAGCTATTATAGTATTGCAATTTTCTCCAGAGGAAGCTTTGTACCTTTTTGCAAGAAACGAGGCTAATTTTTGTTCACAAACTTTTCTTTCATACGAATTGTTTACGATGTAAACATAATTTGGTTGCTATACAGCAACAGTCGATCAAATAAACAAAGAAGTGTTGCTGAAAAAAATATTCTTTTTGGCGCTTCGGGGGGTGACTCAATGAACTGGTAACTGGCGGTAAACTATTCGCACACTTTTTCTTCAAAAGGTTTCATGAAGTTCCAGGTCGTGTCGTTGGTTCAACCTTAATGACCCTCTTGACTTTGAAGTGGTCCATTAATCAATGAGAATTAAAACTTTTAGTGCCATTGACGTGGTCCAACGTCTCTATAGAACCGCATGTATCCTGTGACGAAAGACTGGCCAAATACAAATTATTTAACATATTTGTATTTAGACTGGCGTATGATGTAAACCGGGTATTTTCGTCATGTTTCTTTTATCACCCTACCCATTTGAGGCCGTTAGTTAGAGCAGCGTCTACCATGTTTGTTCAACGCAATGAGTCAAATGGTAACGCAACAATAGAGGCACCCGATTCGAGTTTTTGTTACGCTCAAATACGAGCATTTCACCGTTTTCAGGGGGTTCTTGTTATTATCCTGGTTCTTATCAAAGAAGAAAAGCTGTTTATGCCAATTTGTACGCATTCCATTGATTGTAGACCGAGCAATTAATGAATTAGTGCGGCACCATCCTTAATGTGGTAGAAAAAGGCACTTTACCCTACCACAGTCAATCACGGCATTGTCGATCGCAGCAATCGGGAAATAGCAAACATAAATTTTTCTCAAATCAATTGGAAGTGGAAAATTTACAGAGCGGAAAAACTGTTGAGTTGGTAACTTTTTAGTAGATACTAAATTAATTTGATGAAGAAACAGTATAAACTTTGGGTTGTGAAAAGCGTAATATTTCCAACCGCCACAACGTTCTGAAAAATTATCGCTTGAAAAATCCCTAAATAAATTAACTTATTTCGCCCGCAGTGATTTTCATTTTCGTTAACAATAGCATACCGATATTTAGAAAATTCTCTTTTTATTTTTCCAGAAAAAAGACGCCGGAGTGTTTCGCTGTCGAGTAGATTTTTTACTATCGCCTACAAAAAATAGCAACGTAAACTTAGAAATAGTGGGTAAGTACTTTGAAGGGTTTTCCATTCATACATGTTTCCAGCATTCACAATCACCGTCATCATCATCATCATAACCAGCGCACAAACCGCAAAATAACCGGGACATCTTTTGGAGTCGTAAAATTCCCACTTCTTTTTGTCATTGTTCTCGAAAGCTGCTCGTGTGAGTTGAAAAATGTCCTCTTCGCAACACCCGCTGCGGAGTGAGTGCCCTTTTTTGTACTGTACCTATACCAACCAAATAAAACAGTATGAAAGTTCGCAGTTTTGATACGATTTTGCGTCCATCGCGTCTCCTCGTTGCTATAAGTACACTGCCATGCTTTTTTGTCGAAACGAAACGGAACCTCCGCGAGAAAAGGGTCATCCGGTGCAAAATGACTTGTATTCAAGCTCGACCCAAGTGCATTCCGGGTGCTTGTGTTTCTATGAGTGGTTTTGCTTGCGAAATTTACCGTCGTTTCTTGGTGGCAGGATGCGTGAAAACGGTGGCAGTCTTTTTGGCTTGTATTGAATTGAAAGGTGGAAGTGCTTTCTTCGTGTAGCTGAAGAGGCTCGTTGAAAAGCACGATTTTTAAGAACACCTAAAATGAGTAGGTGTGATGTTGAATGACTGATTTTAAATACGGATCACACTTGTCGAAAACTTATCAGGCGATTATGCACCCCTAACGTGCAAATTCAAATGAATAGTCTGAGAAAAGAACATTACTTAGTCAACTTTTTTCAATGGATAGTGAAGCACAACACCGAAACAACCGGTACCATGCAGTGGAATGCAATTAAGTTTCCTACATCCTTTCTTCACCTTTAATTGAAGAGCCCTTACACAAGATGGTTAACACCGCTGTAGATACATTTAGCAGCTTTTCATGTACAACACCCAGACAGCGAAAAGCACTCACTGTGAAGTGCATACTCTCGGCTCGTATGGTGTGAATTCTCGGATAAAAGCGCTGTTTAAATAGCCAGAGAAATTGTAAAACCCGACGCAGACTAATTAGTAAGATGTGTACAGAACTTTATACTTTTTGCTCAGTAACGGTAATATTGCTTGATGCTAGGGGAAAGTTCGTTCAAAAACTTCTTGACAAACGGTTTGATTGTAAATAATAATCTAGAATTCTGCCGGTCAAGATATTTTACTACTCAAATACAAAGTATTCAGGATAAAAAGTAATAAGCTTTCAGCTTCATCCTATATTTCATACCCATGATTCAATTCACCCCTTTTCAACCTTATTTCCACGTCTATTAATTGTATGACCGAAATTGATTCCGAATCGTCATCTATTCACAGTGCCACCGGAGGTGCCGAAAATCCACGACTCCAATGGATTCGAGCTTCCTGCTCACGCTGGCCCGTATGAAGAGGGCGGCATCCTAGAGCTAACCTGCGTCGTGACCGGAGGTAAGTATTGTTTCATTCTGTAAAATAGTACACACGAGTTAAGGGTCAAATACAATGCTCCGTCAGACCCAAATTGAAAAATTTCAATGTTTGTTAAGACAGCGTCGTTTCGCTCACTAAAGAAAGCAATTCATGATTTTTCAACTAAGGCTTTAACGTTCCGTCAAGAACGGACCATTTTCTTTGGAACCATTCTTGGTCAGAAATGGAGACTTGGGCAGATTGAATACTTCAAGTATATTTTAGAATTTTAAAAACAAATATATTAAGATTTTAATACACTAACTCGTTCAAATTAGCGCAATACTGATACTTACTTCAAATATTTGAAAGCCTAGGATGTGAATCGATAAAATACAGGTCGGACTCGATTACCCGGGGATTTGAAAAAAATCTCACCCCGGATAAACGAATCAAACTTTTTTGCGTTATTTAAGCTTCATTCGTGGAGAAATTGGAAATAAAATGACCAGGGCAAATTTTCCTATTGTGGTAAATATAAATGTACCTATTTTGGCCTTAGTCGATTTTTCAGACTTTCAGGGTGTGATTTGTATTTTCAGTTGGTTTTCATTTATTATTCATATTGGTAACGAGTTAACAGTATGTATCAGTTGTTTATAGCTATTTGTACAAGAATTCTAAGATAAACTTTTTAATAAGGTGTGTCTTTTGCAATACAGGTCAAACTCGATTACCCAGGGCTTAGAATTTTCCGAGGTAACTGATTCGATTACTCGAATACCAGAAAAAATAAAGATATTAAGTAAACTGGGGGTCGTCTGTTTCTTGGCTCCAGTTTAATTTACTTGGAGTGTCACATATCACAGTTAACATGTATATTCATTAGGGTGTCCCAAAATGACATCATGTTAAAAAAGTCATCGGGCTCACTTCTTAAATGAAAGGTTAGGGTATTAGGACCACTTTCTTCTTCGGAGTGAGTTTGCTAAAACGCTTCCTACTGGTGGCGACTTTTGATTTTTTGAAAAATGGGCCGATTTTGGATAAAATTTCAAATGTATGCCTGTTGAAGTGATCCTGAACTGTCTAAGATTTTTTTCAGCATTTTTTTATTTTTCTGGAGATCCAAACGGAACAGTTTGGTTAGTTAATTTGTACAAATTTTGAATTATAAGAGCGGCAGAGCCATTAAAACTTAGTAAAAAGTGAAATTTTTTGTGCTTTTCAGTATTTTTTCTTCAAAACTGGGTATCTACAAAATTTTAAAAGTACAGAAAACACTTTATATAGTTGAGCCGAATTTAGGGGCATAATTTTGCTGAAGAAAGTGTATAGCTACGGCTAATGGGGTATAAGTTATTTACGTTTTTGTTAAATAACCTTTTGACATTTTATGATATTCATAAAAATAACACTGTTCTACAAAATAAAACAACTTAAGTGGGCTTAGTCCGCATATTATTTTTCGGAAAATAGAAGGAAAATGATGAAAAATTGCGTTTTTCGCTTGTCTCTAGTACATCAGAATCGGCTTTTATGAGCATTTGACGATTTTTTTAAAAAATATTTTCTATATTAATTGCCTCCTAGCGGGCTTGAAAATCACTAAAATTAAACAAATATGTCGAGTTAACGGCAAGTTATGGCGTATATTTGAAGGTTGAATTGATTAACGTACTTACATTTTGTATATAAAATCTTATTTTCATGTTAGGAACTTTGAAGTGGAGAAAAATGCAGAAGAGTGAGGTGAGTGTTGAAAAACTGATATTTACTGTTTAGATCACATAAATCCGATATAGTCAAATTTGGGGCAAATATCCTCGAAAAAGTTTTACAACAGAATACAGCGCATCTTCTGACACAATCGTTTTGTTGAAGATGCCTCCTAGAAGTAATTATGGAGAATTAACTCTTTAAAAAATAATTAGAGACTTGGCGTCATTAGCAAAGTTATTATTTTTATAATTTAAGTTACAAAAAAAAATCATCAGATGCTCATTAAACCTCGTCCTGACATACTAAAGACGTACAGAAAACGTCATTTTTCATAATTTTGCTTCTATTTTTCGAAAAACAATGTGTGGTCAAAGCACATTTGAACTGATTTACTTTTTGGAACAGAATTATTTTTGATAAATTGCTAAAAATGTCAAAGGTTATCTAACAAAAACTTAAATAACTCATGCCCCATTAGCCATAGCTATACACTTTCTTCAGCAAAATTACGCCCCTAAATTCGGCTCAACTATATAAAGTGTTTTCTGTACTTTTAAAATTTTGTAGATACCCAGTTTTGAAGAAAAAAAGCTGAAAAACACCAAAAATTTCACTTTTTACTAAGTTTTAATGGCCCTGCCGCTCTTATAATTCCAAATTTGTACAAACTAACTAACCAAACTTCTCCGTTTGGATCTCCAGAAAAATAAAAAAATGCTGAAAAAAATCTTAGACAGTTCAGGACCACTTCAACAGGCATAAATTTGAAATTTTATCCAAAATCGGCCCATTTTTCAAAAAATCAAAAGTCGCCACCAGTAGGAAGCGTCTTAGCAAACTCACTCCGAAGAAGAAAGTGGCCCTAATACCCTAACCTTTCATTTAAGAAGTGAGCCCGATGAATTTTTTAACATGATGTCATTTTGGGACACCCTAATATTCATTCTAATTAGAAGAGTGCGTGTTGCGCACCCACAAAGAGATCCTTGTCCTTGTCCTTGTAGCATCATTTAGTTGACCAATACTGGATTGTCAAGTAATAACTACGCGTGTAGTCTTCGCAAACTGTACCACTCATACTTGTCACTAGCGAATGACTACCAGGTTCCCGGGCGCCTCAGCGAGAAGTACTGCTGGCGCCCTCTTTACATAGCCTATCATCCATCTTTGTTTGAGCTACCCAAGAATTGAAATCACCTCCAGTGACGGCCGGGTCTCTTTTCAGAATCTCGTTAACCATTTCTTGACCAACTTTTTTCTACCGCGTATAGGGTCCCAAAACTATTTTTCCTTAAAACTGTTGGCGTCAAGAAACAAGAAAAACCTGGTTTAAGGTAGATAGGTGCTTCTTTTGCAGCTGCTCAATATTTACCTTCCGATCTAGTCCAATTGCATGAAAAGGGTAATTGAGGGTAATCTAATTTAGAAAGCTTTAGCAGTTTTCAATAATATTCCCAGGATAAGAAAATATTCCAAAATTTCATTTTCGCCATTAACATAAACTATCTCTGGCAGCACTGCTTCAGCGGAACTCAATCAGATTAATTGTAATAACTTCTGTTCTAATGCTAATATTTATAACTTTTAGTGCTCAAATGAAAGATCTTAGTCGCAGTTATTAGCCTTACTTGACGTTGTGTAAACCAAACGTTATAGTCATATAGAAACATGGTTGTTCATCAACCAGAAGGGCACGAACGGGTTAAAGATGCTATTGGAATTCTGAGCAGGAATCACTTATTGAAGGGGATAATGGGAGAAGAGCAATATTGTTTGTGTCAAAGTCCACTGGACCTCAAAGCAGGATATTCATCAGAACATAACACCGGATTCCAATGATAATAGGACCATGATTCTGTCAGTATCTGGAATAAAGCATAATCTTCAGCAGAATTCTATCTTGAGAAATATTCCACTAGACATTTAAGAAGCTTTTCTCTAGAATCCTGCATCAAAATTCAGAGAAAAAACCGTAGAAATACGGATAAATATTGAATCGAAGTTCTGAAATAGATTCCATTGGGATGCTAAGAAAACTTCGATCAGAACCTTGAAAAGTATCCAAACAGAATCCTGAGAAGCATGTCATCATTATCCCAAGAAATAGCCAGAAACCGACCGAGCAATGTAGGTATAATGACGTTTTATGTGGCGTACAGTAACCGATGTATTACGAGAAAAATGTACTATTAGTGTAAAATTAAAAAGTTGCATATTTGGCAATATTGGCATTAAAAACTTTTAATTTTTTTTTGGAATCCCTAAACAAATCTTAAAAAAATAGCTCGCTGATTGATTCTAATGCAAACAGTACCAGAGATATAATCCGAAGAAAAACATATTTTTAAATAATTTGTTAAAATTAACCGTTATGTGTCCAACAAAAAACACCTATAACAGGCCAACGAGGGTACCCATGCTCATAACTATGGCTTCCTTTAACCGATTTTGGCATTTTTAGATGTTTTGAATTCAGGAACTCGGATTCTGCAACATTGAACCGGATGAATGGATCTGGTTCTGGGTAATCCGGATTTTCCAGAGTAATGTTCCAGTACTAGGGTATGACTTGTAAATTTAAATAATGCCCTAGCAAAATGAGTATCAAAACTTTTCAAAATTGTTTCGGAAGTCTATTATTTATTGTTACGGGACCCTATGGTAGTTTGAAAAATGGAATTGGAATGGAATGGCCATTCACGGCCCTACGGGAACTTGCTCCGGAATGTCCGTTCCGGGGTGAAATCACCAAATGGTTCCAATACCACGAGATACAGCCTATTGATGCAATGCCAAGAATTTTGATACCCATATTGCTAGTATTCCATTGAAATTCACGAATAGTATCCAAGCACTGGAACATGCTTCCGGAAATCCAGATTCCCGGGAACCGGTTGAAATAACCCGATTCATTTTTACCAAGTCTAAAAGTGGATGAGTTCTTGAATCCAAAACACCCAAAAGCATCAAAATCGGTTGGAAATTACCTTAGTTATTGGCATTTCAGTTTTGGGGGTACCCGGGTATCCACGTCGGCCTGTGACGTAGTAAAAAATTCAGGAACCCCTTCTTACTACATCAAAAACATTATTATCCCAAAAGCTTGACTTAGTGAAGTTCTAAGATGTCACAAAGTTTCAATTTCCAGCTACGGATAAAACATCGGAATCTCATTATTTGTAACCTAAAAAGGTATCCGGGTACCGCATCGGACACAACGGTTAAGAGTGTTCCCATGTACTGAGGGGCTGTTTAAACGACACAACAATTTAGGTTATTATATATTGGCTCTAAATGAACAATTTCTTCAAAACTGGTTCCAATCCATGAAGGTCAATTCCAAGTTTTGTTTTTAGGTCACTTTGCGCGGAATAACCCATATATAAGCTATTTTTGAGGCAGGTTAAAATTTGAGAGGAGGTTAACCCTAGACCCCCCAATTGCCCGAAAAAATGTTCTATTGACTGCAATGATCGAATTAGCACTATAATAAGACATTATAGTTGAAATTTGATTTTTTTCAAAACACCCGGATAATCGAATCATTTTCCCCGGCTAATCGAATCCCCGTATAATCGAGTCCGACCTGTATATGGTGAAATTCCGCTTTTAATATTACGGAATTCGTAATGATTGGCTATACAGGAACCAGATAATGGCCGAGGAGGGTTTCGGATGGTACGTGGTGTACGAGCAGGTGTCGGAAGGTTGGAATACCCGGTGGTAACGTTTAGTTTAAATTAATCGATTTTTATTCAGTTCGTTTATTTGGCACGGCAACGCTATATGTTAAGATATCATACGCCATATGATTTTCTATGGGTTCACAATTCAATACAGAAAGGTAAATGTAGATGTCATCAAATAGTATTCTAGTTGAGAGATCACATCGCATCGGTGATAGAGCAGTAGTTATACGGCCAATCTCCCGCCGGATAAAGTGGTGAGCCACTGCTAAAATTATATTTTTGCTCTGTTCACTTTGATAAGCTAGAAACTGATACCTGTGGTGTTTAATAGGCAGTGGAAATACGTATTGTTTGGTCTAAGTAGGATAACAGCTTCCGTTTCTTGTTATCACCCTATAAATGATCTCTGATTAAATTGGACTTCTAATGAGATAGAGACTGGCCCAAGGTATATTTTCTGTTGTGGCCTTCGTCTGGCATGGTCCATTCTCGTTGGTACGGATGTGTGTTCCTATTTACAAGTGAATTGATCACTTCGCTTGGATGAGGATACATGTAGTCCCTGCTAGTTTTCGACTCTTTTGACCTTAAGTATGTTGGCTGGTTCAGAGAAGGAATGCAGGATTGACACCTGTGAGAATTGTGATTATTTTACTTGTCCAGTGATTATTTGTTTTGTGATTATTTTACTTGTCCAGTCACTTTGGATCTTGAAAATGACTACCTATATTGACTAGAACAGGGACAAATTCTGTTGTAAGATCAGGAAAAAATAAAACAGAGTTTTTGTGAAAAAGTAATCGCGAATTTGGTCCATAACTGATGGCATATTTTATCATATTTACTAATAGTCGATTAATCCGCTTCAGACCTAGTAAACGAAAGACGTGAATAGACGAGACAGAAGCGGTTTCAATTCGAAATTTGTTTATAGTTAACAGCGACTCAAACGCGCTGCCAGGAGAACATTTTATAGGAGCAGACAAACTGGAGGACGCGACGTCACATTTTTGGAGCGAACTTGCGCAAAATGTTGTCATCCTTCCGAGGACCGGTGTTAACTTGGCAGACAGTAGCCAATTTGTCCTATTTTGCAAAATTTATCTTGCCAGACGGGCTGAGATCCACTAAGCCATTGATTACAATCCTAGCAGTGTGCAAGGAAAATCCTAAAGGAGCCAATTGAAAGTCTAGGCGTACTAGCGAGGCACAAAATTGAGTTGGAAAGGAAAACAATGACAGAGACAGTGACAGGGAACAAGACGCCGACAAGAATGACAGACCCAAGCAGCACTCTCAAGGATGCAAAATGCCTACCTTTTCTACGGCTGTAATTTTTCTGCCTACACTCTCCTTTCTCATACGACGCTGCTGTCGTTCGTTAGTGCAGGACGCCCAGCACTGTACGGCAGTCTGTAAGCAAAGCAGTAACATGACAAAAAATACTGCCCCCATTACAGCCACCAGACGCGAGCGGTATAGCTTCTACTTCCTTATTTTTCACTTTTTAATATTTTTAATCTATTCAATATTTTTAATCGCAAACGACGACAATGAATGCGGTTCATTTACGCTACGGCCGGCATCAACGCTTTCGCGGGCCTCTCCCTTTGACTATCCAGAAAAAAAGTGCACAAAGCGAGAGAACAAACTTTACTACGTCACACTCTCACCGAGCAGTCGGAGTACAGCAGCAAAACAAAAATTTATTTTACTGCTGTACGGAAAAATGTACTCGGTTTGGATACCTTTCTGGAAAGAGCTACTGCTGATGCGTTGTTGTAGCGGGCTGTACGGCTTGTGCAAATGTAAATGTACCGGAAAAAATGTAGTTTACCGGTACCATTCGCATCCATGAGCACTCTATTTTGCCCGTTTGTCCTCTGTAGTGTTATCTTTGGCGCTGTTGACATACCCGGGACCTTGTGTTTTTGTTTTGACAGCTCTACCCTTAGGGAAAGTCAGATTTTTGTCAATCGCAATCTTAGAGATCTGATCCTTAACCTTCCGGCAGCCGTGCTAGTGCACTGAGTGTGCGCTGCTCTGAATAGCAAGCGAAATCGTCTTAGAGCAGCTGCGGCTGCTCGTTTAGTGAGCCATTTGCGCGCTTCCGGAGGGTTAATGAATTTATAGCCTTTACTGCTTCGAGCCGAATGCGCTTTTCCGCAGTTTATGCAAAGCCTTGGTTTACACAAGTATTTTCCTTGGATTTCTCGCGTTCTTAATGAATCACATCATGGGCGAGTGTCCAGTAATTTGGAAAAATGTCACTTGGCCGTGTGGGTCATTTGGCCAAATGTGGCATTTGGTCGAATGGGTCAATTGGCTGAATAGGTCATTTGGCCGTTTGGGTCATTCAGCCGAATGGATAATTTGGCCGAATGGGTCATTTGGACGAATGGCTTATTTGGCCGAATAGGTCATTTGGCCCAATGGGTCATTTGGCCGAATGGGTCATTCAGCCGAATGGGTCATTTGGCCGAATGGGTCATTTGGCCGAATGGGTCATTCGGCCGAATGGATCATTCGGCCGAATGGATCATTTGGCCTAATGGGTCATTTGACCGAATGGGTCATTTGGCCATATAAGTCATTTGGCCGAATGGGTCATTGGGCCGTATGGGTCATTTGGCCGTATTGATCATTTGGCCGAATGGGTCATTTGGCCGAATGGGTCATTTGGCCGAATGGGTCATTTGGCCGAATGGGTCATTTGGCCGAATGGGTCATTTGGCCGAATGGGTCATTTGGCCGAATGGGTCATTTGGCCGAATCAGTCATTTGGCCGAATGGGTCATTTGGCCGAATGGGTCATTTGGCCGAATGGGTCATTTGGCCGAATGGGTCATTTGGCCGAATGGGTCATTTGGCCGAATGGGTCATTTGGCCGAATGGGTCATTTGGCCGAATGGGTCATTTGGCCGAATGGGTCATTTGGCCGAATGGGTCATTTGGCCGAATGGGTCATTTGGCCGAATGGGTCATTTGGCCGAATGGGTCATTTGGCCGAATGGGTCATTTGGCCGAATGGGTCATTTGGCCGAATGGGTCATTTGGCCGAATGGGTCATTTGGCCGAATGGGTCATTTGGCCGAATGGGTCATTTGGCCGAATGGGTCATTTGGCCGAATGGGTCATTTGGCCGAATGGGTCATTTGGCCGAATGGGTCATTTGGCCGAATGGGTCATTTGGCCGAATGGGTCATTTGGCCGAATGGGTCATTTGGCCGAATGGGTCATTTGACCGAATGGGTCATTTGACCGAATGGGTCATTTGACCGAATGGGTCATTTGACCGAATGGGTCATTTGACCGAATGGGTCATTTGACCGAATGGGTCATTTGACCGAATGGGTCATTTGACCGAATGGGTCATTTGACCGAATGGGTCATTTGACCGAATGGGTCATTTGACCGAATGGGTCATTTGACCGAATGGGTCATTTGACCGAATGGGTCATTTGACCGAATGGGTCATTTGACCGAATGGGTCATTTGACCGAATGGGTCATTTGACCGAATGGGTCATTTGACCGAATGGGTCATTTGACCGAATGGGTCATTTGACCGAATGGGTCATTTGACCGAATGGGTCATTTGACCGAATGGGTCATTTGACCGAATGGGTCATTTGACCGAATGGGTCATTTGACCGAATGGGTCATTTGACCGAATGGGTCATTTGACCGAATGGGTCATTTGACCGAGTGGGTAATTTGACCGAGTGGGTCATTTGACCGAATGGGTCATTTGACCGAATGGGTCATTTGACCGAATGGGTCATTTGACCGAATGGGTCATTTGACCGAATGGGTCATTTGACCGAATGGGTCATTTGACCGAATGGGTCATTTGACCGAATGGGTCATTTGACCGAATGGGTCATTTGACCGAATGGGTCATTTGACCGAATGGGTCATTTGACCGAATGGGTCATTTGACCGAATGGGTCATTTGACCGAATGGGTCATTTGACCGAATGGGTCATTTGACCGAATGGGTCATTTGACCGAATGGGTCATTTGACCGAATGGATCATTTGACCGAATGGATCATTTGACCGAATGGGTCATTTGACCGAATGGGTCATTTGACCGAATGGGTCATTTGACCGAATGGGTCATTTGACCGAATGGGTCATTTGACCGAATGGGTCATTTGACCGAATGGGTCATTTGACCGAATGGGTCATTTGACCGAATGGGTCATTTGACCGAATGGGTCATTTGACCGAATGGGTCATTTGACCGAATGGGTCATTTGACCGAATGGGTCATTTGACCGAATGGGTCATTTGACCGAATGGGTCATTTGACCGAATGGGTCATTTGACCGAATGGGTCATTTGACCGAATGGGTCATTTGACCGAATGGGTCATTTGACCGAATGAGTCATTTGACCGAATGGGTCATTTGACCGAATGGGTCATTTGACCGAATGGGTCATTTGACCGAATGGGTCATTTGACCGAATGGGTCATTTGACCGAATGGGTCATTTGACCGAATGGGTCATTTGACCGAATGGGTCATTTGACCGAATGGGTCATTTGACCGAATGGGTCATTTGACCGAATGGGTCATTTGACCGAATGGGTCATTTGACCGAATGGGTCATTTGACCGAATGGGTCATTTGACCGAATGGGTCATTTGACCGAATGGGTCATTTGACCGAATGGGTCATTTGACCGAATGGGTCATTTGACCGAATGGGTCATTTGACCGAATGGGTCATTTGACCGAATGGGTCATTTGACCGAATGGGTCATTTGACCGAATGGGTTATTTGACCGAATGGATCATTTGACGGAATGGGTAATTTGACCGAATGCCGTTTTACTGAATGTTATTTAGCCAAATGCCATCCGGCCGATAATGTGGGATAACCCTTACTGCAACAACTTCCGAATATTTAAAATCCCATCAAGCTTCCTATCTGATAGAAACTTCCGGGTATCAGCGAATGGAGCATCCTCTAGCCGCTGCGTGGCAGAAAACGGGGTTCCGCAGGGATCCATTCTATCCGTTACTCTTGTACGGTCGCGATGGCACCGATTTTTGCAATAATCTCAGGTGATATCATAATTCTGCTCTATGCGGATGATGTGCTACTAGCAGTTAGAGGATCAAAACCTGGGCAAATACGATGTCAACTGAGAAAAGCTGTCAATGCGGTTGTCTATTGGGCCACCGATTTTGGTTTCGAAATTGCGCCATCAAAATCTAAGCTACTTCACATCAGCAACATAAGGCATCGCAAGCGTGACCGGGCCATCAAAATAGACTCCGATTCCCTGTTTAAAGAACATGAGCATATTAGAAGTGCTTGAGGACTCTAAACTCAACTATCTGCAGCATTTCACAGCCATCAAGAACAGTTGTACCAAAAGAACTAACATCTTGCGGATTTTGGGCTCTCGATTAAAAATTAGCCGATCAACGCTTTTGTCAGTTGGTTTCGCACCAGCAGCAATCATGAGGCGATGGAAAGAATGCTTACTCCAGCATACAACGAAATGATACGCCAGGCCTCAGGTGCCTTCCGAACTAGTCCAGTATCCTCAATTAGGGCTGAAGCAGGCTGCCTGTCGTTCAGACTATTGCTAGTTCAACGACTAGTGCAGCTAGTAACACGTCTCACAGAAAAAAATGCAGACGTGGCGGAATATCCAAAAAATCAGTAGAACTTTTCCACCGAACCACTGGATATTCCATGCCAAAAACATGCATTGATAGAGAGTGGTATAGCCAAACAACAAAAATCGATGACGAAATACAAAGAAACGAGAAAGTAGGTGCAGGTCTAGTGACAAACAGGGAAAAAATCTGCTATACTCTACAGGGATACTGCAGCGTATTCTCAGTCGAGGCATATCCACTGGCTGCTGCTGCTTCAATGACCAACGAACATGACCAGACAATCATCCTAACCGACTCCACTAGCTGCCTTGACGCCCTCCGCTGAGGCCGCTCGATTCACCAGTGGATCCAACAACGGGAACGTACACTCGTAATACGAAAAATCCCGCTCAGCTGAATTCCAGGACATGCAGGTATTTCCGGTAATGTAGAAGCGGACAGACTTGCGAACGAAGGAAGAACTGGAAACCCAATGAACATTCCAAGACATAGAATCGGGCATACTCGTTTTAGCAACTCATACATAAGCTAGCATAAACTCCGCCAAACTGCTTCTACTGCGGAATTCCCATAACAGTGAAGCATATTCTAGTGGACTGCCGAGGATATGTTCAGATTCGACAACAGTGCAGTATCAACGGATCAGCTACGGAAATCTTAGCGTCTTCATTAAAGAAACGAAGCTCGAGATTTGAGCGACAAATGTGTCTCTATCCCTATCTATATCTTTCTATTTTTTCCATTGATACAAATTCCACAAATGTGGTAAAATTTCATAAATAACAAAAAAAAAATATTTTGCAGACAGTGTATGACAGTTTTGTCAAAGTCCATTGAAAGAAGTATTCTTCATAATATACCAAACAACTTTGCAGACGAAAAACTCTTACTAGGTCAAAAATGGAGGCAGTACTTAAAATTTCTAGATCAAATCGAAAACCGTAAAAATACTGCTTACTTTTACCAAGGAAACTTTGCCAAAGACACAAAATCTCCAAATAAATACTCAGAATGCTGGAAGTATCGATCAATCGTCAAGAGCTAAGCATTCTGTCCCATTGTACCCCGTGTTCCAATAGACCTATACATTCTAAATTTGAATCGATGGCCATACCGTCGATTTCAACTTTGTGTGCAGGTACATAGACACGGTACTCAATCGTACGAATTCTGTTTCCAGCTTATATCATTTGTTGTCATCAAGGTGTAAACCACAACCCTTAGTTTATCTGGGCAGATTTTTGAAATATCGTTCAGTCAGGTCTTTAGAAATCTCTGGTTTAAATTCAAAGGAAAGGTCTATAAACTCGGAGTCGGAATAACTTAAACTAGTCTTGTTCGGCATTCATTTCACCATCACAATAGGTCTTTCTTTAAAAAAAGCCATTTATACACTATGCATCATTACGAGCGTTTCATTCGTTTTATACAGTCTTGAAAAAGCTACAAATCCACTCGCAAAAAAACAAACGAGTAATATTTGAATGCAATTTCAAGTTGTACCAGAGTTGCTGTCAATTAGCGATAGAATGTGAAATATGTGCGCATTTGAAACCCCTAGCAAAAAAAATCTGGACATCGAAGCTCTTTTCCCGCACCCTCGGGCCAAACGTTCCCCCGTTAGTAGAGATTGTGTACTTGGCTCAAGAGCAACCGAGGTGAGCTTCCTCCATCCCCCTTCCTGCTCAATCCAGCTAGAGCAGCCCCGGAGTAGAAATTTCGACCGAAAAAAAAACAAAACGTTCGCATGGAATGGAAACCGGGCACGGATCACGAGTCAAGCCCCATGGATGTGTCGCAGTGAAAACGCAGCTTTTTCCGCTTTGTTTTTCTCACCACTCAACGTTTTTTTCCCTCCCTAACGATCCCCAATGGCTTGTCCTGAATATTCCAAGCAATTTTTTTATTTCAGTTACAATCCGGCTTCATTTATATTTCTCATGCTAACGTGAAATGTTTTATTTACGTTTGAAATTTGTTTTCATAAACTCCCAAAGGATGCGATAAAGTAAAATAAATAAATTGGGCCGGCTTGCGGCGGGGTTCAGTCTGTAACTCCCACCAGTGCGGGTGTCGTTGGTGGCGAACGGTGGCGCCGGAATGGGCGGTATGGGCGAAGTAAGGAGGCAAACCTGGTCACAATTCGGACATGTAGAGTGATTATTATTCCCTCGCAACAATGCTGTACGATGCGGAATTTTGTGAGATCTACATTGCGGCGACAGAACAGTGCTGCCAGTGTGTGCCTGCTCTTGGAATATTTCCGGGTGATTGTGCTCTCCACAATCCGTTGGAGGAGCTGAGTGAGAGAAGGCTTCGACGGACAGGACAACAGCAGTGTTTTCGTAGCGCAGCAAACACATTAGCGCACTATCAGCAGGCAACCGCTCAATGCCATCAGGACACTCGGGGCTAAAAGCTGCTTTACTATGTAAATATAAAAAACAACATCCAGAATGGGTAAAATTGCACACAACTCGGAGCGAACTAGAGGAGAAACAAAACTTTTATCATAAACGTACACACAAATGGTTTTTCCAGGGTCTGATCCCTTGCGAGCAACTGGGCCGGAGATGAGTAAAAGTGTTTTAGTTTTTTTTTTTTCGTTGCGTCGAGTGTTTACATATTTTTTCTGGCCTGACGTCAATTCGTTATGTTCATACACACATTGGAGTGCGAAAGTAGTTGGACAGTCGATGTGTTCTAAACCAGTGCTAGGAATCTGCATTGAAATGGTATCCATTCGGACAGCCATGCTGAAAATAGGATTCCTAATTACTTCTATTCCAGTGCATGTCCAATAAATTTCTCGCCGCAATGTGTTCCTAAACCATGGTATTTTTTCACTAGCGCGATTTGCTCAGTTGATTACTTAGCCTACAATTGGGTCATTAAACCATGTACTGTGTTTAGTCTCTGTCGGTGAAGTTGACAGTAAAGAAAGATACCCGGTCGAATACGTCGTCGTACGTCTTATAAATAAAATGTATAGAATTCGCTCAATCTTTCAATTTTTGTGTGCTAAGAACAGTCTTCCATATTCGGAGAGTTTACAACAATTTGACGGCAAAAACTAGACTTTTTAAAATTTGCTTTGACAATACAATTTCCATAATTTTCATTGAAAAACTTTTTATATTAAGTTAGTACCAGTTAGTGATGTTGAATGTTATTTCAAATCAAAATTCTCTTAACAACAACCTTCCAAAATTGAATTAATGAATTAATTATTTAAAATAAAATATTTATATATTTAAGATATTTTAAATTTTATTTCAACAAATACATGTAATTAGTGAAACTATGCCCTTTTGTAGGATGTTCACGATTCTCCATCAAGAACCTTTCTTTTTTGTTCCAAAATATATAGTTGAAGAGCTTAGAGGCCGTACATAAACCACGTGGACAAAAAATCGTTCGTTTTAACCCCTTCGTGAACAAGCGTGGACAATTCCTGTATCCCTACCCCCTCCCTCGATGTCCACGTCGGCTTTCCAAAAGAAATTGGGATACTTCATGAAAATGGGCTTTCAAAAATTTTACAATGTTTCAGGCTACTATTGTTCGGAACAACAACCGTTGCAACACTGCCGGCGATCGGTGCGAGAAATGTGGTACATGGGTGAGATGAAGTGTGATGGGAAAAGATAGCAGAAGAAAAAGAAAACAAAGTAACTGTCAGAGGATTAGTTGGAAAGCCGAATAGGTTGCATCAAAAGGGAGACATTCTAGGTGCATACCCGAAAGGTAAATGTCCATCCGTTGGAAAACGGAATGATAAGGCTTCCGTACAGGATAAAGAAGATCGCGAAGATGACGAGGATGATTATAAGATTTTATGGTCACCGCAACATATTTATTTCATGAACTTGTTGACTTTTCTCGGTGAAATTCACCGAGAAAAGTCAACAAGTTCATGAAATAATGACGAGGATGAATCGGAAGAATACGACGAATCGCAAGAGGAATACGAAGAATCGGAAGAAGAGGTTGATTTGGAAGCGGAAAAGTGGAAACTTCAATAAGAATCCCAAGTATTATCGGTTCAAAGAAAAGCAACGGAAGCGGTTCCGGGCTACAAATAGTCAAGTTGACGAAAGATCAGCGGCTGGCTCGGCAGGGAGTATCGAAACATCTTCCAACGTTCAGTGGAGAAGCGGAAGTGTGACCATTGTTCATAAGCAGCTTTGAGTACACAACAGCTGCTTGTGGGTTACCAAATATTGACAATCTGAAAAGGCTACAGGACAGTTTGCGGGGAAATGCGCTGGAAGCGGTTCGAAGCAGATTGGTTCTCCCAGATTCGGTTCCAGATGTCATCGAAGATTTGCGTAACTTATTTGGCAAACCACAGAAGCTGCTCAAGACGCTGATGATGAAAGTGCACAACGCACCCGCACCCAGAGTCGATCGTTTAGAATCCTTCATCTATTTTGAAATTACGGTGAAGCAACTTTGCGATCATTTGGAGGCTGCGGGACTCAGAAAGCATTTTAGCAATCCCATGCTGGTTGATGAACTAGTGGAAAGGCTTCCAACCAGCTATAAACTGGATTGGGTGAGATATAAACGAGCCTCATTGAAAACGTTCTCTGCTTTCAAGCACGGCATAGCCTCGAATGTGTCTGAAGTATCTGATCTTTCTCCTTGGTCGCGGAACGAGGTGGTACCCAAAGGGAAAGACAAATCCCGGAAAGAGTTTATTCACTTCCACGACGATACGTCTAAACAAAAAGAAGAAGCGCCAGTAGCAAAGGCCAACAAGCCGTGCTGGATCTGCCGACGTACTGACCACAAGATTCGATTTTGCGACGATTTTAAGAAAATGTCCGTGGCTGAACGCTAGAAAGCAATTGACAAGCTAAAACTATGTGGTCTCTGCTTGAATAATCACGGAAATAGTCGTTGCAACTCCAAATGGCGCTGTACTGTGAAACACTGCGGCGGAACTCATCACTACTTGTTGCATCGGAGGGAAGAGTCGGTGCAGTTGATGGAAGTGGCGTGTAACTCACACCAAAACGTGTATAGTGCAGTGATATTTCGTATGGTACCAGTGACGCTGATCGTAGGAAAGATAAGTGTCATTGTCATTGTTGTTGATTCGTACTGCTGTGTTTCGAAACTGTGTGCTCCGATAAATCTGTTTTTCTTGCCGTGAAATATCTTGCATCGTCCAAAAACTGAGCAACGCAGAAGTTTAATTGCCAACAGTAAAATTGAATATATTCGCTGCTTCGAAGATTGTACGTGATCAAAGAAAATCGAATTTATCTTTCTCCGCCGGCCGAGACTCGATAGCGCTATTCCCCATTGTTTCGCCTTTTTGTTTGGGATATATCGAAAAATAATACACCGTCGTCATGAACCAGTTGAAGGATAAACCGTGTGGAAAGTGTGGAACGGCAATTGGCACATCTGACCCAGCGGTATGTGAAGGCTTTTGTGATGGAATTAGATACTTCCACAAACACTGCACTGGCCTAACGGAAGACGAATTGTTGGCTTGCAACGGCGCAAAAGTAATATGGATGTGTGACAATTGTCGAGTTCTTTTGGAGGATGTAAGATTCCGCAATTCTGTTTGCTCCGTGAAAGCTGCTCATGAAACGCGAGAGAAACAGCGTGACAGTGAAATTCATTCTTTGATACAGAATGTAGAGTCATTGAATGCTACCGTGGCTGATTTAGTTGAATACACGAAACCGTATTTATCTGCGCAATCCAACAAAAGTGCTGTTTTCAACGCAATCCCTCACCATTCTTCTCCAATAATGCAAACCCGCTCGGAAACAATTCCTTCCGCAACTACAACGAAAGATCGTTTTACGCTATTTTTGTCCAATATTAAAAGCGACGTCAGTGAGCTAGAAGTTTTAACTCTTGTAAACGATTGCTTAAACGTAAACGATTCAGCAAAAGTTAAAAAACTTGTTCCGAGTTGGCAGGATATTTCAACGTTAGACTATGTATCATTTAAAGTGAAGTTGGACGCAAGTATGAGAAAACAGGCTCTTTCACCTAGCACATGGCCACGTGGGGTACGATTCAGAGAATTTCGTGATTTTCGTAATGATGGGCCGTGGAGGCCAAGCGCACAAACGGATTCTCCTCTGTCTCACCGGAACGTCGTTGCTGATTAACATTTTTGTTTAAGTTATTGAAAATGTGTTATTGTTAAAAATTATGTTGCTGATTGTTTTTTGTTTCTTGTAATTTCTATTAGTAACTGTTGCATTATGTATGTCATTACGTTTTTGCGAGACGTGAATTAGAATTAAGTTTTCAATAAGACATAAATATGTCCGTTGGAATATTAAATACAAATACAAATACAAATACAAAACTGTGGCATTTCTAGATGAAGGTTCGTCCAGCACGCTAATAGACGAGAGAATAGCTAAGCAGTTGAAGGCGAAGGGTGAAGCTGAACCACTAATAGTGAAATGGACCGGTGATCAGACGCCACGAGAATGGCTCGCGTAAAGTTAAGCTGAAACTGTCAGTGAACGAGGGAAAGGAGCTATTTGCACTAGAAAACGTACGTACAGTGTCGGAATTGGTGTTACCGAAACAAAGTGTGCGGTTTGCTGGTGTTTCGGCGCGGTATCCGCATCTGGCTGGCATACCGGTGGCCGATCATTCTTCGGAAGAGCAGGCAATCTTGATAGGGCTTGATAATTTGCATCTTTTCGCACCGCTAGAGTCACGAGTTGGTAAAGATGACGAGCCAATTGCCGTGCGGTCGAAGTTGGGTTGGACAGTATATGGTCCAGAACATCGAAAATCAAGTACTGAAACGTTCCTCAATCTTCATTCAATAAAACCAGCAACTAATCAGGAACTGCATGATATGATCCGGATGCAGTACGCGCTAGATGAAGCAGGAGTCACCTCTTTCAGAGTACCGTAGTCAGTGGAGGACCAACGAGCTGAAGCGATCCTACGATCAACAACGACTCGGGTCGGTGATCGTTTTCAAACAGGACTCCTATGGCGAGAGGACGAAAGATGTTTCCCTGACAGTTATCCGATGGCTGTACGTAGGATGAAGGCGTTGGAGAGAGAAAGCTGGAAAGAGACCCCAAATTGAAGCAGTACGTGTGTAAGCAAATTAGTGAATACCAAGTCAAAGGGTACGCACACCAAGCAACGATGCAAGAGTTGACGGAAATACCACGGTCAGCTGTTTGGTACTTGCCGCTCAATGTAGTTTTGAACCCTCGAAAGCCTGACAAGGTCCGCTTAGTATGGGATACTGCAGCATCTGTCGAGGGAGTATCGTGGAATACGGAGTTGCTAAAGGGACCATATCTACTGGTTTCTCTTTCGAGAGTGCTTTGCAGTTTTCGGGAACGACCGGTAGCGTTTGGAGGAGACATTGCCGAAATGTACCACCAGATCCAAGTCAGACCTGAAGATAAATCTGCACAACGATTTCTGTTCCGTTCTAATCTGGATGAAACACCGCAGGTATATGTGATGGATGTGCTCACCTTCGCTTCGACATGCTCACATTGCTCAGCACAATTCGTAAAGAATGCAAATGCTGAGCAATTCTTGGACGAGTTTCCTGACGCTGCGAAGGCGATTATTTATCGTCCCTACGTAGACGATTATTACGACAGCGTAGACACGAAAGCGGACGCAATTAGAATTGCAAAGGTGGTTCAGCATATCCACGAGCAGGGCGGATTCCACATCAGGAATTGGGTGTCAAACTCCAATGCGTTTTTGAAGGAAATGGGTGAAAGGAATGCAGAATAAAGGTACGGATTACGAACGTATTTTAGGTATCATGTGGCATCCGAAACAAGATGTATTTTTGTTTGCCACATCGTCTAACGATGGACTTCAAGAAGTTGTGCAAAGCCGTGCCCGACCGACTAAAAGGAAAGTACTCAGTTGTGTGAAGTCCCTCTTCGACCCGCTAGGGCTTTTGTCTCCATTCATGGTGCTGGGAAGGATGTTGATACAAGATATGGCGAACGGGTTGCCAATGGGACGATCTTATAGACGACGTGTCCTACCAGAAATGGATTCGTTGGTCGCAATTGCTATCGAGCATTGAACAGTTTATAGTTCCGCGATCCTATTTCGGCGCTGCAAAGGCAAGCGAAATCGAGGATATGCAGCTTCATATCTTCACGGATGCTAGTGAGACAGCTTACGGTTGTGTGGCGTATTTGCGAGCAGTAATCAGAGGTGAAGTTAAGTGCGCTTTGGTGATGAGCCGCTCGAAAGTGGCCCCACTAAAGCAAGTATCGATCCTACGGTTGGAGCTTCTAGGTTAGTACGAGCACCATTTTTTGAACCGAATAATTTGATATTTCGAACAGTTTTGTTTTAAAGAAGGCCTACCTTGTATTCGCCCCTAGGTTGAGGGGTTCGACGGTATTGCAAACATCATCAAGCATATTGCGTGCATCAGAGCTAAGGAACCTCTGACAGACAATTGTTTTAAGATGGTTATTGCATTACGCCCCGATAGTAATGCATCGAGGAGATCGAGAGACATTATGGGCCTTTTTTATGTGTGAAGTTTGTTCATACTCCGCACCTGCTCAAACAAACGACCACTGGTATGTGCGCGCAAACGTGGCCGACTCGCGGGGGGATGTGAATTGATTTTTGCTGTGGGCCGTGTTTGCAAACATTATTCCACAGCTTTAATGGCGCGGTTGTTGGACACGGCTCGCAGTGGAGGACTTTGTGTCTTTATTTATTTATTAGTCGATTTCGTCATCGTGCTAATTATTTAAAAAATATAAAAGTAGAAGCCTATTAGTGTTAATTAATTATTGTGAAAGTTTACATTCAAGTTTGTTATGAATATATACCAAATTCGTTCCTAATGCATTTTGCATGTATCAAGCAACTAGCAACTTAGGAAATTATATTCTGAGGTGATTATGACTTTCATTGGTCTAGTTTTGTATACAAATACAATGAAAAAAATCAGTTTAGGCAAGGAAAAGTTTTTTTTAAATGACTTTTTTTCCTAGAAAGTGCCCATCTTGAATTTTTGACGGTAGGTGGGGAACATAACTACCTATCTTGGAACAAAATTCCATCCAAATTAAAGAAGGGATTTTTTTGGTCAATCGACTTTAAATTTTTAAAATCGATTTTTTTAGTGTAGAAGACGATGAAATTTTTTTTTCAATACTTTTATTAAAAAATTCGACTAATTTTGTGAAAATCACTCCTACAACATTTTTTGTAGGACGTTTCATTTTTAAACTATTCATTTGAAAAAAAATGGTGAAAAAAGTTTAACCCTTTTGGAAAAGCAAAGTATGCAAAGTGGCTTTTTGTGACAAAGTTTTCATGTACAGAAAGTTTCATTAAAATCTGAGAGGGTGCTTCCAACATTTGTTCGAGCTGGTGCGAAACTCGTCAAATATACCATGGATTGAGGCTAAAATTAAGGACATTTAAAGTAAAATTAAGGGCGATTCCCGAAATCATCGAAATTAACGACATACCCTTTAAAATAAGAACCGTTGGTAACCTTACTTATATACATTAATTGATAGTGCAGTGAGCAAAATTCGGACGTAGTGACGTTTGTTTCAAGGAATGATTTATTTTACAAGTTAAAAAATATAAAGGGCGAACACGAAATTATTGTGACACCGAAAATGTCATGCCAATTTTCTTATAATGTTTAAAATCAAACCAAAATTTTAGGGTAGTGTTATACATATATTTACTTATAATTCAAAAGAAATGTTAATCGATGGGGCCTTGAGTGTAAAATTGGACGCATTTTCGCTTGATGCCCTCCATCAAAGTCTTTACAGTGTCATCCGGTACCAGTTTCTCAGTTTTTTCCATTTTCTTAACATGTCCTTCTCGTCTTTGACTGTATTCTTGCTCTTTCGAAGTTCCCGCTTCATCATTACCCAGTACTGCTCCACCGGGCGCAGCTCCGGACAGTTTGGCGGATTCATGTCCTTTGGAACAAAATGGACAGAATTGGCCTCATACCACTCCAGGACACTTTTAGAATAGTGGCATGATGCCAAATCTGGCCAAAATAGTGGAGCTTCGTCGTGCTGCTGCAAGAACGGCAAAAGGCGCTTCTCGAGGCACTCAGTCCGCAAGAGCAGATGGGCTGCCAAATGAGATATTTGGAGGCGAACTTCGACATTTTCTTCTTCTTAAATTTGTCGCCCACATAGAACTTGCTCTTGCCGGTGAAAAACTCCAACCCCGGAATTTGCTTAAAATCGGCTTTTATATACGTTTCGTCGTCCATCACACAGCAGCCATATTTTGTCAGCATCTTCTCGTAGAGCTTCCGTGCCCGAGTTTTAGCCGTCGATTGTTGCCGCTCATCGCGGTTTGGGAAGTTTTGTGCCTTGTATGTATGTAGTTCAGCTCTCTTCTTTGCATTCTGGACGTAGCTCTGCGACATGCCGATCTTTTTAGCCAAATCACGGCTTGAGACGTTGGAATTTGCTTTAATCATCCGCTTCACCTTTCCCTTCGTCTTTTTGTTCTCCGGTTCCGGTTTTCTTCCAGCTCCTTTGCCGTGGTCCAACGTCAACCGCTCCTGGAACCGCTTCAACACTCTGGAGACGGTTGAATGGTGAATGTTCAACATTTTTCCCAACTGCCGGTGCGACAGGTCAGGAAATTCCAGGTGTTTGGAAAGAATTTGTTCTCTCGACTCGCATTGGTTCACCTCCATTTTCGTTGAATCGAAAAACACGACTTCGAGTTTGACAGCATGTAAACAAAACACATCAATGAGAAAGTGTGCAAAATTTGGTTGATTTTTACCCAATGGTAAAAAAGTTATGCCCTGTTGAATGTGTTGCAATAATTTCGTGTTCGCTTTTTAACCCTTTCATGCCCAACTTTTTTGTAGTGCATGTAGGGTTTCAAAACTATTTTTCCTTTAAAACGGTGGGGTCAAGAAACTCGAAAAACCCTTTTTCATAAAGGTATGTGCTTTCCTTGCAGTGCTAGAAGCTGCTCAATTTTTACCTTCCAATGCTTACTACAATTCTCCTAGAATATTTACAATAGTCCAACTGCGTGGAAAACGTAGCCAAAAATAGTCTAAATTGATAAGTTTTATCAGTTTTCACTAATATTGCAACATAACGAAGTTATATGAAATATTCATTTTCCGTCGTCAACGTAAACGGTCCCTGGCAGCACTGCTCCATCGGAGTTCAATCAGACTAATTGCAATAACTTCAGTTCAAGAGCTGATCCTTGTAACTGTTAATACTCAAATGAAAGCCAATAGTCACATTTATTAGCCTTACTTGTTTTTGTGAGCAAATCTTGCCTTAATCAAAAGTTATAGTTGTTTAAAAACGTTGTTGTCCACAAACAACATGGGCATGAATGGGTTAATCTACTAATGTGTTCTTAATTTCAAATATAATGATTTATTTTTCTAAATTGTGTAAATTTTTGGCTCTACTAGGATAGATAGGCTTCCGAAAGCTCAAACCAGCTACTATTCTGCTCTAATTTTAATATCTTCCAGCGAAGCCTGTTTAACGGCAAGTTCCATTATTCCCGACAAAATAAAATTAGTATACACGGCTTTTAAAATTTAATGCAGCACATTTTCTCTTCCGATAAGCTTTAGAGCAAATTTGACGCCAATTGATTTAGTGCCACATGAGGCAATATCTCACGTACACCAAATTCTCCCAAATTCGATTAATCCCAAGCGACGCGCAATCGAAGAATTTATGTGAGCAGGGTAACTATGCTATAGCGAGGTATTGAGTTATGCTGGAACCGCACGACCAGACTAGCAATGATCCGGCCGCTTCTGATAGGGACATAAATTTTGACTTTTATATCGAGAATATATCGATTACCGACCCAGACTGGCATAGGCGTGTGCAGGTTGGGATCGTCATTGCTAATTTACTATATAATACGGATAATCTGGGTGATACGGAAACAAACGTGTTTTCTCTCGAAACAAATGATGATTTTTTGAGATGTTCCCCTTGTGTTGAATTAAGTAATACTTCCATGGGAGTAGTTTAGAGATGGCGCTACTTCGGTGGTGGCTATAATGTGTATGAAAACGATAAGAAAAGTTAAGTTTTTGAAGAAATTACAGTACTAAGGTTGTATCATATTAATACACGTTCGACACGGAATGAGAATAGTTTGTAGAGATTTGTTTTTAATAGGTACCTATTTGTATAGTTTCCAAGTAGTATTTAACCTGTTTTAATCCACCTAGTGGTGCAATTGTGCCTTTCTCATTTCTCTAAACTATGGCACGGAGGCTTTTTATGTTCAACATAATTGTGGAAATGTCCATTACATTCTTAGTACACTTTGCACTTATACACAATGGCATGCCAGCCACGAACTTGATGAGCTACGTGTTGACGGTGAAACACTTTAAACAAAAAAATATCATACTCCATTAGCCTAATCAGCATTAGATCAATGTTATCTGCTTACTAACTCATTTTGTCATGCGGGGGTGGGTGTGTGAGGAGAGTGAAAGTCCCATTAACGAACGACTCCCCAGCTTAATTTGGTTTGCTTTGTGATATAGTGGTGGTTTAAAGATGATAGGGTTGAGAGGGAGGGGTATGAGGGCTGGATGGGGTGGTGGTTTGAGGGGTGGTTTAAGGGGATTTTAAAAGGAGGGGAGTGAACATTAGGGGGGGGGGTGGGGTAAGCCCTCTCCATAAACCATCAACTACGCCCCTGTTAAAATCCAGAAACCTTATGCTAGTCAAAAATTAGGATTAGGTTGACGTTTTTCAGAGTGATTGCATAACCTTTCTATATGAGAAAGGCAAAAATGTGCCAAAATCCAAAAAAAGTGAATTCGTTAAAAAAAATTTCAAGTTTGCATCAAATCTTGACGTTTCATGCACCTTGAACACATTTAGCATCAAAAATAAAAATTCTATTTTTAATTTTTCCTATAGTTTATATGAGAAATTTCTGTGTGGCCGCACTCTGAAACCCGTAATTCCGGAACCAGAATTCCGATCGATCCAAAATTCAATTGCAGCCGATGGAAAGGTTGCACCTTTCATTTGAGACTAAGTTTGGGCAAATCTGTCCAGCCATCTCTGAGAAAAATGAGTGATATTATTTGACACATACGCACATGCATACATACATATTAGCCTGGCCCAAAATACCTTAAATCTCGGAATCAAAACCTTGCAGCTGAATATGATAGTTTGGGTGGATAATAAGCTTCCCTGAAAATTTCAGCTCATTTGGTACACTGGAAGTGGTTCCGCAAATGGCTCAAAGTTTGTATGGGAAAAATTGATCAAATGTATGGAGAAATGCATCAGTTTCACATTTTCAGATCTAGGCGGCGCTGTAATCGATAAACGTTTTTCGAGAGAAAAATTAAGAATCTTCTTGTAACAACAAATCGATTCGTGAAGACTGCAAGTCAATCCAACAAAAACTGACAAAGTTATAAGCACGCAAAGTTGAGCGTGTCATGAGTTGTAGTTGGGGTGGCTCCGTCGAAAGTGAAAAAAGCGGCTTACGATGAACGCATGATTTGCATGAGGTAGATAACTACATGAATTTCAATTTTTAATAACACGAAATGCTGACCATTAGAAAGGGCATAATCTTCGACAAACTGGATGAGAATGTCAAGGGCTTTCCGATGAAGAACAGGACAATGCAGAATTATCCCACCAGGTGGCGCTAGGGAGTAGGCAAATGACCTATAGTTAACTTATATATTGGGTCATATCTCATGATCGGAAACACTTAGCGGGGTGGACGCTTCGACAAAGTAAATCAAAAGATCCAGGGCTTTCTGACGGAGCATATTTTAATTTTGAATTCTTCCACTGGATGGCGCTATAGTGCCTGAGAACCTCGTGAGTGGAAACACTTGACGGAATAAAGTCTTCGGTAAAGTAGACTATATAATCAAGGGCTTGCCAACGAAGAACAGTTTTATTCAAAACTTCCCTTTCAAAACAGACCGTAATCGGCTCCAGTAATGATGTCCTGATCTAAAAATTCTTAAAAAAGAAATGTTTCAGTTAGAACGAGGATTATGTTTAGCAGAACAAATTCTTGCAGTTATAATCTGTTTTACGGAAGACTTCGCGCCATCAAGTGGTTAAGATCACGTAACATAACCTAATGAAAACAAAATAGGACATTTTTATATGCCATGGTGCCACAGGGGAAGAACTTTGAAAAAAACTGTTCTCCGTTGGCAGGCCCTTGATTATATAGTCTACTTTGCCGAAGACTTTATCCCGTCAAGTGTTTCCACTCACGAAGTATGCCCCAATATCAAATGTATAAGAAATTCTCAGGCACTCTAGAGCCACCCAGTGCAAAAATTCTAAATTAAAATATGCTCTGTCGAAAAGCCCTAGATCATATGACTTACTTTGTCGAAACCTCCACCCCGCTAAGTATTTCTGATCATGAGATATGACCCAATATATAAGTTAACTATAGGTCATTTGCCTATTCCCTAGCGCCACCTGGTGGGATAATTCTACATTGTCCTGTTCTTCATCGGAAAGCCTTTGACATTCTAATCCAGTTTGCCGAAGATACTGCCCTTTCAAATGGTCAGCATTTCGTGTTATTAAAAGTTGAAATTCATGTAGTTATCAACCTCATGCAAATCATGCGTTCATCGTAAGCCGCTTTTTTCACTTTCGACGGAGCCACCCCAACTACAACTCATGACACGCTCAACTTTGCGTGTTTATAACTTTGTCAGTTTTTGTTGGATTGACTTGCAGTCTTCACGAGTCGATTTGTTGTTACAAGAAGATTCTTAATTTTTCTCACGAAAAACATTGATCGATTACAGCGCCACCTAGATCTGAAAATGTGAAACTGATGCATTTCTCCATACATTTGATCAATTTTTCCCATACAAACTTTGAGCCATTTGCGGAACCACTTCCAGCTGAAGTTTTCAGGGAAGCTTATTAGCCACCCAAATTATCATATTCAGCTGCAAGGTTTGAAATTCCGCACTTTGCATTTTTTTTCATACAACTTTGGGCCACTCTAATACACATACACACATACATACACACACATACAGACTTTTTCCGATCTCGACGAACTGAGTCGAATGGGATATGACACTTGGCCCTCCGGTCCGGGATTAGGTTGACGTTTTTCAAAGTGATTGCATAACATTTCTATATGAGAAATGCAAAAACGGAAAAATATGTATAATTTGCAGCATAGAGCAGAATAGTTATAAGGAATAGGCGATTTTCGGAACAAAATGTCCCGAAAACGAAACTTACTGTATTTTTTGCACAACAAGAATAATTTTATTGAAATGCTAAGAATATTTCGTAGTTTATGAGCCCATTCGTTTTGGTAAAACAACAGTTAGGGTAGTTCTAATTATACCAAGATTGAATGAAAAAATATTTTAAGCATTCTTGATAGATCCTAAATACTACCTTCAGTGACGTTGTAGAACGACTAATTTTAGAAATGTTTGCTGAAAATATGAAATACCTGTCTTTTTATTTTACAATGAATTTTAAATCAAGGTTTAGGATGTTTTCAGTAAAAGGATTTTATTCACTTTACTTTTGCGATAATGATTTGAAACTGAAGTAATCCGCAAACAACAATTTTGGAAGATTTTTGTTATATGTAATTGAAGTGATACTTATTTTGTATACATATTCGGTAATAAAATTACAGTTTTGTATGTCAATTAGTGTGAAATTAAATTACATATATAAAGTTATCATTAGAAAAACTTGTTTACCGATAAGTTGTTTAGGTTTTTGTTGACAAAATTGAAAAAAAAATAAAAATGGGTTCTTTGGAATTTAAATTTTCAACATAAATTTTCGTTTTTGTGAAAAATAACAACACTATTTTCAGCGCATATTTTTCCTACAGAAGTATACATTCCCTTTTACTCGTTCTTAGATAGTTTTGCTGTTTAAAATACAGTAATCGAACAAAACAATTTTGTAAATACTGCACGCAGAAAAGTTTACGCTCTTTTGAAAAATTGCTCTTGTAACAAAATTTACACTTTCCAGAGAAAACTAAACTGAACACAACTACACATTTTCGTTTGAATCGCAAAGGTCATAGTTTTTGGTTGGCCGGTTTCTCATGGAATCCCTCAAAAGTTATATGAATAAAACAGCTTATCTAAGAATCACAACGAAACACCCTAAATCTTGATTTTAAATTCCATGCACAATGAAAGGTATGACAGATGAACCATACAAGCCTTCAGAAAACTTTTCTATAAATAGTCATTCAACTACTTCACTGAAGGTGATAAAAAATATATATATATATATATATATTTTTTTTTATTTTAATGAAATTCTAACATTCCCCACTGTTATTCCAGCAAAAGAAGGGGCTGACAAACTACGAAAATTTTCCCAAAAACATATTAATGCGAAGTTGTTTAGTTTGAGTAAAAAGTTCAAATTTCAGCCAAATCCGTATTCTGGACCACTTTCTCTGCATTAGGGCACATTTACTGCTTCTATACAATTTCAACTGGGCTAACGATTGGTCGGATACTGCTGGTCCTAAAATCCTGGTCCTGGAATTTTGTGCATAATATACCTACTCGTACTCGAAGCAGAACAAACTCTTCGAGTGACCTAACATGGGTTGAAGACAGGCCCGTAGCCAGGAGTTTATTTCGGGAGGGGCTTAAAAAATTATTGTATAAATCTTTTTTATTTCGATTATACAGGTTTTAACCTTATGGTTATTCGCCTCTTTTTGAGTTAGAAAATTTCTTTAGAAAAATTTCTAACCCTACATGTGCGGGATTGATGAACGAACCGTGATGAGCTGCGTAAAAGGTAATCAATTTACCAACTACGCTTTACCCGCCCCTGCATAAAGCTTTTAGTTCTAATTACTTCATATTGTCACTAGAAACTAAACGAAATTTTGAAAAGTTCTTAATGAAAACAAAGCCAAATCTAAGACAATCCATGTTCTTCGTCACAAGAAAGGCTATAGTACATCAACGAATTATTGATGTTTAATTTGATTTTTATTATTTATTTTTATTTACAAGTTACAATTTACTCTCGTTGCAACAATGGATATTCTAGAGTTCTCAGTATTTATGCGCTAACCGAATATGACAATCCTTGACGGTGCTGGAAAACGCAAGGTGTTCTAAGCTACACGTTTCAAAGGTGTAGATGACGCTAAATCGAAATGAGTAGAAAAATATCCATAAAATGTTCGATCGAAGAGAATGTCGAAATTTGCACAAAATCTTCTGATTTAGCAAACGAATTGTAGATGGTTCAACTTCTATTTTCTTGATCTGGCGTCCTGTAACTATTACCAGTTCTAATGCATCATGCTAACATAATTTTTTGGCATACCCCAGTTAGGAAGGAGGATCTTTGGTGATCAATAGGATCAAAATATATGGGTCATTCCACGTCTGATTTACAATCAAAATTTGAATTCCTTCCAATTTTTTTTCTTGCATTCATTAGTTAAAGTAATTGACACGTATTTTTTATTTTGGCTGAATATGATTTTTTTTTAAGTTATTAGTTTTTGAACTTTTGAAGTTTATGACATTGAACATTTTTCAATCACTTATAACTCGGAAACGATTCGATATATGGAAAAAAATATTAAATAAAAAAGTTGTGAGCTTACTGAAAAAAAATAGCAATTTCTTTTTGTTATATAACTTATGAAATTTGCAATTGTTTGAAACAAATTGAATTTTTTAAAGTTGGACCAATTTTTTACTTATTATTTTCTTTAAATATTAAAAATCATGTTAAAATAATTGTGCAAAAATTTGGGAGTGGATATCAAAATACTTTGCGAGATATTACAATTATAAACTTAAAACAAGGCAATTTTACACCAAACGCCTAGTGATAGGCCTATTGTAATTGAAATATCTCGTAAAATACTTCGAATTTCTTTCTGAAATTTGTACACAATCTTCTCGATATAATTATAAATTATTTGAAAAAGCTAAAAAGATTTTTTTGGCTCCACCCTGAAAAAAATTTGTTACTAATATTTGCATAATACATAAATTATTTAACAAAAACAAATATTACAAAAAAAATCCGCCGAGATCTTCCGAAAACGCAGCTTTTATTATTTAATGCTTTTTTCCAGAAATCTAATAGTTTCTCAGTTATGAGGGAATGAAAAATGTCCAATTCTATTAAATTTATAAAACTTTAAAAAATCACTATATTATTAAAAGTCGATATTTGTATGTATGTGATTTATGGACTCCCAAACGGCTTAACCAATTGCCGTAAAAATTTATGCATAGTAGGAATTTGTTATGGAGCGTGTTTGTGTGCTATTGGTGGGGATTATCTGCCTACAAGAAGGCGCTTCGGAACAAATTATGGTTTCCTCCTATTTCGTTGAAAGTCGCATCAACGTGCGATGGGTATTAGCTAGTACTTTATAAAGTTCAAAAACTCATAACTTGAAAAAAAAGTCAAATTCAGCCAAAGTAAAAAAATCGTGTCTATAATTTTCAGCTAAAGAGTGCAAAAAAATTGAAGGGAACTAAAATTATAGTTGTAAATCGTGGAATGACTCGCATTCTGCAAATTTAAGACTTTTTTGGGGGTATTCTCATGTTAAAAGCAAATATTTTCTAAAGTCCCCCGAAATCAAATTTCTTTTGATTACATAACTATATTAAGAAGATTATGTGAAAAATTCAGAATGGAACTCGAAGTGTTACGAGACATTTCAGTTATAACAGGCCTTTCGCTGGGCGTTTAGTGTAAAATTGCCATGTTTTATGTTTATAATTGTAATATCTCGCAAAGAATTCCACTGCCAAATTTTTACACAATCTTTTTAACACGATTTTAATACTTAAAGAAAATAATAAATAAAAAATTTGGTCCAGCCTTAAAAAAATTCAATTTGTTTCAAGTAATTGCAAATTTCATAAGTTATATAACAAAAAAATTGTGATTTTTTTTGGTAAGCTTATTTGAAAACGCAACTTTTTTATTTAATATTTTTTCCATATATCGAGTCGTTTCCGAGTTATCAGTGATTGAAAAATGTTCAATTTTATAGACTTCAAAAGTTCAAAAGCGAATAACTTGAAAAAAATATAATATTTAGCCAAACCAAAAAATACGTGTCAATTATTTTTAGCTAAAGAATGTAAGAAAACAGTTTGGAAGATGCTTGACGTTTATATTAAGCGCACATTGCTCTAATCTATTACAGAAATTCAATTTGCGTATGATTTAACTAACTTTCTTTATTCAGGCCAATATCTAGCATAAAATGAGTTTTGTTAGATACCATTACTAGCGATAAATGTTAATTTTGGGACAGTTTTTGTACTCAGTTTTCTATGAAACTTTTAATTTTTTATTATACAATTCGTTTACTTGAGTCGGTTCAATGCATTAGCTAAATGAAGCCTTGAGTCTTTAATATATTTCCACGATGTAAACAATGAAAATGATAAAACGCTAATGGTTGTCCAACAGATCTCGTGCGATTGACCTGTTTACTGATTGAGAAATATTTTTCATAACCAACCGCGTCTTGGTGGTCGTTCATATCTATCTTGTACACTTCCGTATTATTATCGTGGTAACTGCCATGGACATGGCAGTTCGCGAATATCTGATTTCATTTTTGTTTTGTCCCCTTACGGGCCACCAGTGTCGACTTCCTCAATGATGATGCTGACTGTTAATTTTGAGATACTAGACGCAGTTTTTGCCGTCAATATTATATGAACCGTCTAATTCCTAGATGTGTCCTTTATAATAAATTACATTTTTTTCCAAATGTGACAGGAATCTTTTAATGGCCACGGTTCAAAGAAGTTAAGTTTGTTTATTGGGGCTTTAACCTCCTGGTCGTTCGCCCGCGGTTCAAGTAAGAGGTATCAGATCTTGTAGACGAACATTGATTTTCTCATCATCCATATATATGAGAATCAACCACGTATTACAAGTTGCAAAATGACTGGTTTCGCCTAGGCTAATTTGTTGAGTAACATAAGTACTGAATGCCTGACAAGGTAGAACTCGTTAAAGGCGATGTTCGTAAGCATAACCTCTATTTTCACCTTCAGCAAATATTCCCCATCATGAAATTCGGTTATGCAAAAATTCCAGAAGTCAATAGCCTCCACGTTTGGCTGGAGCACCACTTCTTGCTTCTACGATTCAATCATCCGACGGATCACCCCAGCAAGAATTAAAGTAACAGTTTCTTTTGTTCTTCCGACGAGTCACACAATATGAACGGAAGTGTGTTATCAGACTCGGCATACTGAGTAGATATCGTGACCGATGTCTTCGGTGGCTCGAAATAGCAATCTTCCTCACCATTCTCCCATTAATTTGTTGAAACCAAACAAGATACAATTTTTTTACGAGTTACCGAAAAACATGTTGCTTCTTAAATTTATTTTTGAAAAGTTTCGGGGGGGGCTTTAGCCCCCTAGCCCCCCCTCTGGCTACGTGCCTGGTTGAAGATCGTCTCAAATACAACACGAAATCACGTTTGAACAGTTTAATATACCCTTTAAAATCTTGATTTATAGCAGAAAACTAAATCGCGCAATATATCTTACAAAACAGTGTAATATAGCATACCGTTGCAAAGGTCTTTTTCTTCCTTCTGATCAGTCACGGGTGCGTTTCGACTTTGTCTCATCATCGGCGCTAATCTATTCCGACAATAAGTTAGTGTCGGTTTCTGATGAGACGAAGTCGAAACGCACCCATGACTTTGTTAAGTTGGGATTTGTGTCCTTCACGTACAAAGAGTGGTTTCACCAAAAAATTTCGCCCTAGGGAGAAATTTGGGTGTTCACCAAACTTTTTTTTTCCTAAGGGGGAAATATAGCATAGTTCCTTCTGATATAAATTAAGATTTTGAGAGAGTACAAAAGTTTTCCTATAGTATTGTTTTGCATTTAACAAGACCTATAACCTATACTAGGACACTTGAAAAGTTCTAAATTACTGTAATACCGTGTAACTGTTTTTATTACAGCATCTGTGTTAAGCGGAATGATAGATTTGAATTGATGACAATAAATTCAAATAATGAATTCAATAATTTTTTCCCTTAACCCCTTTTCTTAAAATTGTGTTAAACGCCGAAAGATTGATGAATTCAAATACAGAACAGAAACCCCCTTTTCGATTGCCTGTGCACGTCCGTACAAACTCGTGCTATGAAATCGAAGCATTAAGAGCAATTATATCCTTCCGTATATCCCTCTTTTCGCAAAGTTTCGCCATATTATTTACCATCCACGCACTCACTGTACCATTCCAAAACCTTAACCTCTACCCTACCACAGTTTGGCATCACATCGTCAAGTGTCACTAAACTCATGTCTGAACTCATAATCCTATACTGAACCCAAAATCGAACCCAATCCTTCTGGGATCATTGCGCCCTCTGCCTTGCAGCAGTACTCAACCCGAGTAGATAATCGGCTAATTAATCAGCCATTAAAGATGTATGTAGTGCTTCGTTAGCGATTAATTGAATTCCGTATCTCAACAGATACAGGGAAACAACATCAAAGAGCGGCGATGTTGGTCTCGTGGGATGCTGGTTAAATTGGTTCAACTTCCATGGCTGCTGGTTTCGAATTGAGAAGCGTTTTGTCTAACTCTTGTAACTGGATCGCTGCGGGAAGACGAAACTTCTTTTACAGAGAGCGACCACGATGATTTGAAAGGTTTTCATCACTACTAAGCGCTGTGATCGTTATCACTAATGCTGCTTGTAATAGAAGTAACTATCTAATGAAAATGAGACGAGCCAACGCCAGAGGATCGTTCCTATACACTACGAAGGAACTCAACGCAATTACATGGAAAAATCAGAAAACGAAGAGAGCCTTTGCCATATCTACTCGCAAACAGACATTGTTCCGAATCTCGCTGCTGGCAATGAAACTTTATAGCCCTCAACGCCCGGTAACTGAAAAGGCTAGCCTCGAATCAGGATGGGCAATGCGTACGCGTGCTGCTCAAGTCCAATTACTGAAGAATAATTAGTAGCAGCCTATGGATGACCATCATCGTCATCGTTGTGATGCAGCTTCAATTTCGGCATGCCGCCTCCGTCTGGCAGCCAGCATCGGTTTGTTTTATCCGCATCCTTAGAGCAATAATCGTAAAACAGCCACATCATTTGCGAAGAATGACCAGTGCTTGTTTTGATGAGATGGGACAGTCAGTGGTCTCAGCCCCCGGCGGATAGATTGTGTTCGGTTACATGATGTTGATGAGAGCATAAAACGTTGTAACTGGGATCATTTCCGGCTTTAATCGTCAGTGCAGTGACGCTCCAAACCTCGAGCAGAATCAGACCAGGTAGATACAGTTTTCATTGTGGCTTGTGTCGTAGAAAATACTGTTTAAGATTGTTTCATATTACGATAAAATGACGCATATTCTAAAAACTGCCAAATGTTTCTTGATGCCCTGAACAGGGAATTTTCAAACAGTCATACCTAGATATAATTTTCTGGTAATTTAAACCATAAGCTGATATGAATAGACAATGATCCGAGATAATTCAGTTTGGCAAACGACAGGGGAAATCGACGAACTGAGTCAACCGATGCGGAAGCCAATAGAGCTGCGAGGCCTTAAACAGCACGCTTTCAAGCGAGTTCATTCCACAGTGACAGCACACCATCATTGACAGTCGTTCGCCGTCTGTCTCTGTGTGGTTGGCTGAAAAATGGGGTCATTTTCCCAGCTGGGACTTTCCGACTGATAAATGAGATGATTTGCCAATACGATACTAGCGTGTTAAAAGGAGTGGTGTGCTGTTTCGGGTGAACACGTTTGGCAGGGAAGTGGGTTAGCAGGTTCGGGTTAAATTATTGATTGAGATATGCTGTGGGGCTGTGTTCAGTGCTCGTAAAATAGGGTGTAAAGTTTTGGTCAAAATATCCCTTTCCATGTTTTCGAAGGTTTTAACTTATACCGCAATATACTAAGCTATATATAATGTTGTGGATACGAGCCGGTCAATGCTACACACCTATGAAAATTCGTATAAATTTACATCTTCTAATATTTGCTGAATTTTAAACAACCTGAATACTTTCACCACAGATAACAGACGTTTAGGCTCAATTTAAATCGTGTGTAAATACCCGCTATTGAAATTCCGAATAAATCAGACGTCTGAAGCACGTTTGGCAAACGTTTGTAGATGGCGCAGTGATCGATACAATGCAGTTAGCGTGCAGCTGTCAAACACGTGTAGCAAACAGTTGCGCAGATGGCAATAGTAAAACACGGATCTCCAACGATTATCATTTCGAAAGTTTACACAGGTTTTTGAAACAATTTTGTTCTAGCCTAAACGTCTGTTATCTGTGCTTTCACCATCTGAGAAACCACTCCACGGTGGGATGAATCCGGGCTTAAGCCCAGATATGAAGGTCACGCGATATGTTCATCGATATTTTTATTTTGGCTTATGTATTAGAAAAAATTTCGCAAAATTTTAGACTATTTGGATGGAAAGTGCATTTTTCACTGCTTTTAGAAGGGCGTAACTCCAGTGTTTTTTCATAATTTGCTCACAGGAATTGTATATGGTTATTTTTGTTTTTCGTAGAAACAGTTGTTTTTATGACATGGGTAACTTCAGATTCAAAAAAAAAATCAAAATTATTCGTTTGAATTAAGTACATTGTAAAATTACTACAAATGAGTTATTAGTTTGTTTTTTCATTGTTTAGATATCTGTTTGTCATGATATTTAATGAAGTACAAACTTTTAAAGCCATAACAACTACGACGCCCGCGAATGCACGCTATCACACTAAACTCATTCGAAAGCTTTTATTTTCTCTTTCACATGAGCCCATGGTAGTTTTGCGAAAACTTGCGATAAGTAATCAAAAATTAAAAAATACTACAAATGGGGTCGCGTGGTAATTTTTACATAAAATTTCAATAATTATTTTATTGATAGAATAACGACATGAAGACATGCAGAGCTTTCAAATAATATTGAGAGAAAGTTTATAAAAGTGCACAAACAATAGGAACCGAGTGGAAAGAGTAATTATTTAGGTGTTGATAATATTCATTCGGTTTGTTTATAATTCAGTAAATGTTTCAACATGTTGAAAGATGTCATTAAATATTTCTGGAATTTTTTAATGTTCTTTCGCAGTAACTGTCAAATTTAGTAAACACAGCTGAGTTCACGCTTACTTCGTTGTAGTCATTTAGTAACGCTGTTTTGATCAGAATTTGTTTAATATTGTTCCATTTTACGGGTAAACGAGTAAAGCAGTGCTTCTATTATATCAAAAACGCAAGGTAGCTTAATTTAGAATTTCTTTTTCTGTGTATCTTTGTATTAAATATTTTTTCATATGCAGACCTACTTTAACAGAAATATGTCTACAAAATTTGAAATCGCTCCTCTGAAGAGGGTGGCCAGGAATTTGAACTTTTCTAGAAATCTTTGTGGAAAAATTTGAGCAGGCATCAGAGAAACCAAAATATTTTGAGGTAAGATTCAAAAACTGGCTATAAGGATACTAAATCGCTCCTGAATCGAAGGAACCGTCGCAATTGGGCCGACCACGAAATAATTTTACCATGAACTTCAATCAAGTAAAACGACGAAAAACCAAAGTATTGCGCGATTCTCATTCTTTGGCGGAATTGATATACGCAGCTCAAGTGTCCATGCGTTCGGAATGGAACATTGGAACTGATTCAATTAACCTGCACCGAAAGGTGAAGGAAATGTCCTCAGAAAAAGCGTTGACTAGAATTGTGAAGACCAATCTCACAAAAAAATGATTTTTACATTGTTAGGGAGTCTGCCAAAGATCGATATTCTTCTTATTACAAAGTGGCAGAAGAAAAACAGAAATGTCACTCTGCTGGAAATTTTGTCATCGTAACGGAAATTAGTATCAGGATAGATTTCCTAGATATCTTGAACAGCTTGCTTGCTCCCCTTCTGAACAACAGTACATCCTGCTCTCCCCGCGTCACTCGCGGTTATGCTGATCATCGAACTCGCAGTCCTGAAAATTGGTATGCAGCACGACACCTCTCACGTGACGCTGATGGTTTGCGGATCTACTATCAGAACGCGAGAGGGCTTAAGACGAAAATTGATGACGTGTATTTAGCTGCTGTGGACGGTGACTACGATGTTTGCGTCTTCACCGAAACATGGCTTGATGCGAGGATAACATCGGTGCAGCTTTTCGGCGATGCTTACACCGTGTACCGTGCGGACCGAAATAGTGGCAACAGTATTCGCGGTCGTGGAGGAGGAGTTTTGATTGCTGTTTCCACCGCATTTGCCTCATGTGAGATTGATGTAGGTAGTTTAACCAGTGTTGAGGCTGTTTGGGTTAGAATTACAACTCCATCGAGGAACTTTTATATTGGTGCTGTCTATATTCCTCCTGAAAAGCGACTCAACTGCAATATCATGCAACTTCACATGGATGCTGTGAATAACGCTTCTTCACAAGCTGGCGCGGATGGCGTGATGATTGTCCTTGGTGATTTCAATCAGCCAGGGCTCATTTGGGTGCCGTCACGACACGGATACGCTTACCCTGACCCGATTGCTTCGACAACCAACATGGCCAGTCGTATGCTACTGGACGGATTTGCTTTCAACGGATTAAGTCAAGTAAGCATGATTCCTAATCACCAGTCACGCTTTCTGGATCTCGTCTTTGTTAGTGAGACTATTATACCTGTATGTTACATCAATGAAGCATCCAGCGTGATTGTTCCACTTGAGTTCAGTACGTAGAAACTCTTTCTGTCGACCGTCTCAACTTTCGCAAAACTGATTTTGTAAAGCTACGCAGTTCTCTGTCGCAAATTAATTGGAGTATACTGTATGCCCAAAGGAGTGTTAATGCTGCAGTTGCCCTCTACAAGCGACTACTACTGAACTGTGTTGAGACCTCAGTGACTAAATGTCAGCCTCCTAGCAAGCCGCCCTGGTCAAACAGCACTCTTCGAAAGCTAAAACCTACTCGAGCAAAAACCCTACGTGCGTACACAAATCGACGGTGGCCTCTTTCTAAGCGCATGTTCACTTTAGCCAGTAATGAGTATCGTTGTTACAACAAGCTTCTGTATAAACGCTATGTAAACCGCATCCAGAATAATCTACGCCGAAACCCGAAGGGCTTTTGGTCATTTGTCAACACGAAGCGAAAAGAAACTGGACTTCCATCAAGGATGCTTTACGACGGCGAAGAAGCTTCGACAACTGTGGCGAAATGTACGTTGTTTGCCAGATTCTTCTCAAGTGATTTTTCAGCTGACTCGCCAACCGCAATCGAACTCGAAAATGCTTCTCGTGACGTTCCTGCTTGTGCTGTTGATATGGATGTGTTTACTGTCTCCGAACAAATGGTTATATCTGCAATCCAGAAAACCAAGTCATCTTATGCACCCGGCCTCAGTGCTATACCTTCAACTGTATTGAAAAAATGTTCGGACTTACTTGTAACACCGCTTGCATATATTTTTAACCTATCGCTTCAGCAGCAAACATTTCCTGAGGATTGGAAACGCTCAGTAATGTTCCCGGTATTCAAGAAGGGTGACAGATGCGACATGGAGAGCTATCGCGGAGTCACTTCGCTTGGAGTCGAATCGAAAGTATTTGAATCAATCATCAACGAAGCGTTATTTTCTGCTTGTCGACACTACATCAGTACATCACAGCACAGATTTTTCCCCGGACGTTCCGTCGAGACGAATCTCGTCTGCTTCACGTCATTTTGCACGGAACAATTGTCTAAGAAATTGCAGGTGGATACTATCTACACTGATCTAAAGGCAGCTTTTGATAGAGTTAATCATGAGATACTGATAACAAAGCTTGATAAGCTAGGTTGTTCTACTAAATTCTGTCATTGGCTTCGATCCTCCCTTGTACACCGTGAAGTCGTTGTTCAAATTGGCGATATTGTTTCAGAATCTTTTATCAACACTTCCGGAGTTCCTCAAGGTAGTACGCTGGGTCCACTGCTTTTTTCACTTTTCGTGAATGATGCAGTTTTCGTTCTAAGGCGTGGAGGAAAGCTGTTTTTTGCCGACGACTTAATTTTTTTTCTTGTTATACGAAATGAAGCCGATTGCCGTGAGCTACAGTATCTTATCGACACCTTTTATAGCTGGTGTGTAAGAAACATGATGGTCCTTAGTGTTGCAAAATGTTTTGTCATCAGCTATTTTCGAACGAGAAATATGCTTACCTTCAACTATAACATCGCAGGAACTCAGCTGCAACGCGTTGACCACGTGAAGGATCTAGGAGTCATTCTTGATGAAAAGCTAACGTATCACGTCTCTGCGTCCATCGACAAAGCCAATCGATTACTGGGATTTATTTTCAAAATTTCCAGTGAATTTCGGGATCCTCTGTGTTTCAAGGCCCTTTATTGCTCATTGGTGCGCCCGTAGTTGGAATTTGCAAACGTCGTTTGGTGCCCCTATCAAGCAACGTGGAGCCTTAGGATCGAAGCAGTCCAGCGTAAACTCATACGATATGCGTTACGTGGATTGCCGTGGAACGATCCGTTAAACCTGCCACCGTACGAGGACCGTTGTCGTCTTTTAAGACTTAATACTTTAACGCATCGGAGACATGCAGCGCAGGCTACTTTCGTGTCAAAGATTCTGCTGGCTGAATATGATGATGCGGAGCTACTAGCGCAAATCAGCCTCTACGCGCCTACCCGTTCTCTTCGCCCACGAGCCCTGCTGCATTCTGAAATGCGCAGCACTAACTACGCTGCCAATAGTCTGATTTTAGCAATGGTCGTCGCTTCAACGAGTTTGCTGAAATTTTCGACTTCGTCGTGAATTCTTCGCAGTTTCGTCGTCGTGTATTGTTACTACACTCTGTCCAGATAGCTTAAGACCACCAGTGTTTAATGACACATCAAACGAAATTTACAGACATTTAAAGAAACTATATATAGTTTAGTGAGCCCTACATTTGTGCATCATTCTGTGGTAATTACCTTTTCTGTAAAGAATATATCACTCTTCTGGACTCAACTTTATTTATTTACGCTGTCTATTTAACTTAAGACCACCATTGATTTTATTTTTATCATCGTGAAATACGTTTTATTTCTAATGATTTCAACACGTCAATAATCGGTCACTTTACCATTCCTGTTAATGACCTGAAACATATGATTAGACATACTGTTTACCAAGTTTTGAAGATTATTTTTTTCAATATTTTCCCAAGCTTCCAAAATCGCTGATTTTAGCTCATCTACAGTAGCATACTGCTTCCCTTCAGCATAAATCCTGCGAACCATAATTCCCCACAGGTTTTCCACAGGATTCAAATCTGGGGAGCGAGCTGGCCAATCGAGTAAATCGATTTTACGGCCCCTGATCCACCCCTTGGTTTCCTTGCTGGTATGAATTGCTGCATTATCCTGCTGAAATGTAAACTTTTTACGTCGAAATCGTCGCATAAATGGTAGCAGACACGTTTCTAGCACCTGGATGTAGTCCTTGCTATTCATTTTAAATGAAGTGAATGCAATGTTGAGCTTTCCAGATGCACAGAATCCTGCCCACACCATCCATGAACCTCCCCCAAAGTTCCGCGTCGTGAAATACTGCTCATCTTTTCGCAGATCACGCCAATATCCATTGAAACCATCAGGTCCATCTAGGTTGAATTTTTTCTCATCACTGAAGATCACCTGGAAGTGAACAAAACAGTTTTACAGCTTCCTGTTATTAACATACCATAATCATGTTCAAAATAGTTCAAGATAATAACTCCTACGGAATACTTACCATAGTCCACTGTCGATTCATATTAGCTTTTGCAAAGTTCAAGCGCCTCTCAATGTGGGAAGAAGTAACATTTGGAGCTTTTGCCTTCTTTGCTCTTTTTATGTAGGGACTTTTAACCAGAACCTGACGAATAGTCTCCCGACTAACGTCCAAATTCAGTTCTAGCTTAATATTCCTTAACGATTTCGTAGAGTTCGAAGCGATTCTAACAATTTTCCGTCTTTCTCTTCCGGAAAGTTTTGATTTATGGGGTTTCTTTGAAGCTGTGCCATATTTTGCAGGATTTTTTAAGTAATTCAATACCACTTGATGCGACCGACCAATCCGACGGGCTATTTCCCTTATTCCAACATTTTCTCCATGGAATGCTTCTATTTTGCCTTTTTCCTTATCCGTTAGAGCTTTTTCCTTCGACATAATGGTAGTTTATAAGCCACAAAACACTTGCAAACACTAACTGGTCTTAAATTATCTGGACATCGTAAAATGCGTTTGTTTGTTTATAATCATCAATATGAGTATGGGTAGCAGGCACCACTGGCTCATGCGGCTGCTGTCACCAATACAACTACAATGGCATATAGTAGGCAAAAAGTATTAACGTATTTCTTATTAGATTAGAGAAATAGTAGGTGGTCTTAAGCTATTTGGACAGAGTGTAGTTTAATTGTGTTTAGTTTAACTTAGTTTAGTTTAGTTCATTTAGACAAATTGTCAGTTGGGCTTTTTTATACAAATACAAATACAAAACAACTGAGAGATTGCTTCTGTTCTTAGAGAAATCAGCTACGTCATTATTCTGAAAACTTTGGCTCATCCGATAAAATGGGGCTGCGATGGTGCATATGGGCTTCCAGAGTACAAACAAAAATTCAAAAATTTCGCTAACGGAGATCCACATATAATTTTTACATCTTTTGTCCTACTTCGTTCGTCAAGCAATGGTAATGTAAGCTGGGATAATAATCATCCTGGACCACCTTAGTGAAGTTATTTTTACTTATGAAATACGTCGAAAAGGAATTTAACGTTTCGAAATTATTCAAAATCATTTTTTTGCATCATTGGGAAAACAATCATTTTAACTATTTTGAATATCATACATAAATGCGGCATACCAAAACTAACATAACAAATTATGAACCTTAATGACACTATTTTTGAGCCCGCTTAATGAGTGTTTTTTTCTGATATTTTTAAATATCAAAAAGGAATGCAGTGCACAAACATTACTACTAAAAATATACAACGCTGAGATAAAATAATTAATTTTGAGCCACCCTAATGAGAGGTGATCTTTTTAATATGTTTAAATATTAAAAATAAATTCAGCGCACGAATAATAGCATGAACAAATTTTATAAACAATTACAACAAAATAATAATTTTTGAGCCAACCTAATTTTGCTGACATAGTTTAATATCAAAAAGGAATTTAGTGCACAAAAGTCACTTTTAAAATATTTTATGAACCTTTCCGACAAATAACTATTTTTGAGCCACCCCAATGAACAGTAAATCTTTATTTTTAATGTATTTTTATATAAAAAACGAAGGAAGCATACCAACATTGCGTAAAACCGTCTTATTTTAACTGATACGAGTAAACTTCGATTCACGATCTATATTGAGTGCTTGCGATATTTGGAAGACATCCGGAATAATTTTCAATTTCACGTGAACTATTTCACAAAATTTGACTTTTTCCCATGAAATATGTATGTCCATTTTCTAGCGCCTAGTAATAGGTCCAAGAAGCAGATATAAGAAAACTATTAGGACCTCGAACATCGAACATTTATTTGATAAGATTCAGTGTGATGTCTTGACAGAGAACGAAAACTGCGCTGAGCATCACAAATATATTGTAGAGCCACAAATCGTGTTCGTGATGCAGTTCACAAAACAAAATATACCGCGAATCAGTTACGCTTTTATGAACCAATCCATATTATCACGTTAATCCGGGTAAAAAATCCTGAACACAAATGACTCTACTTGTGACTAAAATATCACGATAACTTAAATAGAAATTACGTAAATCGTGACTGAGATCCTAAAATCATGAACATAAGTCACACGAGGCTGAAGAAAAATCAAGCTCGAGTCTCGTGAATACAATATCACGAAAACGAGAATATAAACTACGAATATCGTGACTAAAGCCCTGAAATCATGAATATAATTCGTTCTACTCAATCAGGAAAATCCGATATTAAACTCATGAATAAAATTTCGAAGTCACGTGATGAGATGTTACGAAAATCGCGACTCAGCTCCTGAAATCATGAACATCATTTTAGTGTATGTGCTACAAACCAGTGCATCTACAAAGTATGAACACAAAATCATAACAAAAACTAAACATGTCCAGGGAACAACGACAGTAACCCAACCAAAACTGGCAATGTAATACCATGTACATTTTTGCGCGTTCTGGTTTCTTGAAAACACGCATAGTTTCATGAGGTTTATTATCCATAATTTCAGAAACTTGGTGGACGAATTTCTTAAAAAAAGAAATGTGTAGGATTCGCTGAAACTTCGAAAAGTTTTTCCAAGGTCGGAGAGCCGAGTATCAATGACAATGTCTGTGTGTTTTTATTTTCTTTTGAGAGCAGAAAAGCATTGAGAATACAGGAAACAAATGTACAAAAACCTAACATCTCAGGGAACGAGTTTGGGCTACCATGACCCGACCCGCTAAAACCACTACTCTTGCCCAGAATCCGATTTCTTCCCGGAACTACCTTACGGCTTTACTTTTGGGAGGGTTTTTTTTCTGTGTAGTTGAATTGGCAACCACGCTAATTCAACTACTTAGTAGTCAGTTCCTTCAGTAGGGTTACGGCACCACTCCTCGACACAGCACCAGTTCTCCACCATCCACACAGACCATGGCAATTTCTTCACGGCAGTCGGAAACCTAGCTGTGGGTTGAGACTTAGTGCTCTTCCCCTACGAAGACAATCTGTGCGGCAAACTTCAGATTGTCTAACTTACCGAGTCTTTCGGCTCCCTTGTGCCATTCAGCACCGCAACTCCTTTCTCGTACCATTCAGCACCACTTACCTACTCGTTGACCTCCCGACTTGTTTGCGAACTACTCGGTCTAGTCCCCGACGATAGATCTAGCCTACTCCGATGGAGAATTCCTCGACGAGAGAAGTTCTCCCGAAACCAAGCCAACTAGCAGGTCAGTTCGGCGATTCCGGTGGAGCAGGACATCCGGTTTGCTGGTGCCCCGACGACCCGCGACTGATGGTGTCTCGTCGCAGTCTACTCAGTCTAGTCCCCGACGATGAATTCAACTTACGCTGACGGAGAGTTCCCTGACGTAGGAAGTTCTCCCGATATCGATTCTTGTTTGGTTTTAGCACAGCAACTTCTTGAGCCTTTTGGCTCGCTGTCCGGTGCCATTTAGCCCTCATTTAGGCTCCCTTTAATCCTCTCTCGTTCCATTTCGCCCCACTTCCCTGATGAGCCATTCAGCTCCCGACTTTACCAAAATTTAGTGCGCGAACTAATCGGTATAGTCCCCAACGATGGATCTAGCCTACTCCGACAGAGAGAATTCCCTGGTGAGAAAGGTTCTCCCGAAACCGAGCGGTAGGTTTCTCCCGATATCGATGTTCGTTTCCGTGAGCCATTTAGCTCCCCGCTTCGTTCCGATCTAATCGATCTGGTCCCCGACGGTGAACCTAGCCTACTCAACGGGGCCAGCCAGTAGGTGTAAGATTGTTGACGTTTCGCGTATGAACTGGGGACATGTTCGATAACTTACGAAGTCCATCCAGTGATTCCGAGTGGAGCGTAGCATCCGGTTCATTGGCGCCCCAACGATCGACTGCGAGCTATTCGACGCGGTCTAATCCTCGGCGGTGAATCTAGGTTACTCGTGAGCTACCCAGTAGAGTGGCGAGGTCGGTTAGGCGATTCCGGTGAAGCTTGACGTTCGATCCGTTGGCACCCCGACAACCTGAATCTGATGCTAAATCGCACACTTCTCTACTGGTCCCCATTAATGGCTCTAGCCTGCACCGGCGGAGAGTTCCCCGGCAGCGGAATTTCTCTCGAATCCTGATTTGTGGTTTCACGACGACTTCCTAACCAATGTCGCTACTTCATCTGCAGCTCGGAGAGTATACTGCCCATAAAAGCATAAGCGTCCTATATGGAAAAACAGCAGCGAGAACAACGTTGTTCCAGATTTACATTTTCATTAAGCCTTACGGATGGGACAACCATGTTTTGGTATTTTTTTCGAAATTTTCTGAACAAACCTGGTAATCTTATTTGTGCATTGTGATTCAGTGATGATACAGAATACAATCCAATAGATAACTCAATTTCGACAAAAATCCATATGGGACTCTTATGCTTTTATGGGCAGTATACTAGTAACCACTCTGTTGAGAGCGTCCCAGGTATGCTCGTCGTGGCACATCTCTTCCACTATATTGACAACTGTCACACAAGGCATACCCCTTCGAACTTCTTCGAACCTAGGACATTTGCACGTTCATACATTCCGGCCAAAGGTATGATGAAGCATGTCCAAACCGATGCAGGTACATCCGGAAGCATCCGTGCCCGGACAAAAACTGCGTCAAATGGTAGTTCCCCTCTCCATGCTTCCTATGCACCCTATCCGACACATTTGGGATGAGTCTGTGGGTCCACCTTCCTTTCTTCGCACCTTTCTTGTCCCACTCCGGCTGTCACTTAGCCAACGACTCCGCTCAGACCAGTTTCCTTGTATTATGTGTATTTCTCAGCATTCCACGTCCTCAGCCAGAATAAGTATGATTCGACGTTTGGTATGATTCTCGCTGTTGCGTTCGTTGCTTTCGGCGTCGTTTTCGCAGGCGTAGTTGACGTGGTTGTTAAAGCTCAACCGGTTGTCGATTATCACTGCCAATTGCTTCAGTGCATGCTTCGATACAACCACTTGCCCTCCGACTTCGATTTGCATCCGCTGAACCGATTTGCAGTTGCTGACCAACAACACCTCTGTATTGCGGTAAACTCTCTGAAGTTTGACACCATTCATTCAACTCTAGATTGCGCCTATTGTCTCCATCATCGATACTCCCCCCTTCTTCACACGTCGTCCGCGAAACCCACGATTTTCTAGGCTGCCGCAGTGTCAAGACCCCGTCGTACACCCCTGTCCCAAAGAGTTGAAACGAGAATGGAGCCCTGAGGAACGCCTTCTGTGACTCGCATTGACTTCTGCCCTTCATTCGTCTCGTACAACAGCACTCTGTTCTGGGAGTAGCTCTTCAGGATCTTGCATAGATAGACGGAAACCTTCATTCTGCACAATGTGCCAGTGATGACTTCCCAGCTGGCGCTGGTTAGATGCCTTCCCGAGCAAATACTCATGGATTCAAACACCACACAGCCCCTTGAAAAGACCTTAAACATGGTCCATGCCGAAATTCCCAACTATCAAGACACCATAAAATGGTCTCAATAACACATAAATACACCAACATATGGTATTTTATATGGGATCTACCGAATCATGGTAATGTCAAGCCCCATGAGCATGGAGGTATTATGGACTTTCCGTTTGCTCTGGTTCTCAGCACTCTCTAAATTGCATGTACTGTCGATGCTCCTTTTCAAACTGGATCTAGGACATTCCACGCTCACCCTCCGTACATTTCGTCAATCTGTTAAGGATGTTAAAGATGAGTTTTCCGAGTGTATCTGTAAGACATATGCGCCTATGCGAGGCCGGATCGCTCGGTGGCTTCCCTGGTCGCGGCAACAACACCAGCTTCTGTATCTTCTACATTTCGGGAAAATTGCCTTCATCTGGACACTTCTGTAACACCATCCTGAACATGTCCAGGTACACCAGGATCGCAGTTTTTAGCACAACGTTTGGTATTCCATCCGGACCGGGGGCTTTCTTTGATTTCAGTCGCCTCGATGCTTCTGTAAGCTCATCGTTAGTCACTTGCCGAGCGTTCGTATTTTCTCCTTCTTCTTCGCCGTACGGCGTCGGTGGCCAGGTTGTTGGATCGTGCTTCGGGAAGGGACCCTCAACGATAAGGCGATAAGTTCTAGAATGTTTGAAAATTGACCTCTTTTAGGCTAAAAACAACTTTATTGGTTCGGTACCAGTTTAAGAGGGTCCAGGCATAGTGGAAGAGTAGAATTTAGAGTGGTTTACTTTTGTAGATTTGTCCGTTGGCGGTCCCAAAAGTGATAAAAATCAAATTATCAAATCAAATCAAATTAGTTATTGGGATCCCCATCAACAAAACGCTTGCAAGATAGGGATTTGTTGGCCATCGTGTTCTGTTTGTCGCTACGGGTTAGTACCGTCCGAACTTTATAGACTTCCTTGGCTATGTTCAAAATAATTTGAAACTTGAACTGAAATGTTTGTGCAACGGTTGAATCGGTTCAATTTTATCCTGACTTTGCTGTGATGCGTTTCCTGCCGCTAGTATCATTCTGCTTGGTTGCCTGATGATTTTTGTTGGTTTGATCATATGAAATACGAATCAATGCGCGATTCCGAACTGCTTTGCTATTGATTCATTAATATCGATTGATATTGAAAAAGCAATGCCATCATAGACTTTAAAATGTAAACAACTTTTAATTCAAATTTCTGTCATTTTAGCGATGCACTGAAGAGTTACAAATATTTGCGTATACCTTTTTCTCGAAGACAGACGTTAGTACGGATTTATTTCCATCCTTAGTGCGGGGCCCCTAAAATTCCGAGGCCCCTGGCCCAGGCCCAGTGTGCCCATGCGGAAGGACGGTACTGATGATATTGTTTGATTTGCAAAATTGAAATGTTTTTTTCAGTCTGATTTAAATATCCTTATCGGCGATGCATGATTCACCGGAGGTTAAAAGGTCTTGTGCAGATCCGCTTACAACCAGTAGTTGAAGTTTACGAGTGACAAGGACCTTTACGCTTTTCTTGGCCTCAAGGTCTTTATTCAATGAAAGACTTTTTTCTTCCTGAAAACAAAAAAAAACTCCTAAGAGAACGGGTTACTGTTTTCAGTATCACTTTCAGTATGCTATCAATTTATTATGTACTTCTAAACATAGTTCCCCTCAAGCTACAGAAAAGATGAATGTTCTCAACATTGGCCTCCATGCGAGAGCACAAGCTTGATTTTACGGTTGCAACTTGGAAAAACAAATACTAAACTCATTTCTATACCTGTAACAAATCTTGAATAAGCCACTTATAACTTTTCAACTCCATATCCCTGCACTTCCCACAGTTTCTCCAGCCGCTGAGCAGAAACGACATTACTAACAATTCGTGAAGGAACAACAATTTTCCATTTGGTACCCCATCCACCGTGGGCGCCGCCACGCAATGTTAGCTTCTTCACCAGTGTGTGCCATATATTTATATTTCCGTGGTTTTTGCTTTTTTTGTTGATACGTCCTCCTTCCAACCGTTGAGCTTCCGAAAGCCACAATTCGGTGCTACTTTCCACCCAATTCACCTAGGTAATTCGGGTAGCATTCGCTGGTACGGAAGACAAACAGCTGAGCGCTACCAAGAAAATGACAGAAATATACCTCCTTATCATCCAACACACCGCCACTCCTCAACAAAAGTCCACCCAACCAAACCAACATGAGAATGAGTTGGATCCGAAGATGTGTGAAAAATTGCCCCCAACGTATGCACACCTACATCACACATTACCGTCACCGACGCCGACGTCGGATGACTCGGGGGCACAAAGGGAAATCTGGGATGGGCAACCGAATGCTGGAAATGTGTGGCTTTGTGGGTAAAAACATTCCTCGAACACCCGCCCAGCAGCGCACTGATGTTGTCGCATACTGGGTGGCGGGGGGTCTGGATCGGTGTATGAAAGTTAAATGAAATGAATAAAGGTACCGAGCATGTGTTTGCGGTTCCTGTTTTTGCTTTATTCCATCCACCGCTAGCGTATAAACATGTATCTTGTTTCCCTACGGTCCTGGCCTGGTGGTGAAGCTGCGATGAATGCTTTGTTGTCCGGTGCCCAAGGGCAAGTTGTCAATTTTATTGAATCGGTTGTAACCTCTTGCGGCGAACCGCTTGCGCCGGGCATGTATCACAATTTATGTTTTGTCCTTTTGAATAGGAGGGTTATTGATGAGTTCTGACGAGTAAAGGTATTTCGCACACCAGTGGGAGTATTTCTAAAATATATTAACAATAACCAAGGTTTTAACCCTTAACAATAATAACAGCTACATAACCGGAAGTTTGGCTTACAGAGGTGTGCGCGTCTAAATATTGAAAGTTTAGAAAATGCTCAAAATGGGGTGAGGGGTTCATTAGTAAGGATTGTTTCCCTTTTCGCAATGCACACGCTTACATCACATTCACATTAAATCACGTTCGTTTATGCAACTGGAATTGTGGTACATCGATGTTTTCAAATCTGTGTAGTGCGAGATACATGCGTCGCGCATCTAAATTTTTTTGAAATGGTTCAAAATTTTGAGTGGGTAATTACCCACTCGATTATTTTCGAGTGGGTAGTACTACCCATACTACTCACGCTTTCCGCCGGCCCTGATACTGCGCCGTGGTGACGATAGCCGAGAAGAACGCGTTCAACAGCGTCAGCTGATCCCGGACTATTTGTGCAAGGTTCGGAAAACTTACTTCCAGTCTACAAGATAATCAGGGGGTCGAGTTCGATTAGAGTCACAGCGGGAGTAGCTCAGGGCTCATACTCGGCCCAATGCTCAGGAACATAATGTACTGGGGAGTGATGGCACTGGAACTGTTGAGGGAGTCGAGATCGTCGGCTTTGCAGATGATGCTGTCTTCACTATAACCGGCGGCTGGCTCATCACACGATGAGGGATTACAACAGCAATGTCGATTATATATGTGAGGACAATCAAACATATTGGCAAGGATAATGCAGAACAAGATGCATCACGAGACGTCTCGTGGGTGTCTCATTCTCAATACTGAGGTATGCCGTGCCTGCTTAGGCTGCTGCGATGAACTCTAAGCGGACGAAGTTGACAAGCACGTTTCGCCTAATGGCTGTTCGTGTCGCGAACGCGTACATAACGATGTCGTCGGATGCGGTATGCATCATTTCCGGGATTATTCCCATCTGCATCACTAGTCAGTTAGTTTGTTGAGCAAGTTTGCATCAAGAGAACCGGAGAAAGGAAGGTGAACCCACCGACTCATCACAAATGTGTCGGCGCGGCTGCATAGAAGGCACGGACAGGTGAACTTCCATTTGACGTGGTTTTTGTCCATGCACGGATGTTTCTGGAAGTACCTGTATTGGTTTGGGCATGTTTCACCACTCCTTTGCCAGAAGTGTGTGAACGCGTAAGATACACCGGAACACGTGGTATTCGAACGCCCTAGATTCGAAGAAGTTCGAAGGCGTATGCCCAGTGTGACAGCCAACTGTATCGTTGAAGAGATGTGCTATGAATAGCATATCTGAGATAGGTCAACAGAGTAGTGATGAGTATACTCTCCGAGCTGTAGAGGAAGTGGCGAAGGACCCAACATAACAGCACCGCCGACTAGAAAGCTGCCTTGAAATTACAAATCGCGTTCGAGAACAATTTGGTCGCCCGGCTCTTAGGTGCAGTAGGATAGTTTCACCGCCGGATAATATCCGAGTATACCTCGATTAAGCTGTGAGCCAAATAACTCAAAAAACCGGGTATTGGTGTCGGGAGAAATTCCTCCATCGGGGAACTCTCAGTCGAAGTAGCTTTTTAAGCCTTACTATAAAAAAAATCATACACGCACAGACATTTTCCAATCTCGATTAACTGAATCGAATGATATATGACACTCGGCTTTACGGGTCTTGATTGGAAAGTCGGTTTTTAAGTCATTGCGTAGTCTTTCTTTGTATGAGAAAGGCAAAACATTACACATCGCCCTTACGGGATCGTTCTGTCCACATTTGGTACGCAGAAATCGAGTCTCAAAATAGTTCCGTGTTCTCAGGCTCCTAACATTAATTTGCGAGAAATTATCTGGGGCATCTATTTGGCCAGTCAGTAGTAGTGACCTACTAAAACGACTCTTGATATGTTCTGTCCTTTGGCCAGAGTATCCATATTCAGCAGACGGCAACGATCAATGTATGGTGGCAGTTCCGTCGGGTGGCGCCACGGCACAGAGCTTGGAGCAAACCTTGCCGGCACTGCTTCAATTCTAGTAGTCCAAATGCTCGTTTAAGGACATCAGATAGATGGTGAAGCTTCAATGGTAGACCAAACAAGCGAATAATACAAAACCCACAAACAATATGGATCAGTGAACTTAACACTTAACTTAACTTAACAATTCATATAATGAAACAGAGGCTTCTATTCGCCTTTGATATGCCATGGGAGTAGTGGAATGTAGTAAAGGACTATTGCGAGTCTAGAAGAACATAAAGGTCTCTGGCGATTGGCTCTCTCTCGAGTGAGTCCCTAAAAACAGGGCAGTTCCAGGCTATTGTTTTTTCTTGCGTGTAAAAAAACCAAGAAGCATTTAGACACACTAAGAGTCAACAAATTGCGATAACACCAATCACAGAAATTATCTAGGTGTCGCTGCAGATCAATACAATCTGTTATGAACCGCATAAGGTCGTCAGCATATATAAGTATCACATAGGTAACAACATTAAAGAACAGCGAAAATAGCAAAGGTCTTACATTGCTTCCTTTAGGCACACCCAGCATGTTCGTAAAACATTGTTTTAACTCTCTTTAGAGTTATTTTTATTTTTGAAACAAATACCATTTGTGGTACCAAGATGATTATTGTATCTTGCCTATACTATTTAGTAAAATCATTCTACATAATAAATTTGTCCCTATACAGGGATTTGCTTTGGAATCAACAATAATTTAAATTTTTGTACTTTGGTAAAAATAATTAAATCAACAAGTCAATACCAACTTTTTGAAGCTCCTTAGTCACACCGAGCGCAACAGCTATCCCTAATCTCCGCCAATTGTCTAAACTTAACGATGTGATTTACACAAAAAAATCCCCTAATTGAAACGTGTTTGCTGCCGGCCACCGTACCGCGGTAACGAGCGATCACTAATGAGACCATTAATTTACGTTCAAGTAATCGGTCTTGACAAGAGAGGCCTCAACCACGCACGTGGGTGCCTAGGAGACCGCTACCGTTGTCCTGGAAACCTCAGGCCAAATTCAAACATTGCCAACCTTAATTGTAGCCATTAATTCAATTAACAACTACCGCAGCCTGAATTTCGCTCGCTCCACTCCACGCGCCGGGGGTTCCGTCAATCGCTCGCGAAGCGGCAGAATGTTTCCATGTCCGGCTGTAGGCCGTTGCGAGCAGTGCGAATAGAAAATTTATGCAAAAGCAGTAGCGGTAGCAACACGAACGACAACATTAAATCAAACGATTTGTGAATAAAATGAAAATTATGCTGTAAAAGGTAAATTTATTGGATTATCTTGTCGTGTTGTGCGGAAGCTTCACCGCAGCGTCACTAGATGGAACGCTGAGCGGGGATCGTGCGTGGTTTGCGTACTAGGATTCCTCTGCGGGCAAATTCGCCGATGTAAGACGTAAAACAGCAATCAACAATATAAGATAGAAATTTTATAAATTAGGGCATAACTGATGTTCCGTTTTTTTGATATTCTGATTATTTGTCGAAGATTGTGTAAGTCTAAACATCTCCAAATAAAACTAGCTTTTTATGCGACCTGAAAACTACGCCAACTAATATGATCTCAAAACCATAAACATATGACGGTTATTTTTAATTCAAACGCCGTACATTTCCACAGGTTTGTTCCATTTCGTAATAAGTGCTCAGCCCCCGAAAGAACCGGGGACGTTGACGAACAAACCAAATGACATCGTTACCGTAGACGAACGAATCGTAATTAGACGGGCTGCCAGCACTGCTGGGGATATAATGGGTGGTTTTGGGGATGCCTGGCGCGGGATAAGGGAAGAACAAGAACGAAGACTATCTTCGATATTTTGCTCCCAGCAGAGCGGTAAAGCTGGGTTACGAAAAGAAGCACGGCAAGCTTTGATTACGTGATAATCAGACGACGCGCGAGACGGGGGCAGCCTTCTTGTGAGGTTAGTTGAAATTGCAATAGTCTGCGCGAGCTTATTCTGTAAGAGTAAGAGGAACATCTATATCGGAGCTGAGCGAAAGTGCCAACGGAGTGATGATGACTTGATTTGGTTCAGTTGCATAGCACCGTTGCATGTCTGTAGTTCAAGCTGGAATGATCGGTGCTAGATGTGTAAGATTTTGGCTCGATGACACCCTTAGCATATTTTTATATCAACCCAGCAACTGCAATTGCGATTCGAGATATCAGCCTGGGGACAATCACTGACTCAAATACGATAGTGAGAATCGGGACATTCAATTTGCACATTTAAATCTTTTTTCAGGATAGTTAAGATGAGGGTAAGGTTAATTCGGTAAAAAAGCACATTTTTTTCAAAAATTAAAGTGTTAATAAATTCATTCAATTTACATTTAATATTGTCGCAATTAAAAAATATTTTCTCATAATTTCTTCGCAAAATACTGAAAATGGAACGAGTGACGGTGAATCTCCGGAGGCGCTTCATCGAAAACTTGTTTTGCGGTGCATATCTTAACTGAACATTTACTGTACCAATCATTTTGAAATTTTGCACAGTTCTTCTTTACATCATTACCCAGGTAACTTCAGGAGCTTATATTTTTTGCTTGGTTTTTTAATTTCTCGTATCGCTTTGTAGCCAAACGTTTTATTTTTTTGCCAAAAAGAATCGAATAACATATTATTGCACAAATAATACTCATTTTTTGTGAAAAGCTGCTGTAGCTACCTGGACAATGATGTGAAGATCTGTGCAAAATTTCAGAGTTTAGTTTTGAGGTACCTCCTGAAGATTCACCGTCACTCCTCCAAGATTTTGCGACGATGCAAATTCAGAAAAATGTCGATTAATTGTATGGAAATTTACTGAAGATACTAACACCCGCGCCTTTGCTTCCCCTTGGCATCAACATCAATCATATTTGTAGCAACTCTATAATGCAATCTCCGTGATAGAGATGGTCGGGTTCGGGTTTTTGGACCCGAAACCCGAACCCGACGGTTACGGGATCGGGTTTTGCAAATTTAAACTTCTTGGGTTCGGGTCGGGTTCCTGGTTTTCAAATTTCAATTTCTCGAGTCCGGGTTTTTGAAATTTTAAACTTTCAGGTTCGGGTCGGGTTCGGGTTTTTCGAATTTGGAATTTTCGAATTCGGGTCGGGTTCGGGTTTTTGAACAGATCACACCCAACCATTTCTTGACGCTGATTACGTTTACATACAACACCCAGTCTCTTTTTGTAGTATTAACTTTATTTAATTTACTTTACTTCGTGATACGAATGGATGACACATATAACCGTACTAAATTTTCCCACCTTCAAATCACTAGAATTCGTAATATTTTCTGATGGTAAATTATTGTATTTTTTATTCATGTATAAAATTTCTTCTCTTCAGATTCGCAAACTGTCCGAATTATTTTCATTTTTTTAAACGAGTACTCATGAGAGAGCATTCAACAATAAGTGTTTCGCGTCTAAAATCTCTATGCGATGTACTTTTCATGATAATCATCAAAAAACCAAGCAAATTTTTCGGAAAATATATTGGTTCAAGCAAGAAGAATCTACGGGAAGTAGAGGCAATCTAACAACGATGGCACTCATATGGTAATGGTATGCTAGCGCCACTATCAAATCAGTGGTACATATATGAAACTAGCACTTTCTGTCAGATTGTTTCCGGGCTAGGCCGTTGCATGATTCGAATTCCTTCATGAAAATACGTGAATTTCCACTATTTTAAGGAATTAATTTTAAAATTATTGTGTGCTCTGTTCAAGCCATGAGCGGATTTGTAGAAGTTTGGAGTCGTTCCGAGAACTCCATTGGAGATGTCGAGGCATCTCTACTGGCGCGCATACTATACTAGCTAATGATGTGACATCAAGAACGCGACAGATAATCTTTTTTTTTTTTTAATTCGTTTATTTGACACGGCTCGATGCGTTAGCTTAGAGGAGCCATGGGTCTTTTATATATTTACAATATGTAAAAAATAAAAATTACGATGCATTTTATTTTGAGCCTGTAAGATCCCGTGCGCGCAACTTACTATTGCGAGCGGAGATCTTTTTTCGTGTCGGGAAGATGTTCCTTCTTTCGTCAACTTCAGGGTTATCCACGTCTCTCTCGTTTTTTTTCTCCAATTTGTTTGTTTGATAAGGCACGTATGCGTTAGCTTAAAGGTGCCATTTTTTCATTGTTTTACATTTTGAATTTCTTAAAACTAGGGGGTTACACATTTCAATATTATTTTGTTTTATATAATGAAACTAAAAAAAAACTTTACAGCTAACTTATACATATAAAAGAGGGTATAATATAATATTCGTAAGATTTGGGGGTCATTTTGTGTATTCTTTGTATAGTAATTCACTTTATGATTTTTAGAAGGGAGATTGTAGGAGAAATTAATTATTAACTAAGCGGAACATTTTACAAGCTTATTAACTAGAAATAAATAGAAAGAGTGGTTCAAGATTAAGGGGAATTAATTAGGGCTATTTTAAAGTAGTGGTACTGTTGTGCATTTCTTAACGAGATTAAATATTGATCAACTAAAACTAGAAGATAGGGGGGCACATAAATTTTGGAAAGATATTCAAGGGGAGAAGGGGGTGAAGTCATACATCTGTGTATCAGAGACATGGGAGGGAGAGCGGACAAGGCTGAAGGGGGGAGGGGGGTGAGATATAAACTTTCAGTTTCCGGCATCAGGAATTAACGGCCAGGATTACAGATTCGAACGGATTGATCAACTAACACTAGAAGATAGGAGGGCACATAAGTTTTGGGAAGATATTCAAGGGGAGAAGGGGTGAAGTCATACATCTGTGTATCAGAGACATGGGAGAGAGGGTGGACAAGGCTGAACGGGGGGGATATAAACTTTCAGTTTCCGGCATCAGGAATCAACGACCAGGATTACAGATTCGAACGGATGTATCAAGTATTGGGACGCCGGGCGGTTTTCCTCGAGCCGGCAGGGGTTCCTCCATACGATTTCGTAGTACGGCTCAGATACGGATCGGGAACACACCGCGTTGCGTGTGTGATGTTGTACTGTAGATCTCGTGTTGTTGGTTCATTCGACAGATGTTTTGTCTCGTCTTGGAGTCGTATCAAACCATCGTTGGGGTACGGTAGGCGGAAGAGGGCACTTCTGGGAATAATAAGAGAAAAGATAGGGGCATTTAAATTTGGATATTGATGGTGATCACGCTGGATCTTTATGCTGCCGGTTTCCCACAGGTTTTTCTTCGTGCTTATAGCTTGCGGCGAAACAGAGTCTTATTGCACATGGAACACAACACAAATCGGCGGAGTTAGCGATAATTTCACGATAAGAACGGCGATGTTTCGGAACGGAATATAAAACACAATTTTTGCGATTATAAAAACTGGCGGGTCTCGCGGTTGCGGTCTTTTCCCTTCTATATTCGATACTACCCCTTTTTGTCTGAAATCAATCATCCAGCCTGTGTCACTCTGTGTGTGTTCAATCATCATTTAACGCACAAAGTGTAAAAACATTATTTTTTGGGCTCAAACTTATAAATTTAGGTGATTATGTTGATGTACTGTATTTGGCGTCAACATTCCGGCCACCTTGAAACAATTGTTTCAATGAATCATGTTCATCTTGACGAAAACGACCTCCTCCCTTATCTTTAAAAGAAATAAGAACACAACAGATTCGTGGTTGCTGCTTTACAGGATACAGTTGATTCAGAAGCACTGGTTGAACGAATTAGCATGACGTACACTGTTGTAATCTCTAAGCCTTGGTATGGCGGCTCTCGAACGCCAAGAAACTGGTGAAACGTACTCGGTGGTGACGAAGCAAGAAGGATGGTGTATTGCGGATATTAGGCATACTGGTTTGTTTGCAGTACCTGCATGATCCAGTCTACCTGATACAGTCCCACCGAGAACTGTCTCGATGAGCATTGGAAGACCATCTCCTAGGGAAAGTCTTCTTCCGGTGTGTAAACTCTGGTATAATTCACCGCCAATGATGAGATCGATCCCATTCGAATTTTGAAACTGTGGATCTGCCAAAGTTATTTCTGGAATCTTCCATGACGACACATCGACGGAAACATTGGGTAGCTTCAAGTTTGGTTGTGATACAAGCAGAAAATTAAGTGTCGCAGTGAACGGAGACGAGATGGCCTTTATTGTTGCGGTGAGCTGACGGTTAATATTGATAGTATGCCCAACTCCTGCGACAGAAATGTCTACCGGTGAGCTTTGTCCCAATCTATCTGCAAGTCGATAGGACATAAAATTTGATGTTGACCCCGAATCAAGCAAAGCTCGTGCGATATGTGCTTGTCCATACCGGTCGACAATGTATAGACTGGCAGTTTCAAGGAAAACACAGTTGTTGATATGTTGAACAGCCATGCTTGTGTTTGTAGAGGGCAGAACTGGTCCATAAGATGTCGAAGGTTGGGAATGCAACTCAAGTCCTTTTTCAGGAGGAGTGACAATATTGCTATCGGAAGCATGGAGCAGCGAATGGTGTCTCTCGTTGCAATGGCGACAAGAAAACCTGGAGTTACATTTTCTATTTAAGTGTCCCGGAGACAAGCAGTTCCAGCAAAGCCTTCGTGTGGTCGCCACTTCGCAGCGCTGGTCAGCGGACATTTGGTAAAAAGTTGGGCATTGGTAGATTGAATGATGTTCTGAACACACGAGGCATCCATTACCATTATTCTGAGAATCCGGAAAACTTAAAGGAGTGGGCTGGATGGATACAGCAGCATTCGACGTGATCCTTGAAGAATGCGGTTTGCCGGCTACCATTGCATTAGGCACAGAACGATACTGAACATCGGAAGCAACAGATTTCAAAATGCGGACTCGTTGATACAGAAATTCTACCAAATCATCATACGTAATGAAATCCTTCCCGCAGGTTTTTTCTTCAAAGCATTGAAGGGTTGTGGAATCCAGTTTATAACACAAAATACTGGTAAGTGGAGTGTCCCACTGATCAACAGGCTCACCCAGCTTGGCAAGTGCCTTAACGTGTCGTTGAAAATCATCAGCTAGTGTATGCAGCTCTTGTGCTGATTCCGAAAGTACAGATGGCAGTTCATACAATGCTCGAAATAGTTGGCGTCTTAATAACCTGCGGTTGTCGTATCGTCTCAAAAGAGCCTCCCAGGATACGACATAATTATCAGCTACAACATCGGTGCTCTCAAATGGTTTTTTTGCTTCACCTTCTAACGATTGTAATAAGTATTGGAGCTTAGCGACTGCGGGAATCTCAGCATTAACGTGAATCAGTGATTGGAATGAATCTCGGAACGCCATCCAACGGGAGAAATCACCGTCAAATTTAGGTAAGTCAATCTTCGGGAGTCGTAAATGAAAACTCGCAGCAGTTGGTATAGAGGGAAGAATTCCTGAACTGTTGAGCATCGATTCGTGTGCCCCAAGAGGACGTTTAGAAAGCAAGAAACCCTTAGCTACACAATAGCGCTCTTCGAAGTCATTACGCTCCCTGAAGCGACTATCTAACGATTCCGGTCTATCATTCTTCTCGATTTCCGCTTGAGCCTCTAGAAATTCTTGGTACGCCCGGTCTAAAACATCGATGCGCACTGATATCTGAACTCGGTCCCGATCATCTCTATACTCTTCAATAAATTTCTCCACTAACTCGCACGTAACATAACAACCCTTCCGCTGAATAACCTTTTCAATGACAATTTTCTCGCTTTTAGACATCTTAATCATTCACTGCTGCGCCAAATCTCACACGGATATTACCTGTTACTGTTGGATGCGTTAATACAGATTCAAAGTTTCACCTTGAAGTTAAGAAAACATCTGACCACTTTCTGCACACCTTTTTCCCACTGTGACCATTCCTATCTCTTTTGATACTGCTACAATCTCTAATCGCCCTTCTAAGTAACACTAGCACGATTCGCTGCTGAGCCGACTGGAAACATCTCACACAGCGAGGATTTTTATTAAATATCTTCGTTGATTCTCTTTTCCATTCGTACTTGGTGCTAGGTACTTTTCTGCAATTGTACACACGCACTGGTAGCACAGCAATATTATGGGATGCGTGTTCTTCACATAGAACCAATATTGGTGGGTTATTCAGCAATGCACTAGGCTGATTTGGGAATCATTTTAATCACAAAATACACTTCACGACAAACTCTGTTTCTGGATATCCTTGGCATCCGGCTCGAAGGACCAAGTGATCACGCTGGATCTTTATGCTGCCGGTTTCCCACAGGTTTTTCTTCGTGCTTATAGCTTGCGGCGAAACAGAGTCTTATTGCACATGGAACACAACACAAATCGGCGGAGTTAGCGATAATTTCACGATAAGAACGGCGATGTTTCGGAACGGAATATAAAACACAATTGTTGCGATTATAAAAACTGGCGGGTCTCGCGGTTGCGGTCTTTTCCCTTCTATATTCGATACTACCCCTTTTTGTCTGAAATCAATCATCCAGCCTGTGTCACTCTGTGTGTGTTCAATCATCATTTAACGCACAAAGTGTAAAAACATTATTTTTTGGGCTCAAACTTATAAATTTAGGTGATTATGTTGATATACTGTATTTGGCGTCAACAGATGGTTTTGAGGAACGTGTATATAAGGGACATGTAGAGAATATCGCGGCTTGCTAGTACATCTCGAACCGGGACATTGGGTGATCTTCCTCGGGCCCGAAGGGAATCGAATAGTTGAGATCTGGCAGAACAGTACTCGGCGCATGCCCAGACAACATGTTCGATTTCGTGATAACCGTTGCCACAAGCGCAGATACCGCTATCCACGAGCCCAATACGCCGGAGATGTGCGTCCAGCGTGTAGTGATTGGACATGAGCCGAGACATCACGCGAATGAAATCCCGACCCACATCCATCCCCCTGAACCAAGGTTTCGTCGATACCTTAGATATTATCGAATGTAGCCACCTTCCCAGTTCACCATTGCTCCATGAAGTTTGCCAACTTTCGAGGGTTCTCTGATGAGTGATACTGAAAAATTCGCTGAAGCTAATTGGTCTTTCATATATGTCACCTTGTAAAGCGCCCGCCTTAGCTAAAGAGTCCGCTTCTTCATTACCTGGAATGGAGCAATGCGAGGGAACCCAAACTAAGGTAATCTTGTACGATCTTACAGACAAAGCACGCAGGCGGTCCCAGATTTTCCCCAGAAAATATGGAATGTGCTTTCTAGGTTTCATTGAACGGAGAGCCTCGATTGAGCTGAGGCTATCCGAGACAATAAAGTAATGATCGGTGGGCAAAGTATCAATGATCCCAAGGGCATACTGAATAGCAGCAAGTTCTGCGACGTAAACCGATGCAGGATCATTGAGTTTGAATGAGGCGGTGAGGTTTTGATTGAATATACCGAAGCCAGTGGAGCCGTCGAGGCTTGACCCGTCGGTGTAAAACATCTTGTTGCAGTTGACTTCTCGAAATTTACTATGAAAGATGCTTGGGATCACTTGCGGGCGTATGTGATCCGGGATTCCACGAATCTCGTCTTTCATGGATGTGTCGAAGAATACAGTTGAATCAGAAGCATGAAAGAGATTGACACGGTTGGGATAGTATGAAGAAAGATTGATATTTTGTGCCATGTAATCGAAGTACAAGGACATAAATCGGGTTTGAGAATTGAGCTCGATAAGCCTTTCGAAATTTGCAATTACTAACGGGTTCAAGATATCGCATCGGATGAGCCATCGATATGAGAGTTCCCAAAATCGATTTTTCAGCGGAAGGACGCCCGCCAGCACTTCTAAACTCATCGTATGTGTCGAGTGCATGCAACCCAAAGCAATACGCAAACAACAATATTGGATTCGCTCTAGTTTGATGAAATGTATGTTCGCAGCGGAGCGGAAACAGAAACTCCCGTACTCCATCACCGACAATATTGTTGTTTGGTACAGCCTGATCAGGTCTCCTGGGTGGGCACCCCACCATGTTCCGGTTATTGTACGGAGAAAGTTGATCCTTTGCTGGCACTTCTGTTTCAGATACCTAATGTGACATCCCCAGGTTCCTTTAGAGTCGAACCAGACCCCGAGATATTTGAAAGTTGAAACCTGAGCAATAGTTTGACCCATTAATTGAAGCTGTAGTTGCGCTGGTTCACGCTTCCTTGAAAATACGACTAGCTCAGTTTTCTCCGTGGAGAACTCGATACCTAGCTGGAGGGCCCAAGCAGACAAATTGTCCAAGGTATCTTGCAATGGTCCTTGCAGATCGACGGCTTTGGGACCTGTAATAGAGACCACACCGTCATCTGCAAGCTGCCTTAGCGTGCAGGAATTGACAAGACATTCGTCAATGTCATTCACGTAAAAGTTATAGAGAAGGGGGCTTAGACATGAGCCCTGGGGAAGACCCATGTAACTAATTCGTGATGTCGATAAATCACCATGCGAAAAATGCATATGTTTTTCAGACAGCAAGTTTAGCAAAAAGTTGTTTAGAGTCGGTGAAAGACCATGCTGGTGCAGCTTCTCAGAAAGAATTTTGATAGAAACTGAGTCAAAAGCCCCCTTTATATCTAGGAAAACTGATGCCATCTGCTCTTTGCTAGCATAAGCCATTTGAATTTCTGTTGAGAGCAACGCAAGACAATCGTTCGTCCCTTTGCCTTTGCGGAAACCAAATTGTGTATCTGACAGTAAGCCATTTGCTTCGACCCAATTGTCGAGGCGAAACAAGATCATTTTCTCGAACAACTTTCGGATACAGGACAGCATCGCAATCGGTCGATACGAGTTGTGGTCGGAGGCTGGTTTTCCTGGTTTTTGAATGGTGATGACCTTCACTTGCCTTCAGTCATGAGGGACAATATTACCCTCAAGAAACTTATTAAATAAATTCAACAAGCGTCTCTTGGCAGAGTCTGGCAGATTCTTTAACAAGTTAAATTTGATTCTGTCTGGCCCTGGGGCTTTATTGTTACATGATAAGAGAGCAAGTGAGAACTCCACCATCGAAAACGGTGTTTCGTTCGCGTTATTGTGAGGGGACGCGGCGCGGTAGATCTTCTGTGCCGGGGCGGAATCCGGACAAACCTTCTTGGCAAAATCGAATATCCAACGGTTTGAATATTCCACGCTCTCATTGGTACTGTTTCGGTTTCGTAAGCGCCGGGCCGTACTCCAAAGAGTGCTCATCGATGTTTCTCTCGTTAGTCCGTCGACGAACCGGCGCCAGTAGCTACGTTTTTTGGCTTTTATCAAACTCTTCATGCGCGTTTCCGCCATCGCGTACTGTCGGTAGCTAACTGGCAGCCCGTCGTCCCGGAAGGTCTTATACGCAGCGGCCTTCTCCGCGTACACGTCTGAGCACTCTTTGTCCCACCATGGATTGGGAGGACGCCCGCGTGAATTCGCGTCTGGTACGCGTTTAGTCTGAGCTTGAATCGCGGTATCGAGAATCAAGCCAGCCAGGAACCCGTACTCTTCCTCCGGAGGGAGCTCTTGTGTCGATTCTACTTTTTCGGATATCGCGGACGCGTAGCTCTTCCAATCAATATTTCGTGTGAGGTCATACGAAACATTGATTGTATTCGGTGGGCCTGAACCGTTAGCAATATTAATTACGATTGGCAGATGGTCGCTGCCGTGGGGATCAGAGACTACCTTCCACATGCAATCTAACCGCAGCGATGTCGAGCAGAGGGACAGGTCTAAGGCGCTCGGACGCGCTGGAGGGGCAGGAATCCGTGTCATTTCACCCGTATTCAAAATGGTCATATTGAAGTTGTCGCAAAGCTCATGGAGTAGGGTAGATCGATTATCGTCATGAAGGCAACCCCATGCCGTGGCGTGGGAGTTGAAGTCACCTAAAACTAGTCTCGGTGCGGGGAGGAGTTCCGCAATATCGCAAAGCCGTCGGTGGCTAACTGAGGCTCTAGGGGGGATGTAGGTGGAAGCAATGCAAAGGTCTTTGCCTTTAATTCTGGTTTGGCAAGCGACAACTTCAATGCCTGGTGTCGAGGGGAGGTCGATCCGATTGAAAGAATAGCACTTTTTGATCCCCAAAAGTACTCCTCCGTAAGAGTCTTCTCGATCCAAGCGAATAATATTAAAATCGTAAAAGTGTAGGGTTATTTCTGAAGTGAGCCATGTCTCGCATAGGGCAAATGCATCGCATTTCAAATTATTTAGTAAGATTTTAAACGAATCGATTTTCGGGATAATACTTCTGCAATTCCACTGTAGAACAGTGATTAAATCCTTGACCTCGTTCGATGAATTAGCCATCGAAGGATACAATCGCTGAAAGGAGGGGCCATTTCGCAGTGAACTGCATCAAGAATGTTTTTACTGCGGGGAGAAAGCTTATCAAGATACTTTTAAGGGGGTCAGAAATGTTTAACGCTGTAAGAATACGGTCCACAATGTCAGAGAAATTTATTAAGCCAGCACTGTTTTCTTTCTCTGGCTGAGATATGGGAACACTTGGGATTTTTGATGTTCCTGGAAGTGCTGGGAACTCCTTTTCTGAGCTCAGGTTACTGAGACCGGGAGCGACTTGCTTCGGTTTTGCACCAGTACTTCCTTGAGTAGTTATTTTAGGGGGACCATGAAGAGACACCTTCTGGCCTTTACGACGAAGCTTGGAAGAGGAAATGTTCTTCCTTTTTCTACTACTTCTAGGCACAGCAGAAGATGTTCCCTCCTGGGGTTCATCACAGTCGCCTTCGTCAGTAGACAAGTTGGTAAAGATGTTCGTAGAGACAGGTGGCGTAGCTATCTTAAGCATTTCTGCAAAAGATCGCTTAGAGCTTCCCTGAAGGGAACGCTTAAGATTTTCCTCGCGCTGTTTGTACGCGGGACATGAAGGGAGATCATGCGGGTTTCCCCCACAGTAGAGACACTTTTCGACATCTCTACCACAGGAATCATCCGCATGATTCCCACCGCATTTCCCACAGCGGGCTTCATTGCTACAATGGGAGGCTGTGTGTCCCAATTGTTTGCAATTAGTACAGTTCATGACCCGCGGCACAAAGAGGCGAACAGGTAGACGAACCTTGTCAAAGAGGAGGTAATTGGGCAGGGCAGAGCCGGCGAAGGTCACCCGATGAGAGTCTGAGTTGACGTATGTTTTCTTCCCGTCAGCTGCGACTGATGCTGAATGCAAACGTTTGCATTCCAGTATCTTCACTGGCTTAAGCATGGGGTCTTTGAAACAGCCAGTCCCATATTTTAGCAGGTCCTCGCAATTCAGACTCGAATCGGAAACGACCCCACTGACTTCGACCCTGCTAGCTGGGATATACACCCTGTACTCCCTCGTAAAGGGCTCGTAGCCAGCAATATCGTTTGCCTGAGTTGAACTGTTAACCACCACCCGAAGCTTATCAGGGCGAATTTTCGATATTTCTGTCACGGCCGAATACCGATCCGTCAGAACTCGAGAAATCTGCAACAGATTCAAACACTTTTTTTCTTTGGTCCGAAAGAAGATCACAAATGGCCCGGTGGCCGAGCTCGGATATACCTTGAGCCGGGGAGCCGATTTTATTTCGACGTCTATCTCACCTTGAGATGAACCGTCGTCAGGGGAAGTCATTTTTGCACGGGCCTATTGCCCAGTGCACGTTATTAAGACAACCAAGAAGGGGAAACGAAAACTAATACTTAGCTTGTGTATGTAACGGTATCCAGACGGCTTACTAGAAGAACACTGCTTCACTTCACTGACCGGCTAACGGTACTCGTAAACAGAAACACAAAAGAAGGGAAAAAATACTGAAACCTCAACTAGGCGTAGAGTGTGCAAATAACCTTGAACGCGGATTAACACTATTTGTCGCTATAGAGTGTACGGACCGATGACAAAAGACTTCTATCTCGACTGAGTGCTCGATAACGAATGTCGTCTCTCTCGTTGTCGTTTACGTCCGTATCATCATCTTGATTACTGTCTTGATACTGGCGATCAGATGTTCTTCCTGGTGTCTTGCCCTTGTGGGTGACGAACGTGAACACTCCATCCTTGGTGGTAGCTTCTTCACTGGTGGTATTAGTTGTTACGTTCGAATTACTTAACGCAGCGTTTGCAGTTGTCATTATTGCCTTAACTGCAGCCACAAATTTGGCAACCGATTGTGGTTCAGGTAAAGATATTGGGGCTTGGGTGTTGGCATTTTTTTCTACAACTGAGCTTTCCTTAGCAGTTTCTGGGCAGGGCTGTCCGTAGTGCACCGTTTGTTCACAGAATTGGCACGTTTTAGTTTGTCCTTGATATGTACAAAGAGTTCGCTGTATAATGGTATCACCCCCTTCTGTTTTGTACTGCAGGGTAAGGTAAGAGGGAATGGGTTGGTCTACCCGCATTCTCACCATACAGACACCATTTGAAATACCTGGGAAGTAGTTTTTCGATGTGTCCTCCGTAATAGATTCCACTGCTCCGAAATACGACATAAATCTTTTAATTGCCACTTTGCAAGTAAGTGGAGATAAATCGTGTAATTTAACTTCTATATTTCCATTATCCATGTATATAGGGATCTTGATTTCAGCGTTGTCACAAACAAGCACAAGTTGTTCTGCGAAATGAATCTTTTCGCCTGGGCGAATTTGTTGAAGGTTATCAGCACCGCATGCCTGACGTGCTCAAGCTGTATGGAGGTGACTTCCGAAAACCGAAGCTGCATTTTCACCTTCAGCAGATGTTCCACATCACGAATACATGGTCTTATGCGAAAAGACCTGAAGTCAGTGGCCACTGTGTTAGGCCGAATAATCACGTTTTGTTGATGAGACTTAGTCATTATGATAGGTCACGCAAGAATAAAATTAACGGGATCCTTTGTTCTTCAGACAATGCACACAAGTAGCTGTTTTTTTCGTTCGTTTTGCACTGGCTCGGACAGAAGCAGGAGCACACTGAGTATCGCGACCGATGTGTTTGATGGTTGCAAATAGACTGACACAGAATCTTGATTGACACCCTTCGAGGCAAGTTTAGGTTTGACCGTACCAACCAATAACGCGGGTGACGTCGTGTAAACTGTCGAATACGACTTGCCAATTGACAGTGCTTAATTTAATAGATGTAATAAATTATACAAAACTACTCTTGCAGGAATGGTTTTCGATAAAAAAAAACTAGAAATTTGGTTTAAGTGTGGCGGGCAAGGTTGTTTGAATCTGTCATAATTATGCCTCTCGTTTCCCCATGCGTTAGCCGTTAGCCGATTTATCCTACTTTTTGATTAAGATATCGAAGATTTATATGTTTCTCAGAACATTACAAATGCGACGTTTAGTAATAGTAAATATAAATGCCAATTTCTTTCGCCAGTAATTCGTTTTGCCATAGGTAGATATAACTGGACGCGTATGGTGCTACTTCAGGTTCGAGTGATTCTATAACTATTTTGGAAGAGCTTTGGATGATTTTTTTGGATGATCCTTGGATCCAGCTCGGATGCCTAAATTTAAAAATCTTGGGATCTTTGGTGGATTTTTTGTATTAACAAGTCCGGTTCAGATCGGGTTTCTCGAATGAGCATGGCTTCTCCCTTTAGTGCCTTCTGGCGAACTGTAGGCTTTTTTACCTCTTCTGCTCCCCTTTTTGCTTTTCTTTCCGCTTTTGCTGTTTTCCGTGTTTCTCCTTCCGACCAACAACGGTACTCCAGCTTTCTCCCTGTTGAGTGACATCCTTCCCTTCGGCAATGACAGCATCCTCGCGCGTCAGTTTCTTGGGCCCGCCAGGCCTTCTGTCTCCTGGCGAGGTTCCTGTCCCCACTAGTCACGGAAACTGGCGTGTTCTCCATTCCAATCAGCTTCTTCCCTTGCTTCTGAGGGGCTAGCATTTGCCGATGTCAACGCTTGCTCAGCTACATCAGTGCTCCGCGCTGCCGTGCCATACTCCTTCACGGCAGACACTAGCACCTTTTGGACTCTGAGAACCATCTTCTTAATGTTCTTTTGGACATTGTTTCTCGCATCCACAAACTTGTGGAGCTCCTCCACCAGGAACTTCGCTGCCATTATTTTTTGGCTTCTATGGAGTGCAACTTATCCCGCTCTTCTGTGGTTGTTATTGCTGGTGCTTCTGCTACTACTTCTCCTTCTCCTGCTCTTGCTAAATAACTTCAGCTGCTCAGCAAAGCACCTCTGGCGAACGGATTCGCCGCGGCTGCTCCGTATGCTGCCGTTCTAAGCATAATTGTCCCATGTATATAGGGAATCCCATAGAACATGAGACAAATATGCTTATAACGGCAGTATGTTTCTTGTTTTTTTTTCCCAAATTCGAGCCGCTATCTCCACTCGTTTTACGTAGTCGCCACTTGTGATCCCATGGTTATCTATGCAAGCAGGAAGATCATGCTAGGTTTAACACAATCCTTCATGGGGAGTAGTGTTCAGAACCGGATCGGCGTAAAATCGGAAATGGTCCATCCGAACCTGTGTGTGCGTGTGACATAATCGATTTTTTGCAAGACCATTAAGCTTTTTGATTTTTCCAGATGTTACAGGGTAAATCTGGTATTGACAAGAAAACAAAAATAAAATTAATTAAATTTGATTGTGTTTCGAATTCATCTCGTCAGTAACTAGCACCAACAGAGTGTCTAGTTAGACGATGTATCTGAATTATTACCCAAAATAGCCCTTGTAAGACACAAAAAATCCAAACAGTTCCCACGACACATGTGACCGCCTGAAGTAGGGTAAAGACTTAATTTTCGCCCCATTAGGGAGGGTGCCACACTATTCTATTAATTACGCAGTCTACAGTCGATGAAATGCACATAAATTGCTTCGTTCCCAAGAACCAATTTAATACCAAAAATGTCCTGAGAATGGGGAAATATTTCTGTTTGAGCGCCACGAAAACTCGAATCGAATGCTCCTATTTTCGCACTACCATATGGGCTAATGCGTTGAACAAAGATGGCAGACGCTGCTCTAACTAACGGCTTCAAATGGGTAGGGCGATAATAGAAATAGGGCGAAAATAGTCTCCACACCCTAACTGGTTTGTGATTTGCCGGGAAACAAATACAGAAGCTCTGGTTTCAGGTATCTGCTACGCCGCCATGATTTCAAAGCCAACATCTAAAACGTCACATTAAGGTCGATCCACAATTGACAGAATCGATTCCATTCGACACAAGTTCGTTTAATTTATTGATGCATTATGGTATAAAGTTTTTGTTATTCACCGACATGTCCAAAACAACACTTTTCATAAATTAGCGGTCCTATATTTTCGCTTTTTAACAAACAACTAAAGATTGAGTCATGCCGTACCATGGCTGACTAGTGAAGATCGAGCTTCGAGCAAAACGAGCAGAACAAGTTGAACTGTCAGTGGGGCCCATAATTTTTGTGCCCGCTGAGATGTTGACTTATGTCAGTTTATTACAAATGGGATAGGGGTGCCGTATACGTGTCTGGTTTGCTGACGAGAAAGCGAAAATGAACACTTGTCGTTCGTCTTGGGAGCCAAACGCCTGGCAGTATGCAGTTTTGCACACGAAGAGAATGACATCACAGAACACAAACTTGGCTTGAATAATACCTTCTCGTAGTAATGACACTCTTCAGCGCCACCACCAACCTTGCAGGGCCGGCGGAAAGCGTGGGTAGTATGGGTAGTACTACCCACTCGAAAATAACCGAGTGGGTAATTACCCACTCGAAATTTTGAACCATTTCAAAAAATTTAGATGTGCAACGCATGTATCTCGCACTACACACATTTGAAAACATCGATGTACCACAATTCCAGTTGCATAAACGAACGTGATTTAATGTGAATGTAATGTAAGCGTGTGCATTGCGAAAAAGGAAAAATCCTTACTAATGAACCCTTCACCCCATGCTTTCTACCCACTCGGGCGTAAAGTGTTTCGCCGCCCCTGTTTTGAATATGAATGAATAATAGGAATAATTTGTTAAAGTTTAACTCAGTTGTAAATTCTCAAAACTTGGAGTAAGTTAAAAATAAGTTGAAGACTGAAAAAGTGCAGTATGAGCGTAAAAGGTAACTTTAGGGTATGTTATGAAGCGGAGAGGTACTTGTATCATTATCACTGGTTTGCTAATTCCACTATTCAAAATCAGTAACTGCAGTCGAATAAGGTTACAGAGCGTCGTTGGTATTCTGTGGCATGCATGCAGAAGACTCCGATCACCGCTTTTGCAGCCACGTGAGCTACCCTTTATGGTTCCTACCGAATTCATGGCAGAATCAGTGCTTCGTGCCGAAAGAGGGCAGCCCTTGGTAATCGTATCATTAAAAATGGCGCCCAAAGCACTCATGATTCAATAAAACAAATCCATGTCAACTTTTGAATAGGGCTAATAAGATTTGTAAACAAACTTTTGTTTTGCCGAATTCTCTTAATTTGTTATAATTTCAACACAAAAAACATTTGAAATTGATTCTACCAACGGTACCCGGTCAGAAACACATAACAAAAAGATTTCAAAAATATAACTCACGTTGTTACTTGTTATAGTTTCCTGTTATTTTAACTACTAACGAGACCTAATTTATAACACAATTTGTTACGAAAATTGCATTCTGTTATAAACTTGTTATTTCATTCTGATCGGGTAATGGTATTGATTCATGTATATTTTTTAAGAAATTCAACTTGGCAGTGGGATAATGAGCGAAATAAGCTTGTTTACAAAAATATCATTAGCCCTTTTGAAGAATTAATATCAAAATAAACGGTTGGCTCTACGCCAAGTATCCAATTCATGTGAGATACAAAAATGAAAATCATGAAACACTTCAAACAAGAAAATGTTTTTCTCTGTGAAAACTTCTAAATAGTGTCGCTGTGCTCTCATCAATCTCCCTACGCTACGAAAATTTTCTGCAACGACTCTTCATCTTTGACTTGCTTACATACAACATAGATTCCCATAGACGCTGGTTGTGCAAGCTCTTCAACGGCGTTTACCCTCTTTTTGATTTTAGTATAAGTAAAGAGTCTTTCAAATTAAAAATAATTATATTTAGATTATAGTTATTTAATTTTGTGCGATGTAATATTTAAATCGAAGACGTGACGATCTAACTCAGCCATTATTTCGTTGAAAGATGAATAACTACAGTAAAGACCCATTTTTATCAGCCCCTTGGCGAATTTTAAGCTGATAAACATAAATAAAATCAGGACATATATTTTTCTGTCTTTTTAATAAACCGAAGCTCTTAAAATATTCTTCTTTGTTCTTTAGATATAGCCTCGCAAGCTTTTCTGATTATTTACTTCAAGTTCCTCTTAAGAGGGTCTGAGAGCGCAAAATTAAAAAAAAAATAATATTTTCATTTTTGCATAATTCGGATCTCTAAGATAAGAAATATAGGCCCAAAAAAGGATTTATTCGAATTCAGCTTGGTTCGTCTGCTAGATCCCATCAAACTACCAACTATCAAATTTTAAGAGGAAGCTGATAAAATCGGGGGCTGATAAAACCGGGTACTGATAAAATCGGGTCTCCTAACAAAGCTGACTTGAAGTTTTCTACAAAATTGATGCTAACAAACTTATCTTCCTTATTTTCCTTGCTGTGATAATCTTATGCATACAGTAGCACCTAGCGCTGAAAATACCGCCAGTTGATTTTCTTCATGTAATTTGCCGAAAACTCCCATACAAACTTCAAGCTTGTTAGCTTGTTGTTGTTTGGCTACTAAACTTGCTCGATTTTAACGCATCAATGGTCATATCTTGTACAAATCTCTTTAATTTTTCTGTTGCAATCAATATTGCATTTTTGCTTTAAAAAATTTAAAAAATTAAAGACAAACTATAACACCAAAACTTTTCAACTTAAAGTTGCCTATCCTAAAACATTTCAAGTTGCCTCTCATCGCCATCAATTGCAGCCATAACACGTACTCAGAATTATGTCATAAAAAGAAACCGTTCGATTCTCATACTGTCGCGTGTTAAACATCCCGCCGATATTACTGAAACCGAAAACGATGTGGCGGTACAATCACCTCGAATATCGAACAAACCACCATCCTTCGACCTAAAATCCAAAAGAACGGTTCACATGGACTCCACGCATAAATTAGTGATTACAATGTAGGGAGAAAAAAAGCACGATTCTCGGAGTAATTTATGATAATGGCTTAAAAGCCAGCTGTCAAAATGGACTTTAAGGACCAATTTTTAAACGAAGTGGCGTAGTAAGCTACTCTATTCGGGTTTTCATTTTTCGGCAGCCTTATTATCATCGATCCAATGATCATTGAAGATTTTTCTTTACAAGAAAATCAGATATTCATGTTAGATGATGCTTTTCCGTTTCGTTTTGAGATGCATCTATGACTCGAGTCTTATTTCACTAATTTTTAAAGAGTGTTTCGGTCTTACCCCAAAAGCTCATTTTGTCGAATTGTACAAAATCATATTCAGTCCATTCAGATTATAATATAGAGAGTAGAAAAGGATTTGTAATAAATACTGGTAGTTTGCAAAATCATTTTGCTGTTAAAATTCAAAAATCAACGAACTAAAAATAACATTCACGCGCGTAACTTTTGCTTTCAAAATATTGTTACTAATTATTATCACCAAACGTTTTCATTATTGAATGAAAACATTTGGTTATGTGGGAAAGTCGCTCCAATCATTTTGAACTTAAGTTTAAAGTTTATTTTACCACATGATGTTTAGGCCCTTTTCCCAAATTACTCCAGAACTCCCAAGCAGATGTACCACACCGTCGTCGTCGGTGGAACGATTTTCTGCTTCGCTACCAGCGGACCTTTCGATGCTCGAGCAAAGTTTAACACGCAATCGATCCTGTTAACGATATTTCTTCATTAAAAAGTGCTCCCGGTCGGTCTTTTTGTCATGCGCTCGCATGGTGTAATTCAAGGCGAAAGTCGCTTTAAATATGCATGATTTCACCATGCTCCAGTTGTTCGGATTTCATGCTGCGCTGAACAACCTTGGAAAGTTTCGTCAGTTTAAATATTTATGTGGTCCGTGTAGCACTTTACCTATTCAGTGACGGGTAGTTGCAGGTGTGTTGGGTGTTGCGGCGGACGAAATAAGTTATTCTGATAAAAAACGACTATGTTGGGTGATGTTTTGAACTTTGGACAGTTTAAGCGAACCAATTTCGTTATTCAATACTAAATTTCCCCTTTGTATACATACATTTCCATCAACTGTGCTTTTGGATAACCGAAAGGTTCACCATGTTTGCCAACTCAATTGTATTTACTGTATCAATTAATTTCAATCTGCCAAGGCTCCAGAACTCCAACTTGCTCAAAGCGTGTGCATAATTAACCAAATATTTACCGCCCGCAGGTATCCCGACGCCCAAAATTACCTGGTCAAGCAACGGGAAGACTCTGCCCAGCACAATGATGGAGTACTCCCACGAAGCGACGCTCAGTAGTAAGCTGGTGGTACGAAATTTATCGCGCGATCATCAGCACAATGTATACAGCTGCCAGGCGAGTAATTTCTACAAGCGAAACGTGACGAGCAATGTGACGATAGAGTTACGGTGTAAGTATGCAATTATGCCGATTGATGCAATTCTGCAGAAACTAATGTCGCCTGCTTTTGTCGGTGGTTAATTACAGTGCGACCTCTGGTGGTGGAAATCGTCAACGGTAGCACGCCGCTCTCGTCCGACCGGCGATACATTATCCAGTGCCAGTCCAGTGGGTCGAGACCGCCAGCGAAAATCACCTGGTGGAAAGACGGCGAGCAGCTGACGACGACCAACCAAACGGTGAGTATTGTTTAGTAGTACATGAAATTAAAGCGTCACACCACTGTGCATGACGGCGCTAGGATTAGAGTACAAGTTCATTAGGAATTCATCGTTTAATCGTCTTTCTCCGATCGTAGATACTGGTTTGACCGAAACCAATTCAAATTACTTAGTTTTATTTAGGCTACGTAGAACAATGATATCATACATTTTTATCAAACTAATTGTCCGGATGTGTCTTAAACGCAAAAACCAAATCTCGAAACAGATCTTTTGGACTACAAGTCAGATCGACAATTAATAATTTTTCCCTCCCTCGCTAGCATCTTTCAAATCTTCTACCAATCCGAAATCCTGCAATTTTATTTCCTCCGTTGGAATAGTAACAAATTAGCATTATTTCCTCCGTTGCACTATTTTTTTCAATCAGTTTCTTAAAAAACTCTTCCTACAATTCATTCAAAATCTATCTTTCTTTTTTCGCAATCTGCTATGAACTCAATTTCTGTTTTTTTATTCACAAATGTTGCATTAGAGTGTATAGTTTTAAGTCCCACCGACTGTCAGCAACCGGTGTGATGTTTGCTCGATGTCTTGTACGTTGTCATCACAAAGGGGGGTACTTGCAGTCCGTTGTACTTGGGTGGTGCATACACGGGGCTCCTCCCTGTAACTTTGGCAAAGTCTCCTTGGCCGAACCAGATTTACGATCCTGCACTTGAAATACCACAAACTTCGTAACTGGCCGCCTAAACTCATCTCTCGACGTCTTCACCAGAGCTTGCCTGATTCTACCGTCCGTTCTGCTGTAGACTTTGAGAACGCTACCACGAACCCAGCTCTTTCGTATCGTTTCGTCTGTGATGTACATCAGATCACCACTCGCTAGTAGAAATGTCTCCGTATGACACTTCGTCCGCTGATTTATCTACGGCTAGCATTCGGAAACCCACCGAATCCACAGTCTGTCCGCTAACAATTGGAAGCGCTTGAAACGGTCGCGCAAAGCTGCAGCTTCGTTCGTCGAAAGCACGACATTTTCTACGAAAATCACGTCAACGCTACGAATTAAATGATTCAGTGTTAATGCTTCTTCCAGTTCTGGCTCCAGCGGTCTGTACGTCAGAGAGCGCGAATTAATTAGATACGCAGCTTTTGCGAGTACAGTCAGCAGTACTTCGTCGTTCATCGCTCTTCCATCGACGATCACGGTCAACGCTGTCTTGAGAGAACCTACCAGCCGCCCCGAAGCCCCACCCATTTGCGGTGCGCTGAGCGGATTAAAGTTCCATCGGGTTGTTGAGTCTATGAACGCTTCTGCCGCACGCGAAAACATTGCCAAATTTCGTTGCGGCGGTTTCTGTGTTACCATGTGCTACTTGTTGATATCGATGTTATTGGATGCCTTTTCGGCAGGATGATCGGAAATCTAAACTCGAATGGCAACGATGATCCTCGAGTGGCTCTTCTTTCCATTCTAAGCACATTCTGTTCATCTAGGAAAGGACTCATGCTGTATAGATTGCTATCTTTATCTAGTTGAGATCGCTCTTCGTACGGCAGCTCTCAGTTCTTCTTCAGCACCTTTATCTCGTCCGGAAATCTGTCTTCCTTCGGAAGGGAAGTAAAGCCGGTGATCCCCGGACCATTAGTTGATGGATCGACATCTAGCCCTGATAGTGGAGTCACCTCTATGACGTCGGTAAAGAAGAAGTAGATCCAACTTCTATACTCTTACTAACAAAAATATCCTCCTCCTGTGATACTTGTGGAGTGCGCAGTAGTATATACGGCCTCTAGCAAAAGCAAGTATCGGACTAACCATTCCTTTCCTTTCCTTCCGCAATCTACGTTCGAGCCTGGCCGGCACCGGTATTGATCAATAAACACTTTAGGATTACCAGAAGTTGCACATTGAAAGATGTTTCGCTACTCCCAAGCATAATTATCTACTTATTCCCTGTGCAACTTCAGCTAGTCCAGATCGATAACGGAGTAGCAGCCAGGGGTGGTCGCACAAGCTTAAGCACCTTTATCTCCTCAGGAAGTCTGTCTGCTTGTGCTGATCTCCAGAGATCCGCCTCCGCTGCCTGGTACTCTTCTGAAGTCAGCGACGACGTATTTGCCGCTACATTCCGCTTCACGTAGCATTTCACTTTCGTAGTCGTCGGAATCGCTTCGGTCTTCAGATCCTCTCGCTTTCTTTTGACACAAATTCGTAGACGCACGCTACTGTCCGAACTAACACCTTCCATCGAGAAAACCGCTGAGAATCCACGATTTGCTCCGTTATTCTGATGTCGTGGAAAAGCAAGCATGCCCACATATCTTTGCCTTTTACATTCCTCTTGCTATTTTTCTTCCGGAAAATACAGGAAACCCTGGCCTCGAAGCCATAGCCCATCAGAACACTTTTTGTTCCACTTCGCCATAGCGTCTGCCATGTTGAACTTAATCAAAACCCATCGCAGCTTTGTAAGGCTGAACATAGCACAGTCTTCGAATAATTCCGGAAGTACCGCTGCTTTTACTCAAAGCACAACGACGACGGAATTCGCCAGTCTGGGCCCAATACTGCTGCTTGCAGTTACAGACGAGGAATCGAGAGATGCTTCAGCAGTGCGCCCTTCGATCTTGCCATCACCAGCAAACACATCGGACCGTCAACCGTCTCAATCCAAAGATACGCTGCCGCATCGTATGCGCCTTCGACGAATTTGAACGCTACTGAAGTCCAAGTTACGTCCGCCGTGGAGGTAATACAGGGGAATTCGGACATTTTCAACATCCGGAAGCCTTGCAACCCACTGATTCCATTTCTCAGCGCACCCTCTCCAGCTATTTGTTGGTCCCAATGGCATCCACTACACAACAGCTCCTGGATTAAAAATTTTCTCTAGAAGGTGAAAACAGACAGTAGTTCTAGCAGGTCAAAGAAGTTCATGATGCAGCTTATCACGCTTCTTTTCACCGACAGCCGCTTGCTTGCTATGTACGGCGCAAGATCGTCCCTCAGTTCGATGGGAAACAAGAACTCGTCGCTGGCAGGGCTCCAGACTAGGTTTCCTTGGCCTCACTGCAACGTACGCACTAGTCTGTTTGCGGCTTCCCCATGGCCTGAAAGAGCTCTTCAGGGTTCGACACCCAACTTCGCAGTTCAAATCTGCCTTTGGAATGAACGAAGCGAACGTCTTTCACTCACCCTACTGCTTCATCGACGGTATCTCCGCTGTCGAAATAATCGTAGACGTGCAGATCATGGCGAGCTGCGATTAGGTAGACCTCTAGGATCGCTTCGGGAGTATTCCGGAACAGCAAACTTAGCACGCGCTGATCCGCCTCGCGGACCTTTATATCTGCACCGAATCCGTTGATTCGCTCACGGAATCTACAGACCACCGCTGGTATTGCGGTTAACATATCCGGACCCTTTAGCAGCTTCGAGATCAACGATACTCCTTTCACTTCTGCTCTGGCATCCCAAACCAAATGATGCTTCTTCTTTCTACACGCTCACAATTTTCAAAGGCATGTACCAAACCATACTGCTGTCGAACGCGTGCAATTTCGCCGACGTAGCTTTATGTGCGTATCCCTTTCCTAAATACTCGTCAATCATACCAACGAACTATGTTCTACAATTCAAGGTTCCTACTCAGATGCCATAGGGAAGCTGTCGGCGCGTTCGCTCTCCTGTCTTCTCTCGATTCAGGAAGCAAGGCCCTTGACTGCTCCTCCGTATAGTTGCTTCTCAGCAGGTCATGAAGCTCTTTATTGGACACAGCACTGCCTCCATGGCGTCCGACTAATCCCACGTCCGAGGTGTGTATGTCCATCGTCCGGTGGACAGTCTAGCCAAGCTTCGACCTAACCGCTATCGGTTCTTCTGATCGATCCATTCGTGATTCGATCGATGAATGCAAGTGTACATCATTGAGCCCAATTGGAATCTTGGGAGCTGCTTGCTGAAATTCGGTGACTAGTAAGCCATGGAGATTAGTGAGCTCCTTTACCAGCTCCACCGTGTGTGCATCTTTCAGCGGAAAACGTTGCTTTGATTCTCGTGCCGAGATGCTACGAGGTCTACTCTTTGAGAGTCCTTCTCGAGTTGTGACTCCAACTCCAACTTGGTTGAGTCACACCTTGAACTCCCAGAATGTTCATTGACGATTTCTCCACCAGCGTGTACGATGATTCTTCATTCAAAAATGCGATCGTATCCACTGTGCAATTTCTATTATACAGCGTGACAGGCTTCATGCGGAATATGACGGAAGGCCTCGTTTGGACGGCGTGCATGTTGCAGTTCGAACCGATTACGGATACGGCTGAATAGAGTAACGCGTAGTGTAGCTCTTTACATGAGTCAACATTACAACGTAAGTTTAGCTTGCATCGGGCGTTCGGGTTCGTTCAGGCACACCTGGTAAAACCGCCATCTTTCGCACCGCATCCCGACGGTCGGCTAGACGAAATCGACGAAACGCTTCACGGTTTTTGCCTTTCTCATATAGAAAGGTTATGCAATCACTCTGAAAAACGTCAACCTAATCCCGGCCCGGAGGGCCGAGTGTCATATCCCATTCGACTCAGTTCGTCGAGATCGGAAAAAGTCTGTATGTGTGTGTGTGTATGTATGTGTGTGTATGTGTGTGTGTGTATGTGTGTGTATGTGTGTGTGTATGTGTGTGTGTATGTATGTGCGTATGTGTCAAATAATGTCACTCATTTTTCTCAGAGATGGCTGGACCGATTTGCCCAAACTTAGTCTCAAATGAAAGGTGCAACCTTCCCATCGACTGCTATTGAATTTTGGATCGATCGGAATTCTGGTTCCGGAATTACGGGTTTCAGAGTGCGGCCACACAGAAATTTCTCATAAAAGCTACAGGAAAAAATAAAAATAGAATTTTTATTTTTGATGCTAAATGTATTCAAGGTGCATAAAACGTCGAGATTTGATGCAAACACGAAAAAAATTTGACGAAGATTCACTTTTTTGGATTTTGCACATTTTTGCCTTTCTCATATAGAAAGGTTATGCAATCACTCTGAAAAACGTCAACCTAATTTCGACTCGCTTAAGGTTTCTGGATTTTAACAGGGGCGTAGTTGATGGTTTACGGAGAGGGGTTACACTCCCCCTCTACTGTTCACTCCCCTCCTTTAAAAATCTCCTTAAATCACGCCTCAGACCACCACCTCATACCCCTCCCTTTCAACCCCATCATCTTTAAACCACCACTATATTACAAAGCATACCAATTTAAGCTGGGGAGTCGTTCGTTCATGGGACTTTCGCCCTCCTCACATACCCATCCCCGCATGACAAAATGAGTTAGCAAGCAGATAACATTGATCTAATGCTGATTAGGCTAATGGAGTATGATATTTTTTTGTTTCAAGTGTTTCACCGTCGACACGTAGCTCATCAAGTTCGTGGCTGGCATGCCATTGTGTATAAGTGCAAAGTGTACTAAGAATGTAATGGACATTTCCACAATTATGTTGAACATAAAAAGCCTCCGTGCCATAGTTTAGAGAAATGAGAAAGGCACAATTGCACCGCTAGGTGGATTAAAACAGGTTTTTATTTTGTGGTCGATTCTGCCACAAATCTGTCGCAGTTTTCTTTTCTTAGCCGGTGGACTTTGACTTCTATTCTTCGCTATGCTATGAGCGTGCTGAAATTCTCAGGGAGTCCAAACAACATCCATAAAGTTTCAATGATCTTCGGAACCGCTTTGGGTAACAGAAATCGACTTCTAACCGCTTCCAATTCCCCTCCACTCAGGCATTCTTGCAGTCACGCTAAGTTTTTGAGATTAGAAAACCCGCAGGTATACGTCGACGTCTCATGACTGCTTATGAACATTGGCCATTCCTCCAGCTTGCCAGCAAAGGTAGACAATATTTTGGAAAGGAACTCGCGCGAGGGCTACTGGGTCTTCGTATGTTTCTGGTGATGGCTTCTTCATCTCTGCATCTCTCCGTCTCTACGTCGAGACTGTCTTCGGTCCTCCACTTCGTCGAAGGTATTTTCCTTGCTTTCGTCACTTCCTTCCGCTTCGAAACTATATTCCTCCTCCTCGGTGCTACTTTCTTCCTCTCCAAACTCTCTTCTGCTTCGCCGCTGTCGTTCTCCTCTTACGAAGATTTTTCTTCAAAGCTATTTCCACTCTCAGACTCCGAAACGTCTTCCATTTTCTTCAATATTTTACTGCTACCACTGTCCTTCTTCCTTGGGCCTTCCGAGTGGCCAAAAGACGTTTAATTTTTGTCTCAACCGATCAGGAAACTTTCTGGCAGTGTCGGCGGACCTCGTACTAGCTTTCTTGCATGCTTGTCATCCACTTTCGGTGTTGAATGCTTACACCCAAGCAGCACCGCTTGTTGACTAGCAGTTTCTACAACAAAATTCGTTGCAAAGAAGCGTACATAAACCATTATTCAACTGATTTAGCAACTAAAAAAGCGCACCAGCAAAAGTTTATGGTTATGCAACCAACCGCGGCCATTGCATGTTGCAAGTGTTGCTTGGGCAGTAGGCTCCTCGAATATCAGCAAGAGTCACTACAGCCAGATCTACATGTCCAGGCTTTTCTTTGCCCGACTTTTTCTTGTCGGGCTCTGTTCTTCCTGGTGGAATATTTTCCGGCTTCGTCTTCTTTTGCTTCTTTTCCATTGAGTCATCTTTATCCACACTTTAAGCATCGACTTTCTGCATTGTACCGCTACCAGTATCCTTGCTCCGCTTCAGCTTCAACAGCAGCAGCTTATCCTCCATTTTCGTCCACATCTCGTCGAATTTCTTCTGGTGGTCCTATTCTTCCGCAAGTTTTTTCTCCATTAGCTCCTTCTCGTACTCGAACTCGCTTGCTTTTCCCGTTCCAGGCGCTGGCGAATTTCAAACAACTGCTGTATCTCCAGCCGCCTCCGATGCAAAGTCTTCACCCGTTTCATTTCCGCCTTCTCTCTCTTCTTTTCCGCTTCGAGCTGTATTTGTACTTCTCTAGCTCTCTAACTTCTCTTCGCAATCCTGGTAGTTCTATGAGACGTTACGCACATCACCGGTAACAGCAGCCCAACCGATATGGTACCATCGCTGACAATGATCCCAACACACCATGTTCGTTTTGTTATTACCCGGACGCACAATGGTAGCCTGAATGTTCAGGATTATCGGGATTAGGGGTTAAAAATTTGCGAAAATTTTCGGATGTGCCTAAAACGCAAAAACAAAATCTCGAAGCAGCTCCTTTGGGCTACAAGTGAACTCAAAAATTTAAAGTTTTTCCCTCCCACTCCAATCTCTTCTATTTCAGGTTATCTTTCTCTAGCATCTTCCGAATCTTCTACCGATCCGAAATCTTCCGGTTTTACTTCCTCCGTCGCAATATTTATTTCAATCAGCTTCCAAAACGACTCTTTTCACACAATTTCTACAAAAATTATCCTCTTGTTTCGCAATTTACTATGAGTTCAATTTGAAGACTTTTTTTCAATAGGCCCAATCTACAAAAGAGAGACTCTCTTTGTTTACTTTCTCTTCCGCGAATTACTTGGTCACTTTTTTGATTTCCCTTCAAATATTTGCATAATAAGCTAGCAAAAACATTGGTCTTTCGAAACATACTGATAAATGTTAAAAAAAAATTATTGTTTTGCAGTAATAATCGGAAGAGAAAGCGCAAAAAAGGACTTTCAATTGCAGATTGGACGTAATGAAAAAAATGTCTTAAAAATTTATGCTTCTCATTAACAAATTTTGAATTAGAGCGAAGACTACACATTAATAAGACTGATATCTCTTTCCTTCCCCCATACAAACGAGAAGCGACAGAGGTTACAGCACCTCTATCGTATGAAGGTAGGAAGCTTAATGTAAAAGTGTATATGTGTGTGCATCACTATGGAAAGTACCACCTTTATCCGCAAGTGGCGTTGCTGTTAGTGTCTCTGGACAGAGTTGCCAGTATTCTTGATATGCAGTCTTTGATTAGAGTCTTTAGTTTTAAGTCCCGCTGACTAACTGCAACCGGTGTGGTGTTTGTTCGATGTCTTCTATGTTGTCATCACAAGGGGGTGTTTACAGTCGGTTTTACTTGGCCGGTGCGTACACCAATCTTGGAAAGCCTCGATGAATTCCAGATACTGTAAATTCTCAAATTGATATGAGAACCGAACATATAACAGTTAAGAAAGGTGTAACAAAGTTGTTGTGAAAAAAAAATAATATTCGCAAGTAAGAGTCAACCCGAATAGATTGGAATCATGCAAAAACTTTACCAAAAATCATTTTTGTTATTATTAAGAACTTTTCATTGATTGTTACCCCTATCGTAGAAACCTATCATAAATCAATGATACCGTGAATGGTATTAATGATAGCATCTATTATATTCGTAGTTCCAACGTTATTATATTCCGAGTTGAACGGGTCGTTAAATATCATTACCATTCAAAAATGTATTTTTTCTCGAACATATTTTTCGTGCTAGGATTCAAGGAATCGTTAGTTTATCGTATTTTTTTTTGCACAATGATAGAGTCCATAATTAAATGCAAGTTAAACTGATAAATGCAACAGTTCGCAGATCGTGTTGTCTGTTCAAATCAATCATTACGACAATCGGAATCATCCCTTGTTTTCAAGAATACACTCTAAAAAATTAATTAATCAATAACCATTTCTTGTATGACTCCTCTATGGTTTTCGAGATAATAACGAAGCTTGATCAATATAAGTTAAGTGTGCATATAAATCTGTTTTATCGACATAGTCGAATTCTGTATCGATAAAGCAGGTTTTCATGCACACCCAAATTCTATTGTTCAAGCTTCGTAATTATCTCGAAAACCATAGCTGAAACATACCAAAAATGGTTATTGTTTAATCAATTTTTTACAATGTACGTTTCCTTGAAAGGGAGAGAATGTGTAGAACTTTTTAAATGGTATCTGCATTTGAATAAATACTTATTGAAGAACCATTTCAAATTCTATCGATTCACAGGACCCGTTTAATTTAATTGAACATTATGATACCACCGACGAACCGACGTGCCACATGGAACAAAAAATGCGTCAGATATTGTCCTAATTGTTTAAATTAAAATACGTTGTTACACAAGCGGCATCTTCGAAATCTTCGTCGATAACACAACAGTACGCAAAAACCAAGGTGTATCGACGTTGTACCAGGTATACTAGAACGAAAAAACTTTCTTAACATGTTGAAGATCGTTTTTGCAGTTTTTTGTTATCCTTTGTATGTACTATCTAACAAAACTGTCCGTTACAAGCAAATAAGTAATAGAATACATGCATTTTTCACGAGTTCTGAATATTATTTTGATGCATACTACAACTACATACGCAGCTGAAAGAATTGCACACGTTCTGTAATATCAACATACTTATCGAGAAAACTGCCCAGTTTTAAACATGGCGGAGCGATCTGTCGCAGTTTGACAGTAGTGATCGCTTCATTTCAAAACAATCGTTATTTTGTATGGGAGACTTTTCGAATGCCTCTGTCATGTCGGTTCGTCGGTGATGGTACTGCCGCTTTATCCAATTGAGCTATTGCCGTGATCTAGCCAGACGCATTTATTTCGCTTCTACATCAATCACCAGAATATCAGTTTAGAAGGTGTTACTGCGTATCAAATGGTTTTTAAAACCAACGATTCTTTACACAAAATATTGGTGTTTGATAAATTCTTTGTTGATTTTTTTACATACCGACTCGAAATACAGGTCTTTGAGTATGATATCAACTCTAGGTTTCTTATACTACATCCTTTTAATTACTTATATAAATTTACTATACTCAGGCAAAAATCATATTAAAATTCATTATAGTACCTTATGTTTTCTTTAAGCAAATTATTTCGAACCGGTATCATACATTTTTTGCTAGTTTATATTATAGAAATGTATTGTGTTAACTTCAATTCGTCTATTATATAAATAAACAAAAAGACACATTTATTGCAATGGTATAAATGGTCTGCATGCAGTTTCAATAACAAATTTTATTTTTGTTAATTAATCTTGATGGTATAGGAATTCCACGAAGATCCGTCCTTAAATATTTAAAATCGTGACCGATCATTTTAGATTCCTATGAAACTTTACACGTTTCACGGGAACATTTTTCACAATCAGTAAGATTATTCAAGAGCATTTTTTTAAAAGGGCGTGTACCATATTTTATTCGATTACCATATTTTATACAGCAAAACTTTCTACGAATGAGTTACAGGGAATGTACATTTCTGTACGAAAAAAATATGCGCTGAAAAAAATGTTGTGTAATATTTCACAAAAACAAAAATTTATGTTAAAAATTGAAATTGCAATAAAACCCATTTTTTTTAAATTTTGTATATTTTGTCAACAAAAATGTAAAGAGAAAAAAAAACATTTTAAATGTGATTGTATGATGCAGAACTTATCGCTAAAAAGGTTTTTCAAAAATAACTTTATACATGCTTTTAAATTTCTTACTAATTGACATACAAAATTGTAATTTTATTACAAAATATGATTCCAAGTATCATTTTAAATCAAAATTCATTTAACAAAAATCTTCCAAAATGCGATATTTTTCGAGATATTTAGAATTTTGTTCTAACAAAAACAGTTAATTCAACTGATTATGCTCTATTTAAAAGTTATTCGCGTTACCCCATCATAAAATGTCAAAAATCTAATGTTTATCGTTTTAATGACATAAGAGAAACTTTTTCAGTGTATTTGGATCATGGAGAAGCTATCAGTAAAAAAGTTTTACCAACAACATTTAACATATTTTTATAATTCATACTATTTGCAGTCAAAAATACAATTTTCGTTTTGAATGTGATTCTAAACGCCATTTTAAATCAAAAGGCTCATGAGTAAGGACACATTCTTTCGTGATGTTACAACGATTTGACGAATCTTCATTCGACAAATATGTTACAACTTTATCAAATGAACGTCTACATCAAAACTTATTACAGATTCGGAAAGTAGACAAAATTTCACGAAAGATTCAATGATTAACATATTTGTCGAATGACGATTCGTAAAATCGTTGTAAACGTCACGAAAGAATGTGTTTCATAACAAAAAAATTCTGATTGTTTTCGTATAACTTTCAAATGGTTTACAATATCGCCTTGATGTCAAAGAGAAAGTTGCAGGAAATGCTATAGGTCTTTTGAAAAACTTGTCTTTGTTGATAGAGAAACGCGAATACCTTCTGAAAAGGTCGTAATAAAATAAAAGAGTTGTGTTGTTAAAACAAAATTTAAAATATCTCGAGAACTACTACATTTACATCTATCACAACGGTAAACGAAACTTTAATGTACCATATCATCAATTAATGTTTGTTGATAATTTTTCTCCTCTGCTGTTCAAATCGTATGATACAATACTTATAAAATGATTGATAATTATATACTGTATAAGTAACGAATGACGAATAAAATGACAAAATATCATACATTTACCTTTCAGTTTATCGTTACTTTAAGTAGTATAATCTAAAAACTATTATGTAAGATTTTTTGAATCGTTTTATAGTAAACGAAGTATATGATTTAGGAAAATTATAACAGGAATGGAAAGTGTATAATTTGACCTATACACTGTAAAATTCTTTTCTATTCGGGAATACGACTAGCATCGTATTTAATATTAATCGATTGAACCGCTTCAGACGAAAGATACGTAAAAGAATAACAGGAACGAGACAGATGCGAAGTCAATTTTGCAAAATTTGTTTTGCGCGACAGACCGAGATAGAAGGTAACAGTTCATCGCACACCTTGCTTTCGATACCAAAAACTTTAATTTAATAATTTGTTAAATCTGTTCTACGCACCCAAAGCAAACCAAAGCATCAACGCAATCATATTTGAATGGAATTCAAAAGTTCTAACGAAGCATTTCAGTCGAGGATTTCGACAAGCTTTGCGCAAATTCCTTCACCCACTCGGAGCTGTGCTACATATCGAAGCATAAACTTTTATCACCTTCAGCAGCCCGACCCGACATTCTCGGTCCCCGGGTTGAATTCATTCCAATTTCCTTCAAAGCATGTCTCATTCCGAGGATCCTTTCTTGACGTAGAATATCAAAGTATGTACTATTTCTGTGCATGGTATGTATCCCCCGGTACTAATTGATTTTCCTTCATTAAACGGTTCAAAATGTTGGCTGCTCCAATACGATTAGAGATTGTCGTATCGGATGGAACATAAAAACACACACCCGCCTACACACACGCACCATCGCCGAAGACTAGTAGGACCTAAACTGAGCCAAACGGAGGAAGCAACACAGAGAAGGTTTAGTTAATAACACCTATTGAAATGAGTACTTCTATGCTGTTGAAATAGACTGGATATTTCGTTACGGGATTTTTGGTGGGCGTACAACAAATTGTCAAGGGTTTGAGGATTAAGTCAATGAGTGGGCCTAGTGCCATTTGAACCTTTAGCCGAACCCACCCAGCAACGTTTCGGTATCATCTACGTGTATAGGAGCTTCATAGAACTACCCAACCCTCCTCCAGGCTATTAGGGAAGCCTTTTTTACCACCTTCCAACAATTGATCGCGAGGGTGTCATCTCCTGTCTGTGCGTGTGTTGATAACGAGGGCAAAGTGTTAATGGAAAGCAGCATCTCGTAACCCCCGGCCAGCACCCATCCACCCAGAATACTTTTGCTCTGCCGAGCTTCTTTCGTCGGCGGGTTTAGATGTTTCCCACCGGTCTCACTAGTGGAAACCTTAAATATTTGCACTGCCGGCAAAATTTAACCTTTCGCGCCCCTTTTTACATAATGCTGATCTACAGCGTCGCGGCTGCGGAGGCAATGATGACGACGACAACACCGGTGTAACCTGTATTAGCCACATCCCTGGGATGAAAATATTATTGTTATTGTTACTGATATGAAACAACCTGGCGCGAAGTGTCGTTGATGGTGATGATGGTGCGGATGATGACAACACTTTCCGCCGCAGTCGGGGATTTTATTGATCTTGTTGAAAGCGAGTTGTCGTTATCAAAGAGATTTGTTGTTACAAGGAAATTGGGAATAATAGCATTGAGATTCTACTTTGTCACCGACAAGTAACGGTATGAAAGGCTTGCCGGTGGCAGCTTCCAAACGACTATCGTTTGCGCGCCTGCCGGCAAAAGGGGAAAGATCATCGCCGCTTAGCAGGCATGTTATCGCAGGAGATTGAAGACACTGGAAGTCGTTCCGGGAGATGTGATTCGTACGATTTGAGGCTTGAGTAGGAGATTTGTTGGGAATTGGCGAATATCATTGAGGTTAAGAAATGATTATCACGGGAAAATTTTCAAGTCTAATTTGGAATGGAGCACATCTCTTAGCTTTGGGGCATGTTTGGACAACAGAAAAAATATCACGTGTTGTCTTTCTTTTTGTCATCGAAGTAAAAGAAAAAAAATATAGAAGCGATTCATCCGGCGTGGCCAACCATTTCCATTAGAAATATCGAAATAACTTATTTTAATAAAACCTTTAGTAAATTAGTAAAAATTGCAGCATTCGTATTATCAGCCTTAAGTGTGTGCTACTTCATTTCGGTAATGTCTCTGACATTACCTACCCAAAAAAATGGAAACCTGGAAACCTCATAATTGCATAACTAAAGGCAATTTAAAGCTATACTTTTGTAAAATCCCGACAAAAAACAAAATTACGTGTTTGTCCAGTATTCCCATATGCACATCGTACACTATGTTCGCTCTGGTTCTGTGCTCATATTAAACCCACACTTCGTGTACGAACTCAAATGCGCTATTTCGTACCTAAACACGTGCACATGTTCGCCTGCACAACTGAACCCCATGTACGTACACGGTGTGCGTACACATCGGTTTGTGGCACCAGTTTTCTCTTTCTCACTCTCATCGTCACTAGCGCTGATTCTTTTTGCCATGAGCGAATCGTTCTCGTGTACGCACCCGGTGTACGTACACGGATGTTTGAACTAGAGTTTGCACATCGTTCGCTTGAGTTCGATGTTCGAGGCGAACTTTTACATCGAGACGAAGCATGTTTAAAGTTGAACACGTGCACGAAATTTTGTACACAGGTATAAAATTGTACATGTTCATGGGAAGTCTGTGTTTGTCCAACGAGCTTTCTGTCGCGTTGTTCTTGTGGTTAAGTTTACCCCCGCACAAATGCGTTTTGCCCTGCGCATTTTTCAAAGTAAAATTTATGAACAATATAATATATAATATTATAATTGTGAGTACAGAGGAAAATGTTGGTCAAATAATATTAATTAAAATCTCGTAATTAATGTTCTATAGCTAAGCGTTTTACCCCATCTTTTTCTAAATAATAATATGCTCAAAACTAAACCAATCAGAGTAAAACTTTTCGTGATTTTCTCCGCATTTTCCACAGCGTGCCTTGTTTCTACAATAAGTCGCTGTAAGCCCAATTGTTTGCAATGACGGCATTTTTGCCTTGCGGCCTAAAAAGGCGAACAGACGCGACACAAAAAAGTAGACCCGTCCAAATAAATCAAAGTTTTGAGCAGCAAATTCGGTGAAAGGTTCGAAATGAGACTGATGAAAAATAAGCTGTTTTCATATACTCCTTCATTTTTCCTGAACGCAATAGCTCTTGCGAAACAGAATTTTCACTAGCCGAAGCAAAGGGTTCTGGAAGGAGCGAACACCACACGTCGCAATTTGGAGACTACACCATCAATCGCTACTTCCCGGGCGGGTACATAGACAAGATATTTCTTCGTACACGGCCAAGTGGTATTTAGTTAAATCTCGCATATATCGATGATGTTAAATTAAAGATTATCTTAGTTTGAGTTTTTTTCCCAGTGATCCATTCCGGGTATAGAGAAGGCGGGCACTTGAATTAGAATGATAATGAGAAGGTGGATATTTAGGCATTAGAAGGTGATATTTATGAAAGATCGCGTAGCTTCAACAAATTTTTAATTATTTCTTCTCAGAGGTCGCTTGAGAATGGGCAAATTTCGTGGAGCGATGGAAGATCAGGAATCCCAAAGGTATTAGCAAACCCTGGTCCAAGAGAATGGATGAGGGTCATGACTTCATTCGGGTGATATCTCAGGTCATTATACGTAGAATGCTCATCTCTGCGCTTATGGTGGCGGTTATGGCGATATTAAACATGTTGTCTAGTCGTGTGCTAAGTGCTCTAGTACCAGATCTTCGTTAAATGAATCCGTTCGGCCTCGTTTCAGTCCAATCCAAGATGCTATGCCAAATTCCTAACTAGCAACTAGCAGCTGGGAAATTGGATTTTGAGATGATTATGACTTTCATTGGTTTAGTTTTCGATAACAATACACTGAACAAAACATTCAGTTTGGAAAAGGAAAAGATTTTTTCAAATAACTTTTTTCTTCGAAAGAATTTTTGACAGTAGGTAGAGAACATAATTACCTATCTTGGAACAAAATTTCATCCAAATCAAAGAAGGAATTTTTTTCGTAAATCGACATTAAATTTAAAAAATCGATTTTTTCAGTGTAGGAGTCGATGAAGAATTCCTTCAATATTTTTATTCGAAAATTTGACTAATTTTGTGAAAATCTTTCCTACAACATTTTTTGGTAAAAAAAGTTTGACCCTTTTCAAAAGACAGTCTAGATAATTTTTGGAAAAACAAAGTATGCAGAGTGACTTTTTGTGACAAAGTTCTCGTGTACAGAAAGTTTCATTAAAATCTGAGAAGGTGCTGCCAACATTTGTTCGAGTTGGCGCGAAATTCGTCACAAGCTTTACGAACTAACTCATCAAATCATCAACAGAAAATCATAATATCAACATTCAATAAGCCAACACCATCTCCTTTACACAACGAAACAACCAGTGCTTATCTAATCGTGAATCGCACCCTCACTACCGCTTGCCAGAGGAAAACGAACCAAACAGCACACGCCAGTTCACCCTTTAATGTGTACACCGCAGTATACACTGAAACGCGCGTCGCACAGTGGCAGATTTTCAAACAAAACCTAAAATGTTACCTAATTTGGCAGAAAATCACGTGTTAAGCTGATTTTGAGGTGCTGAACTCATTTTTGATATCAAAAGTCATACAATATTAAATGCATTTTTCCATACAGTGTCATTGAACCTTTCTTATGACTGCGATCTCTTTTCATGATAGATTTTCTTTTATTGTTCACCAATAGCAATAATATCATAAAAAATGAAGAGCACTACTTTAAATCCATGTATACTAGGGTGGGACAAAAATTAGATTCCTGCTCCGAGCAACTTTTTAGGTTCCATTTAGGTCCTAGAACAACTGTGTAAATTCTTAGCTCGATCAGTGAAACTATATTTTTGCGCCCACCGTTCAAAGTTTATATGGGATTTTATGTGGGAAAATTAACTTTCACAAAATAATTCCTCCAGGAGTCTACCATTGCTTCCTAAAAATAAACCGTTATGTGCTTTTTATGGGAAATTTAACAGAGAAACAAAGTCTCGAAGACCACAAAACGATCTGACGCTTGAGAAAAAAGTTATTCAGTAGAAACTGATTGATGTTCTGACGATTGAAAAATATTCTTTTTTTTCTAGCACCACTGCTATTGGTTGTCCAATTATATGCAATTTCGTTTTGATCTTCTCTTAATGTGTCTAAAATAATTATCTGTACTGGTTGGCCACTTCACAAGATTTTTAAAGGATAAATTGAAGCTTTTTTTGAACATAAAAAAATAAAGTTAAAAAATTTGTATATAATTTGACCGCCAGCAGCAGTGATGCTATGAAAAGTGAAAGTTTCATCAATCTTCAGGGCATCAATCAGTTTTTGCTTAATAACTTTTTCCACGAGCATCAGATCGTTTCGCAGTCTTCTAGACTTTGTTTCCTTGATAAATTTCCTATAAAAATCAGCCATCTGTATATTTTTAGGAGGTAACGGGCGACTCTTGAAAGAATTATTTTGCAAAAGATGATTTCCCCATACGAAATCCCATGTAAACTTTAAACAGCGGGCGCAAAAGTATAGTTTCACCGATCGAGCTTAAAATTTGCAGAGTTCCTCTGGGAGCTAAATGCGACACAAAAAGTTACTCGGAGCAAAATTTTATTTTTTTCATATAACCGTGTCCCACTCTAATGTATACTATGTGACCGTTCCGAGATGTTTCGTCTGATTGTACAAAGTATATTAGCGAAAGATTTTTTGAGCTGACCACCTCAAACATAATTTAACGAAAAAGTCATAGTTCTGAGCAAGTTTAGCGAAAATATTATAGCCGCTAACCAAGTTCATTCGTTTCCCTACAAAATGAAACTAATTGTGATAAAATCGGACCAAAATCAAGAGAGCAACAGTGCATTTGAAATGAACATAGCAATGCTAGTTTCGGAAATGAAAATCATTATGTATAAAGTCTGGACATTGCTACTTTTAAACTGATGTTAAAAATCGTGTTCTTTTCCCAATGTATCAGATCATTTTTTAAAATACATCATTCAATACATGAAAAATTTAGGGAAAAAATAAAATATCAATATTTCAACTTTTTTAGGTTTTGTTCGGCTTCCAGCCACTTTGCGCCGTGGTGAATTTATCTGTACACGCATCTGACGCCACATATAATTTAAAGAGCAAGAGAGCGCAGTTCTCTCGCACCAAACCAACCCATCGCCAACCCATTTATTCAGTTCCAAAAGAAAGAGATTTTTGCTTTTTCTGTGGTGTGGCATTATTGTATCTTCTGTATATGCATGAAACTGGCACGCCAGTGCAATATTAGAATGAAGTGCTATCAGCGCCTGGTGGCAGTCTGGGGATGTATTACCTACCATCGAAGAATGTGAGCTGACATGAAACGCAACAGCTGCTGCACTTACAACGTCAGAACACAAACTAACGATTTTTTCTTATGTTCCCTTTTTATACGTGTCACAGTTCATTCGATGACAAAGGTGCAGTCCTAGCCAATCATGGATGAGATAATTACATTGTTGTGCATACTTCCTATCAGATAGCGCAAAAATCTTATTTTTTTCATTCAGTAGAACGGCAGATATTCACGTTTGAATAATCAGGTAAAATTCTGGCAGAAAATTTTGAAACGGGACCCCTATATTGAAACGTTAGATGTATTTTACTTCAAAACGGATTAAACCCGGTTTGGGTGGCTCTCATCGTTGATGGTGCCTTTGGTCACGAATGGTTCACTACGTTTTCCACAAGTTATATGGCCCGCCAGATCAGGTACTTCGAATTTCTACCGCTTCTTTCACTTCAAACGGCCATTTATAGTAAATTTGTTCTCACCCAAAGGCGAACGAATGATCGAGGTTAAAGTCTCAATGAACAATACAATTGTCCTTATCCGTGATATCTGTTCCGGTATCTACTTAACTTCTGCTTTGATATGATCTCATCATGAAAGACGCAACAACACTCTGCTGGCAAACGTCAAGATTTTCGAACTGTGTTTGAAAGGAGCAATCAGTGCTTTCTCGGTTTTTCTTCGCGTTGGTCCCGCTTTTCGCCCAGTTTCTGGCTTCTGGTCTACAGTCATCCGTTTCGAGAACGACTTGCAGGACCTTTGGGACGGTTGAATAATGTATATTTAACAGTTTTCCTAAGGTGCGATGCGATAACCCAGGACTTTGCTTGTTGGTGAAATTCGTTCGAGAACGGTTCGCTAATTTTCTTCCATCTCGACCGAAATCTAACTGACAACTGCACAACTAAGCGGATATAAACAATACACTCCAAAGAGAAATAAATTTTGCCCTTTGGATAATTTCGATCAAGTATGAAAAGCAGCGCAATTACCAGCGACTCACTCTGTCTCTGACTCAACGAAACGCTCGATTATCGCGGGATTGAAAATAAATCGTCGTCTAATCGCCACTTTCAAGCCAAAAATCCCCTTTTTAAATTAATAAACAGATTATGCTTCCTATGGTGCTTATCAGCTCCTGCGTCAAAAATTTATCAAAATTCCAGACGATAGACTAATACCATAATTCCGATCATTGGCCTAACTAGGGGATCGTCTGGTGGCAACTTCTGGTGACAATATGTCCTGGCCGAGTCAGCACGATGTGAAGCTAAACTTGGTCTATCCACAATCCGGAGTAGGCGCAATCGTAACCTACGTACAGATCAATGTTAGTCAATCGTCGAACACCGGGAAAGCCTACGTAGTGGCCGGAGGTATTGGCCAACGCTTCGTTAACCTGAACGTTGAAGCGTACAGCACTACATTCTTCAACTACAGCGCACAGGTGTATGGTTTCTAGTTCTCCACATTCAACTGCAAATAGATACCTATTTAACTGCTTCATGCCCAAGTTTTTTTTATTTTGATTATAGAGGTTTTAACCTGAGGGTCATTTGCCTCTTCGGGTTAGAAAAATCTCTAACCCTATGTGCGGGGTTGGGACTCGAACCCAGATGAGCTGCGTACAAGGTAATTGATTTACCAACTATGCTATACCCGCCCACTATGCCCAAATTGTTTGTAAACAACAGCGTATTTAAACAGCTATAACATTTGGTTTATGCATGAATGGCTCACAAAAATAAGCAAGCCTAATAACTGGAACTATAAACTTCCATTTAAGCTTTAATATCCGTAGAACTGAAGTTATTGAAATAAACCTAATTGCACAATTTCGTTCAAAGAGTCACCTTGAAGAGCCACTTTTTTGTGCCTCCCCTCACTGGCAAGTAGGTAGGAAGGCGAATCAAACTACAATTTAGATAAAGTTAGATCGAAAGAACGTTTTTAAAATGTTTTTTGGTTGCTTTCTCTGCTTTCGTGCGCATGGGACTAAGATTCACACTAAAGAGCCTCTTTATTTCTACTCTTTGAGGTGTGTCGTCTGAACATTTTTTTTAAGTGCGACTTATGGTTCTAACGTTATTTACGAGTTTGTTGAACTTTTTCTTAATATTTCCTAATTTTTAAAGTAAAATGAGCGTTTGGTCAAGAATTTGAGCAGGATTAAGCAATTTTACAAATATCATTCTAGTGGAACTTAAAGCCTGTTAAAAATAAATGAAAATAGGCACTTATTAGTTTAAATCGGATGTAAATTGTGAAAGTTATTCAATTTTTTGCCAAAAAAAATTTCTTTTAACTATCTCCGGGTCAACTTATTAAACCGTCTCGATCCCAATTTTTCCAGGGCTTGTTTCATAATATATCAGGGATTCTCCGTAAGAACTCTGTCAAACAAATAAAATGAAGATTTTTTTCCATTATTCGCTGTGTGCCAACATAAGAAGATTGTGACCTAGGTCACGCCTGTATCCATTTTACTGTTAAATATTAATCTATATACGAACGAACGCCGACTTAGTACCAAACCTTGATTCGAATAGAGTAGGGATCTGACCCAAGTTTGTATTCAGCGTTGTTTGGTTATATGTGATTTGCTTTGAAAGTGAGGTAAGAAGGATTATGTTTCCTCGTCTGGACAGAGCCATAGCGTAGTCTTCTGGTACCCTTGATGGAGACTCAGTTTTGCGCCCCTGTTAACTTTTACTTTCTTTTTCAGTTAGCCTTTCGAACAATGTATTATAATGTGGGAGTGACCGGGGCTGATTGACCGAAGGGGCAGGTTGGCCGAATGCCTTTTATGAAAAGGCTATTATGCGCAGTAGTGGCATCTATAGTGATTTTGGTGGGGTATTAGGTCACCAATTCTGTTTCTGAAAAATAACATGTGTAACGCGAATCAATTTACATCCGATTTCCAATAACTTTGTACTGCTAGAAAAGCTATTCAAAACCCAACAAAATGGTATAACGATTACCAGTGTAACCTTATATTATAGGTTGGCCGAGTTCTATGCGGGGCTGGTTGGCCGAGTTGTAAATTTAGTGTAGAGTAATGTGCACTTTGATATTTGTGAAATGCCAACCTTTTTGCCTTTCTCATATAGAAAGGTTATGCAATCACTCTGAAAAACGTCAACCTAATCCCGGCCCGGAGGATCGAGTGTCATATCCCATTCGACTCAGTTCGTCGAGATCGGAAAAAGTCTGTATGTGTGTGTGTATGTGTGTGTGTGTATGTGTGTATGTGTGTGTATGTGTGTTTGTGTATGTATGTGCGTATGTGTCAAATAATGTCACTCATTTTTCTCAGAGATGGCTGGACCGATTTGCCCAAACTTAGTCTCAAATGAAAGGTGCAACCTTCCCATCGGCTGCTATTGAATTTTGGATCGATCGGAATTCTGGTTCCGGAAGTACGGGTTTCAGAGTGCGGCCACACAGAAATTTCTCATAAAAACTATAGGAAAAATTAAAAATAGAATTTTTATTTTTGATGCTAAATGTATTCAAGATGCATAAAACGTCGAGATTTGATGCAAACACGAAAAAAATTTGACGAAGATTCACTTTTTTGGATTTTGCACATTTTTGCCTTTCTCATATAGAAAGGTTATGCAATCACTCTGAAAAACGTCAACCTAATCCCTAACCTAATTTTTTTTTCGACTCGCATAAGGTTTCTGGATTTTAACAGGGGCGTAGTTGATGGTTTACGGAGAGGGATTACACCCCCCCCCCCTCTACTGTTCACTCCCCTCCTTTAAAAATCTCCTTAAATCACCCCTCAGACCACCAACTCATACCCCTCCCTTTCAACCCCATCATCTTTAAACCACCACTATATTACAAAGCATACCAATTTAAGCTGGGGAGTCGTTCGTTCATGGGACTTTCGCCCTCCTCACATACCCATCCCCGCATGACAAAATGAGTTAGCAAGCAGATAACATTGATCTAATGCTGATTAGACTAATGGAGTATGATATTTTTTTGTTTAAAGTGTTTCACCGTCAACACGTAGCTCATCAAGTTCGTGGCTGGCATGCCATTGTGTATAAGTGCAAAGTGTACTAAGAATGTAATGGACATTTCCACAATTATGTTGAACATAAACAGCCTCCGTGCCACAGTTTAGAGAAATGAGAAAGGCACAATTGCACCGCTAGGTGGATTAAAACAGGTTTTCAAAGCAAAATTTGATATTGTGCTAATATTGATGATTATAAGGAAAAATATTCACTAGAAATAAGTAATAAAAATAATTTAAAATTATTATTGTTAAATTATTAAATAGAAATAAGAGATTAGAATCATTAAAAGTCGGAAATTGGTTATAAAAAAGTTGATTCCGATATTTTATGAATTAAATGCCAAGCAGGTTTCAGAGTTTCTGGCGTGTGCCGCTTCAATCCAGATTTTTTTCCTCCTGAGGAGTTTCTGGCAGGATTTGTCATAGATCGACCCAACCCCGAACAAAACTCTTCCCAAGGCGAGTGCAAGATCTGATTCGAAGAAGTGGCAAGTTCGTAAACGCTGATCGTCTCAAATTTTGACCGATTGCCCAATAAAAGCAGTATTGGAGGAATAGAAAAATGAAATCAAACGTAAGCGTACGCTGGCGGAAGAAAAAAATCAGCGAGAGCTGGTAAAAAGTTCACTAAAGCCGCCAAAGGTAAGTCCAAAAAGGTTAAAAAGACTAAAAAGTGGAGAGTGGATTTTATTTTCCTAACCTATATACGAAAAAATGATATATTTTTTTGAATTAAAAGTTTTCCACTGGTACAATTGACGTGTTTAACTTATTTTACCAAACTTGGCCAACCTACCCCAGCCCTGGGGTTGGTTGGCCGATTTTTCTTTCCGCATTTGTTTTCTAATAGCTTTTTCCCTGATTTTTTTTATGAATGAAAAAATTACATGTGTACTCAAGGGTTGTATCTTTATGACAGCGCAAACCGGTTTTCCAAAAGTCTAACCAAAATGAGTACAGAAATTCCTAAAGCAAAACTCGGCCAACCCGCCCCGGTCTCCCCTATATATGATAGACTTATCTTGACCAAGCTCATTTCAGCGCTCTCCTAAGGCTGCCGTCCGAGCCGTGAGTCTCGTATGTTTGTACAATGTGTAAAATTAAAAGTGAAGCAACTACAATTGCTTCTTGTCCGACGAATCATGTTGGAGCAGTTTGCTGCTGCGTGTTTAACTTCTTTTTCTTGGGGAGTTGAATCATTCGCTGCATTAGCCACTAAAATTCGAGGGTAAATCGGCCTGCCTTCTCTTGCGTCCACGTCCGTTTCGTCATCGCTACGACATCGCCAAAATCATTTTAATGACCTCGCCTAAAATTTTAAAATTTGTTGACGTTGCTAATTGCCCATCGCTTTCCTGTTGTGCATGTTCGGATGCTCTTGTTGGTGTTTTATTGTCCTTACGAGCTTCTAGTCTTTTTTGGAGTTAACTGCTGTGTTGCTTGTGCTGGCTTTTGATTTGCAGACATAAGATGCGGACGTTGTTGAGTGAATGTTTATTTTTTTATGATCCGCAATGAATATTGTAGTGATCGTTTGAAGTTTTCATAAGGATATTGTATGTTGGAGTTTCTGGTAGTAGACAACTTTTGCTTAACAGCTGCGTAGGGGTTTCCCTTGTGGTGGCGTCTGACTACAGAATTGGCACATTGAGTTCTGCCCCGGATGTGTAACCAGCGTTTTGTGAGTATATTGAACTTCATTGATTTCATTAGAAGAGTCAGAAAGGAAGGGATAGGTTTCATAGAACGCATTATCAACACACGAACACGTTATTTAATTACAGGATAAGTGGTAAGTGGTGCCAGATCGTGCAGTTGCACCTCGATGCCAGATTTTGCAGTCGTATCTCGATTAAACTTAAATCATATTCAACATTAACACTCATCGCACCGTAACGGTTAAGTAGAAACAACGATATTTTTCTACTACATAGTAGACACATACACTCCCTGTTTCTACTGCACCCTGGATCTACACGAGACCCCCCAGACCTACTGCGAGTTTGGGAGTCTTGCTAGGATTTAGTGGGGTTTGGATTGGGGTTTACTAAACCTCTAGAAAAAGCCATAACTCCGAACGCAGCTACGACGGAAGCGAGTCTGTGTCAACTTTGAGATGAAAAGCGTGCTGTTCTACTCCCTGAATGAGGAAGGATGACACCGACTTGAAATGGCGGGGGGGGGGGGGATCTAACAGCACGGCTGCCTCCGTCCCGACAAAATCCTGGCAGGTCTCCGAGTACGTTCAAAACATGTCACCGTTTAGTTGGTGGTACTGGGTTCGGCTAGATCATTCCAGATTCCACACCGATCCGGCTCTGAACACTACTTATTGTCAACCCTAGCATGACCTCCCTGCTTCATAGATAATCATGGGATCACGAGAGGCGATTACATACAACCAGCAGTGATAGCGGCCCGGAGTTAGGACCCTACAAAATGGAGAAAAACAAAGGAAGTCACACATACGGAACAGTCGCTGCAAACCAAACGTTGATATGGTTTGGTGAGGTTACCACCACCACCAGCTACTGAAGTCATTCAGCAAAAACACAAAGAGAGGAAGTAGCAGCAACAGGAGCTGCAGCAGCAACAACAACCAGAGCAGAGCGGGATGAGTTACACCCCATAGAAGCTAAAAGTAGTGACAGCGAAGAGAAGTAGTTGGTAGAAAAGGACCAAAAATTTAAGCAACCAGAACATTAAGCAGATGGTTTTCAGAATCCGAAAGGAGCTAGTGTCTGCCGGGAAGGAGTATGACACGACAACGCGGAGGGCTGATGTAGCTGAGCGAGCATTGGCATCAGCTAAGGTCGCTGACTTCCTAGAAGTGTAGTAACGCTCCAAGTGCTCTGGTTTCGGACATTTGGCAGGAGAGTTGGGCAATAGAGCAACCAACACAAGAGAGTGTATCCTGTGGGAAACTCTAGCGAAGTTAGGTGTACGATTGTGCAATGAAGGTTCAGTTAGCACATTTTGTAGAGTTGGGAAGGAGTCTATCATCGACGTCACATTCTGTAGTCCTTCATTGACAGTGAACATGGATTAGAGAGTATGCGAAACGTATACGCATAGCGACCGCCAGGCGATTCGCTACCGTATTGGTGAACGGAACCCTACTGCAGCACGGAGAAGGATAACCGACGAGCGAAAGTGGAAGACGAAAGCCTTCAACAAAGACCTCTTCGTTAAGGCACATCGGTCGAGCAACGGGACCGAGAACGTGGATTCGGCTGATCTAATTAGAAGAATTGTGGCGGATTGTGACTGGAACATCACAAGGGACGACGTCTAGCTTACTGGTGGAACTAGACGCTCAGTACGATACGCGCTGCTTGGCTCAGAGCCAGAAAGCGGTCTCAGAGCGCAGGGCTTCGTTCCGGGAAGCTAGGGTCGCTTAAAACGGAAGATCAGACTTAGCAAATCAGATTGCCACAAGGAGCTGTGCTCATAAGTAGACGCTAATCCCTGGGTCGACGCGTACCGAGTCGTGATTACGAAAATGAAGGGATCGATGACGCCAGCTGAAATGTGCCTGGGTAAGCTGGAGATAATAGTTCAGGGTCTCTTCCCGAAGCACGGTCCAACTATCTGGCCACCGACAGCGTACGGTGAAGAAGAAGGAGCAAACACGGACGATTGGCAAGTGACTATCGATGAGCTCGCAAAAGCATCCAAGCGCCTGAAAACAAAGAATGCCCCTGGTCCGGATAGAATACCAAACGTGGTCCTGAAAACTGGTGTTGTTACCAAAGCCAGGAAAATCACCGGGCGATCCGGGCTAGTCTGTCTGCTAGATACACTCGGAAAACTCCAGGAAAGAATAATCCTTATCAGGTTGATGAAATGCATAGAGGGTGAGCGCGGACTGCCCAAGATGCGGTTCAGACTCGGCAAGGGAGCATCGACAGTGGATGCAATTCAGACGGTGCTAGAGAGTGCTGAGAAAGCATCTAAGCGCTTCACAGAATGCGAGTTCCCGACGATCTATACCAGACCTTGAACAGCTGCTTCCAGAAAAGAATTCTACTGTACGAAACGAGAGAAGGGCAGAAGTCAATGTGAGTCACCGCGGGCGTTCCTCATGGCTCCATTCTCGGTCCAACACTTTGGAACGGAATGTACGATGGGGTCTTAACACTTAACGGCTGACCAGACAAGTGAAACTCGTGGGTTGCGCGTACAACGAGTCACTAGCAGTGGTGGGTGAAACACTCGAAGAAGTGGAGGTGTCGGTGACAGAGAGAATAGACGCGATCGAGAGCTGGATGAACGGGGTCAAGCTCAAAATAACTCACCACAAGATGGAGTTACTGTTGGTCAGCAACTGTAAAGCGGTTCAGCGGATGTAAATCGATGTCGGAGGGCACGTGATTGCACCGAAGCGTGCACTGAAGCAATTGGAAGTGATAATCGACGACCGGTTGAACTTGAACAACCACGTCAAATACACCTGCGAAAGGTCGGTGAATGCAACTAACGCAATAGCGAGAATCATGTCAAACGTCGGCGGTACGGGAACCAGCACGAGACGTCAGCTATTCAGTATTTCGTCATCGATACTCCGATATGGGATTCCTGCCTGCGGTGCGGTGCATGGAGGACATGGAATGCTATCAGCGGAGAAATGCACGTAATGTAAGGAGAATGGTCCGAGCGGACTCGTTGGCAACATGGCAGCAAAAGTGGGACAACGGGGTGAAAGGAAGGTGAAGCTACCGACTCATCCCAAATGTGTCGGCTTGGGTGCATAAGAAGCATGGAGAGGTGAGCTTCCATTTGACGTGGTTTTTGTCCGGAACGGATGCTTCCGGAAGTACTTATATCGGTTTGGTCATGGTCCCTTTACCCGGAGTCTGTGAACGTGCAAGAGACACCGGAACACGTTGTTGTCGCTGAAAGAGCAGATCTAAGACTAGAGTACAAGGCGGGAAGGACTGCATTTAACAAGGAAGCTCAGTAAGAAAGCTTGCCTAGAGGAGCTTTACCACAACGTCAATTCAAGTCCGTGAGGCGACGCCTATAGAGCTGCCATGGCGAAGATAAGAGGACCGGCAATACCACCGGATAGGTTCCCGGAGAGGATGACGGTCATCGTAGAAGCGTATTTCCACAGCATGAACCAACAGCCTGGCCCCCACGCCACGCGGGACTCAGTATGACGACGTAGAACAAGCTCGGTAACCCACGAGGATCTGATAGTTCTGGCAAAAGCCTTGAGAACCAAGGAGGCCTCGGGACCATACGATATCCCTAACGTAGTCCTAGAAACAGCAATCCTAACGAACCCAGATATGTTTAGGACCGCGTTGCAAAAGTGCATCGAAGATGGTGACTTCCCTGATATCTGGAAGCGACAAAAGCTGGTGCTGTTGCCGAAGCCAGGCTAGTCTCCTGGAGATCTTTCAGCGTACAAACCGATATGTCTGTTGGATACAGTCGGCAAGGTGCTTGAAAGAGTAATCCTTAACAGGCTTGCAACATCCACGGAGGGTGAGAATGGTTTATTCAGTATGCAGTTCGGTTTCCGGAAAGGTGGATTCCACTGTGTATGCTATACGAACGATCGTGTAAACTATGGAGGCTGTGCAGAAGCAAAAGAGCCGGAAACCGTTACTGCGGAATGGTTACACTGGATGCAAAAAACGCCTACAACATCACTAGTTGGGCCGCAATCGCCGATTCGCTGCACAAAATGAGAGTTCTCAAGTGCCTCTGTAAGATTCTGCGGAGCGACTTCTAGAACCGGCTACTGATCTACGAAACTGACGCCGGAAAAAGAAGTTTAACCGTAATAGCGGGCGCTGCACGGCGTTCCATACTCGGCCCAACTCTTTGGAATGCTACGTACGACGGAGTGCTGAAGCTGAGCCTCCCCAGGGGGGGGGGGGTGAAGATTGTCGGTTTTGCGGATGACGTGATACTCCTAGAGATCGGCGAATCACTAGAGGAAGTTGAAGTACTCGCAACGGAGGCGATAGATGCTGTGGAAGACTGGATGAGCGAGAAGAAGCTGACGTTAACTCACCACAAAACCGAGATGGTTTTGATAGGCAACCGAAAGGCAGTGCAGCAAGCAAGCAAATCGATTGGAGAGTGTGTCATCAAATTATAGCGGGAAGTTAGACAACTGGGAGTCCTGGTAGACGACCGGCTTTAATAGCCACATCGACCACGCATGCAGTGATTTCGGCACTATCTCGGATCATGCCCAACAACTCGGCAATCAGCAGTAGTAAAAAACGAGTACTGGCGAGTAGAGACCTACAGTTTTGCTCAGATACGCAGGACTTGCTTGGGTGACGGCACTGCAGACGAAGTGGAACACATCTTGGCTGAACAGTACGTTCTGGCTGATGGTCCTGTGGGTGGCTAGCGGGGATCGAACTATCTCGTCACAGGCAGCTTGCATGATAGTGGGATAACGCTGTAACCGGTAGGGGACCATTCATAAATTACGTAACGCTTTTAAGGGGGATGGGGTACAAGTTGTGACATTTTGTGACATAGGGAAGAGGGGGAGGTAGCTAGATTATTACATAACATGTTTTCACCGAAAATTTTTTTTCTATGAATTTGTTACATAACAGGGGAGGGGGAGGATGAAGAAATTTGGGACAATTTGTTATATGGAAGGAGGGGGAAGTCAATTTTGGACAATTTTGCGTTACGTAATTTAGTCGTCGAGTCGTCGGAGCACCGATGAGCCGAAAGTTACACTCCAACCGGATTCGCCGGATCGACCTTGACACTTAACAAATCAGTCTGCGGAAGAGAGATAAAGTAGAACACAGGGTGCGACCGAAGTAGGCTGGATCCACTGCCGGCGACTATTCCGAATAATCCGTAGCGAATCATCGGCTTGAATTATCGGAGCACCAGTGAACCGAACGCAGTCCTCATCCCGGAATCGCTGGACAGACTTCGGCATTCTGCTGGACTTCATCGAAGCAAGAATAACGCGTCCGTTAACGGTTGCGGGAGACATTCTTTCGTCGGGGAACTTTTCGCCGATGTAGGCTAGCTCCACTGTCGGGGACTACGCCGAGTAGCACCGAACCACCAAAATAGGGTCGTCGGAGCACCAGTGAAGCGGAAGCCACCCTCCAACCGGAATCGCTGGATCGATTACGGCATACAACTGGACAACGTAGAGAGAAGCGCATGTAGAATATCATGCCGTGCAGGACTGATATGGCCAGCGAAATCTAGCACTACCAGCTAGATCTGTAATCAAGTGAAGTGCATTAGCGTGCCTCCCCCGAAGTAGTCATTTCAAATGGAATCCGGGGGATCATGCAAATGTCGGACTCCTTGGTGGAGTTTAGAGGAGTAGGGTTCAGAATTATCTTTTCTGTTCAGAGTCCCTCACTTTGGCACACGATGGACGAAATCGGTAGTATGGTATAACTACTGCGCGTGTCGGCGTAAAAGCTTTACCACCAAGTTAAAAAAAACACGATTGACCTTGATAAAAAACTTTGAAGGTTTCTGCGAATTCTAAACATTTCTTTTACATCAAATGTAAAAATCCATCGTGGGAAAACACTGATATGTTCATGACTATGATTGGTCAAATGCATATTGTTAACCAAATAACTGTTCAATTCATTTACCTGGAGTGAACTAATAGAGAGAAAGTTGACAACTCAGTTGTAGGCGAAGAAATATTTTTCACGCTCAATTGGATCGGAATATGAACTAATTGAAGTTGAAGTTTACCTATTAATTAATAAATTTTACAATTTTATCACCCACTGGTAATGCTGAATCCAGTTACAGCAATCCGTTATTTATTCCATTAATCCCATTGTTCCATGGTCGTTGAGCCAGTGGTGATGAAAAAAAAATCAGACTCGAGCAGATTACCGTGGTAGAATAATAAATGAAAAAGGCTGGATTAACGGGAACCGGATTAAAAAATCATCAACTCCAAAAGGACCACTTACCGCGGCTGTATTCCCGTAATTTCATTTCGCCCATCTCAGCTCACAAAACCCACCCAGACACAGTAATTACCAAGGGTTTGACTGGAGGCAAACATTTCATTTGCGTTGGATCGCTGTTTACAAAGGTTACTACTCTAAATTAAGTAGCGGTAAAAACATTTGTTGAATGAGCTAATGTACTCTTGCAATCCTCGACATGCTCTCAGATTATTTCGAGATACACCAGCACTGACAGTCACAATAAAAACTCCTCCAGTTTGCTGATGTGCCATGTTATGCTTCCTCATTGTATTTTTTCGGAACATATTTTAACATCCCGTACCCACGTACCAGCCACCCCAAACATACACATATGCGGTCCGTGTGAGTTCTCGGTGTCCGATCCCTCGAGGGACATGGAACGAGCCATTCGCCTTTTGTTCATATGGACGGACGGAGCGTATCGCCAATGTGGAAAAAAAATAAACTTTTACTTTGCGCTTGCTCATAATGGGGAAATATTTAATAGATGTTTATGCTAATGGAACAGGGTATTTCCGTGCCGTAAATTCACTCGGCATCATTGGCGGTTGAAAGCGGCCGCGGGAACCTTCTGAGCGCGCGGTCGACGTTCCGCAGCGAGGAAGGGGCATTTTTATGTTATATCCTTTGCCCCAAGGGCCTGCGGGAAGTATTTAGGTCACATGTCTGCCATGCCGCAGATGGGTGATAGTTAAAACTAGACTGAATAACTGCCGTTTCTTTCGTGGTATGTTTTTGTATGCTGAATATTTTGGCTACAGGTTTACCCAATTAAAGCTGTTGCTACTATCTCGTGCTGAGGTAAACTTTAAATATCCTAATGACGGTATCCTTAAAAAGCACCTAATCAGCTAATTGTAGCTAATAAAACACCCAACTTAGAAACGCCAATATTTATTCATTCCAAAGTGACTTACTTGCCGAGAAAAGGATGACATCTCGCTAGCCACTTCCGGCCAGCATGTCATCCGGATCCCAAAGGGTCACTTCAAGTTCGCCAAAAAGGTGCAATTAATTGTGCTTTCAGTAATAAATTATCCCATCTCAAATTTAGCAAAGAAAGGTCAGGACAAGGTTTGTTCCCTCTGAAAATGGTGGTCGTCGACAAACTTAGAATTCAAATAAACCTGTTCGCTTCAGTTTTTCCCCATTCCCCAACTTCAACAATTCAATTTGGAACCCCTTGGACTCTTCTTTAGTCGTTTGAAGAATTATAATTACTTGCGAGATACCTTTTCCGCTGCCAGTTTCAACGATGAAAACACCATCTTGACATAAACAATTTTTCACTCTTCTTTCGTCTTTTTATCTTATTTATTCTAATTTAATTCCATTTTGTATTTCAGACATCCGAGGACGGCAACAGCACGGTGTCGTCCCTCAGCTTCACACCGAAGCGGGATGACCATGGCAAAAGCCTCGTCTGTCGGGCCACCAACGAGCTGGTCAAACGGGGGACGAAAGAGGTCTCCGCGAAGCTAAACGTCTTCTGTGAGTATATTTGCAGCCAATAAATTGTGCGGCTTTTTTCGACTAACCAAGGGTTGAAGTGATAATGAGTGTGTTGCTGGATCTTCTATTCAAATAGATAAAAACATGACAAAATGTCGGACTAACGTTTCAAATATCTCAGTACACAGAATTTGATTTTTTTTTTGTTGCATGCTAATGCTGCTCGAGGAAAATATCTTCCCTTCGTTTATTTGCTAGGGGCGAACCATTTTTGCAGCAAACTAAACGGAATCGCCCCATCTCAAAGGGCCACCGTCGAAAAGGTGCTTTCAAATGCAAATGAACCGTTTAATTTTATGCCTTATCTCTTTATCAAACATAGGCCGTTCCGTTTCCGCCGGAAAAGGTGACTTTAGGTTTTTTATGCTTTGTGTACCTTTTTCACTGCGTATTCATTTCGAAGGGTACCTTTGGGTGACCAGCATTCGGCAGGATTTTATTACTTTACCCATACGAATCGAACAATTTATTCCGCCAAAACAGTTTTCAACGGTAGGTGAGCCATTTTCGGCAGTTCGAGTAGGATGAATGGTGGTTTTTTCTTCTCGGAAAGGACCATCAATTCGGATGGTGATATTTGTTTTCCGCTTCCGCTTGAAGTTATGGTTCGACACAATTGGGGTTGAGCAGCTGCTTTGGTGGTGCAAAGAGAATGACGATCGGGTTTCTACCTGTCCTAAATACTGGTAACAAATGGAGCACGTGAGCTAGAATGAACAAGCTATTTGTTTGCGGTGGATAGTTCTAACTCTCTGTTCAAAAGCGTGAATAACTTTTGGAACAGTTTTACCGTAAATTTGTTTAGAAAATAGTACATGATTGGTATCTTTTGATAGTAGTGAGAATGATTGCTGCTATTGTACTAATACATTCCGAAAATCTCACTTAATGTAGCTCTATTACTATTTGGATCTTTCTTATATCAGAAAATACGTTTGTTATTGCGAAGATTGTTACTAAATATGTATTATAATAATATAATGATAATTTCACAAAAATCCTGAACCAGAGCTTCCAAAACGGATTTTTCACATTTCGCTGCACACCGATTCCCGAGATTTTAAATTGTCTCATTCGGGAGTCCTGGGATTCTATTCTACATTTTTCAAAAAGTAAGTTTTTCAATAGGAATTCAGCATGGAATAGGTGAACCGATCGACATTTGAAGTGGAATGGCCAATAATATTCTTTTCAACTGGGTCGCGGATTCAAAATTTTTGAGTTTATAATTAAGCGCAACATAAGAAACATAACGACAGAAAAACGAATAATGTAGCAGGAGGAATATACAATCATTTTGAAGGCTATGTTCCAAAAACAGTGGCACTCAATTGTTCATAACAGCATGTGTGTAATAATGGTTCAGTTTCTCGTAGTCGTACATTGATGATGATGATGTGTTACTACCACCTATTGTAGCAAAACAACCGTTTTATTGCAATGGCCTGCTCTTACATTACTACTTGTTCAATCTTTGCCCATTGATCATAGTCAGCTAAACACTGTATGAAGGGCCAAAAAGGAGAAAGGTGCCCGTTGAGCAATTCGCTTACTCGAGAGTAATCACTTTGCTTATACGGTCCACGGGAGTGTTTAAGAATCGCCTTCCAATGTTTAGATCTCATGAATCAACCGAAAAGAAAGCCATTGTGTTGTAGAGCATTCCCAATAGGTGGGGAGAAGAGCCCGCCCTTTATTCACAAAATGTTATCGACAGGAAGTTGGCATTTCCACTCTCCCTGTCCAAATCGTTTCAATCGGGTGCTCTGGTGGTCCCTCCCAGTCCCAATATATTATTATGTTGGTTAGGGCACTGCGAAAATTTTTTTTTTTGAATTCTCAAAGGCCCTCCCTCTCATATTGTGACAAATGTTAAAGTTAGCTCAGATGCCAAATTTCACATCATTTGGACAATTATAGACCCCCGCCCACTTGGCTTGAAATTTTTTGAAATTGGTACTATGGGAAAATATGGAGGAAAAATACATTAAATGCTATAACTCTTGAAATAGCGAACAGAAAATTACAATTTATACCTCTTTTGAAAGGAAATAATCTTAGTATTTGAATGGAGATATTTTTGTTTCCAGTAAAATACGGGAAAGAGGGGTACTGGGTCATTTTGGCCCCAAAATCCCCTATTTTTAATGATTTTTCTGCTTCGTGATGAAAATCATACATATTTTGTAGCTTTTCTAATGTGAAAAAATCCCAAACATCGATCGAAACCTTTTTGACCTTTTTCCGAATACGAGAAGTTGGGTTAAATGGCCTTTTGTCATTCATATTAAACTTCATCATTTTCTCGTGAATATATCTCTATTATTCTTAGCTCAATTTTCATAAACTATACCTTGTTGAACGTATAAAATCCTTAGGATTATAACAAAAATAGATTCGTTACCGGTAAAATTCAGGAACATCAAATTATCTGACATATAGTGTCGATTTCACATTTTTTTTCATAAAAAATGTAACTTGTTGAACGTGTAAAATTTTGAGGAATAAAACAAAAATAAAAATGTTAGAGGTAAAATTCAGAAACATCATTTTTTTTGATATTGACTCTACAAATCTCATTTTTTCATTATTTGTCCTAATACCTCAAATTATCCTATTTTCCAGGAATGAAGATTTTCTCATGTGATCCCTAAGCATATTTTAAACTAAAAGTAGTAAATTAAATAAGAATTTTGTTGTTAAATAGAGTAAATTTATGAAAAAAATGTAACTCTATTTAACAACAAAATTCTTATTTAATTTACTACTTGTAGTTTAAAATATGCTTAGGGATCACATGAGAAAAGCTTCATTCCTGGAAAATAGGATAATTTTAGGTATTAGGACAAATAATGAAAAAATGAGATTTGTAGAGTCAATATCAAAAAAATTGATGTTTCTGAATTTTACCTCTAACATTTTTATTTTTGTTTTATTCCTCAAAATTTTACACGTTCAACAAGTTACATTTTATGAAAATTGATTGAAGAATAATAGAGATATATGCATGAGAAAATGATAAAATTTAATATGTATGACAAAAAGCCCTACAACCCCAACTTCTCGTATTCGGACTAAGATCAAAAGGGTTCCGTTCAATTTCTGAGATTTTTTCACGTTAGAAAAACAACAAAATATGTATGATTTGCATCACGGAGCAGAAAAATCATTAAAAATAGAGGATTTTGGGGACAAAATGACCCAGTACCCCCACTTTCCCGTATGTTCCTAGAAATAAAAATATCTCAATTCAAATACTAAGATTATTTCCTTTCAAAAGAGGTATAAATTATAATTTTCTGATTGCTACTTCAAAAGTTATAGCATTTAATGTATTTTTCCCCCATATTTTCCCATAGTACTAATTTCAAAAAATTTCAAGCCAAGTGGGCGGGGGTCTAGAATTGTCCAAATGATGTGAAATTTGGCATCTGAGCTAACTTTAATATTTGTCACATTTTGGGGGGCCTTTGAGAATTCAAAAAAAAAAATTTTGCAATGCCCTAATGTTGGTAGTGGTACATGTAATATGATTTGGTTTGAAAATTATCAAAATTGTATACATACTCTTGTGGTCTTCACTATCATCAATACCCAATGTGTATCCTCGGCAATGCACTGTAGTGTTCGCATGATACAGTCGCAAATTGGGTCGTTGTCGCGATTTAGCATATCAGAATGCGCCTCTCGTACCCTCAGCTCCATTTGGATTTTTTCTCCGATTCTCACTAGTAGTACGCCTTGTTGATTCCAATTGTCAGTTCTGTTCTCTTGTGTTGTGTATCTATATTTCCAGTACTAATCGTACTGATCGTCGAGGCTACTGGTCAACATTTCAGTCCAGTTTCTGAAATTCCCGTTAGAGATCCTGAATTTGAAGAACTAATAGCGATACTAGTATATTTAGTCTACCTATCCTGAAAGAAGATAATTAGTAATAAATATAAGGTTGTCTTTATAGTTCTGTTTTCGAAGATTCTTCCGCCTACTGAAAATAGAGAATGTAATAAAGGAAAGAAATCGGATTAGATTAGTTAGTTAGTTAGTTGCTCGTAGTCGTACATTGCACCTTAACCCATGTGACGTTTTAAGAGCATCAGACAATCAAGCGGAATGATAGTAGCGGTAGGAAACAAGGTTTTGCATGACCATGGTATTGGACCAATTCAAACGTCAACCCAACATTTCGGTTCAAGTTTCAATTCATTTTGAGCAAAATCAATGAAATTTTTTCTACAACACGTTTAGAAAGTTCGAAAGGCACCAAGCAGAAGCGGTAACCACCATGTTGGCAAAATTTGCACAAGGAAGCTCTACAGAAAGTGGAAGAAATAGATGTTGAAATTCGGAACACAATCCTTGTTTGGCAAGCGATCAGCACCTGTGGCAAATTTTCATTTCTTCATCACATCAGGGATTGTGAATGGAGAAATGTACATCAAAACCTCTAAAAATGACTCCTGAACTTCTTGAGGTCTCACGATACTTTCGCGTCCAGATTAGGCATTTTCCACTATGCCGTCGTAGTACCAGTACCAATTATGTTATTTTTGTACGATACTCCGCCCTATTAAAAATATTTTACGCCATCATAATCAGGAAACAGAATATACTGGCTCAAATGGAACGTATCCCGTAGATAGTCGAGGAATTGGGCCTCACGGCGGCGTGCATTCTATGTGTTTCCTATTTCGACTGTTTCACATGACTGGTATGTTTATGTTTGAGTTTACATTTTGTATAATACAGTTATGACCCGTTTTTATCAACCAACCGAAACATTTGGTTGATAAAACGGGGAAATTGATAAAATTGGGAAATTTTTTTTATCTTCATTTTTTCATCCTACATAATTAGAGGCAACCTGAGAACTATCTCAATTTAGTTTTAGTTTGCAGAAACAACAAACCTAATGCCCTATCAGTGCAAAAAATGTATTAAACGAACTGTCCTACAGTTGTCTAATCCAACTTCCAAGCATAGGATCGATCTGAAATTTTGCAGATAGCCTCATTATAAATGACAATGTATTCTGTCAACGAAATTTAACAGTAAATCTACTTAAAAGCGCGATGTAGAAATTATTCTTTGATTAATTAAGCACAGAGCGGTGATGGTTCATTGCCATTCTATGCTAGGGCATTTCAAAAAATACTCATTTTTGAATTCTCAAAGGCTCCTCTCTCATATTGCGACAAATGTCAAAGTAAGCTCAGTTGCCAAATTTCATATCATTTAAATAATTCTAGACCCCCGCCCACTCCACTTGCTATTTCTGAAATTGGTATTAGGGACCATCCATAAATGACGTAGCATTGTATGGGGTAGGGGGAAGTTTTTTTTTTGTGATGATGTATGACGACAGGGGGTAGGGGGTCATGTCATGCTACGTAGCTTCTTTAAAGGTGAATAGGGGTTGACCTGATGTCACGACAATCTTACCCGTTTAATCTAAATGTTAAAATTACTCATATTACATTTAAATTTTTTACCGGAACAAGGGGGGGGGGAGGTTTACCATCAAGCTACGTAATTATCAGAGGGGGGGGGGTATTTAGAGGTTTGTGACGAAATGCTACGATGGACGAGGAGGGTGTTAAAAATCACCCAAAAATGCTTTTCCCTTATGGGAAAATATGAAGAAAAAATATATTAAATGCTATAACTTTTGCAGTAGCACTCCAAAAATTACAAATGATACCTCTTTTTAAAGGATATCCCCTATTTTAATCATTTTTTTGCTCCGTGATGCTAATCAAACACTAACTGGAAGAACGACCACTTTGTTTTCAACAGATGGAGATGGCTTTTGGTCACGGTTTTAGCAAATATTATTTTATTTTGTCTATCGCCTACGTTTCAAAGGAGTTAAGCATTCATCTTCAGGGCAGAAAAGGGTTACAATAATATCATAGTCAAGTGATTTTGAACATTGTTTTGAGATTCAATGTTCAAAATCACTTGACCATGATATAATTGTAACCATTTTTTGCCCTGAAGATGTAGACCTTTGAAACGTAGGCGACAGACAAAATAAAATAATATTTGCCAAAACCGTGACCAAAAGCCATCTCCATCTGTTGCTAATCTTACATACTTTGCAGTTTTTCTAATATGAGAAAATCTCAGAAATCGAACGGAACGTTTTTGACCTTTGTCCGAATATGAGAAGTTGGGATTATAGAGCCTTTTGTCATTCATTTTAAACTTTATCATTTTCTCGTGGTTTAAATTATTCTTCAATCCATTTTCATGAAATGTAAAATTGTTGAAAATAGAAAATTTTTAGGAATAATACAAAAATAGATTCGTTACCGGTAAAATTCATAAACATCAAATTTTTTTGACGGACGACTTTTAGTTTTACTAAAATTGGAAATGGATGTGTTTACCATGCTGTAAGTTTTTGGAAACGACGACAGTGATGAATAGTTTTTCAGGATCGATCTCATTATTGTAAATTGTTATTGAAAATATCGTACCCTTCTTTTATTTAATGAAACTTTCTCTTTCCACAAACTTAATATTTAAATTTTTGGTTATTTATTAGTGTGACAATTATGCGTTGAATTTCAACAATGGGACAAGCAGATTTTATATATTTTCGGGCTTTTCGTCATCAAACAATATTCGGTATCAGATTTCAGATTTGGAACAGGCACACCTATCTCCATAGAGATGGCCGGGTTGAACCTGACTCTGTGCCTTTCGTTTCGGTTGGTATGTTCCTACTTACTAGTAAATAGGTCAATCTGCTTGGGTGATATAGGAGATAACAAAAGAGAATCTTGTTAGCTGATTCAATTCGAAGTGTGTTTAGTGATGACTCGAGCGCGCTGGCAGAGGATCGTTTTATAGGGGTAGACAAACTAGAGAACAGATATGATATTCTTAGAGACAAATATAGTTTTTGGTTTAAATTTTGTTTGCAGTTTGGCATGAACTGCAACATTAAAAACAATATTATTAAGCATACAATACTTACTGAATACGGCGTCTCTTTCAATTGTTCCGTTTTCCACGGATAATATGTGAAAGTTTGTTAGTTTATCACGGCTTAAACACTCAGCCCTTGATTTTTGTTTTGAAAATTTAAGCAAAATATGATTCTAGTTCATCAATTAACTTAAATAGGACCAAAATTGGGTAAACTATCCTACATTTCGACCACTACCTAACAGTGCAGGACCCAATACCTTGATTGAATATAATTGGAAAATCGTAGGCTTGAATTGCTGGTATAAAAGAATGAGTTAAAGGGGGGTTGATAAAATCGGGTACAAAAAGTTAATAAAATCGGGGGTGCATAAAAACGGGGGTGTATAATATAGGGCCGAAACTGTATTGCAGTCTAAATGATATAGCATTTGCTTTTCATCTTTGATGAGCTACGCTGGTAGATGGTTGCATTTCTGTGTGTGGCTGATTATGAATGAACTCCTAAAAGTTGTGGTAGTGAATTATTAAAATGAATTGTGTTGCTCATATTAATAGGTTCGAGTAATTTCGCCACGTTTGTTTGTTAAAGTAACAATAAAGGTATTGAACATTTGTACTTTCGAAAAATGAAAAGGCTAATAATTGTTATTCATTTTTTTCCTTCGGTCTCTTTTTGCACTGAGTACCCATCATCGATACCAGAGAGGCGACTCTACCATCAAAACTCTAGACTTGCCACTTAACTACCGGCGCCGTCTATGAGATACAAATTCGTTGAATATGAAAATATTATTGTTACTTAAAATGTATTTGTTTGCTATCTTCGCCTTTCAGAACAGTTCACTATAAAAGAAAGCACAAAAATTCTGTCAGAATATATAACAAAAATCTATCTCACAATTTGTGCATGAAGAGACACTATTCCAAAGAATCGTTCTATTCCTGCAGCGAAAAATGCGAATTTCTAAAGTGAATGAACCTCGAATCACGCACTTAGACTCAACATAATATCGATTGATTTCAATGGCTGCAATATTCAATATTGTCATCCGTAAATGTAGTTGAACTTTGAATGAAAACATGTGGCTTTTTTTAAGCTGGCAATTGACTTTTTCCAGCTGCATCATATCAGGAACAGCAAAAAATTGAGAATGGCATTGTACGAATCAATGAAACTTTTGCAATTCACATAGTCCTCATCCAGTAACAGATTGACTATTATTGGCATATTGCTAAATATTTTTCCTAGATTGTCATAGTGTAATGATTGAATGAGTCGTCGACATTGTAGTCTTGACGTTACTCCATCATTCCTCATTGTTTACGGAGGCACTCTTCAGCCTCAAGCAACGTCCTGCAACTATGAACGTCATATTATAATGGGGTGGAAATAGCGCAGCTGGTAATTCCATTACACTGTACGCGGCTCACCTGAGTTCGAGCTCCCTCAACCACATATAGTGTGTTAGGCCTTTTGCCAGGTTCGGTCAGATTGGTCAGAAATGTTAATATCTTTTAAAAATCTACCAAATTATTCTTCCGTTTTTCGACGGTACCTGGACATTTACAATGCTACCTATAGTGATGGAAATCTAATTTTTTTTCTTTATATATTTTGATTCCTAATACTTTCACATGGTGGAATGATTTGACTTAAATTCGAAAAATAAATCTCAAGGTGGCTTAGATGGCTCCCTGACACTGGGGATCATTTTTAAATAATCTTACTCTACAGCAGTTTATACCCGTTCAATTATTGGGGCCCTCAGCTCAGTTGTGCCCAGGGGCCCTGAGTGGTCTTAAGACGGTTCAAGTCTAGATCTGTTCAATTTTAAACTCTAGTGTGTCGGTACACAGACTAAGGCGCTAGATAGATTAGCCAGTTATCGAATGTTCGATCCCCACTCAGTAAGGATTGCCAGTTTTAGCAGGATTCTTGTTCCATCTCTCCATTTTTTCTGTAGGCTGAGAAGCGTATGAAAACAGTGCTTTTCTATGATTTGATACCGCTTACACGAATAGATTTTGTTACAATATTTCTTACCGAAATATAAAGAAGTGAAATAAATTGCATTGGATAATTTTGAGTTTTAGCATTGACAACAAAGCTAGAAAGCTGAAAATGCAGTTATCCCAAGCTATTCCATTTTTCAATTCATGACATTTTTGTGCACAGATCACCTTAGTGTATCAAACAGAATTTATAGCAGACTTGCAGAATTGGAGACCATCACTCTCTACACATAAAAAAATCTGAATTTAATCGGGAACGTAATTCAATCGGACGAATTTCCCGAAATGACTCATTATTACCGCTTTCCGTTTCTTTTAATTGTAGTGATGCGACGTAAAATTATATTTAAGAACGCTTCTAAAAGGCTTTTAAATGTAGTAAAATTATGTGGTTCATGAGATATTGCGAATTTTACCCCCTAATAGACTCACAGCAAAATAATTTTGTCACACGAAAATATGCTCACACCGTATCTACCATAGTTTGGTTCTTGCAGTGGCTAACAAAAACAACGTTTAACACCCTCTGTAGGACTGTGCAGAAGATAATCGGTTTGTTTATTTGCTGTTCTCCGTGCAGTTTAAGCTTGCACAGAGAATGCGCAAAATTCACAAACGAAAAAAGCAGTTTTTTTTCCACACCGTATGTCAGATCTTCATGAAAATCAATCAGCAGTACTGTAACAACATTCTACACACGCTGATTGATTTTTATGAAGATCTGACATACGGTGTGGAAAAAAACTGCTTTTTTCGTTTGCGAATTTTGCGCATTCTCTATGCAACCTTAACGTGTGAATATTTATTTTTCTGCTTTCAAAATGTGCACGAAAGTCTATCTATAGACGCAACAGGCAATACAACGTCATGTAAAATTAAACACTAACGTACACACAGAGTCGTAGCGTGGTCTTCTGGCGCCCTTGGCGGAATCTCAATTTTGCGCCCCTTTGGTGTTTACTTTGGCTTTCTTTTTCAATTCAATAATTCAATAATTTGTGTACATGCATGACACACCTACCCCCTACTTCATTCATATTTGACTGTCGTTCATTTCATGTAAATACCACTAATCTTTTACTGTATATTTTTACTGTATATTTATGAAATCATGACGCTAGGTGTTTGCAGGCGACAGAGGGAGCGTCTGTTCAGAAGACTCTATACTAGGGTGCCAGTCGACATTGCACGGATTTCTAAAACATTCGGCATAGAAAAAAACAGCATACTCAAACTCAGATCCCATCTCAATTCAATTTTTTTTTACTTGTATCATAAAGGCATTTTTTCAACACTACAGAAAATCTCGACGCTTCATGACAGTGTTCGATTGCGCTCAAATTTTGCATGGGGAATTTTTTTCAAGATGCAATACTTTTGAGGTGTGCACAGTTTGAAAATTCCGGATGACCATAAATATTGGCACTCTACCGTATATCAAATATACTGCAGAGACAATTTTAGGAACTCTGAACTGATTGGTTGATTGTTGATTAGGGTGCATATCATTAGATCATTAGATTTCAATTACCAGGCCACGGGCCGTCATGGCGTTTCGGTTATATGCCAGACAGCATCCACCCATCTTTTTGCAAAAGCAAGTGCACCAAAAATACTTTTATGATCTATTGCTGATTAAGTTTTTCGCATATTCTTCGATCCAGTTTCTAACAAAATGAGTTGCATCCAGTCATATATCGAGTGAAAACTGATGACCATATTATTCCTGTATTCAGACTTGTCCCCATGATTTCTGTCTCTTCCTTCATATTCAACAGTTTTCACTTTACATCTGGCTCTAGGCCAGTGCATAAATGAGCTCTTCTGAAATGACCCAAATGATTCTAAAATGGATGTCGAACAGGATTCGTCATCACTCCGAGTTTCCATTTAAAATCAAACACATTGAACTGGGTTCGCCGTATCCGATCTTCTTACGGATCAAAGATAGTCCGCTAAGCATTCTAATAATCCGCAAGACGCAAAAATATTCAGCTGTGCCAGAAAGCTGGAAAGTTCGCTTCGATATGCTCAGAATTGTGATATTTTATCTAAAGCAAACAAATGACACTACTGGCGACAACTCTTTTATGAAGAACTAACGCGTTTACATACCCGCTCACAAAGTCGAGATCAATGGTGTAGGTATCGATTCGAACTTGACATGCGTGGATCTACTGAAGTACGGGATTGGCTATTTCAAAAACCCTTTGGTCCAGTGAGTGACGATTTTGAATGTTAATCGCACCATTTTTAGCACAGTTAGTGCATAAATCACGAGTTCTTAGTTGACGGCTTGGTATATAAAATTTTATTTGCGAAAGTAATGATGTGGATTGTATACGTTGAAAAATAATGTCGTTGATAAAGCAAAACATGGCAAATTCTCGGCGTCCTTTGAGTGTTTGTTTATTAATGAGCATGCAACGTGCTTTATACGATGAAAAAAGAAATGTCGTCCAGTTTAGTCTCCGAAGTATAAAAGAAATTGTTCTTGGACTGATTCGATGCGCTCTTCGTACAGGACAGTGCATGGGTTACATACTACTCTGCAATATTCCAAAATTGGCCTGAGATATGTATTGTATAATGATTTAATTATGTAAGGGTCTTCAAAATTATACCTGAAGCGTTAAATAAATCCCAGCATACTATTTGCTTTATTTCTTATTATATTGTAATGTTCCACAAATGTGAGCTTAGAGTCTAAGATTACGCCTAAGTCTCGCACAATTTTACATTTTTCTACAAGTTGGTTTCCTTAGTGTATGTCTATGGGAATATTTGAATTTTTTCTGCTGAAGGTTATTAAGTTACATTTCTTTACGTTAAGTTGGAGTAGATTTATGCTATACCATATGTGGAATAGGTTGATTTCGTTTTGGAATACTTTGGCGTCTTTGATATTTCTTATTTCCATGAAAAGTGTCGCGCTGTCTGCATATATATGCACTTTTAGATGTTTGAGTATAAAGGTAAGGTCATTTACGCACAAAATAAAAAGAAGAGGGCCTAAGTGGGATCCCTGGAGTACGCCATACGGTGATACGGCGGAATTGCTATTTTTCAAGAGAAATCTGTCGTTTTATGAGTAGAAAGCCCCCTTAATTGAAAAATTATCCCAAAAACTCAACGTAGGGTTTAGGTATTTTTAACATAGAATGTGTATGCAAAGTTTGAAATAAATCGGTCAAGTAGTTTTTGAATGGCAGTTAACACCGCAAATCGTGTTTTTCCAGACACATTCCACAAAAAACTGCGCTACCGAATCTCTTATAGATATTTTTGCATGAAAGAATTACAGAATGTTATTGAAATGGTTTAGTACAAAAGTTTTCATCAATTCGCTTCACCCATCTTTCTAAAAAAATAGCAAAAAACTTATTTTTAACGCTGAAACCCTTACCCCCCCCCCCCCCCCCCTTAAAACATCGTTTCCGTGCTCAAAATTAATAGCGTCTAAACAGTTAACTTTAGTTGTATAGTTTGTTCGGAGAAGTTCTTGTCTTTATGATTGCGCATTTAAAGGAATATATTATTTGGTGATTAATTCATCTGTAAGTGATATACGAAGTTTATTTTTTGAACTAATTAAGTTAAAAAAGTTATGCCTTCGGCAAAGTTGTAGAAAATATTACTGCAAAACATATTACCGAAAATACTATATATCTAACTTTGATAGTTTCCGAGTTATGGAATAGGTTATATGGAAAACCCATTAAAATTAATTTTTTCATATTAACTTTTATAGTCATTCTCCTAGGGTCTTCCATAAAGTTGTTTGTGGTGTCAAATCTCATATTTTTGCGAAATAAAGTAACTTTTTATCTGTTGTATTAAAAGAAATTCTTCAAATTTTGCGATATTTAATTTTTCCGCTTTAATAATTCTACAAGGATGAAAGAGGAGCAAACAACATCATAAGATGCTGAAAGTACTAGCTTTTTACTAAAAGAGATTATAACTACTAGAGTGGGCAAAGCGCTATTGTCTCCATGTATTCACGGACTGAAGCATGTTGTATCCCATTACTTTAACACGTGTGTTCCCCGGGCAATATGTGTCAAACTAATGGCCCTAGCATATGTGAAAGCGAGATGATAAATTGTCAGTGTTAGCAGAATATTCGAAAATTGTCAGACTTTTACAGACATATTGAACATTATGTTACAGACATTTCACCAAAACATTTCGCACCCTTACTTATCAAGAATGCCGCTAATAGCTCTAGAAAATGCTTTTCATTCAAATCGTGTCTGCTGACACCTAATTATGCATACTATTTCACTAATGGTATACATTACACAGCGTTTGATACATTGCGAAATCAAGCTCAAATCTGCATACATAATGAACCATAATTGATTGCAATCACTACAATTCAGATTTCCATCACCACTCACCATTGAACAGATTGAATTTCCGCACAGTGGAAAAGTTTTGCATTCCACCACTTCGGGAAATTTGTTTTATTATAGTTTACCTACTCGTTCTCTTAGATCCATTCACAAGAGTAAGGCGTTATTTTGCGTAGCCACGTGCAGCCCACCCAACAGATGTCGGTAATAAATTCCTCAATCCTGCAACAACGCCTTGAGAAAACTTCACAGCAGCGTAGTAGTGGTGGGCTAGTGAAAACTTTTCAAGAGAAACACAGCTTCAAACCCCTAAACACAAGCGCTTTTGTGAAGAGGGGGAAGGATTGCTACAGATTCAAACAGGAGCAAACAAAGCATACCCAAATACATTGTACACAAACACAATTCCCTTCCGATTGGTTGGTTTATGCAGATTTTCCAGTTCTAAAACCTGAACGGTCCAGCGGAAAGCTAGTCGTTCCCGTGACCAGAAACAACATGGACATCGCCAATCTGAGATTAGATAAGGGCCCGTCAAGGTAACGCTGAATGAATTGTAGCAGCTAGCAGCCTGTCTAGATTGCTTTGGATTGGTGGTGTGGTTCTCAAACAGCTATTTTCAGTGGAACTGAAGGCGGCTCCAGGTAGCTTCAGAAGGGCGGTATTCCGAGACCAATTTTAGGAATGTTTTGTTGCCATTTTGTCTGTTGATGGGGAACGAAAATAACAATTGACGGCGGCGGCGGTACCGTACCTTTGACCTTTTCTAATTTAACTGTACCCTTTTGCGCGCGGCTTGATTGGGTTAAGTGGGGTCAAGAAAGATAGGTCTGTTCTTTTGTTCTTGGTAAGAGTTTAATGCTATTTGGTTGGGTTGAAATCAGGATGGGGGTGTGCCTCTTGCTAAAGGTGGGGGTATAGGGATTTATGGTGACCGTAATACAACAGTAAAAGAATCACTTTGGTTTCAAGACGTTTGAATGGGTACTGAAGTATATCATAAATGTAAATCATAATCCGGAAGATGGAAAACCGTAGACCTGCCGTATATTGAATCCAACAGATTCAGAACTTATTGGGATCATAAATGGTTAACAATACTGGTAAGTAATATAATCAAAAAAATACTTGGATGTTAATCTAACAAATTTATCAATTTTAATGAGAATACAAAAAAATTAAATTTACATTTTCATGGGTCATTTGTACTGTAGATTGAAACGTTCAAGATTGTAAAATCTAATACAGACCATATTTTCATATATGCATCAATTGTTTTTGCGAGCACACGTGGAGAATTTTCATTTTAATATTGTCTGTATTGCTGAATGATGGATTTTACTGCCACAAGTGCAAATTGCTAGCCATAGAAGAGATTTATAGAAGATCAACGTCTCTATAGAAGCAATAATATTTTTTGAAAATTCTAATAAGTTTTCATTTTCGGCAAAGTTGTTAACAACATTCTGGGCAAATTATTGATTATTGGTTCTACAATATGGGTGAAATATCGATTTGAATAAGCGGCGATGGTTCAAAGTAGTCCTTCCATACTAGTTTCGATACATGCTCTAAATGCTATGCGCAAAGCTGACAAGCAATCGATCGTCTCCGAAATTTGCATATTCATTTGGGACCACCGAAGGAGTTTCAAATTTGCTGGCATATGACGAGCCACTGTAATACCGCCTATCCATTTGAAAACATTAGCTAGAGCACCTATCTTTGTTCAACGCATTGGATGAATTATGGCAACATAAAACATGGGTTCGTCGACCACTCTGCTGGCAGTACCATAGCTTGGAACAGCTTCAGTCTACCCATCAAAGCGCCAAACAGACGAAACTATTTCGCAGGGTTATTTTAAGAGAATGTTTACAAAGTTCACTTTATGCAGCTGTTAGCGCTGCTCCCCGGTCCGAACAATACGTGATTCAACTTTCTGCCTTTTTTCAGTCTACGTTCAAAGAGCTTTGAGCATTTGAAAAAAATAACTGCTACTCATAGGGGAAAACAGTTCCATGTTTTTCATCGTTGAGTGATCACAAGTATTCAAAAGTTATTTTATCATCCTCGGCAAAAATGCTTGCAACCCTTCGCCTCTCCCAAGCGACCAACTGTGATAATCCCCACCATTGGGTGGGAGGAAAACTTTGCTTCGACTCTAATCTCGACAAGTTTTTTTTTCTTATCTGCTCTCGAGCACGCATACAATCGAATGATGCACACCACCCCTAAACACCTGTGTACCTGCACCGATAGCGTCAGCAAAAGCGAAAAAAAACACTCGAACTTTTGTTGGCAAAGAGCCGGAAGCAAAATACTGGAAACTTTGTGCGGAAAAATATCTTTCAAATAAGCTTCCCAGTAGGTAACAGTGAGCTCCGCCGCATCACTGAAAATCGGTATCTTTGCGCTACGCTAACTGCCACTAAAACTGTTTTCCGCTTTTCCCCTTTGCGTTGGCTTGGTACATACAGTTTGCGCGGATTATAAGCGTTAGGTAGATCCAGTACAGAACAGTGCACACGAGAGTGAATTCCGCGAGTTGGAGAGTGAATTTCATTGTTTTCGAGTGAAGAAATATACTGTAGCATGCAGCTTTTGTTTTGTTTTGTTTTTCTCTCGGCTGCTGAATCGTTTAGGATAGGAAAAATATTGCATCGTGATGCCAACATATCTAAAACGTTAGATATCATATTTGAAACAGAATTCGGTATACAATTATTAAAAGAATCTTCAAAACAATTAAATTGGGTTGTTTGACTTTCACTTAATACCAAATTGATAAAGGTTAAAATATCAATGAACGCCGAATAGCGCAATTGACCAGTATATGCATCCCGTAAAAATAATTACTGTACCAGATACGTTTTGAATTACTTCAAAGTAATTCATATAAGGCTCACCATATTGCGAATACTACAGATGTACTTCATCATTTAATTTAACTATTAAACTACCATACTAATTTGAGTTGTACTATATGAAAGATGAGAAAAGAAAATTTATCTTACATTACCCTCGCCGAAAACCCGACGTGGGCGAAAAGTTGAAAATCGCCGTTTGAGCAGGTTCCCGGACAAACGATTTATCTTGTCACTGTCCTAGGTGGCATCTCAAGTAAATTCAAGTTTGTTTTCGCCGATAAATTCGCCCGGAAACTGATGATCTGGCAAGGAATTGGCAGCTGTGGACCCAAAACCAAGTCTTTCAGAACCAGGAATTTATACATTCCTTCGTTGAGTTTTACAATGGTCCAATTGGCTGCACAACTAGTTTCGGTGACTGGCTTCGATCGTGGCCGGTGCATCATCTTGTTGCTGTTCAATTTGAGACTGTTCGATCTTATTCCTTTTCGAACAACTCTGGAGTTCCTCAAGGCAGTACACTCGGACCTCTGCTATTTTCGGGGTTTGTAAACGACGTTACCGATATCTTAAATTCTTAGTGCCACAAACCATTCTGGTTACTGCAGTGTTCTATGAAGGTTTAATGTGCAGTGGAAGTGAATTTTAGATTACAAGCTTACTTGCCTTCGTCAGCTCTTAGTCAGTCAGTTAGACGAAAAATATCAGTCAGTTAGTTCGAAAAATATTGGGCAATTATCAAGCGGAAGCATAAGAAATACTTAATACACGACTCAGAACACTACATAAATGGCTCGATGTTGCACAAAATGGCCGCTGACCAATCTTGTGACGGGCTCTCGACGTGGGTGTGCAGGATCACTTTTCTTTTCCCTTATTCCATCTATTTTGCCTTTCTCATATAGAAAGGTTATTCAATCGCTCTAAAAATCGTCAACCTATTTTTTTTTTTTGGCTTGTATAGGCTTAGGTAGGAGTATGCAGTAAGAGGTTGCTACATTAAAATTATAACTAGTTTAAAATTTCTTAACGGATCTTCCTCCTTGATTCGCCGCTGGTTTCAAGCGATGTTTCATTGTCGACACATAGTATCTCAAAATTTCGGCTGTCGATCCTCTGTATGTACTATGCGCAAATCGTACTGAATATGTGATATACATTTCCACCTTTGGACTGAACATAATGAGCCATGGAATCATAGTTTGGACAAATGGTCGGTGTTAAGTCAGAGCGGACTGACAAAATATTGATTTCGAGAAAAACGAGTTTAAAGTTTGAATCGCAGCATCCTTTACATTATGATTGGAAATTAATTTTTGCCATAATTCTTGTTTATTGTTACATATTTCAAATCTGGCAAGAGTCGAATGTAGCTGACGAAATTCTTTATCCAATGCTATAATTATCTCATTTTTTGATGTTTTGCGACTTAGTCCGGTCTGACTTAACACCGACCAAATGAGAAAGGCACAATTGCACCACTAGGTGGATTGAAACAGGTTTTTCCCACATAGTACACTATCAAAACAATACAAATCCGACTAGAATAAATTTGTGTTCAGATACTATGTAAATCAGTCTTTAGTGCATACCATGAAATCCTGAATGATTTTATAACTTCTTCCCATTTATAGTATTAAACAGGTCAATCATTCGTATGAAAACATCGAATATATAGAGTAGGGAATTGCGAAAATTTTTCTTTTTTAATTCTCAAAGAAGGCCCTCTCATATTGTGCCCTCGGCATGATACAGTACCTTGATGTGGTCCGGGGGCTTTTCCACCGAAGCAGTATTACAGTGATTATATCACAGAAACTTGGGATACGATTATTTTCTTTAAAACGTTAGATATATTTGGAACAGAATTCGGTATACAATTATTAAAAGAATCTTCAAAACAATTAAATTAGGTTGTTTGACTTTCACTTAATACCAAATTGGTAAAGGTTAAAATATCAATAAACGCCGAATAGCGAAATTGACTAGTATATGCATCCCGTAAAAATAATTACTGTACCAGATACGTTTTGAATTACTTCCAAGTAATTCATATAAGGCTCACTATATTGCGAATACTACAGATGTACTTCATCATTTAATTCAACTATTAAACTACCATACTAATTTGAGTTGTACTATATGAAAGATGAGAAAAGAAAATTTATCTTACATATTTCACGCCGAAAACCCGACGTGGTCGAAAAGTAGAAAATCGCCGTTTGAGCAGGTTCCCGGACAAACGTTTTATCTGGTCCCTGTCCTAGGTGACATCCCAAGTAAATCCAAGTTTGTTTTCGCCGATAAATTCGCCCGGAAACTGATGATCTGGCAAGGAATTGGCAGCTGTGGACCCAAAACCAAGTCTTTCAGAACCAGGAATTTATACATTCCTTCGTTGAGTTTTACAATGGTCCAATTGGCTGCACAACTAGTTTCGGTGACTGGCTTCGATCGTATCTCGTGCATCGTCTTGTTGCTGTTTAATTTGAGACTGTTCGATCTTATTCCTTTTCGAACAACTCTGGAGTTCCTCAAGGCAGTACACTCGGACCTCTGCTATTTCCGGGGTTTGTAAACGACGTTACCGATATCTTAAATTCTTAGTGCTACAAACCATTCTGGATACTCCCAATGGCTGGAGTGTTCAGATTATGAAGGTTTAATTTATTCCAAATTACATTGTCAATGTTTGTCTTACTACAAACACCGTCGAATATAACGTATGGACTACATTAAAAACCTTGAAGTGCATTTTGAATTACAAGCTTGCTTACCTTCGTCAGCTCTTAGTCAGTCAGTTAGACGAATAAAATTTGCCAAATACAAATTCTGCCTATTCGAAAAATATTGGGCAATTATCAAGCGGAAGTACAAGAAATCCTTAATACACGACTCAGAAATTGCTCGATGTTGCACAAAATGGCCGCTGACCAATCTTGTGACGGGCTCTCGACGTTTATTTTTCTGTATTCCATCTATTTTGCCTTTCTCATATAGAAACATTATGCAATCGCTCGAAAAATCGTCAACCTAATTTTTTGTATGCAGTAAGGGGTTGCTACTTTCAAATTATAACTAGTTTTAAATTTTATAAATACAGATCGTCCTCGTTGATTCGCCGCTGGTTTCAAGCGATGTTTCAGTGTCGACACATAGTATCTCAAAATTGTGGCTGTCGATCCATTGTTTGAACTATGTGCAAATCGTACTGTATATAATATACATTTCCACCATTTTACTGAACATAATGAGCCATGGAATCACAGTTTGGACAAATGAGAAAGGCACAATTGCACCACCAAATCCGACTAGAATAAATTTGTGTCCAGATACTATGTAAATCAGTCTTTATTGCATACCATGAAATCCTGAATGATTTTATAACTTCTTCCCATTTATAGTATTAAACAGGTCAATCAATCGTATGAAAACATCGAATATATAGAGTAGGGCATCGCGAAAATTTTTCTTTTTAAATTCTCAAAGAGGGGCCTCTCATATTGTGCCCTCGGCATGATACTGTACCTTGATGTGGTCCGGGGGCTTTTCCACCAAAGCAGTATTACAGTGATTATATCACAGAAACTTGGGATACGTTTATTTTCTTTTTAGTTAAGCTACATTGTGATCAATTTTAGTACTTAACTTGGCGACCTTTATTGTCCACTGCCATGGTCAAATAATATACAATGTGGGTTTAGAGCCCAATTCCCTCTGGAGGCACCTTTCTTTTATTGCTACATTTTAAATTGGATCTATGCTAACACTCGCTAACACAAATTGTTTATTCTCTCATATACACTCACAATCTCTCATTCCAAACGTACAAACGTGGCCTTCGCGATAACACAAACCTGGTCACGAATCCGAACGCCCGCGGTCTCGTCAACATTCAAACACCCCGGAAATTAAATGAACGTTTACACCTAAAAATTTACTAACGCGTTCTCGAGCATCAACCCACCGCTCGCGCAATCATGGATCGGTGACGGCCAGAAGTCTCAACTCCTGATCCTAGCAATCCAAACTCATGCCTTCATTAGGACCAATAGAAATAAAAACTAGACACGCGATCATTGAAGAACACGCGATCATTCGAATGGCCATACGCTTATAATAATGTGTCCACGCGAAGTTACATACAAACTAGCACACGCGACAAAAACGTCAACATACAAACGCTCGAGTCCTTCGCGATCATCCACGCACAACCACACACACGATCTCGTAAAAGGGATAATACCACGGTGACTAAGTGAACGGTTTAGTACTTATAAATTGACAAACGCGGTCTCTAGAGTGAACCTCCAAATGCCCGTGTTCGCGCGATCATGAATTGGTTTCGTCCGGAAGCCCCTATTCTCGGCCCTAGTTGTTTAAGTCCAATGCCTTCAGGTAGACTAACCAAAAAGATGATGCGCATATCCACTAAACTACACGTTCCATGGCGACACAAAAATCGAATTTATACACACGAAGTCACATAAACGCGATAAACAAACATACAAATGCTTGTGCCCTTCGCGATCATCCACACAACCTACACTCGTGCTCTCGCAGATAATATGAACGTCTCAGCACTTATAAACATTCAAAAGCGATCTCTAGCGTAAATCTACAGTCCTCCGCACTCGCGCGAGCATGAATCGGTCACGTCCGGAAGTCTCTATCCTCGATTCCAGTCTAGGTCCATGCCTTCAATTGAATAAACTATACAGAAAGCTCTCATATCCACTGGACAACACGTGCCATGGCGTCATGACCGGGAACTCTAGTGATATGGGGTAACTCACTCCCTGTTAGAATGTGATCCGTACATCTAAAACTAAATATCAGAATGATGGTCCGCGTGGCCATCCAAGAACAGACGCGAATATGTGAATGGCCACAAGGTAACAAAATCGAATTTATTAACGCGAAGTCACATAGACGCAAGCACACGCGACAAACACGTCAACATACGAACGCTTAAGCTCTTCGCGATCATCTACGCACACCTACGTTACGAATCAGTCACGTCTGGAAAAGTTTACCCTTCATTCTAGCAACTTAAGTCCATACATTCAGTTGTACCAATCAAAAAATAAAGCTCACATCCACTAGACAACACGTTCCATGGGAACTCTAGTGATATGGAAGAACCCACTTTGTTCTAGAATCTGAACCGTATACGAAAAATGAAGTATTAGATTCACGGTATACGCGCGGTCATTCTGGAACACGCGAATATGCGAAAGGTTCAAATATAAAATTTCTACACGCGAAGTTACATACACGTTAGCACACGCGACATACAAAGGCACACGCGATCGAACACGTTAACGTACAAATGCTCGAGCCCTTCGCGATGATACATACGCGATTGCGAGTCCCTACGCCCGCACATACCTGAACCGTACAATGAATATCACATTCAGAATCACGACCCGTTACAATTGGCCTAAAGCAGTGTTTTAGTGGGCGACATTGCCTGTCTCGTCTGTAAATTGTAGTATGTGATTCTGACGGGGGGTCCTTCCGAGAATCTAGCTCTACAGCTCCAGTAGGACAACTCTAGAAAAAAAAGGGGCCTCTCACATTGTGACAAATGTCAAGATAAGTTCAAATGCCAAATTTCAAATCATTTGGACAATTCTAGGCCCCCGCTCACTTCGCTTGAAATCTAAAAATACGGGAAAGATGGGTACTGAGTCATTTTGTCTCTAAAATTCCCCATTTTTAAAAAAAAAATTCTGTTCCGTGATGCAAATCATACATATTTTGCAGTTTTTCTAATGTGAAAAAATTCTTTTTCGTATTAAATTTTATCATTTTCTAGTGCGTATATATCTATTACTCTTCAATCAATTTTCATAAAATGTAACTTGTTGAACGTGGAAAACTCTTAGCAATAAAACAAAAATAGAGTTGTTTTCGGTAAAATTCAGAAACATCAAGTTTTTTGACATTAACTATACAAATCACATTTTTATCATTAAATGTCCTAATACCTCAACTTCTCCTATTTTTCCAGGAATGAAAATTTTCTCATGTGATCGCTAAGCGTGTTTTACAATAAAAGTAGTAAATTAGAAATTTGGTTGTTTAATGGAGTTTAATATGTGCGATTTTATGATAAAAATGTGAAATCGAGACTATATGTCAGATAATTTGATGTTTCTGAACTTTACCGGTAACTAATCATTGTTTATTTTGTTTATAAGGATTTTCCACGTTCAACAAGGTACGGTTTATTAAAATTGAGCGAAGAATAATAGAGATACATGCACGAGAATATGACAAAATTTAAAATGATTAACAGAAGGCTCTATGACCCCAACTTCTCGCATTTGGACAAAAGTCAAAAAGGTTCCGTTTGATTTCTGGGATTTTTTTCACATTATAAAAACTGCAAAATATTGATGATTTACATCACGGAGCAGAAAAATTATTAAAAATTAGAGATTTTGGGGCCAAAATAACCCAGTTCCCCACTTTCCGTATTTTTCTAGAAACAGAAATATCTTTATTCAAATACAAATAACCTTGGTAAGTCCTCTAAAATGAGGCATAAATTGTAATTTTCTGATTGCTACTTCAAAAGTTATAGCATTTAATATATTTTTTATATTTCCCCATAGTAGGAATTTCAAAAATTTTAAGCGAAATGGGCAGAAGTCTGAGCTTACTTTGATATTTGTCACAATATGAGAGAGAGGACCTTTGAGAATTCAAAAAAAAAAATGTTTATGCAATGCCCTAATGTAGGGGAACCCGGGGCTATTCGGATCTACCTAAGAAAATCGCCCTTTCAGGTGGATATATGTGAAAGAATTTATCGGCCAAAAATCCTAATTGTTAGATTGAAACTTCAGCTACATTTTGATACCATAAAAGTTCATTTTCACCACTTCATGGCAGCGCTAAACGGCGATTTGCAAAACTCTACGTTTTTCCTTTCTTTCACGTTAATACGAACCTCCCTACGGAGCAATTCAGACTGCCAATTTTTTTTTTCCTGTTATGTTTAGCTATGAAATATTTATTGGATAAACTTCTTAAGAAGCAAAAAATAAATAAATTGCGTTACAAAAACTTAATCTGGTTAGTCACAGCTGTCGATTGGCGCATCACGTATTTTCTTTGCTGTGGCGTATGAAATCGTGTGCGTAGCCGCAAGCTGCTAAACAGTAGCTGATGGAATAGTGAGTCCAAATAGCCCCGTATGCTCATTTCGCACAAAAGTGGCTAGCGTCTTGAAAATATCGGTGTTTTCACCCAAACTAAAATCATTCCAGAAAAAAGAAGCCTCAAGCTTTCCAAAACACTTACCTGTTATTTTTTTCACTTTTATTTCTTGCTTTATTCGCGGTTTTACCAACACACCAAAAAATAATGAAAATTAAACGACATGTAAATCAATACGAAAATAAACATACAAAGCAAGACAAGACAAGTTGTGTGTATTTGTGCTGGAACCTAATTTTACATTTATATTCATGCTCCAAATATGTGCATGAAAATAAATTTAAAATTACAAAATATTTTTTTCTGTGAATATAATGATTTTTGTTTTGAAGATGGCAAAAAATGAAACACGCTTTATCTCTTTTTCCAAAAAAATACAAAACACTAGATTCAGCTGTCAAAATAAATGTTTTAGAGTAGCGATTCCACGAATACGTACGACAGTCAGAAAGTTTTACTACAAAAGTTATATTATTGGACAAAGATGTCTAGAGGTCAAAAATTAAGATGAGCTTTCATTTTTAAATCTAAGATCTAGATTCAAGATTCGTTAAGACGTATTTAATGGAAATGAATCCTAGAGCTTGGAAATGTATGTTCGGAAAATGTTTAAATTTAATATGACGATGACCTTTCCACCGCGATTTACTACATTAAACCATGCAGAAAACGGATTCCTTGTATGGAAAAGATCAAGGTCAAAGATTGATACTCACTGTGTAATAGTCTTCATCATCGTGGCCACACAATGTCGGACCTAATCTCCAGATCAGGGCTTCAGATCACGATTTCGTCTTCAACAATGCAAAGTGAGTATAAGCTTAATATACACCACCATAAGAAAGTCGAAATGGCGATATTACATATGTTTTATGGTGGTCTTTTTAAATCGGAGAAATCTGAGAATCTCCAACATTTGTAAAGGAGATTAGGTTCTCTTCTTAACCAGATGTTTTGCTACAATCGGTGGTAGTAACAAATCAAACATCATACATCATTCAAGTTATCTCTGGAGGTGCCCTGGGCTTGGCGATCAGCCCTGGTGTGAGATTCCTTTAAACTTGGAGAGTCCGATGCATGGACTCCCGAAGATGACAATATTCCAATTGATCTTTGGCAGCCCGTGTTTGCGCTATTATGAATCAATCACGTACGGAAGTCTCTACCCTAGGTATTAGCAGTTTAGATCCATATATTCAGTTGGACCCATCAGAAAATAACGCTCATATACGCTAGACAATACGTTCCATGGCGACATGACTGGGAACTCTAGTGATATGGGGGTACTCACTCTCTTTTAGTATCTGAACCCCAGACTGAAAGTTAAGTATCATATTCACATTCCGCGCGATCATTCGAAAAAAACAGACGTGTATGCGAATGGCAACACGGTAATAAAATCAAACTTACACGCACGAAGTTACATACACGCTAGCCCATGCGAGCGAACACGATAACATACAAACGCTCGAGCCCCTCGCGGTAAAACACAAAGGCAAACATGCAATCGTATTCATCCACGCACAACTAAGTCGAAGATTTCACTAACACAGAAAGTCACAACGATTTAGTGAACGCCATTGCACTTAGTGGGTGACATTTCCCGTCTCGTCTGTAATTGTAGTGAGTGATTCTAACAGGGAGCCTTTCTGAGAACCCAGCTATAGTTTGAGTGGGATAACTCTCAAAAAAACTAAGTACTTTGGAATCCCCACCGCTTGAGCAACTGTTGCTTATGAAGTGGAGCGTTTTCTGAAGAATGTATCACATATCTAGAAAAATAAAATTCATGCATATCAGTTCCACCGTATCAGAAATGTTCATAGAGTTCAAGGAAGAACACGAACTCTTTGTTGCCCTTAAGGGGAGCGTCTGGTGCAAAGTGCTTAAACTGAATGTTATTTTGCTTGACGATTTTGAAGGCAAAGCAACAATTGATTTTTTGTGTAATATCAAGCTCTATTAATTAATTATGAGCCAACAAAAAAATATTTTCAGTCACGCAGAGTCACACATACGAGCGTTCCAAAAGTAGACGTCCAACCATTTCCACGTCGAAGAGCTACGCGGCAAACACGATAACTCTTGATAAAATTGTCTGACACAGGAAATTCAATAAGATTTGTAAAGCTTAGACTTGTAGTTACTCGATGAACCAAAAAAATAAAGTTCAAGTTTCGGAAAATGACTTCATGAAAACTCTTATTTTACTTAAAAATTCGCTCTCTTTTCTTCAAAATAATAGAGAGATATTCGGTTTTCTGTGGCTCATCGAAAGGCTGCACATATTGTGCATTCTCATAAACAGAATCAAGTCAATTCGTTGATTAGTTTTTGAGTTATCGTGTTCGCCAATTTGAAAAAAAAATGGTTTCGAGAAAACCGCTATTAAAGGGTGTTCCACATCAAATTGCATCACGGAAAAAGTCACCAATTGGGTATTTTCTTTTGAAAATTTGGGTAGAAGTAGTTTAGAGTGTGTTATTTACACTGTATTTTTATATGTCAGTTTTTCAAAAATTGTTACTGATAGATTGAAATCTGCGTGTGTTATAGCAAATACGCACGAGAAATGCATGGCTGTTTAACACGAAAGAAGTTCAATGTGGTCACTGAGATTGCGGGAGACTATTCTAGAGGTTCAATACTAACAATTAAGCGGATAAAAAGCTACAACGGGCAACCATATGAGGTTCCACAAAATGTAGACGTAGGACTATACTAATTAATGTAAAATATTTGTTTTCTTAGTACATAAAGTAATAATAAATCAATCAGGTCATATCATTTGTAGTGGGTGATCGAATCCGAATAAACTTATTTGAGAAGATCAGAAGAAAGAAGAACTAATATCTGGAAGTAAATCTCTGTAGCACAAGATCAGCTTTTAAAAATTGTAAAAACTTTTCGATTGTGCGGTAAAATACCCGGACCGGTGAAGAAAAATAAACAATACATTTCATGTATAGACCAAGCTTTCTAATTATATTTTGCCATTGCCGTAACTTTCCTAAAGTACGCATACAAATGTAGCGAATGCAGTGGCCTGAATTATATATCGAAACTATAACTATACAAGAATCGAAAACAATTTTATATATGGACTTAGATGCGGTTTTGCAACGGTTTTTCGAGTGGCCCAAGCGCACAAAGCAAAATGTGTAAATGCTTATGATGATGGGGTAGAGCGAAAGAGACAACTAGTACCACGACACTATGTTAATCGTGTTTGCAAATGGAGCTGCACAAGCGATTTTGTGTACGAATAATTGTGTTTGAGATTGTACATAAAAGTAAGCTGCAAACGAGCAAAACACAAAAGAAAGCATTGTGTTTGAACGGACAAGCTCAGTCGCATGTTGCATGGCGCTGGGTAGTGCACCTCCACAGCCAGTGCAACCGACTCCTACTTCAGCTACACTGGCTGTGAAAACATACAGCGCAGTGATCTGCTCCGCTTGCCGTTCAACAGGCAACTGAGCTTGTCCGGCGAAATCCGTTCTTTGAATAGTCGATGATGACGTCATTCATACAAGCGTAGCGCGCTAGGTACACAAATATGTCGTGCCGGACTTGGGAAGCGCTATCTTCTGTGTGTAAATACGCGATATTTTGACTAGGTTGCACATTATTCAAATTTTTAATGCCATAATATCTAAAATCTTTGGGTTTATTTATTGGAATCTATTCTTAGAAGTATTTCCGGGCGGTTTGCGCAAAAAATTTGAAAATTTATCGTGAGATGGCTGGATTATATGCGTTTAATATTGGACCATTTCTCGTTACATACCATTTTTGTAAAATTTGCAAAGTGCACCCCCAAACAAACAAAGACGTAGTCCTACATCAAAAGAAGTCGATTTTTTTGCACGCTACACCAGACGCTCCCCTTAACAACAAAAAACATTTTGTTGAGTGTGATAAGATCAAGTCGAGATTCCTGTGCATGTTGAAGATAATGCAGTCGAGGTACGAATAGACGATCCGTCTCCAACTGGAAAGGCGCAACTGGAAATTTTTTGTTGCAATATGGTAGGGTTTGCTCCATTAAGAAAGATGAATGAAGAAGTTATGGAAGATGGTATCCTGAGCGGTGTTCGAGTGGTAAGAATGCGGTTGAAATATTCTATCCCTTTATGGCCCGACTCAGCTTATTCTTTGATTGTTCTTATGAACATCAGTTTCCCACGTACCAGTATTGTAAACAATCAACATACTATGCTAAATGCTGTGCGACTGAACCGAAGTTAAAAATACCTACGATAACAGAAACAAATTCAGAGTGAAATCCAAAACTGTTCCAAACGATAACATCTGCTAAATGAGCAGCGATTGCTAAACTAATAACGACTGTATCCAATACTATTCCGGCAACAGCCAACACTAACGACGAGAAGATAGGAAACATGTAAAATGGATTCACGAACGTAATTCTCATGCCGAAGAAATTAAAAAAAAAACAATTAACAATCTCGGAGACAACAGCAGTGATGAAAGTATGGATGACAACGACAAGCAAAAGCCAAACAGATTTGTAAATCACTCCGTTCATGCTGCGTTTGGTCACGAATGGTTCTCTACTTTTGCCACGAGTGCATATGGCCTGCCAGAACAGGTACGTCGAAGGGAATTTCTCCCGTTTGAAACTTGACCTTAACCATGAAATATTCCTCTTCCGGCAACTGCCGTTTTGAACCTTGTATATTTTCATGTTTTGGCCAAGTCCCGCGTCGAAATATTCGAATTCCGCTTCAAATGAGAAATAAGCACTCTCTAGGATTTTTGTGCGTTGTTTCCGGTTCATGGTCAGATCCTGAATTGTGGTCCATTGTTTTCTGTTTCTGGTACCTTTGGAGCACCTTTAAGATGGTCGAATGATGCATGTTCATTATTTTTCCCTAGATGCGATGCGACTCTCCAGAATTTTATATTTTACAGAGATTTTGGTTACCCAAATCTTCGAAATCGACCGAAAAGTTCGGAATTACTATATAAAAAGTCTGTAAAAGTGGTTATGTAAATCTTAGCTACATTGCAAACGTTTTAGATTGAACACGAAACAATTCAAATTTTAGTCCTATCCAATTCTCCCAACCTAATATCTCAAGTTAGCCACTCGGTTCCTTCCACAAAAATCTCTACCTCCATTCACTGCAACGAAAAAGCACGAAATGACAAAGATAAATTGCAACATCACACAGTAGCACTCCGATCCGAGAGCAACAATGAACCGCGCACGCCAAAGCAGCCGAGAGGTGTTGCCGGTCGGTGACACTAGGCGGGGGTGCACAACGTACACTTCCGGGTTAGTCTATCCAATCCATTTCGGCCTTTTTCAAGTGAATCGTCACCATACCAGGACGAAACAATGTCTGGGAAAATTCTTTTGGCGCTCCTGAGCCACGTGGGTTGACTAGGTAGGTAGGGTTGGCGCTACGCGGGGAAACAATGGAATGTTCATTTCGACGTAGTTTCAGCCTTTCGTGCCGAGATCCTTTCTGTTCCGTGCGAGGGATTTCGACTCTGAAAAACGGTTATAGCAACATTTTTTGTTTCTTATTGTGCTGGAATCAAAATTAACTGCAACAGGGCGCTTGTTTCATTCATTCGCGAAATATGTAGGATTTCAAACATTTCACTGGCTTTTGTTACAGGTTACTTTGTCCATGTATCTGACGATGTAAACGTTTGTATCATGTTCATCCGATAGAACAAAGCCTATTGAAGCTTAATTTTTCCCAGAATTATCTAAAGAATCACTGTCAACTTATTATAAAACGAAAATAAAGTAGCAAACATATTTCTTGGAACCTTGATTCCTTTGAAACTCGTTACTGCGGGGCAATTTGTGACACTCAGATACTAGACCTGTTTTTAGCGATGGCCCTCACCATTATTAGCTTGTCACGACCTTGGTACAAGCATTGGAATGATAGTGATACAATTGGCAATCTAGTACAAAGTGAATACGGTACACCCTCCTTCACTCATAAGTACTTTTCTCAAGCAACCCCACGCCGAGGGTACTATTTTGAATCGATTTTTCCGTTCTTTTTTTTTTGTTTGAGCTATTCTTTTCATACCGCGCTGGTTGTGTTGTTATTGTTGATTCACTACTGCAACCATTTGACATCCTTTGATATGCGCTCATGTGTGTGTGTTTGGGGGTCCCCTCCGGGTACGGGGGAAAAATGCTTCAAAATTTTATCTAGTTTTCTGTGCTATGTCGTTGTCGTCGCTTTCGCTGTCTACGGAGATGAAGCATGGTAACAATCCGACAACATGATCGCTTTAGTGGCTTCGCCGTGTGCTTGTCGTTAGATGCCGCCCGTTTTGTCCTTTGATGGTTCTCACTCTAGCAGAAGAAGACATAAGACATAGATCGTCATCGGTATCCTTGCAGAGCTTCCACGGAGTGGGTCTGCTGACTGTGTCTTGCTGGTGGATAGTGCCCTAAATTCCTCTAGGAATCTTCTGCTCTGGTTCGGTGATTGTCGTTGTTTACTTCGTTGGTTCTGGAGAATAGAAAGATAACATGCAGTCGTCATGAATAATAGGTACGAAGCTTGAATAGACAGAGTATATCTGATCGTTGCTTTTTCACGGACTGTTATACAGATGATTATTGTTAAGTAGCAACTGGTCAGTCGTTCTTTGTTTTGTTTTTCACTGACTTTTCACAATTTAATAAATTTATTTATTGACAATAGCTTAAGACGCACAACCAATTATGACAAAAACAGATAGGGTTCGTCGCGGTAGCGGTAATTACGTTATTAATTAATTAATTAATTTTTTAGCTCGGCTGTAAACGAATTATGCTATATTTCAATATAGCATAATTCGTTTACATATATATAGCATAGTGCTTTCGCATAGGCCTGCTAAGCCAAGACAAGTTTCGGCTTCACTTGTGTCTCATCGGCATAAACAGAACTTCTGCTCGAACGGGACATCACGTTTGATCAGTCGTTTGATTGAAACACATAGTGTGTTTCAGTTTTAAGGGATTTGCGTCAATCCGGGGCTAATCTATTCCGACAATGTGTTAGTGTCGGTTTCTGATGAGGCGAAGCCGAAACGCAACATAGTATGTAAACGAATATTTTGGGTTTCCACTCTAAAGAGACGGCAACTCTGTTTATCGTTTCTGCGGCTTTAGCTTTCGATTTCCCCTCGATTCAATTTTCCTGCTTGTCGACAAACTTTTTGCGAACTTTTTTACAACGTTGGTAACAATTGATTTGTCCACACTCAACAATTTCGCCAACTTGGCGCACCAGTAGTTTCGAATTTTCGCGATGTTCGAGCAAAATTTCTTTGCGTTGCTGGTCCTTCTTCGATTCTATTTTCACTACTGAAGATCAAATGTCAAAATCGGACAGTAGGTATGATACTCGACGCATATCTCTTACAAATGAGGGAGTGTGTAGGTTGTTTTAATGCGCGATGAAAAAATGCGTCATTTCGTAGTGGACTCATTCTTGATCCTAACACCCTTTACTCGCCCATTTTTTAGTGTTTTTCAATGAATATGTGAGAATAGATTGTTCAATTGTTGCATTACTAATCGAATGAATACACCAACATTCCATGTGCCACCAAAAGCGTGACCTTGAATAATCAAATAAGATTACACGCTTTATACGCAGAAGTATCACATCTACATATCTACTCGGGCGGTTCAAATCTACGGTGTGGTCACCGACGAGGAGTTTGATTGCGAAGAGCTGCTTAAGTCTGGGGTCCGTTCCTCCCGGAACTCCATGCATCAGTCAGTTGATATTCATCGTTTTATTGTCTTACTTCTCAATAGATCTCCTTTTTCCTAATTGTGAATATATTTTCAATAGTTTTTTTTGTAGGTTCATCATGTTCATAGTTGGCAGCAGTGTAACACAAAAAAAATATAAAATAGAGTATTAAAAATCAAACACAGTGTAATCGTCAAATCGAATAAAATGCACATCACATGGCAATTAAATAATAGTGTTGCATCGAAATTGTTCAATGAAAACTTTTTGTTGATGTTTTCACATTTCTTAATTAAATTATGTAAATTAAACATTTTGATGACCTGTGACAAAAGTACATTTTTGAAATGTTCATCTTACCCATCCCAAGTGTCCATCTTTCCCATATCACGTTTGAAATGACGATTTTGGGTTTCTTTTTTAAACCCATTTTAAACAGATTTCTGTTTGAAATTTCATTAGTATAAGTACTTATATTGATGCAACATGATCTCAAATCGCGGTTTACGTGCAATTTGCGAGCAATGCATCCATGGATGAGTCGAATTTGCTATTTAACCTTAAGGTGTCCGTCTTAAGCACCGTTCCCCTGCAACTGCTCTATTTGATTCTTTTAACTGTCATGTAAGATAGGTATCAATCACTCGGAGTGATCGGTTGAGTTCATTTTTTTCGCTCTGGCCCGTAATCGCCCGAAAAACAAGTGCTCGGCCTACGCCACCCGGAATTTTCTCTCGATCTCGGTCTCTGCCATCCGGCACCAACCGCTGTAGTTTCTCGCTACCCCAGCGACAGTTTACGCAACTGCAGTGTTCCTTAACCAGATCTATAGAGCGAAAATCAAGTGTGTCGCGCTTCATTTCCCGGTGGATCTGCTGCACCCAGAGGGACAGCGTAGCCGCCAAAGGGTCGTTCCTAACCTAAACTAGCGACATATTAAGCTTTTCCGCGAAAAGATTGGACATCGAAAATCGTAATAGGCGACAGGAGCGCAGACTCATAAGTAGATAAACTATTCGCGCGCCTCCACCAAAATTTTAATTTCAAATCGTTAAACACGACCGCGCCTCCATCAAGTCCAATTTTTGGGCGATTTGTGCGCGTGTGAAGCAGCGAACCCCAGAGTCGAATCAGTGTGCGCGAGTGAAGTGACCAGTACTAGAGTGTCATGACGAACCTTACCGACTAAAACTTGGCCAACTGGCTGTGAAAACAAGTTCGTCTATTAAGCAAAATTCCACCCCCGCTCCCCTCGATTAGGGCGGGGAACCCCCCTTAACCGATCTCTTCCCGGCTACATGAGTTCCAAAGACGTAATAGGCCTACCAGCTGATCCCTTCCTAATTACGAAATCGGTACAAGTAGTGCTAGAAAACGACCCAAGATAGATAGTGAACGCAACGTATGAGGCAAGGGGATCCAGATATGTGATCTAAGAGAGCTTTCATGTCCCCTTAGAAACTGGATCAGCTTATAGGCGACCAACAGGTGGAAGTTATCTCCCATCCAACCCACAACATAGCACATGGCATCATCTACAACCCTGAAACCAAAGACGTTGAAAAAACTTGATTCCTGGAAGAGCTCAAAGCTCGGCGGGTTACGAATGTTCGACTTATAACAAAAATGCTTGATGGTAAACCGATCAATACACCACTGGTTATCCTGTTCTTCTCTGGTTCCTTTCTCCCGGAAAACGTGTTCATCGGCCTGCTGCGTACTATCATCCGTCCGTATTATCCATTGCCAATGATGCACTTCAAGTGCGGTCGTTTCGCGCACGACATCCCTTTCTGCCCTAACTCCGCCGCCTGTTTTTTTTTTATTCATTTCGTTTATTTGATAGGCACAAATGCGTTAGCTTGGCGGTGCCAAATTCTTTTGTTTTTACATTTTGGATATTTTAAAACTAGGAGGTTACAATGTTGAAATATTTTTTTTTTATCAAAGAGAAAAATTTTACAGCTATCTTAAGACTAGAAATAAGATTCTATATACAAGAGAGGGGCAACAGATTTTTTTTTATGGAAAATTTTAAAACAAAGAATTCAATAGTAATAGTTTTTTCGGAAATATTTACAGTTATCTTAAAACTAACAATATAGTTTGGTACACAAAAGGGTGAACAAATATTTATGAAAAATTTCACTAAAACTAGGGATAAGATTCTATTTACAAGATGTAGGACAATAGTTTTAACAAAGAGGTAAAATTACAACTATCTTAAAACTAGGAATACGGAATACAAATTTGATTTTTTATCGGAGGTTATTTCCAAAATCGGTGTAGAAGCAGTTGTATCAAGGACAGGGAAGAGAAGGCGTAGCGCCGCCTGTTTGAACTGCAGCCAACAACACGAAACATCAAAGGAAAATCCCTGCTGCAACCCTAGCCTTTGCATCAGCTGCGGAGAAGGATACTCGACCCGCAGCAGGAAGTTCCCCAAGCTTGTCGAGGAGGAACAGATCAGCAAGATCAGAATCGACAAAAACTTGACTTTCTCTGAGGCAAGGCCCAGCTACGCGAGCATTGCCGAAGGAAACACCAAGGAACGGAACACAGTAATAGCCTATCTACAAAAAGAGTTAGCAATCCTAAAGGAAAGCATGGTCCAAGAGAAAATCAAAGATCGGACAACTAGTTATAATTATCTAAAAGAACAATGCGCCAAACAAACAGTTGGCAGCGGCCACGGCAGAAATAGCCGAACTGCGTAATGCAGTTTGTCCACTCCCGTGAGAACACTCCCTCCGACGATACTGCTTCCATGGGAACAAAACCCAAGTAAAGGAAGTTCATCGAACCAGCCCCCGTAACGGTAACCCCGTTGGTCTGTACAACCCACTGGAGCTTACGAAATCCGGCCGCCAGAAAGAGAAAGACACTAGGAAAACTAACAGTGACAAATCCAGAAGCCCCAACCCCAAAAACTACCCCCGACATAACACTGCCTTCGCCGACTATGGATTCTACCATTAACTGATCTAGCTACAGCTCAACTGCATCACTCAACACGCTATGTCAAGGACCTCCACCGGACGTTGACTACTCGAACTTCATCTCTGAGTAAAATCAACAACATTCGATAGACGAAACCAAACAAACAACCCTCCCGCGTCGACCCTGACCGGGGATGTTCCGGGTTTTTCAAACGCACCCCCCGCGGCTACCTACGAAACCTCCAACGCATCATTGCCCGCTCTTCGCCCAGCTGCCTTGCCATCCAAGAGACACACATGAAGGACGACACGGATCCATCACCTTGGTTCAGTCACCGTTAAACTTGGCATTCAGCCAAAGGGTAGAACCTCTACCAGACAGTCGGCCTAGGAACCAGAGCTGACCTACCGTCTTAACCGGTGAAATTTAACACTGACCTTATTGTAGCGAGATGAAAAATCAACTTTCCCATAAGTTGTACAGTAGCGTTATATTTATCCCTCAGGAAGAACAGTAACTTAGGAAATAAATTGTGGAACCTCTTCAAGCAATTACACACCCCTTTCCTATTAACCCTAGAACGTTGCACTGGGGTACAAATCTACCCCACGCCTACTTTGGAGTCGTGTGAAAACGAGAATTCGGCATTCACCGACATGGGATCCTAACCATAATTCAATAGTTAGTTCCTAGTAAGAGTAGGAAAAGTTGGTATAACCAGTTTTCTTATAGCCTTGGTGGAAGCAGGTGTAAAACTTGGCATGGGGTACATTTGTACCCCAGTGTACGGTTGCCGTTAGTGTTTCGTCAGGTTTCGTGCTGTTAGTGGAAATGTGATTCGTGACAATACCAGTTTAAATACTGGTTGTTTTACTACGTAAGTAACAATTAGTATTATACAGGGTGTTTGATTCATGAGTAAGAATCTCTCGGGGGGTGATTTACTGTCATATTTGGAGCAAAAAATCGTTCTACACATACCATCAAATCTCAACCGTTACAGAGTTATTGAACTTTTTGTGTAAAAAACTTGTTTATCTTAAAACACCTCTAACTCAAAAAGTATACCTCGTATTCTAAATCTTTTACTGCCATTGGAAAGGTGATAGAATTTTCTATTGAATAATGTTCTCATATCTTTCAGATAATTAGTTTTAATTACCTTTTAGTTGTAAAGTAGTTAAAAGTTAGTGTTTTTGATGAGGTTTTTGTTAATTTTCTCAAAATAATGTATTATGATTATAGCAATATCTATTATCCAAAAGTTGGGTTTGAGGACGATTCATAATTTGTTCTTCAACATAATATTCCTATCTCTTCTCGTTTCCTTGTAATTTGACTTCTAAACTTTTCCTGTAATTGACTTGAAAGTGCTTAAAAGACTCTAATTTAAAAAATATGCTTTATATCGCTATTATCAGGGCTTCATTGGAAAGCTGAGAAAATTTTCATTCGATGTATGTACAGATATCTTTTAGTTAAGTGTACTACATGACTTTTTACTAGTAAAATAACTCAAAATTTGCGTTTTTTTGTGATTTTTGTAATTATTCTAATTATTAATCAACTAAATTTATCGTCACTATTGTTCATTTGGTGCCCCTTAATGTTCTCTATAACTTTTTATTTAACACTTTGACTATATCTCTTTTCATTTTGCTGCTATTTAATAGTTAACACAGCATGACCTCGCCACAAATGTAGTGGGTTCGAGATCGTTATTTTTGCATATGAAACGATGTGATAAAAACGATTTTGCATCGAAACCAAAAGAGATAATTGAATGGAGTCAAAGAAAGAACTGTAGAACTTGCTGAGATGCATTATTTCCATGATAATAATGGTGATGTTTATTATTTACTATTTTAAGAAAATTAACGAAAATGCCAATAAAAGCACTAACTTTAAACTAATTTACTTCTAAAAGAATACTAAATTCACTTAACTGAAAGGTATTAGTACATTTTTCTCTGTAAAATTTTCCTGGCTTTCGAATAAAAAGAAAAAAAGTACAATAAGTTCCATACTTTTTCAATTAGAGCTGGTATTAGTGAAAATGAGATAAAAATATCCATGTTGAATAACCCAAACTCATGAAAATAAGAAAAGGTAAGTGTATCATGTCAAAGAACGAATTATGCAGCTCTTCAAGACTAACAATCTGGATTGTTAAAATGATGAGGTTTACTATTAGGATTTTCAAGAAATGAACGAAAAATCGATTAAAATTGTTTAATTTTCACTAAATTACTTTGAGAAGGATACTTAAACTCATTAGCTGAAACATGTGAGGGCATCACTCAATACGAAATTTTCTCACCTTCCCAGTGGACCTAAAATATTTGAAATACAAAGTATACTTTTTGAGTTAGAGGTATTTTAGAACAAATAAGTTTTTTACACATAAAGTTCAATAACTCTGTAACGGTTGAGATTTGATGGTATGTGTACAACATTTTTTTTCTCCAAATATGACAGTCTATCACCCCCCGAGAGATTCTTAACCATGAACCAAACACCCTGTATAATCTTTTTTAATCATTTAATTTATTTAATTTTCAAGCGGAACAAAAAATCGTTCCCATTTTGCTGATTTTTATTGTTTATTTTTTATAGTTTTTCAAAGCAATATATCGCAAGTATAATTTGCGAACAATAACTGCTGTAACAGTAACGTTACGTATTGCCAATGTATTACTGGTCAGAAATATTTTTTCATTTCAATTTTCACCCCATTTCGTGGTATTTTCCAAAACAAGATTTTTAAACTTCCACTCTTCAAAATAATTGCACCTTTTTAAAAATATCGAAATTCCATTTTATGTCGTTTCAAGATCATTCTTTCAACTATTATAATCATTTGATTTTTTTTTCAAATCGGTTGAAGTTATAGTAATTTTTGTGAAAAAAGTCAAAACCGCGATTTTTTCACTTTTTATTTTGTTCAAACCAATTTATTTATCATTGATTCAATAAATTCCTTACTTTAACCATCACGGCTGTTTTCGCAATTTAAAAACGAAAAAAACGATGTATTATACATTTCTCTGGTTTGCATTTTTACCTGCGAAAATTGCGATCAAACGCGTGGGGTACATTTGTACCCCAGTACAACGTTCTAGAGTGGAGGCCGTTGAAAACAGCAAACGCGGTGACGTGAAATAACAGTACCCGATCAGAAACACATAACAAAAATATTTCAAGACTATATCTCGAGCTGTTACTTGTTATAATTTTCTGTTATTTTAACTACTAACGAGACCAGATTTATAACACAGCTTATTACGAAAATTGCATTCTGTTATAATCTTGTTATTGCATTCTGATCGGGTAGTATCACCTTTCTCCAGGGCCAAGCCACATCCGCCCTAGATTTATCCATATGTTCCAGCGCCATCGTTGGAGCCTGCCTGCGGATGGTCGATTCTCACCGATACTGGAAACAGCGATCACTTCCCTATTGTAGTCTTCTACGATCGCGGCGTTACCATTGGCTCTATGATCGGGAGGAGTAGCCCACCTGCGAAGATGCACTCAATCGAGACGACGACTATTCGCCAGAAGAGCTTGTAGAGCTCATGACACAGGTCGCCATGCATTTGGAGGTTTCATCCCGGGAATTTATTTCCCGGGATTTTCGGCTTTCTCGTTTGTGTTTTCTCGTTCCAGGGATTCGAGATTCCCGAGAAATTCTGCGTTATCATTCCTGGGATTCAAGAATCCCTGGAAAAAGATTTTTTTAATTTATTCCAAAAAACTTACCTTCTGCAAAAAAAATTCTGCGGGCAATATCTCTTTTATAATCACAGTCATGTTGGCTATGTTTAGACGAGAGTGATTTTTTTTTATTTTATAATTTGTAAAAGTTATGTAAATGTTATGAAAATTTCCAATATTTTCGTTATTTTTTGGTCTTTTAGGGGCCTTAAAAATGGAACAAATTGAAATTTTGCGAATCCGTCTCGATCAAACATAGCGGTATGTTTTCTGAACAATTGTAGAAAAAATTATTGAAATCGGACCAGTACTTCTATGAAAAGTTTCGCTTGACCGCTTAAAAAATACTACTTTCGGGAAAACGCTTTCAAAGATAATGTACGGTGTATAACTCGATAGTAGTAACTTACTAGATAATCTACTATACCAGGTCCGCAGAGCTCATCTTCTTCATCACTAAAATGTTCTTGGCTTGTACATTATGCTATCTCTGTGAAATTCGGGTCTGTTTTGCCGCCACACCCACTTTGCTTTCAGAACGAGTTATACGTTCACTGTAGAGTTGAGTAGCACGTCTTTCAGCTTCAGTCCCCAAGGTAATTCCCATCACCCCATAGCTTGTAAGATCGATGAAAATCCTTGGTTGAAGATACTGACTGCCAAATAAGTCACAACATTGACCAGCTGCCTGCCAGAATTTGTGCAAGTGTTTTGGCGCTAAGGAACTATTCAGAGACTCATTGATGTTTGGGTGTGAGCTCCTAAGCATCTTTCTAGTAAATCATTAGATGATAGATTTTCGTAGATCCTGACATGTTCGAAAATTTCTAAAGTTCCTTTTACTTCAGCTTGATGCCACTTGCACCAACTGTCCTCGCCGGGTGAACACTTTGAGTGTTGGGGACTTTCGTTCGATGACGAGCAGTGTTCGAGGGAATCACAGATTGCATTTCGCATATGTTATACAGAATGTGAGTTTCTCCGAATCGCCAGCCCATAAAATCTTGTTAGCTGGCTGATTGATTTGTCAGTTAACTTTCCATTTCAATTCCCATCGATACCTTTGTTTTCTTAATCTCGTTCCCATACGCTTCTCAACATGTCCGACGCATTCTTTCTTCCGTACGATAATCTCGTCCCCAAAAAAAAACAAGAAACCATTCACAGACACTGACAAGAATGGACCGATGATTTTTTTAAACAATGATTTTTCCATAGACAAGCGCCATCGTGGTGCGCCGCGCTCAGCATCTCACAAACGGCCGGAGATGGGTACCTTTCGGTTCCCAGAAATATGCTAAGAAATATAATTTTCACCAAATCCTTTCTGTGGCGTATTTTCAGATACATAGGGTAGACGTGCCCTTATTCATCTCATTAGTCAGTATGTCACACTATTTTGTTGATAACTTACTAGTTAGTTACTTAGTTACTAAATTGCGCTTAAATAGGTATCATTATCTTTGCTACGTTCCTAAGAAGCAGTACAGTTAAAAATTTTGCCTGGAAAATGTGGAATGCTCCTGTTTCAGAGAAGCGAAAAGTCGAGTACAACGTGCCCTTATTCATCCTACCATTTGAGCTAATGCGTTGAATAGAGATAGAAGATACTGCTCTAACTAACGTGTTTAAATGGATGAGATGAATAGAGGAGCTAAGATGAATTAGGGAGCAGTAACCCTATTGATTGAAATTACACAAAGAAAAAATCGATTTTTTGGCACCGTGAGAGTATAAGAACCCCTTAATTAAAATTCCTAATAACTAGCTTATAACTATATTTGGTGACATTAAAATAAAACATATGAGTCGTTTTGTTGAATTTGTAACAACAGGTATCCACAGGTTTGTTTTGACCATAAAAAGTACGGTGTCTAGGAATCCACAAAAGAGGACGGTTTCTTAGAGCACAGAGAGGTACAAACACATTAATCCGTGCAAGAATATCTGGGCAGCCAATATTACTATTCAACATATCGAATGCAAACATTCTTTGAAAGAATGTGTGGCAGAACTCTAACGTCGGTAACTCAAGCAGCATGCATCTATCGTTGTAAGCTGGGAGATAGGCAGGGTCATTCCACGGCAAATTTCTTAAGAGTAAATCGCACGAAACATTTTTGTACGTGGTCTAACCGGTTTATTTAGACGTTGTGATGTGGAGCCCACACTTGCATAGCATACTCCAAAATGCTTCTCACCAATCTACAACACTTTTTTTAACAGTGCACGACGCAGACGCGCTGTACTGTTCTGATTTTTCGTTGTGTTTTACTGCCCATGATCGCAAATCAGTCCCATAAAGATAGGAAATCCCATAGAAAACGGGACAAATATGCGACCATAGGAAGTTTATTTGTGTGAATAACTCATCAAAATACCGTTGTAATCGAAAATATTTGTTCACCGTGCCAATCTCCTGCATAGTTTTGTTTTGATTTGCGTATTTGAAGCGAAAAACCAAAGATTTTCTGTAGTGATTCTTCGTTTATCTCGCGATTTTGTTTACATCACTGTGGATTCACCCACTAAATTTTACACCCAACGCAGGCGAGCACCGAAAAGTGCTTCCCACACGTCGAAAAGGCGGATAGAAAGTAGCAATGAATTCTGCTTGCAAAACATGTTACTCTCCTGTTAATGGGATCGAGAAAATTACATGTCGTGGCAATTGTGGATCGGTTTTCCACCGCACTTGCATTCCTGGTATGCAGCGATCTGCTCTGAACTTGTTGTCTGGATTTAATAAGAACTTGTCCTGGCTGTGCGACAATTGCGCTTGCAGTTTCAACAAGTGGATGGGGCAAACCGATTACGCTGCTTCCATCGTGGACATTGTGCGTGGCGGTAGATAACCTGAACGCAGTCGTGTCTAACGCATTGAGACACATTTTTCGGCTAATTCTGGCAATCTTGTTGGTTAAGAAGGATGCTGGTTAGAGTGGGACATGGTTATATGAAAAAAATAAAATTTGGCTCCGAGTAACTTTTTGGGTCCAAATTAGCTCCCAGAACAACTCTGCCCATTTTTAACTCGATCGGTGAAACTATATTTTTGCGCCCACGGTTTAAAGTTTACATGGGATTTCGTATGGGAAAATTGTCTTTTGCAAACTAATTCTTCCAAGAGTCGGCCGTTATCTCCTAAAAATAAGTAGATGGCTGATTTTTATAGGAAATTTGTCAAGGAAACAAAGTCTAGAAGATTGCAAAACGATCTGATGATTTTGGAAAAAGTTATTAAGCAAAAACCGATTGATGCCCTGATGATTGATGAAACTTTCACTTTTTTTAGCATCACTGCTTCTGACGGTCTAATTATATACCAAAATTTTAACATCCTCTTAATATGTACAAAAGAAGCCTCAATTTATCCCTCAAAACCTTGAGAAGTGGCCAAATAGTATAGATAAACGATTTAGACACATTAAGAGAGGATTAAATCAAAATTGCGTATAATTGGATAACCAACAGCAGTGGTGCTAGAAAAAATTAATATTTTATGAATCATCAGAGCATCAATCGGCTTCTGCTTAATAACTTTTTTTCTCAAGCGTCAGATCGTTTCGTGGTTTTCGAGACTTTGTTTCTTTGTTAAATTTTCTATAAAAGCCAAATAATGATTTAGTTTTAGGAAGTAATGGAGGAATTATTTTGTAAAAATTAATTTTCCCATACAAAATCCCATGTAAACTTTAAACAGTGGGCGCAAAAATATAGTTTCACCGATCGAGCTAAGAATTTGCACAGTTGTTCTAGGACCCAAATGGTACCTAAAAAGTTGCTCGGAGCTGGAATCTAATTTTTGTCCCACCCTAATGCTGGTCTGACAAAGCTCAATTGCCCCAGCCAAAGTCCAGCTACAGCTGCCAGCGTTCACCAGTCGTCCCGGTCCTGTGTGCGGGAGTGGAAAAAGGGTCTTCCAAGCTTCATACTGCGGCAAGTATCCATCTATTTCGAAACCTTCTAGCACCGAAATGTTCTTCGATTCCAGCTCACCGTCAATTGCGCAAAGTTCCTATCGGTATCACATGCCACCTTTCATGCCAGTGATCCGCAGCCGTTCAGGAGTGGTACCTAGCCCAACTGCATCGAGCACAACCCTCGGTTTCCCATTTTTCCCGATCACCAAGACGCACACTTGCCACCAGTCCTGAGGAAGCCCTTAGTCCGAGCCCCTCCAACCAGCGACCAGCAGCCGTCCCGGTCCTGTGATGAAGTTGGGACGAAGGGTCTTCCACAAACCTACAGCAGGCAAGTAAGAAGCATCTGTGAGCTTTTTTGCCTCAAAGCTCTTCGATTTCCAGCCTTGGACAACGACGAAACAAGCGGCTACTGTACTACCAAAACGTTGGTGGTATCAATTCAACCGTTGAGGAATATCGATATCATCGTCTTCGTCGAAACGTGGTTAAACGATGACACGCTTTCCAGTCAGGTGTTCCGTACTGGATATGAGGTTTGTCGTTGCGACCGGAACCTTAGAAATAGCCGTAAATCTACTGAAGGTGGTGTATTAGTAACAGTTAATCGCAGCTTGAAGGCACGAGTTGTGGAGAAGATTTGCTGGGATTGCCTCGAACAGGTCTGGACGATTATCGAGCTTGGCGACCGTAAGTTATACTTGTGTGCGTTTTACGTCCCACTCGACCGAGTCCGTGACATCGAATATGATGATGCACACTGCAGTTCAGTTTTTACCATCCTCGAAGACGCTAAATCGGTTGATGAGATCATCGTACTAGGAGATTTCAATCTCCCCAGCATTTCGTGGAGATCTACCCGCAATGGATTTCTTTAATGGAATTCCGATCACTCCGTTCTTCACTTAGGGGCAGTGAGGCTTCTTGACAGCTACAGCTCAGCCACGTTACTGCAAATGAATCCTATTGCCAACAAGAATAACCGCCACCTTGATCTTTGTTTTGTCAGCCATAAGGTTTCTGCTACATCAGTAGTGATGCCTCCCTCACCTCTAGTGAAACCAGTAGCGCATTACCCACCATTGATCGCCACGATCGATCGCACCCTGGCGCACGATTACAATGTACCTCCGGTCCCCGTATCATACGACTTCCATAAAGCTGATCATCGCAGTATCGCAGACCGCTTCTCCACTCTCGATTGACTAAATATTCTGGACCCCGAAGATGTTGATACTGCAGTTCAAACATTTTCCAACGTTTTGGGTTATGTTATTAACAGGCCCGTCCCGAATCATCATCACCAAATCGGCCCTCCTTGGCAAACAAGCACGATGCGACGGCTGAAGTCGCACAATTACACTTAGAAACTATTTCGTTAGTCTCAACCATGCTTATAAACGAGCTAGTCAGGATTGTTTCTTTCGATATCAGCAAAACATTCAGCGTAATCTCAAGTCGCACCCAAAACATTTCTGGAAATATGTGAATGAGCAGCGCAAGGAATCCGGACTGCCGTCGTCTATGACTTTCAACGGCCGCACAGCTACCACAACCCAAGATATGTGCAGACTTTTTTCGGAGAAATTCGCGAATGTGTTCACGGATGAGGCCTTAACAGTTGATCAAATTGAAGTCGCTATTAGTCAAGTTCCGGTTGTGAGCCAAACTCTAAGTGCTATCGATGTCAATGAAACAATAATTACCAGAGCTTGTTCTCGGTTAAAATCGTCTTTCAATCCGGGACCCGATGGCTTCCCTTCAGTACTTTTGAAAAGGCACATCGACGTTTTAGCGACTCCACTTCTTAGCATTTTTAGAGCATCTATTGGCAGTGGCATCTTTCCATCCTGCTGGAAGTCGGCGAATATGTTCCCAGTCCATAAAAAAGGTAGTTAGCGAGACGTCAATAATTGCCGGGGAATTACTTGAGTGCTGTCTTTGTTCGAGCTGGTGATTATGGAACCTCTTCAGGCTCACAGCACTAACCTGCTTTGCCCAACATCCTATATAACAGAGTATGGAACGTCGCGCTCAAAGCGATGTTATCTATACAGACCTATCTGTCGCTTTTGACAAAGTGAACCATGACATAACAATCGCTAAAATGGAGAGATTTGGAATGAACGATAGTCTGTTGCAGTTGTTTCAATCATACATTTCAGGTCTAGAAATAATAATTGTCATTGGAGATTGTCAGGTATCCACATTTACTTCTACGTCAGGAGTACCCCAGGGAAGTCACTTGGGACCGCTAATGTTTCTGCTTTACTTCAACGACGTTCATCTAGTTCTGACGATTCCACGTCTGTCCTTCGCAGACGATCTCAAGATGTTTCTTCTCATCCGCTCTACTGAAGATTGTAGATTACTGCAACGACAGTTTGAAACCTTCGCTGACTGGTGTAACACGAACCGTATGTGTGTAAATCCAAAGAAGTGCTCGGTGATATCGTTCTCACGAAAAAAAAGACCCGGTTTGTTTTAACTACCGTCTACTGGATACTGAAATCGAACGCGTTAGTCAGGTGAAGGATCTAGGAGTGATACTAGATTCGCAACTCACGTTTAAACAATATGCCTCATATACAGTTAGCAAAGCATCTCTAATGCTAGGATGCATCTTCAGGATAGCGAAAAATTTTACGGACATATTTTGTCTCAAAGCGCTGCTCTTTGTCGCGGTCAATCCTGAAGTACTGCTGCGAAGTTTGGAGCTCAAACTATAACAACGGTGTTAAGAGAATCGAGTCCGTGCAACGACGCTTTTTACGTTTTGTGCTTCGTAAGTTGCCGTGGAGAGATCCCGTCCGTCTGCCAAGTTACGAAAGCTGGTGCCAGCTGATTAGTTTGGAACCCCTCCTTGATCAAAGGAATACAGCAAGGGCATTGTTCGTTGCTGATGGAGCAAATTAACATAAATGTCGCACCTCGAACAACGCGTAACAACCTCATGCTCCGTTACTGCCATTTCGACGCACTAATTATAGCATGTACGGGGTCATTACTGGCCTACAAAGGATCTTCAACCGGGTCGCATCAGCTTTCGACTTTAATTTGTCTCGCCCAACTCTACGTCTACTATTTCACAGATCTTCAACGGACCAGCTAATTTCGGCTGATTCCTTCATTGTTGTTTTTTTTATCACTGTATTATTATTTTAATCAAATTTTTTAACGATTTGACTGTTAGCAATAAGTTTAGCATTAAGACATCATGAATGGAGTCCACTCTTTTCATGACGTGGCCGTGAAGCAAGTACTCATTATGGAATAGAGTGGACGATCGCCTGAAACTTATCAACTAAAAGTTGTCATCGTTTACCTGCATACCATTCAACAGGCACCATTGTTGAATAATAAGTACGTCATTTTGAAGTGCAGCAAAATCAAATCCAGAAGCAATGGAACGAAAAATCTTTAAATCATCGGCAAAGAAAAGTTTTCCTGATTTGATACGAGTGCAAAGGTCGTTTATGAATAAAATGAAAATTTACGGCCCTAGGTGACTTCCTTGCAAAACTCCGTTTGGCATATCAAGCAAGCTCAATCAGACATGATAAATAGGTGCCACAAAGCGATCAAACTTCGATATTTTCCACAGTAACATAGTACTTACAGTTTCTGCAAATGATATTTGCATCAATGTAAGTCGTTCCAACCAGATTGGTTTTTGGGTATAGTGTACGGTCTTCTAAAAGAACGCTTCACCCTGGAACCTGTAGATATACCTAAGAATAAGACACTCGTTGACATCAACTGCAGAGAAATTCAAGTTTGCCAGAAGCTAAATATAAGTTTAAAAATAAAATGACACTCTTTTAGAAAGTTGAATAGATAGAAAAAAGCTTCAGATCTAATTTCCAAGTAAGCCACTTTTGGTATTCGCGTTATTCATAATTTATCTACCCAAATCGTCCCTCCATTGTGTCATTCCAAAAATATAGTCTACCAATGTTCATAAAACACAGTTTCCCACCGAAATAGAACCTTCGAGGGTTCTCCCTCCTGAAAGGAAAGCACCCATATCAAGTTTCATCCCCGCCATCCCGGAGCATAGATCAACTTCTTCCGCAACCACTTCCCAAAATCTACTAACAAACACAGTAATGCGGTGTTTCTGCTTTCTTGAAACAGTTCGCTTGTTCTGAACCAAGTCCATATAGTCTACCCGGTTGATAATAAATTCCTTTATGCTACATGTAAATCATAATAAAATTTTTGAAGCAATCTCACATCTATGTGCAGCGCGGAAAGCGAAGCACCCACCCGCCGCTCAGGCACGTAGCCAGAGGGGGGGCTAGGGGGCTAAAGCCCCTCCCGAAATTTTTCAAAAATAAATTGTAAAAACCGGTTGTTGCTCATTTGGCATGAACAAATTATTGAGAAAAAGTTGAAGAAGGCTATTTCGAAACAACCAAAGGCAATGGTCATGAAATTCAGTGTGCTTTATGCCTTTGCTCGAGCCAGTGCGAAGCGAACGACAAAAATAGTAACTTTTATATTGTGTACCTTATCTGAAGAATAAAAGAAACTGTTACTATAATTGTTGCTGTAGTAATCTGCCGAGATCAGTGAGTAGCAGCAGCAACAAGTGGTGCTTCAGCCAAATACGATGATTATAAAATTATTGATGATTCGCATAGGACCGAACATTCATAATGTGGAACATTTCCTGAAGGTGTAAATGGAGGTTAGACTTCCGGAAGCAGCCTTTATCGAGTTCTACCATGTCAGGTATTTACCGCTCAACAAATTAGCCCAGACGAAACCATTCATTTCGAACAACTTAAAACACATGGTTGTGTGTGATAATGCTATAATTATGATCCTCCCATATACGGACGATGAGAAAATCAATGTTCCGCTACAAGATCGGATACCGCTTACTCGCAGATTAATGTCACTTTTGGGGGAAATGGAATCCATTCGGAAGGGCAATTATTGAGGGCGAGAAGCAAGGAAGAAATCAGATATTCGCGAACATAAAGGCAGCAATACGATGATGACACGCAAATGTTCAATAGCAAGATAGAAGTGAACATTCCCCCCTCCCAAAACCTAGTTGGTGAGGAAAAAATATTCCCTCGCCTCGTAAACAGGTTTCCACGTGCAATGGCTAAGCGCTTGCGCGATATCTGCCGGACAACCATTTAAACTAGTTATATTATTTCTATTGTTTACATAAGGAAATATATAAAAGACCCACGACCCCGTTTGTTATTTTTAAATGATAAGTTTTTCAATTGCACAAATTTTGAATTTCTGTGTTAGGTCAATGCACACTGTGCACTCTGTACTTTGTACTGTGCCTCACAAAAAATATTTCAATTTTTCTGAGAACTATTCATCCGAGAAGGCAGTTTTTGTTTCGCGTCATTTTAACGCAATAGAGGTGACCGGAGCTGGGTGGCCGAAGGGGCAGGTTGACCGAGTGCCTTTTATGAAAAGGCTATTATGCGCAGTAGCGACATCTATAGTGATTTTGGTGGGGTATTAGGTCACCAATGTACCGACGTAATTTCAGGTGTTTTGGTGCTGTCGTTTGTACAGGAGCACGTTTATTCTTTTTTCGGCACTGGTGAGTAAATTTCTGTTTCTGAAAAATAATATGCGTAACGTGAATCAATTTACATTCGATTTCCAATAACTTGGTACTGCTGGAAAGGGTATTCAAAACCCAACAAAATAGTATAACGGTTACCAGTGTACCCTTATATTTGTTTTTGTAAATCGTGATTGTTCTCGAAAATATACATTGGGGTAGGTTGGCCGAGTTCTGTGCGGGGCTAGTTGGCCGAGTTGTAAATTTAGTGTAGAGTAATGTGCACTTTGATATTTGTGAAATGCCAACCTTTTTCAAAGCAAAATTTGATGTTATACTAATATTGATGGTTATAAAGAAAAATATACACGAGAAATAAGTAATAAAAATAATTTAAAATTATTACCAAATAGAAATAAGAGATTAGAATCATTAAAAGTCGGAAATTGTTTATAAAGAAGTTGATTCTGATATTTTATGCATTAAATGCCTAGCAGGTTTCAGAGTCTCCGGCGCCTGTGTCTGTGCCGCTTCAATCCTGAAATTTTTCCTCCTGAGGAGTTTCTGGCAGGATTTGTCACAGATCGACCCAACCTCGAACAAAACTCGTCCATTAGCATAGAATCTGCTACAGATGCAAGCCTCTCTGAAGACGTCAGACCTCTTCCCAAGGCGAGTGCACTATGTGATTCGAAGAAGTGGCAAGGTCGTAAACGCCGATCGACTCAAATTTTAACCGATTCCCCAATAAAAGCTGTATTGGAGGAGCAGAAAAATGAAATCAAACGTAACCGTACGCTGGCGGAGGAAAAAATCAGCGAAAGCTGGTAAAAAGTTCACTAAAGCTGCCAAAACTAAGTTTAAAAAGGTTAAAAAGACTAAAAAGTAAACAGTGGATTTTATTTATACGAAAAAACGATGTTTTTTTGAATTAAAAGTTTTCCACTGATACATTTGACGTGTTTATCTTATTTTACCAAACTCGGCCAACCTACCCCAGCCATGGGCTTGATTGGCCGATTTTTCTTTCCGCATTTGTTTGCTAATAACTTTTTCCCTGATTTTTTTCATGAATGTAAAAAATTACATATGTGCCCATTTTTATTGACGCTTCATTTCACTATTACGAGGAATTCGTTCCGTACTAATAAACTGTTATCCGTAAATCCGTGATATCTGCAACAAACGTATAAAAGAAACTTCTTTTAAAACTGAACGGGTCAAAAAGTGGTAAAACAATAGGCAATCACGAAGAGCGACTAAAATGTTGGGACTGATTGAATCTATAAGCCAATAAATTGGGATAAGTGTTTCGATTTCATGTCTTTAGCATGTGACAGTCTTTCGTTCTGTTTTTGCTCGTCATGGAATAAAATGAGAGAAATAATCTTAAATAAGAGAGAAAAGAGAGGAAAAAAATCAACCAATCGAAATCGGTTCAAGATCACTCTTCGATCTTTTTTATTCACTCAACACGAGTGCTTTCGGAATTGCGCTCTGATCTTCTCATTTCGTCTTCGTTATCCGTACAACTTTGATGCGTTAGGTGCAACAATTTTAATTGAAACTTTTTCCCAAATAGTGGTAAAACAAGCCTGTAATCAGACAAACATTACAGTTTTCTTCAAGAAGTCATACATCTCTTCCAATCTTGACGATGATTGTAAAAAAATCAATAGCTAATTATTTTTATTCAGAAACACACCAATTATTGAGCAGATTAGTGTCCACACATTTATTTAACGAATTGACAAAAAGTTTTGCAATAGTTTGACAGGAAACGGATAATTTGCTGTAATTTAAAAACAGATAACTCTAAAACAAAGCAAATTCGGTAAGTGCGATGTGTTCTCTTCCATGTGTCGGAATCAAGGATGCTGAAATTATTAAACTCACCTATGTTTATAGTTTCTAGTTATTTTGGTCGTGTCATCAATGTTATATTTACGATATTTTACGTAAATTAGAAACATTTACTAATCAGTGCTAAGCAATTTTCTTTCGATAAGTGAACAAGTTCTGAGCAGTTTCGCTCAGCTAGATTAAATTCTGGGTAGTTCCTATTAGTAGATTAAATCATGAATTCCGAAATAAAACCTTCAATTGTTCAAATATAATATTTACTTTATCTAGGTAGTCTTGTCAAGTTCCAACGGTTTTGCAAGATTGCTGAAAGTCAATAGAGATAAGGTTCTTATTCTTGCATTGTAGTGAAATCAGTAGTTTTTTGCACTCACTTTACATTTTGACTTTTACTATAACTTCAGGGATCTAGGAAAATCAGTCTACATTATTTTTAATTCGTAAGTCCAGTTATATAAAAAGTACTTAAAAAGAATCTACTTAAATAGATAAATAGATAGTTATTCTCAGTTGCCTGATAATATTGCCGAAGATAGTCTTTAACTCAATCCCCACGAGAGTCAAATGAAACAACATGTGTTTTTCTCAGGATTGTTATGATTACGACATGTTCAGTATCATTTAAATTGAAAATTTCATAAAGGATTTTATCAGAAGCAAACTTCGGATAAAGTCACAGAACTAGTAATAGTAGCAAGATGCCTGATCATGAAAATAGGAGTTGAACCTATTTTCCGCATCTACAAATCCCCTGCCTTATCAGAAGATTTGAAGCAAATTTCGACATTCACTTTGTTCGGACATTCTTTGCAACGGTAAACTTGGATTTCACACTGATATATTCCTATCCATGGAGACAACCTTGAGGTTGGTTTCGTTCTCCTGATTAGCAAATGCGTGAAAAGTTTCGGGCTTTTGGATTATTTTCTACTCATTCCAATTTAGCGTCTTCTACATCTTGTAAACGGTGTAGTCTAGAATGCGTAGTATTTTCAAGCAGCCCTAAATACTTTGAATTCTTGAATATTCATTTTTGTAACTAGAGAAATTTCTAACTTGGAATTGTTTTCGCTAAGAACTTTTCATAGTTACGTTCAGTTTCCAGTAAACATCTCAAGTCATCAGAATTAATACATTAATGCAATAATTTTTAAGCCCCTCCCGAAACAAAATCCTAGCTACGGGCCTGCCGCCGCTTTGTTTCCTAGCACGAAACGAGAAGAAAAAAAACTACGGTAGAAACCTAGATGTGACGAACCGGATTTTTCTTTATCCGGGCGCTGAGCTCGGGCAGCCTGTCGCCGCGCCGTGCGGGGCAGGACAAACAGGGGATGAGCCGGAAGATTGTTCCGGGTTCTTTTGTGAAACAAGGAAAATCTTTCAACGAGAATGACGGAAAGCATAAAGTGGTTCTTTGAAACTTTTCTCACGCGAAGGGTGGGAGAGAGAGAGAGCGCATGGCGGGTGGTGGCGCGCACACATACGAGGAATGCCGCTTTTGTGATGCTCATTGCGAGGCGCGCGCGAGTGCATCTTTCCATTATTTTGCGAGTAAAACATGAGACCTGAAAAAAAAATAAATGCTGCGTGCATGTTGAATTTCTCGTTATTGTTTTCAGGAAATTGAAGGAAAAGTTTTACAGACGGAAAATTGAGATTATGCTGCTCTGCGGGAGTCGTTCTTCAGAATTTTAGTGTCGAGTCGATTGTTTTGCGCGAGCACAGCAGAATCTAATAGAGTTAAATTAGTAGACAATAGACAATTGTCAGCTTTTCGTATTTCAGCGCGATTGGCTGAAAGTGATACAATTTCAACGTGTTTATTTCAATCTTCTAAATGAGGCAACCAGAGAGAATTTTAATTCTTTTGAAGAAATGTTGTTATCCCAAAATTGTTCAACAAAATTCATAAAAAGATTAAATGAAAGAAGTATTTTCTTATTTCGCTGTAGGCCAAACTGCGTGGGAATAATTGTGATCAATCTGTACTACAGCTCACGAAAGGTTCAAACTTCAGAAAGTTATACCTCCCCTAGCATCAATCTGTTTCAATTCACGACCAATTACATTCCGTACGCCATTTCAAAAACTTTTCTCGTGCCAAATTTCATCTGTCATCCCCGCCCACCACAACCGACGACGGCCCTAAACCGACGTGTGTACGTGTAGGGTACTGATTTCGGCATCCATCCAGGCAGGAGCATATATCCGAATTTCTCAATTTGCTTCCACTCATCTGTCCCCTGTAGAGGTTACCGCAATGGAGGATGATCGGAGGAAGTAAAACCGCAAATCATATTCACGCTGAACAGAGATTGTACAACCCGACCCGACCGGTGAAAATACGAAATATGTACATATCTCTCTGTGACATACTCGAATTCGGTGACATTCAACCTACGACGCTAGCGCAACAATGCAAAGTCGAATTCAACGCCGCCGCCGGCCGCCATCGTTGACGTCGGCGTCGGCTGGAAATTTATGGTTTGTACTTAACTCCAGCGGAGCATGCTTTCGTATGCGATTTATTATCGTTTGTTTTGAATATTAACGCAATAATATTTGCACGGTTTCCCGTGGAGGTGGACGGTGTTGAACTTCAAGAAACGGAATCCATTCGAATGACGCATTAAGTGCTTCTTCATTCGTCTGGTATTTGGCTCTGAAGAAGTGAAATGCGATGAGATTCGTATGGTATATTCATGTATGAATTTTGACAGTATAATAATGAAGCCAGGATACTGGAACGATAATAAAGCAATACAAGTGCACGTCGAAAATTGTTATGGTAACATGACGGTATATTCGATAAAAATGTTCCTAGAGATTGGTATTTTATTTCGTATATCTCATGCAGACGGTTGTTTGTACTACAAATAAGGATTTCTGAAAAGATTGGACGATTTTAAAGCTGTCTAACAATGTTAATTAATGTTTAGAATAACAAAGCAAAGTTATGGCTTTTCTGGAAATTTCGCCTACCAGATAAGAGGAGAAAATGGTTGACAAAGCTGGGGTGGCATTCCGCATCTCGATTCGAATGACTCGATTCGAAACGTTTTGAAGTCGTTTCGACTAAATTGCGGCATTACGTATCGCATTCGACCAAGCGTTCGAGCTTGTTAGCTTGCGGTACTAGATTTCGTCTGCCTGTTCGAGCGCAAACTGTCAAATAAGAGTATACACTGAGAAAAAATATTTTTAATTCTGCTACGAATAAGTTTCATAAAACCAACTTTGGTAAAATATAGGAATTGTTTTAATTTATTTAGTTTTTAGTTGATTGTTATCGAAATATATATGGATAAGTTCCGCAAATATAACAATTTTTTTCTAGTACACAATAGGGGTGAGCACTTTAAAATAAAATCGATGTTGTCAAACATCGATCCAAAAAGATCCGATGTAATATAGAAAAACGATTTTTTTTCTTTTCATGTGCGAAAAATAAATTCACCCTTTCCAAAAATATTTCTACTATATAAAACAATTGATAAAAGAACAAATCATTTCGTTTCATTCACGAAAAATAGTTTAGACATCGATGATAACTTTTATACACCGTACTGGCCAATCAACGTCAAATTTACAAATAAAATTTTAGCTCATTCCAAACTTTTTTCTTGCATTCTTTAGCTAAAAATATTTGACAGGTATTTTTGTTATGGCTGAGTATAATATTTACTTCAAGGTATGAGCTTTCAACTTTTGAAGTTAGAAAAATTGAACATTTTTCAGTCGCTGATAGCACGGAAAGTATTTGATGCATGGAAAAAAATATTAAATTTAAAAAGTTCCATTTTCGCATGAGCTTGCCAGAAAAATTGAGATTTTTTCAAAAGTTGGATCAATTTTTTTTGCTTATTTTTTTTAAAATAATAAAAATCATGTTAAAAATATTGAGTAAAAATTTTGCAGTGGATCTCAAAATGTTTTACGAGATATTACAATTATAACATTAAAAAGGGCAATTTTACATTAAACGCTATGTTATGGGCCAGCTTTAATTGAAATATCTCGTAAAGTAATAAAGTTGTCAATATACTTATAAATGTTTTCATAGAATAAAAAACTTTTTGGTCCAAGCTTGTTTTTGCAATGTATCTAGTATTTGCAGAATTCATAACATAAATAACAAAAAACTATATCGGATTTTTATTGGTGAGCTCATTCGAAAACGCACTTTTTATTATTAATAAAATTTTCCGTACAACTAAGAGTTTCCGAGTTATCAGTGGATGAAAAATGGTCCAATTCATAAAATTCAAAAACTCATAACTTGCAAAAAATCTATCGTATTCAGCCAAAACAAAAAAAAAAGATGTCAATTATTTTATGCCAATAACGCAAAAAAACTTTTTGGTAGGAATTAAAATTGTGGTTGAAAATTTGACGTGAAATAACCCGTACATTAAATATGTAAAACTACTCAACTTTTCGCTCATCTTGCCATTTTTTCAGTTCGTCAATTAGACGAATCGAACTATTTACAATGCACGAAAATGGTTCGTTGCAGAAAACGAAGGATTTTGTTCATCGTATGATAATTTTAATTCCACTTAGGAATTTTTTTCAGTGTAAACAAAATTGCAGTTTTTTTAGCTGATTTTTAAAAATGCATCACAAATGATCTGCCCCTAGGCCTAGCTGGTAGTGTCTCTTATTCGGACCTCAGTCGCATGATGGAATGTATTATCTGCAGAAACCGCTTTTATCAAATCTTTTGGACCATAATCATAGCGAGCAAACTGCCCTTTTCAATAAAAATAGCTAATTTTGCATTAAAATTTTGGTTTTCGGGGTTTTTTCAGGAAACTGATAGCTTCCAAAAGCAACAATTTTTATAGCAATTGATGACGCAAAAGTTTAAAAACTAGTTCGTTAAAATTGCCACTTTTAGTTGAAATAGAGAACTTGACAATCTGTAAGTCTATTAGTGTGTTCAACGGTTTATTTTCCTTCACCTGTCATAGATGGAGGAAAACAAATCGAAAACACATTTTTGGTCGGATTATTTTCATGATGGAATCAGACCAACCGAAATTCTACGTCTCCCGAATAAGTTTTACAGCGACATAGAGCATTTCAACACCATTATAAATACTTTAGGAGAGCTAATTCAAATGTTTAAATTGGCTGACAGTTTTATATATGACAGCTGGAGGAAAACAAACCCCCAAGTAGTGTGAGTGAAATCATTTGCATAGAACTCTATAGTCAAGACAAAAATTTCTTTTTCGTGTTTGCGGGGTTTTCCGTGTACTTGTTAGTTAATTATTTTGTTATAATCAAAATGAAGTGTTTCCAGAAATTATGGATGGTATAATTTTTAATCGGTTGATGCATTCAAATTTGTTAGTAATTCAATTTGATTAAAAGTTCCTCGCTATATAAGATAATATTCTGTATTTTCATGCATTTAATACAAATAACAATATAACACCTAATTCTGTTGGTGTATAAAATGTACATTATGGTATTGAATTCAAGGCATTACTGTGATATTGAAAACAATTGAGGTATAGTCGGGAACAAATGCATCAATTAGAATATAAAATCACCACTTTGAAATCAAGAATGATTGTGATTCTATACATCTATCAAATAGCGATTAGACAAGTCAAGGTGCTCCATCGATTTGTTTTAACACTTTTTTATTATTACTTGCTGTAGGATAATTTATTAGCAATATTTAGTAATACTTTTTCCAAAAAAAGTATGTTCCTGATGGTGAAAATAGATATAACATAAAGTAGCTCAAAGTACGTGGGAGCTTTTTACACCTTTTGGTTATTTTATATCCTCTAAGTATTACGATTGTTAACCAATTTAAAGAATGACATGAAATAAAAACACAAATCATAATCTCGAACGACAGTCGACAGCAATAAAACTATCGAGTAAATACGTTCGACTCGAGTCGCTTTCGAGTTCGATTGTTATGGTTCCATAATGCCAACACTTCTCGGTAATCTAGTACTTCTTCGAACGAACTCGAACGAACATTTTCTTTCGAGCTCGGTTCGAAATACATAATGCAAAACAAGCTCGAGTCGATAGAATTTTGATCGATTCGAGATGCGTAATGCCACCCCTGTATTGATGTGCATAATGAGGCCAAACTATGTCGCCATTCACGTCTGATACAGTGCTCCTATCCCTTACCTCTCCGCGGCACCAACCGGGGTCCGAGCCATGCCGTTTACCGTTCACCGTTTACCTTATGGCTACTACTCAGTGAGCTGAGTATCATTCGCGTGATCTTTGTGAATCCGATTATGGGTCTTCATATTAGAAAAGTGCTAAGACGACATGGCAAGACACAAATATTCGAACAACATGGGTCACGTGCCAGTTCATCCAAGATATTTCTGATCTGGTAGAACATTCCAAAATAACAGCTGCCATTAGTCCATACAGGCGACGAATGCTAATCGCTAAATTCAGTATGTTATACCTGAGATATATGACAACAAATGATAAAGATGCTTTACGCGGTAGCACCATGTCTGAGAAACTGCTGAGGGTCCGAATCGGCCGAGGCTCCGAATTAAACCAGTTCTCCCTATTTCTCTGCATATTGTACCAGAAGTAACTGAAGGAACGCATATTTTTCGAAATGCCCTGATCCGGCGATAGAAGGTAAGCCGTCTCATAAGCCAATCGTCGTATGTTCGAACCGCAGCTAGGAAGAACTGTTAGTGGCCAGTATTACGGTTGCGCTAGCTCTGCAATTGTCCTGTAGCATTGTGGCTTTGCTTTGCCTTTTTTCCGCATTTATAAATCGCCTGCCAAATTAGAAATTTGCCCCATACTCTGAAACGGCATGACTGAAAGTATCACATGAAGAGCTAGTAAACATAACAGATGTAAACAAATAATATGCATTGCTCAATTTTTCTAATTTTTACTCACATTCAATAAATTTACAAATTTGAGCATTTTACGAACACTCTTTGAAGTAAAAACCAAACTTTGAACTTTCTAAATTGCCATCAAATTCTATCAGAATTGTGTAGCCGTTTTACCAAGATAAATTCCTCCACGAAAACCTATCGTTCTGAGCAATAATTCGATTGCATCCTGGGCTATTTCCTTGTGTTAAAAGTAACACAGTAATTTCAAAACATTCTTTCCATCTATATTGCCAATCAACAGATCAAAGCAACCAGTTTCAAAACATAATTCCCCGAATTGAGCTCGCACATTTTCATTCCGTAACCCTATTACCGGGTAGCTGCAAACGAACAGGAAAGGGTTAAAAAATTCGAAAAATATTCTTCCCTTTTATCGTCCGAAGAAGAAGAAAAAAAAGCTTCGTTCAATTTTCCCCGACCAGATTTATTCCCTTTTTTCACAGGATGTGAGGTTCGCTTATGGGGGTAATATAATCCCATCATCTCTGTGTGTATCTGCCCACAGAGTTCGCTATCCGACTCATAAACGAATGTAGGTACCTACTATAGCATCTATTGTCGTGGCATGTTTTGTGCTGTGGAATCCGTTTCCAGCCGAATCTTTCCCAGCTGGGGAGAATCGAACGGAAGAAAAAAAAAACTATGCTGCAATGGAGATTGAACTTATAAGTGAGCAAACGTAGATTCTGTGAATGGAGGAAAAAGAACCGAACCGGCCACAAAGGCAACATAAAGCTGTGTAAAGTTAGGACTCAATCTGGAAACATTTTACCACAGAGTCTTGTGTCTTTCTGATTGGAAGGGTTGAACTTTCTCTTTTGAATGTAGTTTTGTGCATGTCTGCCAACTTCAATTGTTTTCTCTGCTGAGTACCATAAACCTTTTGTCTCGTGACGATTGTAAATCAGGTTGTATTTCAGGTTGAACAGCTTTCGAAGGTGTATAACCAATCGTTTCTTCATAAATTCATCATTATTTTGATTTGTATTGCAAAATATGAGTAACCAAAACATATGATCGAGCTGTGCCTAAGGATATATTTAGGTAAATACTTAGTAACCACACAAATAAATAATCGCCATTTGTTTCACAGGGACCACAAAACAGTATTCGTCTCGGTTGGCAAACAAAGTCCTGCTATGAAGGATAAGGATTTTGGTTGTAGCTCTGATTTCCCTACACGACAACTACTGTATACCAACCGCTAGTCAGTATACACCAAAGCCGTCAGCAGCATCAATAGTAATTTCACGCTTCGTAAACTCTAACGAGTCGTGACAGATTTCGAAATATTCTCCGTGTGTGCCCGATGGAATATATTCCGTACATCAAAATGCAGTAATAGTGCTACGTGTTGTTCGTTTGAAAGTTAAGGCTGCCATTAGGTGTGACAAAATATGTGTACAGTCTTGTCTCCTACTACGCGGATTCCTACAACGCGGCTTCCTACTGCGCGGATTCTTACTGCGCGGTACCCGCGTTGTAGGATACCCATAGTTTACGGGATTTCGACTAATTGGGGCTGTGGCCGATTATTTCGTCCGCGTCAACATGTAGCACCATACTTTCTTTGGCAAAGTTGTTGTACTCACTCGGGCCTACAACTTAGAGTCGTAGGGTATCCAATTAGTTGAAAACTATGCCGCCAGGGGTGCTATGAAGAAAGAGTAAATAAATCGAACCTCTCGTCGTAAAATCGACTATCATCAAATGGATTCAATGAAAAAATTTATCGAGGCCCTGAATATTTTGAAAGGTGGTGTCTTCGGGGAATTTGTAAAAGAAGTCCAGAGCTTCTGGATGGTAGAAAGTATAACTCGCAATTGCTCCACCAAGCGACGCTAGTGCTAATGCAAATATTCAACACATGTTAAAATAATTCTATATCTCAACATCGGGATTAGATAGAGTAGTACTATCTTCAGCAAAGTTGCTCGACAGGCCGAGGACTATCCAACGGTAACAGATTAGTTTAGAATACTCTCACTATGCGGCGCTAGTGAGCGTAGCTGCTTTCAGCATATGGTAGGTTATGATATATCTCAAAAGTCTAATAACTTGGAAAGATGGTGTTTTCGGCAAAGCTCTCGAGGAGGTCAAAGGCTACTTAATTATGGAAAGATTAAACTGGAAGGCGCTAGGGAGCTTTTTTCATATCTCGAGATCATTAATATTTGGAAGGATGGTGTCTTTGGCAATATTCATAGGCAGGTCGAGCTCTGTCCCCCGGCGAACAATTTAGTTCAGAACTCGCCCACTAGGCGGCGCTAATGCGAAGAAAACTTTTTTAAGATTAAGGATATATTTCTAAAGTCTGATAATTTAGGAAAACGCTGTTTTTGGTGAAGTTCTCCAGGAGGACAAGTGGTGTTTGACAATGTATAGAAAAATTTCAATTTTACCCGCTAGGTGACACTAGTGAGCACGCATTTTTCCTTTCAATTCCTGCTTCTCAATATAAAGGCTGTTTAAAAGAGTGGTGTCTTCAACAAAGTTGCTCGAGAGGTCGAGGACTACCCAACGGTCACAGATTAGTTTAGAATACTCTCACTATGCGGCGCTAGTGAGCGTAAATGCTTTCAGCATGTAGTAGATAATGATATATCTCAAAAGTCTAATAACTTAGAAAAATGGTGTTTTCGGCAAAGTTCTTGAGGAGGTCAAAGGCTCTTTGATTATGGATAAATTAAAGTGGAATGGACCCGCCAGGTGGCGCTAGTGAGCAATATTTTTCATATTCTGTATCTCGAGATCATGATCATTTGGAAGGGTGGTGTCTTTGGCAATATTCATAGACAGATCGAGCTCTGTCCTAAGGCAAACAAGTTAGTTCGGAACTTGCCTACTAAGCGGCGCTAATGAGAATGAAACATTGTAGATCTATCTCCAAAGTCTGACAATTTAGGAAAACGCTGTTTTCGGTAATGTTCTCCAGGAGGACAAGTGCTGTTTGACAATGTAAAGAATATTTTGGATTTACCCGCTAGGTGACACTAGTGAGCACGCATTTTTCCTTTAAATTTCTGCATCTTAAAATTAAGGCAGTTTAGACGGGTGGTATCTTCAACAAAGTTGCTCAAGTGGTCGAGGATTACCCAACGGTAACAGATTAGTTTAGAAAAGTCTCACTATGCGGCGCTAGTACTGAAACAGAGTTCAAAGTCCTGAATAATTAACTATCTCTTAAGCGGCCCTTACACGTTCAATATTTTTGTCAATACCAGTATTGACGATATTGTTACAATATTTCAATCCCATTTGAAATCCTCATCGTCAATACAATTTTTTTCCATTACACGTGCAATACTTTTGTCATTACTCTTTAGTATTGACAAAAATATTAAACGTGTAAGAGCCGCTTTAGGAGCCAGTCCTGTACTAGCTTTCCTCAACTAGCAACATAGCCACGGTCAAAAGAGTAGTAGTATCCACATGTCCTCCACCCAACCGAATTGATCAACTTGCAAGTAGGAGCACACATTTACCAAAACCAGCCAAGAAGACTTCCGAACCAATGAGAATACCAGCCGAACGCCACAGGCCCAGCGCAATCTCGTACAATTCCTTGAATTAAGAGTGTTGTTCGCATTGATTTCACTTCTGTCTTATTTCTAATCTCCTCGTCCTTGGTCTGGAGCGGATCAATCGACTATTAGTTAAATAGAGAGCGTTGTCAACCGTAATGTCCACGAATAATAAATTCCCTCCAAAGACGCTCAACCGAAAGCTTAATTTTCTTATGAACTAATGAAAAAAATTGATTTTTAATAAGAAAAATTAATCATTGTTGTTTGATCAAATTTCGACCCTAGACGGCAAGTGGCTCCGAGTTCAATTCCAGTCGAGGTCGTTTTGATTTTCTGAGGTGAAAACACAGTATCACGCCTTCCTTGGCAAGGGAAATAGCGTCGTTGGTCCCGGCACATGTGTTGATGAACCGATATCTGGTTGTGCAGTTACCTCGCTAACGTTGGTGATAGGCACTCAGTGCGGACAGAGATCGACGGAACATAAACGAAAAAAAATTTACCGTAACACACTTTGAAATTAAAAAAAACATTGGTTTTAACAGCACTAAGAGTATTCTCCTATAGACGAATTTCGCGCCAAATCGTATTCAGAGTTGGCAGTACCTTCTCAGATTTTAATTAAACTTTCTGTGCATAAAGACTTTGTCACAAAAACCGTTTTGCATACTTTGTTTTTTTTTTCAAAAATGAGCTAGACTGGCTTTTGAAAAGAAACAAACTTTTTTTACCATTTTTTTTTCAAATGGCTGTAGTCTAAAACTGACAATTCCTACAAAAAAAAATGTTGTGGGAGTGATTTTTACAAAATTTGTCTAATTTTTGAAAAAAAATATTGAAAAAAATCTTCATTAACTGCTACACTGAAAAAATCGATTTTAAAAATTTAAAGTCGATTTACAAAAAAAACATTTTTGATTTGAATGAAATTTTGTTCCAAGATATGTAATTATGTGCCCCACTTACCGTCAAAAATTCAAGTTGGGCACTTTCAAGAAAAAAAGTTATATTAAAAAAACTTTTCCTTGTCCAAACTGAATTTTTTTCTAAAGTGTATTTTTATAAAAAACTAAACCAATAAAAGTCATAACCATCTCAGTTTGTGAGAAGATATTGTCTAGTTTAGCAACTAAGTATATTTTTATTAAGGGGTTACATACGTTTTCATTCTTCATAAAATCGAAATTTTTTAATACTTTATCTGAAAGTATAACTCCTTGAGAATGTTTTCCCAAATTTTTATAGAGCTCCGAGAAATAGATCAAAAGTTACAGCGCTTCCAAGCGCGTTTCGTCTACCGAGAGCAGTGGTAATTTGAAATTTTAAACTCGATTATTTCGCAATGGTGTTTTACTAAAAATGGTTTTCCGTGATCACGATTGCCGAAAAACTACTCAATCGATAAAAAAAGATTTCGCCCTAGTGAGAAATTTTGGTGTTTACCCAATTTTCCTCCTTAGGGTGAAATATAGCATAGTACTCAATCGATTTTCTTAATTTTTTTTTCAATTGATCGTTTTTGATTTTTCTGGTACTTTAACGATTCCTTTTTATGCACAAATTTTTGTTTCATGGATAAGATTTTTTAATACAATTTTTAGAGCTTAAAACAGCGATTTTTTACTAAAAACGTTTTCGAATGCAAGAAAAAATTATTATTTTTTCCTGCATTTTTTGAGTTTTGGGATTTTAGACGATCTATTAAAACCTTTTAAATAAAAAAGAATTTCGGGGAAAAGCCATAACTCCGCCAATTATCAATATATTTTTACAAACTTATGCTTGTTTATTTTACTGAAAAATGTGCTACCAAAATATAAGTTTGATGTAATGAAATCATTGCTGTATTCCTTTACGTAAATTCAAACTTTCTTGACAATTTTATCAATAAAAGGTATGTCGTCACTGATACTTTTTGCATGTATCAGGAAACTAACAGTTGGTAAAATGGATTCTGAGATGATTATGACTTTCATTGGTTTAGTTTTCGATAAAAATACACTGAAAAAAAAATTTCAATATTTTTATTCAAAAATTTGATTAATTTTGTAAAAATCAATCCTACAACATTCTTTTGTAGAATTTGCCATTTTAGACTATAGCCATTTGAAAAAAATGGTAAAAAGTTTGGCCCTTTTCAAAAGACAGTCTATATCATTTTTGGAAAAACAAAGTATACGAAGTGTCTTTTTGTGACAAAGTTGTCATGTACAGAAAGTTTCATTAAAATCTGAGATTTCTAGAGAGGGCGTTAAATGTTGTTTTTGTTAGCCACCGCAACAACCAAACTATGGTAGATGCGGTGTGAGCATATTTTCGTGTGACAAAATTATTTTTCTGTGAGTCTATTTGGGGGTACAATTCGCAATAATAGCTAAAATTTAAGCCAAACTCCTGACATGAAGTTTGCCAAGTTCGCGGAAAATTCTGACAAAATAGTTCATATTCAAAAAGTGTGAAATATGCAAATTTAAAAGCTTTAAAATAAAGCCGTATTCTTTATCCCTGAAACAAGAAAATCTTCAGACACAAATGATATCAAATATTTGTGTATGTATTGTCAATAACATACAACATTTCAATTGCCGGTCTATCCAACTGCTCCACAAAGCTAAAATATGTATTAGCTACCATCACCCTTTTGTCACAAGAGAAACAAAAAAAAACGTCAAAACGCTCGAACGAAAATCCGATTCCAGACAGGATGCTATCGACTTTTGTTTTCATTTTCCTCTGTTCTCAAATCTAGGATCAAACCAACAGACGGAATAACTCCGTGTGCCAATACGACTAGCACAAGCAGGCAGCCCCATTCCGCACCCGTCCAGATTGTCGGAATGCCGTAGGTACAGGAATAACATTTATGGGATTTCGGGATTTTCTCGCTTTCCATTTCGTTTGCTCAGCCGTTAACAAACTGCTTCGCTTTCCCAGCTTCCTACAACCGCCGGCTGGCTGCTTGCTCGGTACTTGACTGATATCTATTTTTCACTTTCGTTTTGCTCGTTGATGCTGATTTAATTGCGAACTCATCGATGAGATTGTTTCTTTCGAAGCTCTGTCTCCCCCCGGGGGTGGAGTATTCCGCAGAAGATGGTAGGATTGCAAGATATGATGCTCCCCGGCCAACAGTTCGGGAAAATTGAATAACGAAACAGGATTAAAACAAGATGATGGAATTTGCTCTTCGCATTACGGGTTTCGACGATGGTACTTACGACACTGCGGGTCACAAATCGTTGTTCGGTAAGGAATAGATCGGTTGTATAAGGGTCTGATGTGATGGTTGGTGACGAAATTCGTTGGAAAAATCTTTCAAAATAACTGACATTCCAATTACATTAGGATGATTGGTATCAATTAAGGGATCAGTTCCCTGGATCCCATGATCCGATGCGTCTTTGATCAGCGATGGGGCGGTCGGTTGGAATGGCAATGTACATCTCGGATTATCTGTGTTGTTATTTAGTGTTTGAATTTCCACTTTGTCGTTGAAGAATATATTCAACCAGACAGTACAGAAAAAAGATAAATACAAATTATGTATTAAAAGTTCCGAACGGATCGTTGAACATCATTTTAAGAGGAAATGAATATAAAATCAAAAAACCATCAATCTGACACAATCATATCGACCATAACAACGTAATGGTGAATAATATTAAACCTGACTCATTCCGGCTGAAAAAAAACCTCAATAGCCGGGAAACAAAATATCCATTGCAAGCATTGCAAATATAAATATTTAAATTGATTGCGGTTCGATTCTACCAAAGCGGAAAAACACCAACCTAGAAGTGGAAAGTGGCTTCGATATCAATTCCGGGAAAGTGCTTCTGGGTCACCGGCTTCTTGGCTCGCTAGGTGTAAGATCCGAGAGAAATAAACAGCTGAAAGTATAGCAGCAGTTTTGACGAAACGCGCTCGAACACAAGCTTACACACACACAGACACACAGTAAGAAAGCTAGAGCAACTGCTCAGAAGTGTTTTGCTCAAATAACGATGAATTCCAAGTATCCAGCCTGTTTGAGAAAATCGGCCGTAGTTGCATATCAAAAAACAGAGTATCGATGTTGAACAGGAAAAAATCCATTTTCCGCACCGCTGGAGCGCTTTGCAGTGATTGAACCCGTAGGAAAAAAAAGAAATATGAAAGCATCCAAAGAAAGCGCTATCGGATACGGATATGTATAGGTATCTGAACGATATCTCGTCGGTATGCCCGACTGGGTCGCGCAGAGCGAACGAAAAATTCCTTTTAGCAT